>NW_006399760.1:18081025-18105212 GCF_000299155.1 Elephantulus edwardii | reverse complement strand
AGGGTGGAGGGACAGCACAGGAGGGGAAGACCCTCTATGAGGTGGATTGATTCAGTGACTGGGGTAATCGGGATGGGTGTGTTGGAGACAGTGAGACTGGCACAGGATAAAGCAGGGTTAAAGGGCTGTTGTACAAAGGGTTGCAATGAGTCACATGACAGCACTTAACAATAATGTATACTTAAGTCAGTTTAATGGCAAGAAAAGATCAATGTACTGACTTGAACAACATTCTAAGGCTGACACAGTACCCATCTTCCCTCCTTCACCTTTTGCTGGTCTGTAAAAAAGCTTCTACCTTTGGTAATTTCCCCAATTATTTTCAGAAACTTAAAATCCAGTAGAGTGTATGGGGAAAATTTCCTTCAAGGATTTTTTTTATTTGAAAAATATAAGAAGTTCTTTCTATTTGTCACTAACCCCAGTCCACTCCTTTTCCCATTCCGAGGCCAGGTCCCCAAAGGTGATTACGCTGTCTCTACTGCCTTACATTTTACACTGCATACCCACGGACAGTAACAGTACTGCTCTGTGTTGTTTTATGCACATATAAAGCTATCATGAGATATATATTCTACAATTTTGTTTATTGTCACTGGTTTTGAACACTTTTTAAATTCACATCATACTCATTCTAACTGGCTTACTATTTCAGTATGTATATGTTGTCTTACATTTATCCACCTATTTCAGTTTCAAGATACTTGGGGATTCTGTTTGGATTGTTTTTCAGTGAGAGATATGCTACCTATAATCCTAGGAAATTCAACACTGGGATGCTACCACATCACTTAAGCCTAGCTGGGGCTGGCTGTGGTCTTTTTTTGTGGGCTGCTGACCAGGGTCATTACAGTTTTGTCCATGGACTAATGGGTATAGGTGTGTCAGAGACAATACGGTTGGCTCAAGTTAGAGCAGGATTCAGAGCTGTTGTACACAGAGTCACTATGAGTTGCAAATGACTTGACAATACATAACAACAATAACTCTCCACAATATCACCCAAGCATAATGATTTAAGGAGATAGTTATATGCTTTATATATCTTTGCTGTTGGTAAGAATTTACTGTAACTTTATTTTGTGTACCATAGAGTTGAAACCAACCCATAGCTGACCCTCCAGTGGGTTTTCAGAGGGAGGAGGAGAATGGTCATCCTTCGCCCGTGAAGCAGCTTGTGGATTTGAACGGTATGCCTCTGAGATTGCAGCAAAGCTTCTTGCCACTAAGCCATGAACAAGTCTTCAAAAACATTTGTTTGCTATACATTCTGATGGTAAGATAGTATTAGTTTAAAGTTGCCTACATAAAGTTCTAAGTATCTAACAAAGAGCCAAATGTTTCAACAAAGGACCATCACTGTACCTTGCTCTCCTTATATTTATCTTTTTCCAGTTATTTCATTTATTCATTATTGCACATTTCCCCCTTCCCTCCCTTTCCCCTACCCCTTACTATACCCTACTTGTTCCAAACTATTCTCATACATATAATGTATAATCATATATCCCTTTCAAACAGTTCTTCCCCTCATCTGTTCCAACTCAGTGTTCAACTCTACCCACCCTTCCCCATTTCCTCTGTAACCTCCTCATGTCTGCCCTGTTTTAGAACAGCAGTGCTATGCAGTATTCATTCTTCTGAGACTGAGATATTTCACTTAACATAATATCCTCAAGGCTCCCCCATGGTGTGATGTTTTACTATTTCTTAAACAGAAACAGTCATTATCTATTGAAAATTTACCATGTTCCAAGAATTGTTTTAAATTTCTCTCTATATAAGTGCTCTCATTTAATCTTTATGTCAATTCCATAAAGTATTATTATAAGTCAATGCATACAATACTACTTAATAAGTTTAAAGGGGGAAAGAATCCAGAGAAGCACTGCCTTTGGGTGAGCAGCACAACTTCCCCCAAGTGATGCCATCAAAGTCCCTGATTGGAGATTCTCTCTCACTGCTGTCCACTAGGAACCAACCCACAGCCTACTCTTCAGAGGGTTTTCTGAGGCTGCAAATTGCCTGGGAAGAGACTGTCCATCTTCCTCCTGCCTTTGGCTTGGCATTATAATTCCCTACAGGCTACAGACCTCTCTAAATACAGGATTAGTAATCTAAAAAAAAAAAGGGGGGGGGGAAGAAATATGGCCCTATGCAATTTTTAGAGGTAGTGGAAGGAACACCCACCTTCTAAATTGTTGTAATGTAGAAGATAGATCATTGATGATAAATAATTGTCAAAAGTAACAGAGAAAGAGCCATAACAATTTCTTTCCTAACTATGGCTCTACAGTCAACACTCTTGGTACCAGCAGCCAAGAAATTAAAAAATGAAATGCATTGGGAAAGTCTGCTGTCCGAGACCTCTCCAAAGTACTGAAAAACAATGATGTCAGTCTGGAGATTAAGGTTCACCTGATCAGGGCATGGTCTTTGCAATTACTTGCTATGCATCAGAGCTGGACAATGATGAAGGATGATAGAAGGAGAGTTAATGCCTTTGATCTGTGGTGCTGGACAAGTATTGCATATACCATGGGTTGCTAGGAGAACAAACAAGTTCGTCCTAGGAGAGTGAAGCTAGGCTGCACCTTGGAGGCAAGGATTCTGAAGCTCCATCTGACATACTCTGGACATGCTGCAAGGAGGGATCAGTCCTTGGAGAGTGACGTCATGCTTGAGAGCGTGGAGAGACAGCACAGGAGAGGAAGAGCCTTGATGAGATGGATTGATTCAGTCATGGGGGTAATGAGGATGGGTGTATCAAAGACAATAAAATTGGCACAGGACAGAACAGGGTTTAGGGCCGTTGTACATAGGGTCGTTATGAGTCAGGCAACTTGATGGCACATAACAACAACAACAACAACATGAAAAATTACAACAGCATCACCATTAAATGACAGTGTTCTTCCTATTATAACTAAATAATAGTGGGATCAGGGTCTACTTTTGGAAGAAGATAAATATACAGACATGGAAAATAAAGTTACAGTAAACTCTCATTTTTTTGTAGTAGATATGTTTTATAACATTAACACAAATATCTAGTTAGTGAATACTAAACCAGTGCTCATCTTGGGAATACCGACAGATGGTGAAAGAGAGGAAGACCCTCAACGAAGTGGGTTGACGTGGTGACTGTGGCAATGGGCTTGTGAGTGTGAGACACTGCGAGGATGGTACGGGATAAGCCAGTGTTTGGATCTGTTGTTCACAGGACCATTATGAGTCATCCTGAATTCGACATCTAACAACAACAAAACCACTGTTCTTGGGGAAATACAAATTACGGTTTTATGGTTCCAGTGAGTCTCTGGTCACATTTCCGCCAACTGATTAATATATAATCTCACTTTATGTGTGTTCCTGTTTAAGGACATCTTCTGTACTATATATTGTTGTTTCCCTAACCCTGAATTCACAGATAGCATTAATTATTCAAACCTGACTGATGAGTATTTAACAATTTCTCCTTAAGGCACACCACACAGCCTTCTTGCACTTAGGACCTTAGACCCTCAGCACTATGTTTGGGGCCATTTCTGTGAGCTCACCAACAAAACAGGAGAATTTGAAAATTGTCATGCAATTTAACTTAATGTAATATACCACCAAACAGTGGCAAGAAGCTGTGCTGCAATCCCAAAGGTGTGTGGTTTGAATCCGCCAACTCCTATGTGGAAGAATGAAGAGCAATTTCCTCCAATGCAATTAACTGCCTCTGAAAATCTACCGAGGGTCAGCTATGGGTCAGATCTGGCTCGATGGTAAACAACAACACAACCACCAAACCAGAACCCCAAATGAGACCTACTGCAGTTAAGCTGATTCCAACCTACCGTGACCCTCCACTGGGTTTCTGACTGTAAATCTTTGTGGGAAAAGACTGCCCATCTTTCTCCCACTGAGAAGCTGGTGGCTTCAAATCACTGGTAACAAACTACATCCCCAGAGCTCCATAGAGCCTTGCAACACCAAAAGGACATTCTTGTCTACTGTTGTTGTTGTGTACTGTTAAGAGTCAGAAGCAACCGATCGATGGCTGACCCTCTGGTGCGTTTTCAGAGGCAGTTAGTCACATGCGAGGAGATCACCTATCCTCCCACAGAGCAGCTGGTAGCCCTGAACCATGTGCCTTTGGGATTGCAGTGCAGATTCTTGCCACTAGGCCATCAGGTATGAGAGTTGCAATATTAAGGCAGAGAACTGCTTTGTTCAATCTTAGCTGGAAATGTGTATATCAAACAACTTATATATTTCACAGCCCTGTACATGTCAGTGAGTGATCATGAATATTGATTTTTGGGTAACAAATTTTAATGGGTAAGGGAGTTTTCAAGTACAGTTTCCATGAACAATGATCACTGATTGTATGTGAAAATACCAAAAGAATCCAGGGGTAAAGAGAACCTCTCTGAGATTCCAACTCTGCACAGAATGTTTTCTCACTTACTGGTCAGGCTAGGGAAGGAGGAATTTAACAGAGGAAGGAGAGCTCCATGAGTCCATGGAATCAACAATTAGCCCAAACCCAGCCTTCAAGTCCACAGGGCCTCCCTGTGGAGTCCCTTCTACTATTTTCTATTTCCTGCTGGCATTTAATGATAAACATTTTTACTAATGGACACTCTACAACCTACTTGATTAAGCACTAGATTTTCATATAATCATATTTCTAATCACTGATGGAGATAATTGCCACTTCTCATCTTCATTGTATATATTTTCACACACTATTCTTATCTCCATTAATTAAAAAAAAAAAGTCAGGTATGCATTTGTGAATGAGACCAAAAATAAAAGGAAAATAAGAAACTGCATGTTGCTGTACATTGTCAGTTTGGAATGTAAGGAAATAACTTAATATAGAAGGAACCCTGGTGGCATAGTAGGTGAAGAGCTTGGCTGTTAAGTGGAAGGTTGCTGGTTCGGCTCCACCAGGCTCTCCAGCGGGGAAAGACGTGCAGGCTCCTGTTACGGTTAAAGACTTGAACCTGGTGCAGAGTTTCAATGAACTTGATAGCAGTGGGGTTGGTTTTGTTTCAACTTAATGTAGAAAGGAACAAATCTGGGTGAGATTCAGACAGAATCCTATAATCTGAAATTCATAGAAGATGCAGTTTTAAGATATTTTAATATGGTAAGCATCAACCTTGGTCATAAAGTGAAATGTGATTTTTAAAAATCATCTAATCACTCTGATGTAGTCTGTAGTGAGTAATGCTTCCAACTCAAAGGCTGCACCTCTCTGGAGGTTTAAATCTGCCTGGGGCTCTCTAGAAGGTGAGCAATATCAGTGCTCTCTGGAGGTCTGAATCTGTCAGGGGCGGAGAGCTCTGCGAGAGAAGGGGCAATCTCCTCAATGCTCTCAGAGGTCTGAACTTGCAGGGAGGGCTCTACAGGAGAGGGTGGGCAATCTCCTCAGTGCTCTCTGGAGGTCTGAATCCACCAGGGGCTCTGTGGAAGAAGGGACAATCTCCTCCAATGCAATGTACAACCCTGGAAATCCACTTGCAGGTCAGCTATGAGTCTGTTCTGGCTCAACAGCAATAACCTGAGTTTATAATTTTCTAATAGCATTAAAAATCACACTACCAAATAAATTTAGTTATGCATATAAACAAAAGATTTGATTCTTCATGTTAGTTAAAAAATTTTTGGGGGTAATTTATCCATATCAGTTTAAAGATATTTCCTTACAGTTTAGTTATAGAAAAGTGAAGATTAAAATGACTAGACAAAGTTCTAAATATCTAATATGGCAGTAGTTGTGTGCTGTTGAGTCAAACCCACGTCCTGCTGACCTCTCCAGCGAGTTCACAGGCAGTAAATTGCATAGGAGGAGAATGCCCATTCTTCTGTGGAGCAGCTAGTGGATTTGAACCGGGTGCTTTTGGCATTGTAGCACAGCCTCTTACCACTAGGCCACCATATTTCAAATTGAAAGCATCAGTTAATTTTTTTTTCACTTGTATGTTTATAATAAAATAGCTATTTACTATATAAACAGCAAAGGAGCTCTGTTGGTATAATGGGTAAGGATTTGCTTTGCCAACCTAAAAGCACGCAGTTCAAAGTCACCAGCTGCTCAGTGGGAGAAAGATAGGTAATCTCTCATGCAGTTTGATGCTTCTGAAAACTAGCTATAGGGACATCTATGAGTTGGTTCAGACTTGGTGGCATACAACTACAACAACAACAACTAAGTAGCAAAATACTAAGTGCAAAGCACTGTACTAAGGTTCTCTATTATTTCATTCGACTCTTGTAACAATCATAACAGATAACTTCTAATATCTTCATTTTAGAAATGGGGACTTTAAGCTCAGACAGCATTAAGAAATTTGTTCAGTTGTGATGTGGAAAAAGCAGGATCTGAATGTAGATTACTATGGTCTTTTAATCATCTTGTACTAAATCTCCTTTTCAGCCTCTTCTTAGTCTACAAAAGCGGCAAATCTTTGTCATTTAAAAAATCTTCTCATCATATTTTTCATATGCACAGCAGAAAGAAGAATAAATATTAGCTCTCTCTACTGCATTATTCTTATTAACTCTTTAATCCATGGGCAATTTTTACATATATCAATCTACCCTAAACTGTTCTAAGATTACCATTGGCTTTCAAACTGCCTAGGTCATCTAAAATTGTTCTTTCATTTTAAAACAAGCCACAATAACTAAAATTCTACCTTGAGTTTATCCCACCTAATTCAAAACCATCTCAGGAATAGGCTTGAGGGTTTGAACACTAATGACCAAAGATCAGATGAACTGTATCATCCATGAAAAAACGCAAAAGGTCATTACAAAGACAGAAGAGGAAGAAAAGACTGACGTGGCTGTCAGGAGAGTCTCTGAATATTGAACTAGAGCACAGAGAAGCCCAAGCAAAGGGAAGAAATCAGAAAGGTAAGGAGCTGAACAGAAGATTTCAAAGAGTAGCTCAGCAAGACAAAACACATTTACATATTTGTAATGAAAAGTGTGAAGAGCTAGAGTCAGAAAATCAAAAGGGATGAATTTGCTCAGCATTTCTCAAGCTGAAGGAGAACTGAATAAATTCAAGCCCTGAGTTCCACTACTTAAAGATGCTATGGATAGTAGAATACTGAATGATCTAGGAAGCATCAAAGGAAGATGGAAAGAATACAGAGTCACTGTACCCAAAAGAATTGGCTGACACAAAGGAATTTCATGAAACAACTTATGATCAAGAGGCAGTGGTAATGAATGAACAAGTTCAAGCTGCTTTGAAGAAACTGGGGTGGGGGGGAGTAAAGCCCCAGGAATTGATGGAATACCAATTAACGTATTTCAACAAAGAGATGCTGCCCTGGATGTGCTCACCAGGTAGTGCTAAGAAACCTGGAGTATAACTACCTGGTCAGCTGATTGAAAGAGATCTATACTTATTCTCATTCCCCCAAAAAAGTGATCCAACAGAGTGTGGAAATTATTGAACAAGATCACTAATATCATATGCAAGCAAAATCCTGCTGAAATGACTTTTTTAATGCATAAATTCCTGCAAAAGTACGTTGACAGAGAACTGCCAGAAATACAAACTTGGTTTAGAAAAGACTGTGGCTCTAAGGATATCATTGCCAATGTCAGATGGATCCTGGCTGAATTTAAAAAAAAAAAAAAAAAGAGTATCAGAAGAAAGTCTGGTTTATTTTATTTTTTTTTTAAATTGACTATGCAAAGGCATTTGACTGTGTGGATCACAACAAATTGTGCCTAACCTTGAGAAGAATGGGAATCCCAGAACACTTCATTGTGTTCATGTGAAACCTATACTCAGATCAGAAGCAGTCATCTGAACAGGGAAAGGAAACACTACATGGTTCAAAATCAAGAAAGAAGTGTGCCAGGGACTGTCCTTTCTCTATATCTTTTAAATCTATAAGCAGAACAGATCATTCGGGAGGCTGGACTTTATGAGTAGGATGTGGTAACAGGACTGGAGGAAGACTCGTCAAAAACCTGCTTTATAAAGATGACACAACCTTGCTTGCCGAAACTGAGGAGGACCTGAAGTGTTTGCTGTAGAAGGTCAGAGACTGCAGTCTTCAATATGGATTGCATTTCAACATCAAAAAGACAAAGATTCTTACCACTGAGGCAATTTGCAAAGTCACGATAGATAGAAGAGATTGAGATTGTTAAAAATTTCATTTTTCCCACATCCATAGTGAACATTCTTGGCACTAGCAGTCAGGAAATCAAGAGACAAGTTACATTGGGAAAGCCTGCTGTCAGGGACCTCTTTAGAGTGCTAAAGAGTAAAGATGTCAGTCTAGAGACCAAGGTGAACCTGATCCAGGCCATGATCTTCGCAGTTACTTGCTATGTACCAAAGAGCTGGATGATGACTAAGGGTTACAGAAGAAGAATCAATGCCTTTGAGTTGCAGTGCTGGAGAAGAGTACTGACCATACCACGGGCTGCCAAGAAACCCTCTCTGGAGAGGATAAAACCAGGTTGTTCTTTGGAAGCAAGGAAATTGAAGCTCCATCTCAACATACTCTGGGCACGTGGCCAAGAAGGATCAATCAGCGAAAAATCCCATCCTTGGAAGGCTTGAGGGACAGTGCAAGAAAGGAAGACCCTAGAGGAGATGGACTGATACAGTGACTACAGTAACCCTAGGGCAGGTATATCAGAGACAGTGAGATTGGCTCAGAAATAGGGCAGGGTACACAGCTATTGTTCTTAGGGTTGCTGTGAGTCATAATTGACTTGATGGCACATAACAGCAATGATCATCCATTCATTCTGAAATTCTTTGGCTTTGGCTTCTAAGACTGTACTTCCCCTGATGTTCCTCCTCCTTTTGACTATTTGTTTCACCTCTTGCATTCTATTGAGTAAACCTCCAAATGTTCCAAAGGTCACCCTTTATCTCTTCAAATTGTTCAAAATATCTGTGCTTTCAGGCATTTTAAATATTTTTCAAAAATGTATTTCATTATTATTCAGAATATTCACAGTTAAACAGATGCTAATTTGACTGCTTCTACATGTACAATCAGTGACACTGATAACATTCCTGGAGTTGTGCAACCATTCTCACTGCCCTTTTCTGAGCTGTCCTCCCATTAACTGGCCCCTCAAAGTCCTATCTAACCTTACGAGTTGCTGTTGCCACTTTGATTCCATAGAGATAACACTTTCAAGAGCATAGTAATCAACCTTTTTACTAGCTAAGCTAAAAAATACTGTTTGATTCTAAGAAAACTAGGGGACAGTTTTAAGTTTTAAAGATTTTCTCAGGGAAATTGTTTCAGGAGTTTAAAATTGTTTAAGGAGTTCAAAAGCCCAGAATCCATTAGACTTTTAAATCCTGTTTTGTATTTCCTTCCTCCCTTTTAAATAGGATTCTTCTATTGAATTTTTGCTGGAAATATTCAGTAATGAACAACTTATCAGAAGAGGGGATGAATATTTTCACTTGAAGAATGCGATCTGGAAATGGAATTGTACAAGTAGAAATGGTTGAACTGGTAACGGATTCATTGTGCATATTCTTCACAACGAAATACAATTTTAAAAAGAAAAGTTTGGTATTAAAATAAAAAGTTCTGTAATGTTAGGTGGGCACCATCCAGCTCTTCTGGTCTCATGGCAAAGAAAGTAGTTGCCCATGGAAGCAGTTAGCCATAAATTCCATATCCTCTTTCCCCCTCTGAGTCTCCTTTCCCTTCTGATGCTCCAGGCAAATAGAGCTGAAAATTTTGTCTTTCCTTTAGCACTTTCAAGCTTAGAAGACCCTAAGAAATACACACACAACTTGAAGATAAAACAGAAGCACTGAAAACATTAGACTAATTAACTGAGATGTCCATGAAACCATTACACTAACCTCCAGAGCAGAGAGCGCTGGTGGCGTAGTGGTAAGAACCTGCACTGCCATCTGAAAGGTGCTCAATTAGAATCCACCTGCTCTCCACAGGAGAAGGATGGGCAATCTCCTCCCAGGCCATTTCCTGCCTCTAACAATCCACTGAAGGGTCAGCTATGAGTCAGTTCTGACTTAACAGCACATAACAAACTCCAAAGCCAAGAACTAGATCTAACAAAGTTTTGTTGTGCATAAGCAACTTTTTATTCTTCTTGTTATATATACAACTTTTGCCAATTCAACTTTTTATAGGTGTACAGCTTCTTGTCTTTGCAATTACGTGCTATGCATCAGAGAGTTGGATAGTGAATAGGGATGATAGAAAGAGAATTGATACCTTTGAGCTATGGTGCTGGAGAAGAGTTATGACTATACCATGGACTGCTGGGAGAACCAACAGGTTTGTCCTGGAGAGGGTGAAGCCAGAATGTTTCCTGGAGTCAAGGATTCTGAAGCTTTGCTGACATACTTTGGGCATGTTGCAAGGAGGGACTGGTCCTTGGAGAGGGACATCACGTTTGGGAGAGTGGAGGGAGGGACGGTGCTGGAGAGGAAGACTCTTGATGAGATGGATCGATTGTGTAAGTGGAGTGGTGGGAATGAGTGTGTCTGAGACAGCGAGGTTCGCACAGGAGAGAACAGCATTTAGGGCTCTTGTACATAGGGTCGCTATGAGTCGCAACAGCAACAGTTTCTTTACAACAATTATAAGAATTGGCTGTGTAACCCTAACACTTAATCAACACAGTATTTCTATCAGTATTAACCTGTATCCCTTTTCCCTCCTAACTTCTGGTAACCACTAATAAACTTTGTCTCTACACATTTGCCTTTTCTTCTCTTTATAAGTGAAGACATATTGTATTTGTCCTTTTATGTCTCAATGATTTTCACTCTATCAGATTCTTCTTCTCCCCAGTCTCACTTCTGTCCCAACTGTGTACACAATTGCTTATCCTACAGGCATTCTGAACTCATCATGTTCAAAATTTCACCCAACAGTTGTCCCTGTAGTCCACATTTCAGTCAGTGTTTCCATCACTCACCAGTCACCACACTAAAACCCACAATGCCGGGCTGTCCTGAGCATGCAAACCCATCAACCAGAGCTACCTATTTTTCCTGGACCATAATGCTTCTCATCTGGCCTTATTACTCATCTTTATTACTCCTCTCCTGGTTTAAGTCTCTTGTTTAGACAACTGCTGTGGTTTCATGAATGATCTCTGCATCTCTAATGTTATTCCCTTAAAATGTATCCTCCACTCAGTCACATCTAATGTGCACATTCAACCCCATGCCCTAAAAGTCACTCCTCCTTGGATAAAAAATCCTCTTGGCCCTTACTGGGTCCTTCAAGATCTGGTTTAGTATCTGTAGCTTCATCTCTTACAGCTTCTTTTCTGACATTTTATGCTCCTTCAAATGCAAATTGTTATTTTCATCTAAATGCAAGCCCGCCCATCTTAGTCCTTGTTTCCTGCAGGTTGGCTGATACCTACGTAATGTGTAAGGATAGCTCAGAAAGCCAACCTGTTATCTGTTATCTTCTCTAGAAGCCTCCTCTTGACTGAGTTTAATGCTCTTACTCTATGATCCCCCCACACACCAAAAAAAGTATCTATATATAGCACGCAGTTTAAGGCCACCTGCTGCTCTGTGGAAGAAGGATGGGCAATGTCCTCCTGTGCAATTAAATGCCTCTGAAAACCCACCAGAGGGTCAGCTATGGATTGGTTCTGACTCAACTGTACACAAGAAGAAGAAGAAGAAGAAGAAAAAATATATATATGAAATTTTGTGGCAATTTTCAAATTATATTTCTTTCTAGATCTATAGCCTTCAATAAACAGTAAGAATTGGGCACTGTAATGTTATATCTGGCACAATAATTTTTCATTTTCTTTCTAAAGGGAAATTACTCTCTTTTTATTGAAGAACAAATAGGTTATTTGGCTCAGTAGATCACTTATTAAAGGGACTCTCAGCTAACTATTTACAATATCTAAGTCAAAGTTTCCTCCTCCCATCGTGTCATTGAAGGGCGCAAGGATGGATTCTAAATCACATAGATAAAGCGTAAAGCATTGTATTGGATACCTACAAGGCAATACACTCCAGCTAAACAATCGTATGATAAATGCAAGTGTTGTGTTTACTAGCATTTACTTTGTATTTTCTCCCCTTTTGTTTCTACAATCCAAATTCTAAGTTTATGATTATCAAGAAGAGAGTGTCTTTTGGGAATGCTATCAGGGCCTACAAATAGTATGTCAATTTTGAAGAAAAATTTGAAAAGTAGCTGTTTGTTATTTATTACCCTTTAGAAAATGCTTATCTGAAAATATATGAGATAACCCAAGCTCATTTCCAAGTTCAAATATTTTTGGAGTACATTTCTGTGTAAATCAACTCTATTTTGGACATTTTGCACATAATCAAACTAACTGATATATTTCACTGGAGCAAACAGTTGATGTGAAACAGAAAGAAGCAGGTCCTGTTGAATATTTCATGGCAAAGGTCCACTGCAATTTGTGATGGTGGTTATCTAAAATATCCTTCCTTTCATCCAGACCTTGTATTAATTGTATAAGCCTCAGCCTACTACTAAGATCTCTACAGGGAAATGCCACTTCAGTCAGGGCAGAGGGCATCCAGATCCTTGAATTTCTTTTCAGGCCAACAGAGAAGTTATCTGGCAATTCACTTGGCCTTCGTCTCAACCAACATCAACTCGCTACCTTCCAAAGGAGACCCAGATGGACACAGACCTATAGGCATTTGTTCACTGTGGTGGTCCCCTTTATAAAAGACATCCCAGTAAGGAAGAGATTTTATTTCCAAGATTTGCGGACTTCTAAAATTTTGCCACTGGCAGGAACTCGAAGATATCACAAAAGAATGGGAGCTCTTTAAAAGATATCAATGTTAACCATGTTAAATTAATAATAATTTTGATGTCCATTTTGTAAACCTTGACACTCAAGCAAAAGTTAAACTAGTACTTTTTAAAAAGATACAAAAAAATATTAAGATGGAAAAGATACAAAACCATTAAGCCCATAGTTTTGGGGAAACTAGGAATATCATTTTATAAGTGAATAAAATTAATAGGAAATTCTTACTTGCACAATAATAGCTATTATTTATAGCAACTGAAAGAGTATGCCAACTACATATTTTTAAATAACCTTCCATTCATATATACATTTCTATTCCTCTCTTAGCATGAAATAATTAAGATACACAAAGCAACCATAATCATGTGTGCAGTGGAAATATTTCTCCTGAGTTTTTTGAGCTGCAAATGGATAGACTTTCATTAATACTTCACAGACTATTTAATTACTATACGTCACGGATCATAATCATAGCTCCTTTCCCATTTATTGAGAGGGATGAAGATGGAGGAAGAGAAGAGGCAAATGCCATATACACTATAAACCAATAGTTAGGACAATACTGTCTGTAGGAGCCAATTCTGCCTGTGTATAGTGACCATCTTCAGTGAGAACTATAAAAACTACACTTTCAGGCAAGACAAAACTGTGATTTTATGATTTCTTTGAGATGAAACCAGTTAATGAAAGCCTTCAGAGACAAAAAGAAAAAGAGTAGGGGGCTTACTTTCTGTTCCTTTTCCGGGCTCGGCTGTAGGCTTCCAAACCTTCTGTTAGTGTCTTCAATTTGTCGGGCTCCACCTGAGTGAATGTATGAAGACCAAACCACATTACCCAGACCTGATATTGTCAAGCACTGCTTTAACTTTGCTGCTGATCAAGCAGGTTCTGCACTGGATAGGGGGAGGCTTCCCGGTCACCTCCCTGCAAATGTCTGTTAGTCCTCCTTCAATCAGAGGCAGAGTCCGTGGCTCCAGGCTGCAATGTCAGTGGACATTAAAGACCACTTGACTTTGATACAGTCAACATTTCAAAAATCCAGTCTGGAAACAAAACCTGGAATTTAAGTGACTTTACAAAACCATACCCCTCGGGCATCGTGACTTGCTTTCTCTATTGCTAACATTTATCTGCAAAGCTGTATTCCAATTCAAACTCACTGCTGTCCAGCCAGCACTGACTCTCAGCTGACCCTGCGGGGGGTTTTCAGAAGCTGTGAATTGCACATGAGGAGACTCCCCATTTTTCTCCTGTGGAGGCATAGTTTGAACTGCCAGAGACTTGCTGCCTTTGGGATAGCAGCTCAGCTCTCTACGGACGAGCCACCAGAGCTCAGGGAGGACTAAAGAAGTGGTTAGTGAAGGGTGTGTGCACTGGAGAAAGTGGAGCTGAGTTTCAATTCTACCTCTTTACTTCTTAGCATGATAAAACACTTAAATTTTATGAGTCTCAGTTTCCTGCTCTTTAAAATGAGGTCAGTAATACCTACCTTTCTGCTAGAATTCTGACAAATGAAGTAATTAAATCATGTTGACCACTTGGCCTTACACAGTGCAACTATTACAACTTAATATGCACCAGGCTCTGCAGAGGGCCTACAACAAGTGAGACAAGGGACCACCCTGAGTCCTAACTGTTGTGAGAAGAGGGTGTGTCCTCTCCTCTACCCAGCTTTATCCCTTCTCAGCACGTGTGAACTGCTACCAATAATGTGGCCACCAAGCTATTGATTGGCAGGGAGTCTGAGGGCAAACAGCCTTTGCTCTCTCTAAACCCATCCCATCAGCTGATTCTGACTCATAGTGCTCCCATCTACCAATCCAGTATTCCCTACTGAGGTTCCAAAAGTCACTTCTAAAATCCAAATTGTAAGTAGAAAAAAATGTGTATATGATTTTGGAATAAAAACACTGTTAGTAAAAGCACTGCTATTTTTAATGATTTTCTTTTGGTAGGGGAAGAGATGGAAAATACTCCAAGAAAATACCCTCAAAACAATTGACATAAAAACTGTTGCTGACTGTGCAAAGTTCCAAAGTAAGTCTCCCAGCCTTTCCCTCAACGCTGACACATTTCCACATGTTGGAAATGAGGCTTCATCTTATATGCACTCACATGAAGGGAATATGAATGCTCTTTCACATGTCTTCAGGTAACCTATAGCTAATTGCCTTTATATTTAAACCTCCTTGAAGGTAGAAAAGAAGCTCTCCTCTAACAAACCTTACATGTAACAAACAGGGTTCACTGGTGATTTAACAAGAGCCCACAAAAGAGACTGATGCAGCAACCGAGGGCAGGTTCACATTGCATCAGGGCAAGACACCATAAGGAAAACTTAGTTCACCTGCTCATCTTCATTTTAAAACCAAGTTTGGCCAAATTACATTTTGAGTCTTGGTTTCTTTTTTTTTAAATGAGGATGAGGAGGGCAGTAAAAATATTTCTAGTGTGTGCATTTATTGTGTAAAAATATAAAGGTTTAGCACTTACTATAATAATACTGCTAATAATATCTTTATTAGTTTACAGATGACACACTTTGCCTGTAAGAATCATGGCCAGACACTAAAAGACTCAACCACTCCCACCATACCAATGTAATGACGTATTTCCCCATTTGTGAAAGACTATTACATACACACACTACCACCACCATTAACACCTAGAAAAGACTGCTTTGGAGTTTATAAAGCAACTTTATGTTTACTTTCCTTTTGTAATTTCAGCCTTACCACTGCTGTCAAGTCAGTTCTGAATCACAGGGACTTTACAGGACAGAGTAGAGCTGCTGCATGGGGTCTCCAAAGCTGTAAATCTTTATGGGAGCCGGCTGTCTCATCTCCTTTCAGGTGGCTGGGGGTTTCAACTATCAGCCTCTTGTTTAGCAGTCCAACGCTTAATCTATACAACCACCAAGACTCTTCTCATCGCCAGGAATTCTGTTCCTAATTATAGGGACACTCCAGGAAGTTTCTGAAGCTTTAAGTCTTTATGGGAGGTGACTGATTATTTTAATCCCTCTGAACGACTGGTGGATTGGGGCATTTTGGTCAGCAGCCTGACATATAAAGTACTAAGTCACCAGGCCTCCTTCATAGCCTTTGAAGAGATGGGAATAAAATTATCATTCTCAATTTACAGAAAAGAGCACTGAAGCTCAGAAAAGTAGCATATCTAATGACACATGAATGAGGCTGGGTCCTGTCCTTGATCTTCTAACCTAATTTATCGATTATGCCCTATCCAACTACTGGAGGTAAAGTCACAGAAGAAATGAGAAAAGAGGAAACTTTTGGTCAGCTGCCTTATCTCTGTTATAAAATGTGTTATACGCACCCATATACACTAAAACACTGGATCAAACAATTTTAAATCAAATAACAGATTTTCAGGAATTTATATCAAATTGGGTCATTTGCCTTCTACATTAGTAGAGCAACTCACATTTGCGAATAGGGTTGAATACTTCCCAGTGATTTTTCAAAGCACTTCTTTTCCATGATTTTATAATTTAAGTCCGACCCTAAGTTCTCTCAAAATAAACTATTTTACTTTATAAGTTATCCAACAGTCTTTAATAAAAAAAGGAATAATAGTGTTTCTTGAAACTAAATATAAATAAGGTAAGGTGCTATTCTGAAGTGAAAAGGTAATACATATTTGGAAGTAAATGTTTACTGTGTTTCACAGTTTTAGTGCTCTAAAGTTTTAGTGTGAAGGGTACTGTATAAAAGATGTATTGGTTCTGGAGAAATAATCACATAATTGCAACTGTCAAGATACTCTTTAAAGACACCCCTTATCCCAAATGACATCAGAGACAAAGAAATGAGATTTCTAGTTACATAGAATTCATTTTTAAGGAACAACTTTGTAAATAAAGAAAGCACTAGGAAAAAAAATATACAGATGTAACATTTAAAAGACAGAAAGAGGGCAATCTCCTCTCACACAATTTACAGCCTCTGAAAACCTGTTGAAGGGTCAGCTATGAACAGATTCCAACTCCACAGCAATGAGTTAACATTTAAAAGGGTTAAGTACACACACAAATATTTTTACAAAATTCTCCCTCTTTCAGGGAGAAAGATGGACAATCTTTCACTGAAATTTGCAATATTTACACTGAAAAAAAGGAGTCCTGTGAGACATTTGGTGCTTTTCTCTATAATTTGAAGCTTATCTTGTTGTACACGCCAAAGACAGGAGTTCCGTAAATTATTTAATTCCTATCTGGAAGACAAATTGGGAGAGAAATTCCCATAACTTATCTTTACTCATAGTCTGTCATTCTAATAATGACAACAGTAATGACCATCATAGCATATCTCTTTAGACATATCATTTAAGAATTGGAAATGTTTTCCAAAATGTGTGTGCTCTGGAGAACTAACACAAAGTCTGCATGATGCCAGCACTTTAGATCTACCAGGGCTCCTGAGGAGAAATATGGGCAGTGTCCACCTACAATTTAGAGACTTGGAAACCTTGTAAAGGGTCACAATGAGCCACAACACACTCAATGCAATGAGATTTCTTTAAAATCCAAAATGTGCATGTATATACTGTGACCCTATGAACAACAGATCTGAACCCTGTTCTACCCTGTGCCATCATCATACTTCCTGACACACAACAGCCCACTGCTGCAGTCATCATATCAGTCCACCTGGTCTAGGATCTTCCTCTCCTTTGCCAACCCTCCACTCTTCCCAACATCATGTCCTTTTCCAAGGAACAGTCCCTCCTAGCAACATGCCCAAAGTTTGTGAAGCAAAGCCTCACATTCTTGCTTCCAAAGAGCATTCCAGCTGCACCCTCTCAAAGACATATCTGTTTGCTCTTTTGGCTGTCTATAGGATGTTCAGTGCTCTTCTCCAACACCACAGCTCAAAGGTGTCAATTCTTTTTTCTGTCATCCTTAGTCACTGGCCAGCTCTCAGATGCATAGCAAGTGATGGAAAGACCATGGCTTGAATCAGATGTACCTCAGTCCTCAAACTGACATCAATACTCTACACTAATTTGGAGAGGTCCCTAGCTGCAGATTTTCCCAATGCAATGTGTTTCCTTATTTCCTGGCTGCTGGTACCAAGGTGTTAATTGTGGACCTAAGCAAGATGAAGCTGTTGACAATTTCAATCTCCTCTCCATCTATCATGATGCTGCCTATAGGTCCAGTGGTAAGAATCTTTGTTTTTTTTTGACACTGAGATATAATCCATACCGTGACAGCTGCATATCTTGATCTTCTGCAACACGTGCTTCAAGTTCTCCTCACTTTCAGCAAGCAAGGTTATGCCATCCACATAATGTAGATTATTGATGAGCCTCCCTCCAATCCTGATGCCACATTCCACTTCACAGAGTCCAGCTTCTTGAATAATTTGCTCAGCACATATATTGAATAGGTATGGAGAAAGAACACAACCCTGACACACTCCCTTCTTAATTTTAAGCCATGCAGTGGTCCCCTGCTCCATTTGCACAACAGCCTCCTGGTTCAGGTATAAGCTTCTCCTGGACACAGTCAAGTGCTCTCGAATTCCCATTCTTTTCAATGTCAGCCACAACTTGTCATGATCCACACAGTCAAATGCCTTTGCACTGCCAATAAAACACAAACAGACCTTCCCCTGGTATTCTTTATTTTCAACCAGGATCCATCTGACATCAGCAAGGATATCCCTGTACATACAAATGTATATATAGTTCCTAAATTTCCTCACATATATATTGAATATGTTTTATTTCTATTATTCATTCATATTTTCTCAACTCAACATTGCTGTCTAGTGGGAGCTGACTTATAACTGATCCTCCCGTGGTTTTACAAGGCTGTGTACCACACATGAGACTACCCACCTTTTCTCCGAGGGACTGTTGGTGGATTTGAACCATCAGAAAGGCACCACTTTGGGGTTAGTAGTGCAACTCCCTAAGAACTAGGCCACCACCACCAGAACTCCCTCAAATTCTCTAGATGGAACAATTCTTCTATAAGCTGTCCAAACTCACTGCTGTTCAGCTGATTCAAACTCTCAGTGACTTACTATGTGGTTAAGGGGGCTAGAAATCTTAATGGAAGGAGACTACTCATCATTCTCCTAAAAAGCAGCTGTGGGATTCAAACTGCTAACCTCTGGGTTAGCAAACAAACACATACACCACCAGGGGTCCTAATAACCTATTCAGCAGGGTTATAAACATACTTATCAGTCCACACAGTTTCATGATTGAAACATGTTTCTAAACAAGTCTGACTCTGGTCGCTTATTTATTTCCAAAATGCATACTAAACATTGGGTAACCTAAATAAACTTCATTTGGGGTCAGTATATAGTGTTTCAAAAGGATTTTAAGGTTTTTTGGGTTTTTTTTAACAAGAAATCTGCAAACCTTTCAGAAGTCAAAGTAAGGTCTGAGAAGGTTCTGTGAGAAGAACTTGGATCAATGAGTGGGCCACTTTGAAGAGAGCCATTTAACTAAAGAGGATGTCATAACGCCCCACAGGCTTTCTCCTGATAGAATCTCCCATGGGGATTACTTTGGTGGTTACAAGGCTGCCACACAAAGGTTAATGAAGCACAAGCCACAGCACACATATCATAACAGAGATTATCAAAACAGAGATTAGGCAGCTGACCAAACCCTCCCTCTTGGCTCCTTTACATTCCCATTCCATCTCTACAGCATCACGAGCACTTGAGGTGTAGTGGTGGGAGAATGGAAAGCAACCAAACTGAAACTCAGGGCCTGGCTTAGCGATCTGTGATTTGTTTCATTCAGCAGAAAGCTGAAACAGGATCCACATCTCACACCACACACACAAAATCAACTCAAGGTGGATCAGAGACCTGGGAGTAAAGCCCAAAACAAGAATGATCATAAGAGGCAAACTGGGATCAAGCTTACATAACCTACTCTATGGTATAAAGAGATAAAGAGACTGCCAAACACAGCCAGAAATGCACAATCTGGAGAGGATAAAATTGATGGACAGGACCTTCTAAAGATTAAATCCCTGTGCACACTGAAAACATTTTCCAACAGAATGAAAAGAAAACCCACTGACTGGGGGGTAAAAAAAAAAAACCCCATTCGGCAATTCCATTTAAGACAAGGATCTCAAATAAAAAACTTACAGAATCCTACAGGGCCTCCTCCACCAGAAGAAGACTAGTAGATAATACAATTACAAAATGGGCAAAAGACATGGAAAGCCTTCTTAAGGAAAAAGATATTCAGATGGCCAACAGACACATGAAGAAATGCTCAAAATCACTGGCAATAAGAAAGATGCACATCAAACCACAATGACATATCAATCTCACCCCAGGACCAATGCCAGTGTTAAACAGGACAGCATGTAATAAACATACACTGTTGGTGGGATTGTAAATGGTACAACCACTTTGGAATGCAGTTTGGTATTGCCTCAAAAAACTGAATATAGAAATTCCGTATGACCCAGCTACTTCACTGCTTGGAAAACACCTCAAGAAAATTAGAATGGAGGCACAAACAGATATTTGTACACCAACAAATAGGACCATTATTCACCATTGCAAAAACATGGAAATAACCCAAATGTCCAACCACAACTGAATGGATTGAGAAATTATGGTACAGCCGCATTATGGAATACTATGCAGCAACCAGGAGCAATAATTTTAAGAATTATTACATACTTGAGAGGGACTGGAGAGCATTATGCTGAGTGAACTAATGCCGTCCTATAAAGGCCACTATTGTAAAAATAGAACGATAACTAGTGAATCATGTATGGGGATACAAGGAGGGTAAGAGAAGAGGGGTGAGGATGGGCAGGGGTGTAATCATAGGTCACACAATTTGAAGGGTAGAGGGAGGGGTGAGTAAAGAGAATGGGAAAGATCTGGTGTGAAAAACAATGTATATGAACTTTACAAGTAAATCAGTACAAAATAAAGATTTTTTTTTAAAGCCCTCCAAAATCATGATGGATGGTTAGCCATGGGTTGGTTCCAACTCAACGGTATACACAATAACAACAACATAAGAAATATTCACAACCATCAACAAGTGAATAGATAGAAAAACTATGACACAGTCACACAATGGAATTCTATGCAGCACTGAAAAATGAGGAACTCATAAAACATTACTCAACATGGGTGACTCTGGAGGACATTATGCTGAATGAAATATCTCAGTCACAAAAGGTCAAACACTGCGTAACACCACAGTTATGAAACAAGACTGGCATGGGGAGTTGGAGGGAAACTAGGAAAAGAGGGGATAAATAATGAACACTGCATTGGAACAGATGAAGGAAAGAATTGTTTAAAAGGAATGTATTATTAAGCATTATGTGTATGAAAATGGTTCAGAATAAAAAGTGTATTGCAAAGTAGACTGGGGGAGATGTGGGGAGAAGGGAGGAAATTGTGCAACAGGGAATGAGTATGGGGGAGATAGGGAGAATAATGTACAAAAATGTATGGAGGAAAATCCAACTTTTCTGTAAACTCTCATTAAAATCACAAAAAAAAGAGGGAAGGTTTCCAAAACTGTATAAATCTCTATAATACAATTTACGATTTTACCTGAAAGGTTTTTTAAATACTTAGTTTAGTTTTTCTTCATATTTAAAGAGAAAATAACATATTTGACACGTTCTAGTTCTTAATTTATAGTGTTTTTATAAAGGCACAGACTTGTTAGCCTGAATTTGCTCTTGCTTGGGGTTTTTTTTGTTGTTATGTACTGCTGAGTCAGAGCCTTCAGCTGGGTCTCAGAGGTAGTAAATCACATGGAAGAGACGGTCCATCCTTTTCCTATGGAGTGGCTGGTGGGTTTGAATTACATTTCTTCGCGTTGCAGGTGCAACTCCTTACGATGACGCCACCAGAGCTTCCTTATTGTGCTTGCTTGTTTGGAAAAACTAGTCTCTTATGTTGCTTTCTTCCCAAAGATTCTGCTTATGACAGAACACAAACTGCCTCTGCGACCCTAGCAACCAAAATGCAGTACAAAATTGTAGATATTGATTGTTGTTGTTACGTGCCATCGAGTCACCTGCGACTCATCGCAACCCTACATACAACAGCTCTGAACCCTGCTCTATCCTGAACCAGTCTTATCATCTCTGGCACAGCTACCCCTATTGCCTCACTCACTGAGTCAGTCTATTTCATCCAGGGTCTTCCTCTCTTGTGCTGTCCCTCCACCCTCCCAAACATGATGTACCTCTCCAAGGACTGGTCCTTCCCTGCAACATGCCCAAAGTATGCCAGACAAAGCTTCAGAATCCTTGCCTCCAAGGAGCAGCCTGATTTCACCCTCTCCAGGTTGGATCTGTTTGTTCTCCCAGGAGATCATAGCATATTCAGTACTCTTCTCCAGCACCACAGCTCAAAGGTTTCAATTCTCCTTCCATCATCTCTAGTCATTGTCCAGCTTTCTGATGCACAGCAAGTAATTGTGAAGACCAATGCCTGGATTAGGTGTGCCTTAGTCTCCAGACTGATGTCATTGCTCTTCAGTACTCTGGAGAGGTCCTTAACAGTAGACTTTTCCAACGTAATTGGTCTTTTATTTCCTGGCTGCTGGTACCAAGAGTGCTGATTGTAGAGCCAAGCAAACTGAAGTTGTTAACAATCTCAGTTTCCTCACCATCTATCATGATGCTGCCAATTGGCCCAGTGGTGAGAATCTTCTTTTTTTGTTTGTTTTCTTGATGTTGAACTTTAATCTATATTGAAGTCTGCAGTCTTTGATCTTTTGCAGCAAGTGCTCCAGGTGCTCCTCAGTTTCAACAAGCAAGATTATGTCTTCTGCATAATGTAGGTTGTTGATGAGTTTTCCTCCAATCCTGATGTCAAATTCCTTGTCATAGAGCCCAGCCTGCATATAAACTGCCAGATGTGCAGGCTGGGTTTAGGAGAGGCTGTGGTCCTAAGGATATTATAACTAATGTTAGATGGATATTGGCTAAAAGCAAGAGTACCAGAAGAATGCCCATCTGTGTTTTGTTGATATTCATTTGACTATGTGGATCACAACAAACTATGGCTAATTCTGAGAAGAATGGGAAATGTGGAATACCTGATATGTGAAACTATACTTGGACCAAGAGTCAGTTGTTAGAACAGAGAAAGGAAACACTGCATGGTTCAAAATTGGGAACGGAGTACACCAGAAATATGTCCTATCTCTATACCTCTTCAGTCTATATGCAGAACAGGTCACCCAGGAAGCTGGGGATTGATCTGGTCCAGAAAAAGTCTTCATTTCCCATAGTGGTTAAGAAAATATATAAGGCATAGAGCATACACAAAGAATCCTTCCAATAGAGAATTATAGTAGCAAAGGAAACAAATTGCTAATCTTGATAATCTGGCATGGGAAAACTTCCACAGAAAAATATCACAGGAGTGCATACTACCTAATTTCGTTCCCAGGTTCAATTTCTTAGTTACACATGCCCAGAGTGTGAAGGCAAGTTGTCTCTGGTATACCCCACATTGTCAGAACCTACATGCATGTATTGCTGAACTGAAGTCTAAAACAGAAGTCTTATACAGAAGTCTAAAACTGCAAAATAAATTTAGTTATGAATTTCAATAATGATGAGGTTGTGTCAGCTTTGAATGACTATTCAGAGAGCTATTTTTGTATCTCTCTCTACCTGCCAAATAGAACTATGAGAAGAAAGACAAAATGTGACTGGAAGGAGTGGCCTATAGATTAATGCTTTGAAAAACAAGTCTTCATCTATCAGGGTCTATTACACTTACACATACAACCTTCCTTGGCAATCAGGAGATATCTCTAGTAGCCCAACTTCAACACACAAATCCTGGAGTCAACCTGGTATTAAATTCTTTCCTAAATGTCACTTGGTTTTAGAATATACATCAGATGAAAAACCAGCGAAACAGGAAGATCAATGGGACAAAGTCCAAAGCCACTTTAAAAAAAATAACTTGCCAGGGAAAAAAAAATTTTTTTCCTTTAAAATGAATTCAGTTGTTATGGAGAATTTAGCAAAATATGCACCAATTCAGAGTTTCTACACATCGTTTAGTGACACTGATTGTCCAAGTTGTGCTGCCATTCTTGCCCCCCTTTTCAGAGTGGCCAATCATTCATTAACATAAATTCACTGGTCTTAAGGTTCCTTTCTAAGATTTTGAATTGTTACTCTTCATTTATGGAGCCCTGGGGACAAAATGCATTATGCATTGGGCAACTAACCAAAAGGTCAAACTCATCAATAGTTCCATGGAAAAAAGATGAATCATTCTGCTCCTATAAAGATTTACAGCCCCAATAACTGGATGGAGAATTGCCAAGAGCAGCAGGTTTGTTTTTGGAGTGGTTT
>NW_006399760.1:18064703-18069955 GCF_000299155.1 Elephantulus edwardii | reverse complement strand
GCAGGGTTTAGAGCTGTTGTGCATAGGGTCGCTATGAGTCGGAAACAACTCGATGGCACATAACAACTATAACAACAACATTGCAGTGATGATGATAATGAAAGGTAGAGGGTCAGCAAAAGAGAGGAAGACCCTCAATGATATTTATTGACACTGTGACTGCTACAGTAGGTTTGAGCATGGTGGAGATCTTGATGATTGTGCAGGACAGGGCTAGGTTCTAACTGGTTGTTCTTGTCATAGAAAACTTGACAACACTTAACAATAACAACGCTGCAGTGAGCTCAAGTGTTGCAAGTATCCGCTGCCCCGTGATGGCAGCACCTCTGTGTGAACAGTTCTTCACTCCAGTAAATTATCTACAAGAGACAAAATGCTCACACAGATAATTAACATCACAGGGTATTTGATGTGGATACTTGCACTATTTTAGCTCACCTCAAACATTGTTGCTGTTAAGTTCCACTGATTTGGAAATGACTCATAGCTCACCCTTTCAGTGGGTTTTCAGAGGCAGCAAATTGTATGGGAGGAGAATGTCCATCTTTCTCCTGCAGAGCAGCTACTGCATCCAAAACACATGCCTTTGGCTTGGCAGTGCAGTTCTTTACCACTAGGCTACCAGACCTCCCTTGCTCTTCATCATGTTGTTGTTATGTGACCCTATGTACAAGAGCCCTAAACCCTGCTCTATCCTGTGCCCACCTTATTGTGCCTAACACATCTACCCTCATTACACCAGTCACTGAATTGATCCATCTCATCAACAGTCTGCCTCTTTTGCGCTGTCGCTCCACCTTCCCAAGCATAATGTTCCAATCCAAGGACTGTTCCTACCTTGTAACATGTCCAAAGTGTATCAGAAGCTTTAGAATCCTTGCCACCAAGGAGCAGCTTGGTTTCATCCTCTCCAGGACGAACCTGTTTGTTCTCCTAGAAGTCCATGGTATATTCAATACTCTTCTCCAGCACCACAGCTCAAAGGCATCAATTCTCTTTCTATCCTCCCTAGTCATTGTCCAGTTCTCTGATGCGTACCAAGCGATTACGAAGACTATGGCCTGGATCAGGTGCACCTTCATCTCCAGACTAACTCTGATGCTTTTCAGTACTGTGGAGAGGTCCCTGACAGCTGACTTTCCCCAATGCAATTCATCTCTTGATTTCCTGGCTGCTGGTACCAAGAGTGTTAATTGTGGAGCCAAGTAAATGAAACAATTTCAACCTCTTCATCTTCCATACTGATGTTGCCAGTTGGACCAGGGTGAGAATCTCTGATTTCTTGATGCTGAGTTGCAATCCATATTCAAGGCTTCAGTCTTAACCTTCTGCAGCAGGGAATCAGGTCCTTCTTAGTTTCAGCAAGCAGGGTTGTTGTCATCTACATAACACAGGTTGTTGATGAATCTTCCACCAATCCTGATGCCATATTCCTCCTCGTACAGCCCAGCTTCCCAGATGATCTGTTTCACATATAGATTAAAAAGGTTTGGAGACAGAATACATCCCTGGCAGACACTTCCTAATTTTGAACCATGCAGTGTCTCCTTCCTCTGTTCTGACGACTGCCTTTTGGTTCACGTATAGGTTTCACATAAGCACAATCAAATGTTCTGGGCAATAGAAAAAAAAAATACCAAACTATCCAAGTACAAGTGAGACTTGCCCATTTCATAACTATGCTGTTCAAGGGCCAACTTTATAGGATAAGTAATTGTACTTCCTCTTTTCCAATCTGGACATCTTTATTTTTCTTGTCTTATTGCTCTGCTCAGACTTCTAATACAATATTGGATAGATGTGTCCTGTTCTAATTTCAAGCACATCTCTCAGTCTTTCTGCATCACTAAGTATATAGTTCACTACTCTCTTTTAATATGTGCCACAGATTTTTTTTTTAGGAATGTCCCTTCTACTTTTATCTTCTTTAGGATTTTCATCAAGAAGGGTTATTGGATTTTATTAAATGCATGTGGTTCCCCACTCCCCCACTGTTTTATTAGTTTATTACATATACTAGTATACTACAGTGCTTGATTTTTATAAGGATGAACCATCCCTGCACTCTTGGAATAAATCCTGCTTGCTCACGGTAAGTTGTTATTGTGTATCACTGAGTTGGAACTGACACACAGCTGACCTTCAGGGGCTGTAAATCACATGAGAGGAGATTGCCCATCTTTCTCCTGCAGAGTTGCTGCTCACGAATTAGAACTTCATGTCTTTGCACTGGCAACACAGTATTCTGTCTGCTTTTGCTTGCTGGCATTTTGCTGAGAATCTTTCTATCTATATTCATGTGGCATCAAGATTGGAGGAAGATTCACCCAGAACCTGCACTATGCAGATGACACAACCCTACTTGCTAAAACTGAGAAGGACCTGAGGCATTTGCTGCAGAAGGTCAAGGACTGCATCAAGAAGGTCAACATCAAGAAAACAAAGATTCTCACCACTCGGTCGATTGGCAGCATCATGATAAGACAGTAACGAGACTGAGATTGTTAATAGCATCAGTTTGCATGGCTCCACAATCAGTACTCTTGGTACAAGCAGCCAAGAAATCAAAGGTTGAAATGTACTGGGAAAATCTGCCATCAGGGACTTCTCCAGAGTACTGAAGAGCAACGATGTCAGTCTGGAGACTAAGGAGCACCTGATCTAGGTCATGGTCTCTGTAATTTCTTCCTATGCATCAGAAAGCTGGAAAATGGCTAAGGATGATAGGAGGATTGATGTCTTTGAGTTGTGATGCTGGAGAAGGGTATTGAATATACCATGATTTCATCCTGGAGAGCGTGAAATCAGACTGCTTCTTGGAAGCAAGGATTCTGAAGTTCTGTCTTACATACTTTGGCATGTTGCAAAGAGGGATCGGATCCTGGAGAGGGACATCAAGCTTGGAAGGGTGGAGGGACAGCACAAGAGGAAGACCCTGGATGAGATGGACCAACTCAGTGATTAAAATAACTAGTGGGGGTAAGTGTTGTCAGGGTCAATGAGGCTAGCTCAGGATAAAGCAGAGTTCAGGGCTGTTGTGCAAAGGGTCATTATGAGTCACAAGCAACTTGTTGGCATGTAACAATAACATTCATAAGATAGGCATATGGTTAAACTCTACCAGCTACTCTTCAGGGCAATCTCCTCCTGTGTGGTTAATTGTCTCTGAAAACCTGCTGGAGGGTCAGCTATGGGTTGGTTCTGACTCAGTGATGCACAATAATACTCAAAAGATATACCATCTTTGGTATAATGTCTGGTTTGGGAATCAGGTCTGTGCTTGCTTTATAAAAAAATTAGGGAATACTTGCTCCTTTTCTGTATTTTGGAAGAGTTTAAAGAGGCTTGATGCCAATTTCATAAACACTGGTAGAATTACTCAGTGGAGCTATCTGGCCCAGGTTGTTTTTTCTTTTTCCTACTGATTTGATTGCTTCACTTGTTTGGGGTCTGTTCAAAATTTCCAATTTTTCTTCAGTTTAGGTAGCTTGTGTGCTTCTAAGAATTTGTCCGTTTCATCTGGGTTAAACATAGCAAAGCTTATTTTGTGACCTAACGTGTTCTTTTCTGGAGAATAAACCACAAGCGCTGCTGTAGAATGTACACTGTGCTGGTTTGGGGTTGAGTATTGTAACTGTTCTACTTGGTTTGATTGTTAAAGTGTCATTCAGGTGACCTGTTTGCTTATGAATCTTCTTTCTAGATGTTCTATCCAATATTAAAATTGGTGTATAGAGGGCTCCCACTAGTATTTCTCCTGTAAATTCCATCAGTGTTGCCTTTATACACTTTGTTGCCTTGATGTTGTATACATATTTGTAATTTCAAACCTCAATTAAGTGAAGAATTTAAGTTTTTTATAATTATTTGAGAAATAAACCTTTTTAAAGTTATCAAGTAGGAAATAAAATATGGCAGATTACAATAACAAAATATATTTTAGAAAACAACAGTATTATACCTATTTCCCCCAGTAATGACTGAAATAGGTAAGTACGTAAGTTGCATAAGATTCAAATGTTTGTACATTATAGCTTATTAGTATAATGCCAGGGAAGCAATTTGTATTGCCAGGAATTCCCTCACACTGCTCCAAGATCTAGAAATGTATCTCTCTGGCTGTGAGCATTTCCTAGAACACAGCACAGATCTTATTCTTGTCTACTGAAAAATAAGGGGTTAAAAAAAAAGAAAGAATAAGGGGTTCACAGCTTAGGAAGGAAGTGGTGCTATTTATCAGAACACATAGAATAAGATCCCAGAATGTAGTTCATTGCAGAGTGGAGACCAAAGAAGATGACTCAGTAAGGAGATACCACTGCCTGAAAGGTTCAGGGCATATCTGGTCATTAGTACATTGTCAAGTGGCTTTGATATTAAAACAACAATATGTAGGACTGCTTCATCCTAACTTTTTACAAATTGTTACAGCTCTCTGAAGAATTCCTGTACGGCACAAATTATTATGTCTGGGCCTATTAGCCATATAGACTGGCATGTTAAATTAATTTAGAAGTACCCATGAATAAATACTGACATTATGTTTTGGGGAGGTCACAGTCAAGAAGACCATACGGAGAACAGAGAATGGCTTTGCTTTGACACACACTGTTGTTGGAAGACTGAACATTACAGGATGAAAGCTTGAGCTTGTAGTGTTTTTAAAAACATCAAAAAAGGTCAACTTTTAAGTTCAACTAACAAATGAAATTCTTTAATATGCTTCAGAGTAGCACTCTTGCTAGAAAGTAACAGCTAATATGAACGTATATAATCAGGCATGCCAATTATGTTGTTATTGTTGTTAAGTGCCATCAAGTCAAGTATGACTCATAGTGACCCTATGAACAAAAGATCTGAACCTAATCCTGTCCTGCGCCATCCTCACACTTCCTGACACACAAGAGCCCACTGCAACAGTCACAGTGTCACTCCACCTGGTTCAGGGTCTTCTCCTCCTTCGCCGACCCTCCACCCTTCCCAACATCATGTCCCTCTCCAAGGAAGAGAACCTCCTAGCAATATGTTCAAAGTATGTGAGGTGGCCGCCAGACCGGGGAACGCCGGGGGAACGCACGCCGCCGCCAGCCTGGGGAAACGCACCCCGCCGCCCGCTGGGGGGAACGCACGCAGCCGCCCGCCAGACCGGGGGAACGCCGCCGCCAGACCGGGGAATGCCGCTAGAGGGACCCGAAAGAGACCCGGGAAGAGCAGCCGGGGGAACGCACGCTGCCGCCCGCCGGGGGGAACGC
>NW_006399760.1:18058934-18064603 GCF_000299155.1 Elephantulus edwardii | reverse complement strand
ACACACTGACAAAGAAGATTAATCAGAACTGGCTTTGACAAGCACTGTGGCATTTGGACAAGAACAAACTGGGAGGAGGGTAGAGAGAATAGTGCAACAAGGAATGAATGGAAACCCAAAAAAGATCATGATGCTCAATACAGCACTATCCCTCATCCCTTGTTTTCAACTAGTTAAACTATTATTTCATTTGAAGAAGACTTGAGGGTATGTTTTTTGTTTAAGGTTTAAAGATGATCTTAGCGTTCTTTCAGCCTTCCTGGCACCAGAATATCTAGTAACTATAAGAATTTTAAATTCTGTTCTACATTTCCACCTACTGTGGTAAGAATTTACTGTGGAATATTTGCTCAAAATGTGCAGGAATAGTAACTGGGCACCTTCCAGGTTGTCTGGTCTCATGGCAAGGATGCAGCTATTCAAGGAAGCACTCAGTCGCATATTCCATATCCTACTACTATTAGAAAAAAAGCAATGAGACTTCTTGGTTTAAAATTGGGAAGGGTGTACAACAGGGATGCATTCTATCTCCATACCTTTCTCAATCTATATGTGGAACAGGTAATCTGGGAGGCTTTCCTCTATGAGGAGAAGTGTGACATCAGGATCAGAGGAAGATTCATCAATAACCTGCATTATGCAAATGACACAACCTTGTTTGCTGAAACTGAGTAGGACTTGAAGCATTTGCTACAGAAGGTCAAGGACTGCAACCTTCAAATGGATTAAAGTTCAACATCAAGAAAACAAAAATTCTCACCACTGGGCTGATTGGCAGCATTATGGTAGCTGGTGAAGAGACTGAAATTATTAACAGCTTTAAGATTAAGCTCCACAATCAACACTCTTGGTACTAGCAGCCAGGAAAATCAAAAGATGAACTGCGTTGGGAAAGTATGCTCTCAGGGATCTCTCCAGAGTACGGAAGAGGAATGATATCAGTCTGGAGACTAAGGTGCACCTGATCCAGGCCATGGTCTTCACAATTACTTGGTATGCATCAGAAGGCAGGACAATGACTAGGGATGGTGGAAGGAGAATTGACACCTTTGAGCTGTGGTGCTGGAAAAGAGTACTGAATATACCATGGTCTGCTAGATGAACAAACAGGTTCATCCTGGAAAGGGTGAAACCAGGCTGCTCCTTGGAAGTAAGTTTCTGAAGCTTCATCTGACATCCTTTTGGCATGTTGCAAGGAGGGACCAGGCCTTGGGTTGGGACATAATGTTTGGGAGGGTGGACGGAAAGCACAAGAGAGGAAGACCCTGGAAGAGATGGATTGACTTAGTAATTGGGGTATTGGGGGTAGGTGTGTCACAGACAGTAATAGTAGCTCAGAATAGAACAGAGTTCAGAGCTGCTGTACAAAGGATCACTATGAGTTGCAGGTGACTTGATGGCATACAACAACAACAACAACAACAACAACAACGACTCCTATGCCTGAGCCCTCCCACTTAAATGTCAGTTTGTTATACAATGGTGTCTTCTGTGCTGTTGTGGTGTTAGAAACTATGATACTGATATTTTAAATACAAGAAGGATCAGCAACGGTTAAATGTGCTAGCATCACTTACAGTTGAGACAGCTTAGGACACTCCCGAACATAGAGAAATTAAAGGAAGATTTGATACAATAAGAGAACTGAACAGAAGGTTTCAAAGGGCAACTCAAGAAACAAAGTATTATGATAAAATGTGGAAAGACTTAAGAGTTAGAAACCAAAAAGTGAACATACACCTTTGGCAATTCTCAAGATGAACGGACTAAAGATAAAATTCAAGGTTTAGGATGCAATACTGAAAAATTCTATGGGAAAAATATGAAATGATGCAGGAAGCATTAAAAAAGATGGAAGGAATATAGAAAGTTACTCTACTGAAAAGAATTGGTTGAGTCTCAACCATTTCTGGAGGTAGCACTTGATGAAAACCAGTGGTCCTGATGCAGTCCAAGCAATACTGAAAGCATTCAGTGAAAAAGAATGCTTGAAGAATTGATTGAATGAATACCAATTGAGGTGTTTCAACAAACTGATGCATCCCTAGATATGCCCACTCTTTTATGACAAGAAATTTGAGGACATCTGTCTAGCCAACTGACTAGAAGAAATTTCCATTTGCACCCAGTCCCAAAAAAGGTCTATATTTATGTCTGTTCACAAAGAGGTGAGTCAAAAAAACACACATGGAAATTACTGAACAGTATGATTAATGTCCCAGGCAAGGAAAATATTTCTGAAAAGAATTTAACAGCAACTATAACAGTACAGCAACTGAAACAGTACATCAATAGAGAACTGCCAGAAAGGTGGATTCAGAAGAGACTGTAAAATGAGGATCATCATTGCTGATGTTAGGTGAGACCTTGTGTTTTATTGACTGTACAAATCATTATAAATTGTGAATACGAATTCCAGAACACTTCAATATACTCATGGGAAACATGTGCATAGACCAAGATAAAGGTTCCAATTTCCTCACATTCTCATCAAGAGCTATATTGGCTATCTATGTGTATCTACTGATCTATTTGCTTATCAGTCATAACTATCCTCATGAGAACATACCACTATCTCATTGTGGTTTTGATTTGCACCTCTCTAAATAGGGAATTTTAGTGGCTCGGTGGTAAAAATTATGCATAAAATGCAAAGGTTACTGGTTTGAAGCCATCAGATGTTCCATGGGAGACAGATGGGCAATCTCCCCCCATGCAATTTTCTACCACTAAAAACCTGCTAGAAGGGTCAGCTATGGGTTGGTTCTGACTAGATGGTAAACAACAACAACAACAGCGCCTGATGCAAGCCATGGCTTTGCCAATCACCTGCTATGATATCTGAGAGCTGGACAATGACTAAGGATGGAAGAACAAGAACTGATACATTTGAGTTGTGATGCTGGAGAAGGGTACTGACTATCCATGAACTGCCAAAGAACAAACTAATATGGCTTGGAGAAAATACAACTTAGAGGTAAGGATGACAAAGATTTGTCTCACACATTTTGTCTGTTGTTGGTAGGGTCACTGAGTCCTATGTGACTCCAAAAACAATGCCTAAAGATGCTGACCACTTTTCTTCATGTGTTTGATGGTCATTTGAATGCTCTCTTTGGTGAAAAGACTATTCAAGTTCTTTTCCTCTTTTACAATTGGTTGTCTTTTTGTTGTTATGTGCCATTGCGACTCATAGCGGCCCTATGTACAACAGCTCTGAACCCTGCCCTATCCTGAACCAGTATCATCATCTCTGACAGACCCAATCCCACTTCCCCAGTCACTAAGTCAATCCATCTTATCCTGGGTCTTCCTCTCTTGCCTGTCCCTCCACTCTTCTCAGCATGATGTCCTCCTCTCCAATGACTGGTCCTTCCTGGCCATGTGTCCAAAATATGTGAGCTTCAAATGGAGCTTCAAAATCCTTGCCTCCAGGGAGCAGCTTGATCTTACCCTCTCTAGGACAGACATATTTGTTTTCCTGGCAGTCCATGGTGTAATATTCTTCTCCAGCACCACAACTAAAAGGCATGGATTCTTTTTCTATTTTCCAGAGGCAGTGCCCAGCTCTCTGATGCATTAACAAGTAATTGCAAAGATCATGGCCTGGATCAGGTGAACCTTAGTCTCCAGACTGACACTGTTGCTCTTCAGTACTCTGGAGAGGTCCCTGATGGCACTTTCCCAATGCAACTTGTCTTTTGATTTCTTGACTATTGACCCCAAGAGTGTTGATTTTTTGTTGTTAAGTTGCGGAAATTTTATATACATTGGATTTTTAATATACATTTTGGTTATTAGACTCTTGTCAGATATATGGTATATGAAGACAGTCTTCTTGGCAATAGCTTGTCTTTTCACTTTTTTTAGTAAAGTCTTGTAACAAAAAAAAGTTTTCTATTTTTATAAGGCCCCATTTATTTATACTGCCTTTTGCTGTTTGCACTTTTTAAAAAATTATGTAATCTATTGATGATAGCTAGATTTGACTAAAAGTGTCATTTACTTGTTCTAAGAATGTTACGGTTTGGGTTTACACATATAAATCCTCAAACAATTTTCAATTTATTTCTGTGTGTGGTGCGAGGAAAGGATCCTATTTGACTTCTCTGCATGTGGAAATCCAACTTCCCTCACCGTATATTGGGGAGACTCTTCTTCCCCGACAGAATGTCTAAGAATCCTTGTCATTTGACTATCAATGCATGAGCTTATTTCTAGATTCTCCATTTTATGCCATTGACCTTGATGTGTATGGTTACACCAGTACCAGGTGGTTTTGATTATTCTAACTGTACACTAAGCTCTAAAATCAGAAGTGTGAGTGCTCTTACTTTGCTACTGTCTTTCAACATTGTTCTATTATCTAAAAAAACCCTCAATGATTGTTATTGAAATGAAATTTTACAAAGCAAACTGACTTTTCATATAAACTTTGTTTCATAACATTAATCACAAAACCCCACAATGTAATCACACTTTTCCTATTTACTCCCAATAATTCTAATTTCCATAGATTTCTGTTTGTACTTCCTACCTGCCTACAGATCTTTTATTGACTATTCTTGTGTATCTTTCTGTGTCTCCCCTTTTTTTAATGGTCTTGTGCTGATTATCTTCTTAATGTATTTTGCCATTCCCTTCATTAATCATAATATGTGCTTATTAGCTATTTATTTCTCCACTCCTACATCTTCCTCATCCTTGGCAACCATCCAAGAATGAATGATTCTCTCTGTATAAAACTTTCCACTTTTACAACTGTAGAATGGTATTATACGATATTTGCCCTTTTGTAAGACAAAGTTCTCTAGCATAATCCATCTCATATTATATACAATGTTTCATAAATTCTTCAGTGTTGCATCATATTCTATCAGCATTGTTTTAGGTCTAAGGGATCTCTTGCTTTTACAATTTTTGTAAGGAAGGCTACTGGATTTTGATCAGGTTACACTGAATCTACTGATGGCTTGGGTAGTAGCAACATCTTAACAATACTAAGTCTTCGAGTTCATGAACATGGAATATCTTTTCTCTTAACTTGTAATATCTTGCAGCAGGTGTTTTAAATATAGATATCATTTTCATTGTGTAAAACTTTACATTTCTGGCTAGGTTTATTTCAAATTATTTTACTCTCTTACATGCTACTGTGAACATAATAGTTTCCTTGATTTTCTTTTCAGTTATCTCTTTACCAGTGTAGAGAAACACTAATGATTTTTATTTGCTAAACTTGTACATTACAACTTTGCTAACTTCCTTCCTCTTTTATCTTTAAGCTTCCTTGTGTACTTTTTGGTATTTTCTACATGTAACTTATATCTTTAACTAACTCAGGGGTTAGTGGCATCAACCTCTGTGCTACTGAAAACCCAGATGTAATTTACAGGTAATCCTGAAATACAATGTGTTTGACTGAACTGTGTGGGCACTTATATGTGCATATTTCCCATTCCTATTGCAGTGATCCCTAGTACCACGACCCCTTCTAAACCCAGCCTGGACTTCCGGCAGTTCTCTGCTGATGTGCTGTTCTAATCGTTTTTGGATGATCTTTAGCAGAATCTTGCTTGTATGTGAAATCAATGACACTGTTCTGTAGTTTCCACACTCAGTTGGGTCACCTTTCTTTGGAATGGGAACAAATATAGATCTCTTCCAGT
>NW_006399760.1:18045765-18058834 GCF_000299155.1 Elephantulus edwardii | reverse complement strand
AAAATTAATAAAATATAATTATAGAAAAAAAAAACAAAACAAAGTATGTGAGGTGAAGCGTCATCATTATGTCCTCCAAAGGGCACTCTGGCTGCACCCCCTCCAAGACATATCTATTCGTTTTCTTGGCTGTCTGTAGGATGCTCAGTGCTCTTCTCCAACACTGCAGCTCGTAGGTGTCGATTCTTTTTCTGTCATTCTTATTTATTGTCCAGCTCTCTGATGCATAGCTAATAATTGCAAAGACGATGTTCTGAATCAGACACACCTTAGTCCTCAAACTGATATGACTACTCCTCAATAATTTGGAGAGTTCCCTAACTGCAGATTTTCCCAGTGCAATGTGTCTTCTTATTTCCTTACTGCTGGTACCAAGCGTGTTAACTGCAGATCTAAGCAAGATGAAGCTGTTGACAATTTCAATTTCCTCTCCAGTGGTAAGCATCTTTGTTTTCTTGATATTGAGACACAATTCATACTGAAGGCTATATTTCTTGATCTTCTGCAACAAGTGCTCCAAGTCAATGCCAATGTATGCAACATGCTAAAGTTTATAAAAATAGCAACAAACTAATTACCACATTAAATACACAGAGTCCTTTCACCTGAGTCAGGTTAATATCGAAGGTAAATTTTACCCTTACTCATCAATAATATATAGGCTAACAACCTCATGCACTCAAAACTCACTGCCATGAAGCGATTCTCTCACAGCAACCCTCACCCAGGTTTCTGAGGCTGTAAATCCTAAGAGGAGAAGAAAAGGTCAAACCCCCAGGCATTCAGTAGATTCCGACCCAGGGCAATCTTCCATCATGTTTCCCAGGCTGGACAACTTTATGAAAGGTGACTTCCCTGAGGTTAATAATAATAGTAATAATAATAATAAAAAACAAATCATCACAATTACAACTGTGGTGAAATCCAAATAAAGTTGTCTAATATTATGAACAAGGCAAGGAAACAAAACTTTTGGAACCTCTATTATATGCTGAATACTCTGGTATTTTAGTTCTCTTATTTTTCATTGGTTTTCTTAAAACATCATTCTGGCTAGGGTTTAGCATTTCCACTTGAGAGTTGAGGAGACTGCAGCTTTGGGAAGCTAATTTACCTATGCAGGGACATTCAGGTAAATGGCAGAGCTGAGCTTTAAGCTCTTGTCATAATGCCCAAAGGCCAGGCATCTTTCTGCCACACTCTTGCTTTCTCCTTAGCTTTCTGTAGATGGTGTTAATAAAAAAGCATCTGATGCTCAGAAATGATACTTTCTAGGAAATCATATCAGAAACTGAAAATCATTACTAATGCATCAACAGTAATTTCACCCCCCAAAGAGTGAAAATGCCTTTCTAAAATAAAAACAACTGAAAAAGTAATTTACTATCATGACAACATATTTCTCTCATTGCTGTGAAGTTGGGACTGACTCAGACGTGACCCTCTGTTAGGTGCCCAAGGCTGTAAGTCGTACAGGAGATTGCCCATCTTTCTCTCAGGGAGCTGTGCAGTTAAATAGCTATTTATGGACAATGTGGAGATCTCCGCCTTTGGCAAATATCAGTACTCCAATCTTAGTGAGATCTGTCTTACATCAGAAACCACTCATACAACTGGAAAACATGGCAAGGGATCTGGCTTAGAGTAACTTGCAACTCTGTTAAGAAGTGATTCGCCTCCCCCCACTTTGCTTATTTCCAAATAAACTTGAAGTGGCTTGCTGAAAATTCAGAACGAAACTGAAGCTCATAACAGATGACAGTTTGTGGGATGGAGGGATAATAAATTTACTCTAAAACTTGAGTCAGCATAGATTTTATCTGGTGGGATCTGGCAGAATCTTAGATTCATTTACTCTTATGGGTACAGAAATAGGTTCAGAAGAGCTTAAGGCTAAAAAGGTTTAAAATGATAATGTATAAGAAAATTGTTTAACAAACCCTTTCCTCTGAGACACTACAAAGGCATTTGGAGAAAATGGCCCCATATTGCTAGGAGGAGTTTGTAAGATTTTTCTATAAAAAAATTGTATATGGAGTCAAGCCTCGCTTGTCTGTCTCATTCCTTTTTACACTACCATGTGTTGCCACAATATATAGAAGGGAAACTAATTGCTTACCTTTTCAAAAGCAGAAGTCTGATTATTAATCCACAAGACTTCATTTATCCAACATTGCTGGGGATAAAGGGGTTTAATATAAATAAAATTTACATTGTAATTGGTTTACTTAAGAGAACAAATAAAAATATTTTACTGGAACTTTTCTTTCTTAAATATAGCATACTTTATCTTATACAGCTAATGAATAGAGTTTAATCTTTTCCTGATGAACCAGGCTCATCAAGAAATCAGGCAAAAGGAACGTGGCTTGGAGTCAGATACACCTGTTTGAATTGTCTCCTTTTTCTGGCTTTATGAAAAGAGAATACAGTTTAACTTGCCGGGCATCCTTATGCAAGGTATGAGGAAATCCTTTCTCTGTTTATGGGAGAAAAGGGTGTGTGTGAAGGGTAAGTCATTAAAAAACTTTATTTTTAAAAGAAAATGTTAAATGTTCTAGAGCTTTTAAGGCTGTTCTAGCTTGCTTTTTAATGATATGGTATCTCTTGCTTGGTGTTTGACTACCTAAAAAACAAGGGGTGCACAGGTTTACTCGCGCTTACTCACAGTCTGCAGTAAACAATTTCACCATTCTAGCCCTGACAAACTACGCTGCAAACAAATGAAGTAGCAAAATGCAGCAAACGGTTACACAGGCTTCCCCCTACATGACAGAAAACTGTCCACTACAGTTATAATACATAGCACAAGTAAGCCTGTGTTTTCCTTGTTCTCTGGGTAATCTGACCCTGTCCTAGCTTTTAGACAGTTTGCTTTATATTACTTTGCTTTGCTACAATAGTACCTATTCTTGCCCACAAAGAAAATGAAGAGGATATTCACTTTTACAGAAGAAGGCCAAATACAAACAAGGAGTTCAAAAACTGTTTGTTGTCAAGCTCCTTCCCTGGGACTAAAATTCTGCATCTCAGGAGCAAGCCTTCATAGCTCTGAGCTGTGCTTGTGAACACTTGAGATTTGAGGTGTTACTTTGTAGATTTGTTTTGGGGTCTAGGAATGCTCAAATTCCCCCTCTCCATATAAATTAATGCCCATATAAATTAATGGTGTGTGGATCTTTGCTTTATGCCATTTTGACCGACAAAAGGTTTCCTAGGAACACTATTTTCAGATAGCAGAAGAAACTTGTAAATATTTCAAGTATTATCATGAATATTTTATCATTTGCTTTCTGATTTTTTAACCTCTCTATATATGCTTCAGTTTATTTTTCTGAATTACTAAAAATAATTTTATTAATGAAAATTTACAATGTAACCAACAGCAGAGTGGATATTTAAATTTACATAAACAATTTTTATGCTTCCTACTAGGAATTATCCTCTTAGTATCAAGAATGAAAAACATCTAAACACTTATTTTTGGATAAATGTATCTCTTCTAACATCAATGAATAACTATTCCAGGAGTTTCAGAACACAGATTAGTCAGAAGATTAGAATCATTGTTTACAGTGAAATGTGTTAAAAGCACTTGGCTTTTTTTCTGAGGTTATGAAAAGATATTTAGACAAAGCACTAAGGACAGAAAGAATGATTTAGGAAGGAAGGTCAATCTTTTCTTCAGCTAAGCTTTTGGCAAAATGACACGTATGAAAGGTTTGGTTCGGTTCCACAGAGAGTGTAGAACAGTTCAATATACACATCTTGTATTTGTAGCAGTTCTGTTTATACCATAAAAGTCCATTTTTGCTGTTTCTAATTATTTTTTTAATAAGCTGTCAGTAATATTTGGGCTTATCAACCTAAAGGAAGCTTGTCTGGTCTCAGAGAGTATAGACAATAAAATGTTTTGTGAATAAGAGTATGGAATTAATTTTCTTATCAAACATAGAAACATTATGCCCAGAGCGTATTCTGACAAGTATATATTAGCCATTATAAGCAATGGGTTTAAGGACCTCCTACTCATTTGGAGAAAGACAATCCCTTTATTGTACTAGCAAAAATGCTTTTGGTTTCCTGCCATTAAATCTAAGTGCTTGTAGAATTTTGAGAAGGGTTAAAATGGTTTTATACAATATGCTCTTTAAGAGAATATATATACACACACACACACATACACATACATACATATGCATGTATGTGTATGCATGCTTGTATAAATAATTTTTAATATTAAGGACAAATAAATTGTTTGTTATCATATACAGGTAACATGCATAATTATTTCTTTCTGATCAGATATAGATTTTTTCAATATATTTTAAAATACCCTACATATTTCTTGTCTAGTGAGCCAAGTCTACCATGTGTGTAGGGAGGGAAAGCCCAGAAGAGTCCTGCTAATTTCTTCTGAGTAGAATGGTAGTTTCATGGAGGAGTTTAATTTATACAATCAAATTGTGTTAAGTAGAACCAGACTATGAGGTTAAACACTTCCACATGTTTTAAGGGCCCAGACCCTTTCCTGAAAGGAGCCACCATTCTGAACTCAGGCATACCTGATGTTGCCAGAAACAGCTGTGAGTGGCCCCAGGTTTCACGCCACCAGCTCCACAGATCAAATGGAAACAAATGGAGGAGTTGCCCCTTGGCAGCAAGGGCTACCCTTCTCATCACCTGGTAGGCTGTGGGGAGGCTCACTCTGCCATGGTCTTGGACCTGCAGGAGCTCCCAGAATTTTCCGCAGTTGTTTGTCATTTTCCTTCCTTCTCAGTTTGGGAGGAGAAAGGGAAAATTGACAAAATTCTGGAAACTGGTTCATGGTTTAGGGTCACCCTCACTCATAATCTAAAATGCTTCACAACTCACTCTGTGGCATTTTGGGGACTACAACCATTCTCTCTTTCTCTTAATTCTATGCTCAGAAGTTTGTGAGACTTCAATGAGCCATGAAGAATTCTAATTACAAATCCAAAGAATGTAAAGTGGTGATAACATAAAACACTAACTGATATCTGCACAAAGGTTAGTATTTCCCAATGGATAAAGGCTAGTATACCTTCCCGTCCTCGGGGCTTTGTTGACACGAATTGTGGACGTCGTCTTCTCTTACTAATTTTCCAGGCCAGGAAGTCAGTCCTTTGATTTGGCCCCAGACCAAGTCGCCAACGTTGAACGTCCTTGGCCTATAATGTGTCAACTCATTTGAAGATGGGGAGTCTGGATTCCTTAGGTCATCTTCACTACTAATGCTTTTAGCGTCTGAAGGGCTAGGCACACATCCATTAATGCTTTTGGAATGAAAGTCTCCATTGTAGTGGATATAGTCTTTGACCAAAGAATTTTCCAAACTGTTTGAGGAACTCGGAGACTGCTCCTCTAGGCCTAGGTCTTGCTTGGCGGTGCTAAGCAGCTCTCCAAAGCCCCGATTCTGTCGAGGTCTGTTCCCATTAATGTGTGCGCATCTTTCCACAGTGTTCTCTAGTCTCTCCTTAAAACTCATCATAGTTCTTTTGTAGTTATTATACCTGAAATTTTCTTCCAGAATTTTGTCCCCTTGACAGTTTCTTGGTGGTAACATGATCGAGTGCTGTTCCCCAGGCAGAAATGGCAGTGTAGAGACATTGTTGGACCTTTCGTGACATGGACTACTGTGGATATGGCCTGAATGATCTAAGAATTCCTCACACTTCCATCTGTTATGCTCTCCTCCTGGACTCTGCTCCCCATCCCATTGTTTTTTGGATGCATGGCAACTTGTGGTCCTGAAATATTCAAACCCATCTCCTTCATGGGAGTTCTTCCCATGGTCCAGATTTTTGGGTATCCGAGCGCCTCTTGCATTCCTCAGTCTCCCATCATGCTCCACACCTCCCATGTTTCGCCCATGAATGACCGCACTGACAGCACTGGAGAGGTTTAATGGGTCACCAATCGATGCAGTGAAGGCACTCATGGCACTCAGAGCTGGGATGGGGCTAATCTGAGTTGTACTGTTGACTGCAGTGGTGATGACCACCTGCATGCCTTTGCTGGCTGCCTCGACAACAGCTTTGTAAATGGCATCCACAGAAGCATCACCCTGGCCACCCATAATGAGGCCATCCTTCACCTGCTGCCCAAGAGGTGGGTCAATCCTTGGCTGCAACTCACAAGGTGTATCTTGGAAAGGTGGAAGTGTAGTGTTCGGAGTCTCCGGAGGTGCTGTGAGCCCAGCCTGGCTGTTGATTCTCTTGTTGAGGAGAGCGGCATCCTCCTGCATTCTCACCTTGAAAGAAACAGACAGGCAACAGTGAGAGAAAGCAAAAGTTTCAAATGCCCATAGAGAAAGATAGTTTAGTTAAGGTATAACCAAACCCAAAAAGATAGAAGAAAGGAGATATAAAGAAAGAATAAAACTCAAAAGTGAATGAAAAGTCATTATATTGAGTGCTGGGTTGTATTTTTTTTGTTGTTGTTGTTGAGATCATTAAACAGCTTTTCATTTATTTTTTTTTTTTAAATCATAGCTAAACATTCTCTAGAAAATGAAACTAGTCTCTCCTGAAAGACTTAAAATGTTGGTTGGACAGAAAATCTTTTCAGGTGATGACTTCACATACTTTAGTGTCATGATAGATATTTGCAACTTAGAATTCAAACTGATGATCAAGTCACAGATAAAGAAAGCAGCACTGTTCAAATGACAAAGGTAAACAGAATTTGAAAATAATTTCCATTTTCACTGATATTTCTACTTAACTAAATAAAACAAATTCTAAACATTCCTTTGGCAATCCATATTATATTTCTTATATGACACATGACTTTTGAAGTCTTTGGGTGGGATAGCAACAGATAGCAACACCGGCTCTACAACCACAATAGGTAACTGGTTGAGAAAAACAGCACATGTACATAAACAGTGCCAGCAGCTCCTTACAGAAGTGATTCTCAACAGAAAAGACCTAAGGGAGCGAATGCTCACAAAGGGAGCATAACAGAGTCTTAGGGCAGGAAAGCTGAGTGCAGTTTTCAAGTCTCTGGATTATTTTAAATTTTACCACCACACCTCAATGATCAATCTTGTCTTCAGACCGTTCCCTCCTAAACCAGGACCTGGAATCTATCACTATGTCCACTATCTTCTTACCATTACCCTCTACCTACATCTAATAGTTGGAATCCCAAACTTGGATCTATGCAACTGTTTACCTTATCAATTGGGACATTTGTTGTTGTACTATTGTTGTTAGGTGCTGCCAAGTTGTGTATGAGCCACAACAGCCCTATGAACTAATCTGAACCCTGATCTATCCTGTGCCATCTTCACACTTTTTGACACCACGTGAGCCCATTGTAGCAGTCACTGTGTCTGCCTGGTAGAGGGTCCTCCTCTCTTTTGCCGATCCTCTTTCTAAGCATGATATCCCTCCCCAAGGAACAGTCTCTCCTAAAAACATGCTCGAAGTATGTGAGACAAAGTTTTATCATCTTTGCCTCTGAGGAGCACTCTGGGTGCACTTTCCCCCCAAAGTATTAGTTTGTTCTTTTGGTAGTCAATGGGATGTTCAGTACTCTTCTCAAAGGCACTGCTCAAAGGCAGCAATCCTTCTGGCATTCTTCATTGTTGCAATGACAATGCTGGACAATCTGATTCAGCTCTCGGATGCATAGCAAGTTAATGAAAAGACCATGGCCTGAATCAGGCACACCCTCATCATTAAACTGACATCACTGCTCCTCAATAATTTGGAGAGGCCCCTGACTGCAGACTTTCCAGGTGCAAATGTCTCCTTATTTCCCACTTGTTGGCACCCAGGGTATTGACTGTGGATCCAAGTAAGATGAAACAGTTCACAACTTCAATCTTTTCTCCAACTATCATGGTGTTGCCTATTAGTCCAATGGTTAAGAATTTTTGTTTTCTTGACATTGAGATGCAATCCATATTGAAAGCTGTATTCTTTCATCTTCTGCAACAAGTGCTTCAAGTCCTCCTCACTTTCAGCAGGCAAAAGTGTTATCTGCATAACACACAATTTTAATGAGTCTTCCTTTAACCCATATTCTCAAACAATTTGCTCAGCAGACAGATTGAATAGGTATAGAGGATACATTCTTGATGCACACCTTTCTTAATTTTTTTACTTCTTCTTATGTTTTTTTATTATTAATTTTAGTAAAAATTTACAGAGAGTTAGGATTTCCATTCATTCATTGTTGCACTTTTCTCCTTGTCCGCCCCCCCAAGCACACTCTTCTCTTTGAAAAAGTAAAAAAATTATTTCATTGTTTTACAGTCCCTCCCCCCAGGTCCACTCCACTATGCAGCCTTTGTTCTGGACTCCTGTCATGACAATAATACCTAATCACATATCACTTTTAAACAGTTTTATCCCTCATCTGTTTCAATGACCTTTCTTAATTTTAAATCATGGATGACAGAAGGAGAGTTGATGTCTTTGAGCTTTGGTGCTGGAGAAGAGTATTGAATATACCAGGGACTGCTAGAAGAATGAACAAGTTTGTCCTGGAGAGAGTGAAGCCAGGCTGCTCCTTGAAGGCAAGAATTCTGAAGCTCTGTCTGACATACTTTGGACGTGTTGCAAGACAGGATCAGTCCTTGGAGAGTGACATCATGCTTGGGAGAGTGAGGGACAGCGCAGGAGAGGAAGATCCTTGATGAGATGGATTGATTCAGTCACTGGGATAATGGGGATGGGTGTGTCAGAGACAGTAAGATTGGCAAGGGATAGAGCAGGGTTTAGGGCTGTTGTACATAGGGTTGCTATGAGTTGCAGGCTACTTAATGGCACATAACCATAACAACAACAAGAGCTGCCTTGCTCTGTTTGCACAACAGCCTGAGTATAAGTTTTTCATGTATACCATTAAGTGTACATGTTCAGTAGTCTTTTCCAACAACAAAAATCAAAGGCTTCAATCCTTGTAGCATCCTTCATTGTTGGAATGACATTGCTGGACAATCTTACTCAGTAATTTCTATACTTCTCAAACTTAGCCATAATTTGTTATGATCCACAAAGTCAAATATCATTGCATAATCAATAAAGCATAAATAGACATTCTTTTGGTATTCTTTACTTTCAGCCAGGATCTATCTGACATCAGCAATAGTACCATGGCCTCTTCTAAATCCTGCTTAAACTTCTGGCAGTTGCCTATCTATGCATTGTTGCAGCTGTTTTTTAATTATCTTTAGCAGTATTTTGTTTGCATGCCATACTAATTTAATTATCTGATAATTTCTACATTCTGTTAAATCACCTTTCTTGGGAACAGAAACAAATCTACTACCTCTGTTCCAGTCAGTCAGCCAGACAGATGTCTTGCAAATTTCCTGACATAGGCTGGTGAGCACACCCAGGGCTTCATCTTTAAGGAAAAACATGTCAATCATTGTTCCATCAATTTCTGAGGCCTTACATAGACAGTGGATACTGTAAATATCAGTATTACTTAGGATACTAAGTACAGCTGTCTGTGAGAATTCCTGGCTTCCAATCTCATCTGGGGGCTTGTGCTGTCCATCAGTCCTATGATCCACTAGCTAGGCATCAAATCTTCAAGTACACACTACACCCTGCTATGGTACCATCTACACTATCTTTGGAAGACTATCTTTCTTAAAAGAGAAAATAGTTCTAACAATTTCTTATACTCTGTTCCTTATAAAAGGCACTTTTCTGTAACCCTATATACTTAACCTTTTCTTTATTTTTCCGATGAAGGGCACTGTCTTCTGCTGTTTGAGGTTAAGCCTTTCATTTAAAGCTCTGAATCTCAACCCCATCTCCAAAGATCTCGTCTCATTGATTATCCTCTCTCATCTTTATGTTCAACATCTTCTACCCTTCTGCCTTTTTCCTTTAGCAAATGTGCATGGCTTCCATATTTCAAAAGTCTGTATTCAACCCGCTGTCTCTCTTGTAACACTGCCCTATTTTTCTTATGTTCTTTCTTCACAGCTACTTTTTTTCCAAGAGTAATTCGCATTATTTAACTTCTAACCTCCTCACCCCCCCTTCCATCCACTGTACTTTGGCTTCTGCTCCCACCACTCCACCAAAATGACATTTCCTAAGGGATTGCCTAATTGAGAAATCTAATGGGTTCACTTGAGGTTTTATCTTATTTGTTTTCTCTATGACATGATTGAACTTGTCTGCTTCCTTTTGAAATGATTTTATTGTACAAGTAACACATGAATATTTTCTAATTTTCAATGAAGGGGAAGTTTTTCATTACTACTACTCTCCACTAATGCCCACATTTGGCTAACTCATCTCAATCCTGTTTCTTTCCTCAGAAGTAGCCAGTGAGTGCATAATTTAGAGATTTTTTTTTTAATACATTATGGTGTGTATCTTCCCTTCTTCCCTTCTCATGAATGGAACTGTACTGTAGTATTGTTCAGCAACACATGAATACTGAAATTGTACAGTTTTCGATCTCTTTCCATGTAAGATCATATACATCTACCCAGTCTTTAAATTCTTAAGATAGATGGATATACCATAATATATTAAACTTTTTTTATCAGCAAACAAAAAATTAGTACTCTGTAGTTTCTGACACTACAAATAATGCTATAATAAATATTTTGAAATGTGTTGCTTTGCTTATTGTAAGGACTTTGCCTTTGCTAAGATAAATATATAAAAGTTCAACTACTGAGTAAAAAATGTACATTAAAAAATGATCCTCCAAAAGTATCTATGCCATCAAATAATCAGACCATAAACGTATATGAGAAAATTAATTTCCATTTCCGTAGACCCTTTTGTCAGTCACAATTGTCATAATCTACACAGTCAAATGCCTTTGCATAGTCAATAAAGCACAAATAGACATTCTTCTGGAATTCATTTTCAGCCAGGATTCATTGACATCAGTGATGATATCCCTGGTGCCACTGCCTCTTCTAAATCCTGCTTAATCTTCTGGCAGTTCCTTATTAATGTACTGTCCCAGCCATTTTTTAATGATCTTCAGCAGTATTTTGCTTGCATCAATGATATTGCTCAATAATGTCCACATTTAGTTGGATCACATTTCTTGGGAATGGGAACAAATATGGACCTCTTCCAATCCGTTGGCCAAACAGCTGTCCTCCAAACTTCCTGGCATAGACTGGGGAGTGCATCCAAGGCTGCATCTGTTAACTGAAAGAAGTCAACTGGTATCACATCGATTCCTGGGGTCTTACTTTTTTTGCCAATGCATTTAATGCAGCTTTTACTTCCTCCTTCATTACCATTGGCTCCTATTCATTTGGTACTTTGTGAAAATTTCAATCAATTCTTTCTGGTACAGTGACTCTGTATATTCCCTCTATATTCTTTTACTACTTTCTGGGTCATTCAATATATTATCTATAGCATCTTTCAATATTGTGATACAAGGCTTAAATTTGTTCTCAGTTCTTTCAGCTTGAGAAATGCACACAGAGTTCTTCCCTTTTTATTCTCCAATATCATAATTCTTTTCTTTGTCCTCCTGAGCTGACCTTTGAAATTGTCTGTTCAGCTCTTTCACTTCGACACACTTAAGATTTGGCTTCTTGGTGCTCTAGTGCAATTTTCAGAGTCTCTTCTGACATCCATTTTGATTTCTTCTTTCTCCTCTGATATTGTAATGATCTTTTGCTTTCTTCATGGATGATATCCCTGACACCATCTTACAGCTCATGTGGTCTTTAATTATTTGTGTTCAATGCCTCAAGACTACTCTTAGGATGATTGTGAAATTCAGATGGGACTTATTCAAGATCATCTTATTTCCGGTGGACGTATTTTGATTTTCTTTGGCCTCAATTTGAACTTGCATGAGTAATTGATGATTTGATCCACAGTCTGCACCTGGCCTAGTTTTTGTTTTGTTTTACTTCAGTGCAATACTTCTTTTTCTTTTTTAAAATTTTATACTGATTTATTTACAAAGTTTGAATACATTGTTTTTCCATAAAATATCCTTCCCATTTCCTTCACCCCACCCACCCATCAAATTGTGCAGCCTTTTGATTAACAACCTACCCTTCCATCTTCATCCCTCTATTTCCACCCTACACCCCCCCCTTGGATCCTCATACTCATTCTACAATAGTTTTATACAGTATTTGTCCTTGTGGGACTAAGTTAGTTCACTCAGCAAAATGCTCTCTATTTCCTCCCAAGTTAGGTAATAATTTACAAAATTATTACTCCTGCATGCTGCGCAGTATTCCATTATATGAATGTACCACAATTTCTCAATCCATTCATTTGTGGTTGAACATCTGGGCTATTTCCATGTTCTTGTGATAGTGAATAATGCTTCTATGAACATTGGTGTACAAGTTTCCATTAAGGCTCAGTTCTTATTTTATTGGGGTATATTCCAAGCAGTGGAATAGCTACGTCTTATTGAATTACTATGTTCAGCTTTTTGAGACGTCTCAAATTGCCTTCCAGAGTGGTTGTACCATTATACAACCCCACCAACAATGTAAAAGAGTTCCTATCTCTCCAACATTTATTACTTGCTGTCCTGTTAAACTTTGCCATTACTATTGGAGTAAGATGGTATCTCATTGTAGTTTCAATTTGCATCTATTTTATTGCCAGTGATTTGGAGCATTTCTTCATGTCTGTTGGTCATTTAAGTATCTTCCTCTATGAAAATTCTTTCCTTGTCTTTCTTTTGACCTGGCCTAGTTTTGACTGCTGATATTGAGCTTCTCCAGTGATTTCTTCCACAAACGTAGTCAATCTGATTCCTATGCAGCCTATCAGGTAAAGTCCATGTGTAAAGCCATCTTTTAGAAAAGGTATTTGCAATGAATAAATCATTGTAAATTCAAAACTCAATCATTCTATTTCCAACTTTATTTCTATCACCAAGTCTATATTTTCCAACTACTGTTCCTTCTTCACTGTTTTCACCTTCTGCATTCCAGTCATCAATTATTATTAACATATCCTATGAACAGGCACTTCACCGAAGACGACATTCAGATGGCTAACAAACACATGAAGAAATGCTCAAAATCCCTAGCCCTAAGAGAGATGCAAATTAAAAC
>NW_006399760.1:18013361-18044580 GCF_000299155.1 Elephantulus edwardii | reverse complement strand
TTTATGAAAATTAATAAAATATAATTATAGAAAAAAATTATTATTAACATATCCTGACTGCATCTTCAGTCAATTTCAGACTGCAAAATTTGGTAAAAATTATCAATTTCTTCCTCTTTGACTCTAGATGTAGGAGCATATACTTGAATAACAGTCGTATTAATGGGTCTTCCTTGTATGGGTAAGAATATTATCCTATCATTCACAACATTGTATTTCAGGATTGCACTTGAAATTGACTTTTTGAGTATGAGTGCAACACCATTCTTCCTCCGACTGTGCTCAAGCGGAACCTATATTTGGACCAGGTGGCTGTTGTGTCAAAGGAGCAGGGGAGCACTACATAGTTTGGAATAGGAAAGGGAGTGTGATATGTTGTATTCTCTTCAAATCCATTCAATCTTTATGCTGACCAAATTATCCGAGAAGCTAGACTCTATGAAAAGGAGTGTGGTATCAGGATTGGAGGGACACGCATCAGTAACCTGCATTGCACAGATGATACAACCTTGTTTGCTGAAATTAAGGAGGTCTTCAAGCACTTGTTCATTTAAGATTAGGATTGCATCTCAATGTCAGGAAAACAAAGATTCTTACCCCTGGACCAATAGGCGGCACCATGATAGATGGAGAGGAAGACTGAAAACTGTCAGCAGCTTCATTTTGCTTGGATCCACTGCTAACACCCTTTGTACCAGCAGTCAAGAAATAATTGCACTGGGAAAGTCTGCAGTTAGGGACATTTCCGAATTATTGAGGAGTACTGATGTCAGTTTGAAGACTAAGGTGCATCTGATTGAGGCCATCGTCTTTCTGATTACTAGCTATGCATCTGAGAACTGAACAATGAATAAAGATGATAGGAAAAGAATTGACATCTTTATGCTGTGGTGTTGAAGAGCACTAAAAATCTCATGGATGGCCAAGAGAATGAACAGATATGTCTCGGAGAGGGTGCGGCCAGACTGCTCTTTGGAAGCAAGAATGGTGAAGCTTTGCCTCACTTACTTTGGACATGTTGCTATTATTTGGAGAAGGATATGATGTTGGTAAGGTTGGAAGGTTGGCAAAGGAGAGGAAGACCCTCAGCCAGGTTCACTGATATGGTGACTGCTGCAATGGGCTCTTGTGTGTCAGGAAGTATGAGGACGGCACAACAGGATTCAGATCTTTTGTTTACAGGGTCACTGTGAGTTGTGCTCAACTCGACGACACCTAACAACAACAACAAGTAATATACCCTTGTGAGCAATGGGAACTATCCATCTGATGGATATATTAGTACTGTAATTTGTAGAACTCTTTTCGTATATTTAGTAATAATTTATCTTGCTTTTTGGTACAATGTCCGTTCATATTTATTGCTTTTTCTAACCAATTATCTTTATCTGTATGATTTGTAGGCACTGTTTATATTATGTGATATTTTCTTTCTTGTTTTTGTTTATAGTTCTTTTAAATTATGATTTTTAACAAGCTTACAGAAAAGTTGAATTTTCATTCATTCATTGTTGCACATTTTCCTCCCTCCCTTTGCAGTTCACTTAAAAAAAATCATTCATTGTTGCATAAGTTCCCCCCGTTCCCCCATCTCCTTCCTACCCCTCCCCGAGGCCACTGTGTGATGCACCTATTCTAGACTGTTGTCTGTATGATAATTATTTGCTATGTATTATGCAAAATTTTTCCTAAATTTCTTCTTTTTCTTTAACCTTTTTCCCCCCTCATCAAAGTGAGACAGAAAAGTTTTATGTATTCAACTCTGGTACCCCTTTTCTTATTTACTTCATGGGTTTATTACATCTTCCTTAAAGAAACTTCTCCAGCCTACTATTTATGTTTCAATTTCTGTGTTTTATTATATTAGTGTTAACTTCTCCATCCAGGGTTTTAGTCTATCAGGACTCTCAGTGTGTAGAATGAAGAAAGATTACATGGCTGACAGCGGAGGGAGAGTGGTGAGAGAAGAGGCTAAAAGTGGGCCAGGTACTGCAGGTGGCCATGCAGGGAAGTGGGCCTTCTATCATGATGGGAAAAACCAGAATAGGTTCTATGAGGGTAACATGGTAAGATTTCACCAACATCTCCCAAAGAACTACCAAGATTCTTCACACAAAAAGTTGGAATGCTTAACAATGCTCATTAACAAGAAATAACTCTAAGTGGAGGTAAAGTGATACACAGCCTCCTTCTACGCCTCCTCTATGCTAATTAAGTGTTTGCACAAACCCAGTCATCATTTTCTCCTATAGAAACCCAGGGAAGGAGAGTACCTGGAAATTCTGAAATAGACAAGCCATGGGGTTATTGTTTGCTGGGCAAGGAATTGCGGACTGTCCTTGAAATGCTTGTAGATTCTGGTATCCCTGGAGAAGCTGCTGCTGCTGATTTGGAGGAAACATCTGATTGTTGTTTAACAGCGACTGTAGGTGAGTCAGTTGATGGTTATTCAAAGTATTGTTTATTGATGACATGTCACCTGTAGTTTGAAAAACATAAAATCTAAGTCAGTATGATTCTTCAGAGATCATGTGCCTTATCTTTGTAAATGAGGATTCCTGAAACAAAAATCTAAAAAGCTAGAATCATGCTGGTATAAGTTTTCATTTTTTTTCTCTTGAGAATTTTACTAATCTACTGTTGTTGAGTCGATATGAACTGAAAGTACCCAGTAGGAGAGAGTAGAACTGCCCCATAGGGTTTGCAAGGCTGTAGTCTTCCTGAAGCAGACCATTTTCAATACCATCTCTCTCCTGCAGAGTGGGTGGTGGGTTTGAACTGCCAACCTGTCTGTTAGTAGGTGAGTGCTTTACTCTCATGTCACCAGGGCTTTGAAAGTTTACTAGAGAGCACTTCTATTTTTATAACTCCTTTTCTGATCTTATACCCTTATACTTAGTTGTTGATCTATCCACAAAATAATCCTTAAATACTGGGCTTCCGAGCTATATGATGCCTTGAAATTATTTTGATTAGTTCACCTAAAATTGAAGGTTGAAATCAGTTAAACAATCTTTTAACTAGCATAAGTTTTTGACCAGATGATTAAAATGAGTGGGCTTGATTAGACCTTGTTTAAAATTTTTCATTCTCAAGATATAATCATTAACAAATATTCTGTAAAAATACAGAAATTTGAGGCAATTAATACTAGAAATACATTTTGTTTTGAAATGAAGATTTGGCATCTAAAATGAAAATGGTAAAGAAAGCTAAAAATGTTAAAGGAAGTGCCTACATTAAGTCATATTTAAGTAAAATTTCCTTGGAGTTTTGTTGTCATTACATGCTGTCAAGTGAGGTCAACTCATAGCTGACCCTCCAGCAGGTTTTCAGAAGCTGCAAATGATAGAAGACAGCCCATCTTTATCCCATGGAGCAGCTCGTGGGTTCAAACTGCCTGTCGTGGGGTTGGCAGTAAACTATTTACCTACCAGGCCACCAGAGCTCCCTAAAACAAGATTAGTTAGTTAATAACCATAGTTTTATTTGAAACTATTTTAAAATCACACTGATAGGATCTTGAGAACGTCCTGAAACTTGACATAACTGGATCTGTAATGGGTTTTAAGTTTTTAATTCAGTGATTTCACGGCCAAAAAAGATGTAATAATTCTATCATTTCATATTGTATTATTTCATGAAACCATGAAATACTAATGTTATAGTACTAATGATGATGTTTTTGACAACTTTCCAGACTTTGAGGACACCATTCTGTAACTCATATTATGCATCTGTGATTACTTGCATTAGTTAACTATACCTGAAATCTTTGGACAAGAACAAACTGGGAGGAGGGTAGAGAGAATAGTGCAACAATGAATGAGTGGAAGCCCAAAATCTCTGTAAATGTATATGAAAATTAATAAAATATAATTAAAAAAAAAAAAAACTATACCTGAAATCATCTTGTGCTTTTTTTGTGAGTTACATGACTACTTTTGTTTGTAAGCCACAAAGGTATAGATACATAATGCTATTATAGAAGGACATTTTCTAGCAGCAGTTATCGGGGCTATTTGTTTTCTTGAACTTAGTCAAGCTTTAGCTTTTGAGTGATTTTATGCCTAGCTTCTCATTTGGCTGGATAAACATTTTGTTTTGTTCATTCAGGGTTCACCTGGAAAACACTTCCTCATACTGCTTCCCTCCACAGTGCAGCTGCTCATACTAGCCCTGTGATACTACATCAACTAAAATTCAAATCAAAGTTATTTTTCAGATGTACCTGTGCTTCAGTAGTTGAAAAAGAAAACTCTGTTTTGCTTAAGAGAACGACAGAGAGGTTAGGTGGCATCAGTCTTAGAAAGTAAGAGAAAGCAGATTAGAATGGCATTTAGTCTTGCTGGAACAGGGGAAAAGGAAAAATTCATCCTCTTGTTTGTATAGCTATGACTGTGTGTGGGTGTTGTTATTTTTAGTTCTTTAAGCAAGTTGTGACATAACAAAACATTTTTTTAAAAAAATGTGACAAAATGGAGTTTTTCAAAAGGAGAAAATAGAATTAGAAAAACTTTTCTTTTGTAAAAATCTGTGAAAATATTTCACTTACCAAGCAGACCTGTCCCCAGTAGAGGGTTAAGTAGCTGTGGTACCACAGAGTTACTGTTGAGTTTAGCTGAACCAGGTGTATTCCCAGCATTATTAGATATATTCAGCAATGTTTCTGCCATTGACACCACTGCTGTCCCACCAAGTGTTGAGACAGTCAGTGCTGCCACTGCTGATGATGTAGTGGTTGTGGTAGTGGTTGCCTGGGAGGAGGTTGCTATGGAAACCTCTGGATGATTAGCCGTGTTGGCCGATGCTGAGTTCAGGACACCTCCCAACAGCTGGGGATTCAAGGCCATTAATCCCGAGGCCCCAGTGACAGCTGGGAGGAACAGGGGGTTAAAAGTAGTGTCACTGCCTGCAAAGCTTGGTAAAGGATTCCCCAGGGGGCTGGTTAAAAGGGTCTCAGCTCGGCTGTTCTCTGCCTGATTGCTTGGCAAATGGTCTGGTGGGGCTGTCATCTGTGTTAATAAGGGTAAAGGGGTATTTTGCTGTTGCAAAAGATCTGAGATGGTCAGATTGAAAGATGGCAGGGGAAGCATGGCAGCTGCTTGTGCTTGGTTCTGAAGCAGGGCTGCTAAGAGCTGGAAGTGAACAGGCTGTAATACCTGCCCATCCATGTCACCGGAGAGAAAAGCTAGAGCAGCGTTTACATTTGGGTTGAGATAACCTAAAGGGTGGAGGTTGATCTCAGACTTGCCTTCTCCTGCTGAAGGCTGGAGGATATTTAATAGATTCTGGTTTAGGAGATGCTGTTGATTCACTGGCAAAGAGATAGGTAGAGAATTGAGGAGGCTGGGATTCAAGGGGTGTGGAAGATGGTTGTTGGACGTGCTGTTGGATGGAAAATGAAGTGCGTGCTCCTGGCCAACAAAAGGAAAATCGCTCCCAATAGGCAGCTGACTCTGCAGTGGGTGTCCAGCTGCGGTGGTGACTATGACGCCATCCTGCAGAACAGATGTTGTCTTTGTGATGGCAGGGTGACTGGTGCCAGCTATGGCTATGGAAGATGAAGGTCCTGAACCGCCTAAAAAACAATAAAGAAACCATTATTTATTAATGATAGATATTAAGGAACACCACCTTTAAAAATGAATGGAGATCCATCACAATGATAACAACTATATGGCACTTTTAATCAATTTTAATAAAGTTAATCCACTTCCGAAATAACATGCCTCTGGAAACTCTATGAACTTTGATAAATAAGTTGATAGTTGTAGAGGGACTTCAGGCCTTTTGTTTATAGGGTCGCTATGAGTTGTGCTCAACTCAAAGGCAACCAACACCACCACAATTATAACCAGAGATGATCTGACATCTATTATTGGGACAAGATTAATTTCATACTTTTGAACCTACTTTGGAAATACATTTAAACACTTTATCATCTTGAAAGATAATTATTGCTAATTATAGAACAGCCTGTTTTTCACAGCCACACAGGGTGAGAATGGCAAATCTGTGTTTGGTTTGTTCAAATCAGTAGATAAAACTAGTAGGTCTTAATTTTAAAAAGCAGGATTTTTTTTTTTTTATATTGAAAAAAGTTTCTGGCTTTTCTTTGAAACATCGATTACTTTTTTTGAGTGTTGTACACGGGAGTGTTGAGAAGAACCTCTAACTCATGCATACAAGTAAAACAAAGTCCTTTGTGAATTACAGGTATTAATATTTTGATGTATAGATTTCTGGTTTTTTCACATGAATATGTATATACAGATTACAAATACATATATATACACATATTTTAAACAAAATGAAAATATCCTATAAATGCTCTTTTACAACTTTTCATATATGAGCATATTTCAGTGTCTATTTTAACTCATATATAATGGCAATCCAGTTCACTAGTCCTATGTATGAGTGCGCCACAAACCATCTTTCAGTTGCATTTTCATGGCTTCCAGTCCTTTGGTATTGTAAGCAACACAATGATGTTGTTGTTGTTATGTGCCGTTGAGTCGCTTGCGACTCATAGCGACCCTATGTACAACAGCCCTAAACTCCGCTCTGTCCTGTGCCAATCGCACTGTCTCTGACACTCCCATCCCGATTATCCCAGTCACTGAATCAATCCACCTCATAGAGGGCCTTCCTCTCCTGCGCCGTCCCTCCACCCTCCCAAGCAATGTCCCTCTCTAAGGACCGGTCTCTCCTCACAACATGTCCAAAGTATGTTAGACGAAGCCTCAGAATCCTTGCCTCCAAGGAGCCACCCGATTTAACCCCTTCCAGGACAAATCTGTTTGTTTTCCTAGCAGTCCATGGTATTCTCAATACTCTTCTCCAGCACCACAGCTCAAAGGCATTAATTCTCATCATTATCAGTTTGCCTAATATTTTCTAAAGATAAATCCTTAAAAGTGGAATTCCAGGGATAAAAGTCTTAACATATGTTAAAAACTTTGGATACAAACTATCAGATTGCCTCCAGTGAAACTGGTCAATATGGCATTCAAGTAATATTCCTATAAGCAATGCAGGAGTGTTCACTATTATTATTTAAACATCCTCGTCACTCTAATTGTAAAAAGATACTCTGAATTAATGATTCCTTAAACCAAACCAGTTTTCAGCCAGAGTACTATTTTATTATCAATCTTAGATTCTTAAAAATCTTACGGTAAAAATGAAAATTAGGAAAATAATTGTTTGAAAATATCTCATTTGTTTATTATAGTGGTTTTAATGGTTCTCACCCTAAGATGGCAATAGAATCTCAAACCACTAGAATTACCTAGAGAACTTGAACCAATACTAAAGCCTGATCTCTACTCTAGATCAGCCAAAGTCCAGCCTAAGCAGCCCGATGTTCTTTAACCCCTTCCTTGGGGATACAGGTGCACAACAGGGAGGTTAGAATCAGATCATATTTAAAAGAAACTCCTTGGTGGCACAAAAGGTTGAGCGTTCGCTTTAATAGTAGCTGAAAGGTTGATGTGATGGTTCCAGGCGATGCCCTGGAAGACACTTTTGGCAACCTGCTTCTGAAAGATGTCATAAAAATTCTCAAGAGCAGTATTACTCTGTACACATTCACCTGGAGTCATAATGAACTTAACAGCAAAAACGTCCTCCCCTAAAGAGAAGCACTGCTTTATAAAAGACATGATTTTTTTACAAAGATGCCATTATTAGAAAAATATGCAATTTATTTTTAACTATTAAACACATATATGAGAAGACAATTTAACGAGTGTCACTGAAAATCTAACATAGTTCACAATACACTGGTTTGCTGTCTTTTAACCGTATTTGTCCATATTACATTTAAGTTTGTCCAAATACACACATTTTTTCAGTTGTTAATGGCAGTATATTTTTACATTCTTTTCACCTCACAGAGTAACATAAATATCCTTCATTTTTTCACATATAGGCTTTGCAACTCTACTTTTAACTTTGTAGCATATGGACTGACTCTATTTAGTGAATCATTCTGACATATTCTGGTTGTTTCATCATGTATAACAAAGGAATGAGCACCTTTGTCATATATTTTCTCTTTGAATTTTTTCCTTAGGAAAAATGCCATCAGAAACAGAGAGAGGTTTGTAATATGGTAAAATCCACAAATAAAAGGAGCTAAATTATTATCATAATTATTGTCATTTTTTACTTGCAGTCAGTAGGGTGTGATAAAAGTAGTAAAGTTGTATAAGAATAAATCAGAATATTCATCATGCCTTATAGGATATTCCATAGCAGAGCTTTGTAATTTGCCCCAGCTGTTGTGTTTGTGCTTTTTTTTTTTTTTGAAGTGAGCTCTCAGCATTTCATTTAAAGAATGAGATTAAAACCCCCTATCTTTGAAAATACATAAATATTTATGGAAATATTATCATGAAGTAATGATTATGTTCACAAAGATCAGGGTAAGAAGACATACCAAATGCTGAGGTAGGCATATGGTATATAATTCTTTAAATATTAATTCTGATTTGCCTTAAAACAATCAACACCTTAAACATTTCACTGATTTTTAAAACCTTGCTGCTAGTGCCATAAATAGATACTAAGCATTATTTGCATGCAGAAACCATCTTTCTAAACGAGCTAATAAAAAAAGTCTTATTTACTAGTAATCACTCACTGGCATTTTAAAAAAATCTGTTAAATAATAATGACATATTTAAATGGGCAGATCACCATTTCTGTTACTACAGTCAGAGTATTTCCAACATGCTCTACTGTGCAAATGGCAAGGTTTTATAGATGAAGACTTTTCTTAGAGGTTCTTTTTTAAAAAAATTATCTTTCATTTCCAATAGAAAAGTATCTATACCTAGGATTCAAGGAAGTAGCCATTTTGTGATATCTTGTTAAAAATTCTCCATCTAAAAATTTGTGAGAAATGATGATAAAAGTTACTCTGGATGTAAAGTGACAAATACAAGCTTGTTAAGGCAAAGTATGTGGATTAAGAGTCACTATTCTAAGTTTCAGCAAACAGGTATACCCTGCTGGGCAATGATCTAATACAAATAAAAAAACAAAACCAACAACACTGCCTTCACTTACACAAACTTAAGAGTTTAGGCTACGTGGGAAATAAATATAATTTTTGTCTCTTGTTTCTGAAATATATAGTTATTTGAGAGTATCCCACAAACTAGGCTCTACAGCTCCTCTCACCCATTAGTTTGTGTCACTGTAACACAATATGCTTAAACATGTATGGAACAAGGGGACAATTCTGTAATTGCAGGAATCAAAGGCAATGAGATGGTGGTTAACATTTGAGCTTACATCTGAGAAATGGAGACAGAAAGGCCTTCTAATTAGAAGTGAGTAGATGGAATGGGATGGTAGTGTATGACTGTCTTATTTATCTAGTGCTGCTATAACAGAAATACCACAAGTGGGTGGCCTTCACAAACAGAGACTTATTTTCTCACAGTTTAGGCATCCAAATTCAGGGTGCAGGCTTGAGAAGGCTTTTTGTTGGCTCTGGAAGATAGAGTAACTGCTTCCTGGTTTCTTAGAAATCTCCCAAGTGTTTTGGAGAACGATCTTATCCTATTTATCTTTCTACTCTATGTTTCTCAAGAGATTGATTCAAAATACACCAGATATAAAGCTTGCCTCATTAACAAAACAAAGAAAACCTACTCCCAAATGGGGTAACCACAGACCTAGAGGTTAGGATTTCCAGGGCATATTTTAGGGGGACATAATTATGAACAGAATGAGTAGTAGTCCTATTTCCTGTAATAAATATGACTGAAAACACTGTGTGCTACTTTCTGGCATCCTCTATCCCATTCCCATGAATGCCAGAGCAATTGTGAAAGTCATTAGAAAGGCCCCTGATGGCATACTTCATAATGTATGGGGCTGCTAACTGAGAGGCTGGCTGTTCAAATTCACCAGCTGCTCTTCAGGAGAAAAAAGGGCAGTCTCCTTGGATAGGGGAGAAAGATTTATACCCTTTGGAAGCCTATCAGAGGGCTGCCATGAATCAGAAGACTCGACACCAGTGGTCAGTTGGCCACAAGGAGCCAGGCTCTTTTAATAGTTCCCTCTGTATTTTGAGGACCTGATACAGTTTCTGACAAGGAGTTGGCATTTATAAAATATTTTATTAATCCATTAAGATGATGAAACTGGAATTTGGTTTCTAGAAATAACAATTTGATTCTGCTAGTTTATGTGTATGTGTATAAACAAAGAGGAGAGTAACATTTGTTTATGGAGAAAAATTAAAACCAATCTTAAGTCTATCAAGCCAACAACAGGACACCCAAAAGGATATGCTGGCCGAATTTACTATAGTAGGTGCTTAGGAATTGCAATCTCCTCCCAGAGAGGGAAAGGTTCACCACAAGGTACTCTGAGCTCTTATTCATCAATGTTGAAGTCAAAGAAGGACACCCTGTATATGTATGGACTTTTTATTGTTGCTGCAGGGTGTAGGAAGGACTGAACATCTCTTATTTCTGAAACACTCAAATTGGCACTATTTGATCAATCTATATGCTTCTGCATTAAAAATTTAAAAATTTGTTAAGGCTGTAGAAAAGACACTGTTAGATCTGTTTTTCAACCATGATGTTTTAGGCTTAATCTAATAAAAGGGACAATTGCTAAGTTTTAGACTTTTCATTAGAAAATCTTTTACACTAGGCAGCAGCACCATGAAGTGACATGTTCTCTTCTTTCTCTGTATCTTTTAAAGTGGGAAGTCGCTAAACTTTTCTGGTGAGGGCTCACATGTTTGCATCTCCCACCGGAGATGCCTATAGTGCAATTATGAATTGACACTCGTAGTTTGTCAGTGGGGTAGTTTCCCAGACAACAGTGCACTTTGCACATATAATTTATGGTATGTATTCGTATATGAGTTTGTATATAGAAATAGCATCAGGAAAATGTTTTAGGGTATTTTCCTATTAAGTCTTTATGTAGCTTACTTTTAAATCAGGAGCCCTGGGGGTATGGTAAGTGAAATGCCCAGATGGTACCTGCAAGGGGCAGCCTGAATCTACCAGCCACTCCTTCGGAGAAAGACTGAAGGAGATTCGCCATGGGTCAGAACAGGCTGTAGGAATGAATGAGTTTGATTGGGGCCCTATTTTTAAATTATTCTGCAAAACATCAGATAACTCTCTGATCTCTTCCTCCTTCCTGATCTGTATTCTTTGAGATATTATCCATAATTTACTGAAGTCATAAAGCTGCCTCTAAAAATACTGTCATGTGTCCTTGTATGCAGACTAACAATGTATTTCAAAAAGTCATGACAGCAATTTGATCTTTATCTCCCAATTCTGAATGAACACTTACTTGGTGCAAAACTTCTAAACTGACAGATACCAAATACTGAATTTCAACTAAGAAATTCAAGAATTTAAGAAATGAGTCCTACAAAAAGCAGTGCGTTGGCATTTTTTGACCTTTATAATTTGCTTTGGCAAGTGTATTTTAATTGCAAAATGGGCCAATGGCAATCCTTAATAAAATTAAATGCTTCCAGAGGCAAGAGAAAATATCAGGCATGGCCTATTCAGTCTAATAAAATTCTCTTTTCACTTTGATGGAGACAGTGCAACTTTCTCCTCTATGGTTAAAGGACTAGCTTTAAAACATACTACATTAAAAGAACTTTTATGAGATGTCTAGGTATTTCCAACAAGATACAATTTTCCTCAAGCCTTATCAACAGGGCATGTTGATGTGGATTTACAGAAGTTCTTGGCCCCTGCTCTGCCTAGCATATGTTGTTGCTGTGTACCATCAAATCAGAACTGACCCACAGGACCCGCCAGTGGGTTTTAGAGCTAGCTAATTGCATGGGAGGAGACTGCCCATTCTGCTCCTGTGGAGCAGCTGGTGGATTTGAACTGCATGCCTTCTTACTAAGCTAAGTAGCACAGCTTCTTACCACTAGGCCACCAGAACTCCCAATAATGCTAGGTACTAAACTCCTAAATCTCATTCATTTATCAGCAACAGACAGGATGCCCTAGGAACAAATAGGGACTACCTGGAGGGGATGCATCTGCAATTAGGACTATGTCTGAGTGATTATGACTAAAGCAAAAAGGTTAAGATTCATGGTGGCAACGAACTTAGGGGGAAAACTAAAAAAAAAACAACCAAACACAACCCAAAAACCAACACACCTGTTTATATAACATTTTAAATACTTATTGTGATGAAATAAATTAGGAAAAAAGAAGTATCTTTCTTGATAGTATGGTTGTTCTCTAAATACGTGTTAATATTTAAAATGTGTTATTCATATTATAGATCAAAATTTTATCTTTTTGCCTAATGAAATATTCTTCTGTATAATAGCTCCCATATCAGGAGTTAAGTACTCTAGCACACCCTCAGTTTTGTTGGTTAAAGTAAATCTGAAAAAGATTATGAGTTGTTACTTTGAATTTGCCAGTAAACCTAGTAAAGGTAGTTCTGGTGGTCTAGTGGTATCGACCTGCTCTGCAATCCCAAAGGCATGTAGTTCAACTCCTAAAAACTCTGCAGAGGGTGGGAAATCTCCCATGCAATTTAACTGTTTCTGAAAACCTCCTGGAGTTATGGTTTCTAACATGACGGTACAATAAATCTTACAAGATAATTATTGTTTGATCCGCATTAATGTTGCTCAGTGTAAATTCTTAGATGATATCTAGTATTTAAATTTAGACTGTGTTTCTAGATTATTACTCGAGTTACCTTTTTAGCCATTAATCACTATTTTATCTGCAGTGCTAGAACAATGCCTAACATATACTTGGTGCTCAGTAAATACTTGCTGAATTATTTCATGAATATTTCATAACTGTTTCAAGACTTATTTATTATCAGCTGTGAAATCACTTTAATAGGCTCGGTTCCCCCTCCCCCCACCCAAGGGAACAAAATGGAAAATAGACTACATTGCATATCTAGAGTGTTACTCTGTGCAAAAATGTCCATTACTTATCTTCTCTAGCCCTGTTAGCAGATGATAAAGGCAATTCAGTGGATTATGGCTGTCATTGAAAAAATAGAGAAGAAATAGAATATAACATCGGGAGGGATAAAATAGGATAGAAAATATTAGAATGCATCACATGCGGTAAGTATTTTTCATTAAACTTTTATTTCAGTTATACATTTAAGTATATATGTAGGCAAGTTAATCTTTTCTTGTGGGAAGCAAAAAAAAAGTTTGAGTAACACTGTTTCAGGACTAGGCCTTCAAATTGTTCTACTCTGTGGGGAGGAGCCTATGGAGCTGTGCTCCAGGGAGCAGGTTTTTCACACTGCACTGTGAGCAGTATCCCTGTGAAGTTGCACAGATGCTGCTGGGCCCTGCTGGTACATCTGGCAGTGACAAACACTCTTTATTTGTACCTGTACCCATGGGCCTTGACCACACTTCTGTGTACTAGCTCCAACCCCAAGAGTAAGTACCTTAGCTTTGTTGGCTGAATTTGGATTTTCAATCTGAAAAAGAGGTAAGTTGTTACTTTTTTGGGGTTATTTTAATGTGCAAGAAGTAAACCTATTAGAAAATAACCAACTCTGTTTTATTGACATAAATGTTTCTCAGTGTAAATTCTTAGATGGTAAGAAATGTAACCTGTTATATGCACTTACTGGAAAATGAAACCCGTTTTGATGATAACTATAGGCCTTTTAACATTTTTAATGAGTTGAATTTTTCTGCAGTTAATGTTATTCCCTAGAAACAGACTACTTTTTGAAGTTGACTACAGATTTTAAGACAACTTGATTTAAGTGGACAATAACTTAGGTATACCCTAGAAAAAAACAAACGAAACCCATTGCTGATTCTGACTGATGGTAATCTAACACGACAGATTAGAATCATATAGGGTTTTCAAGGCTGTGATCCTTCCCCCTGGGAACTGGTAGATCTGTACCACTGATCTGTAGGCAAGTGACCAAATGCTTAACCACCACCAGGATTTTTCATCTCATAGGATTTCACCTCTGAAGGATTTCTAGTTCCTTTATAAGTGTATAGGTAATGAAATGGAATAAAATTCTCCCAGTTTATAAACTGGGCCAATTTATTTCTTGAAAGGTACAAAACAGACCACTGAAAAAGCAAACATACCACCTGTGAGTTGTTATGACCTTACAGATTCAATGTCTAAAAGAAAACATTTGAACTTCACAAGGACACATGAAACCTGGAGTCTATAAACAAAACTAGTGATGCAACTCTGAGATTAGGAGACCTTTTTAAACAGCAAGACACTGTAGTAAAAAAAAAAAAAACAAAACCAACAAAACCACAACAAACCAACTTACAGCAAAGAAGAAATGGCTCATTTTGCAAAAATTTAATGAAAAGAATTGACAAAATTTTCTCACACAGTAATTTCATATTGTAGGGAAATTTAATTTTGGTGTTTGGTTTAAAAACGAGCGGGTAGCAACTTCTTACCTAAAAGCCTTGGAGTGTAACCACGGCATTAAAAAAATGTGCTGGAAAAATACTATTATATACTCAATCTCACCTTCAAGGAGCGTCTACCTCTTTCTTCACTCTATACGAGTTTGTATAAAACTGGAAGGTTATTCTTACTTCCATAGTGAAGGCTGGTTTATCTAGTCCAGCCCATCCTTGCTCGTGGTCATCCTGTAATCTTTATGTACCTGCACCCTCAGCTAGGAAATGAAGGGAATGGCAACCTCCCTTTATTTTCTTTATTGGCATGCTCCCAACTTCAAACCTAATACGGGTTTGAATGAGGTTAATACAGAAAAAGAGAAAGGAAAAAAATGTTCATTATTTTGCAATCTTTTACCCACAGTGTTCTTTTTTGGTCTCACAAATTCATGTTCTTATACCTACCAGCACAATGACTATCCTGAGTGTCAATCAAATGCATTTCGTGCTGAAAAAACGTTCTTTTCCACAGTTAAAAAAAAATACATATAATATCCATGTAAATATATTTATTTGAGGTTTATTTATATTCATTATTCAATGCATACTTTATTTTTTCAATGTCTATCTTTAAAGAGTTAAGGCAAATGTTTTAATTTTCTTCTGTACAAATTTATATTCTCTGCCCCTACATTTTCAAGTGCTTGTAACAGTTCATTAAATACTTTGTATCATGAAAAATGTATGAAACTATAAAAAGTATTTTAAAATAAGTTAAATTGTATTTAGTGATTTTATATAGTGGAGGACAGCAGGGCCAGTTGTTGCAATTGGCTTCTAATTGAAAAGTTTGTGATTCGAACTTATCCAGTGGCTCCAAGGGAGAAACACCCGGTGATCTGATCTGTAAAGATTACAGTCAAAACCCCCTAAAGGGCAGTTCTGTCAAATGGGTGCTCTAAGTTAAAATCAACTTGTTGGCACCTAGCAAGAACAAGAAAGTTAGACTTTTAATTAATTAGCAGCATAGTTTAAATTTTTTTTTTCTTTCAAAGTTGTGAAAAACTGTTAAGGCCACAGAGGATGGACTGTTGTGTAGACACTGGCAAGCTCTGACATGGGGTTGGGGGGATGGAGAGGGAGAAGGAGGAAGAGAGGGAGAGGGAGAGAGTGTGTGTGAGTGAGTCAGGTGACAGTAGTTAGAGGGCCCAAGAAGAAAAGGGGCCACTGAATTGTGTCAGGCAAGGCCACTTGATTATGTAGTTCTCAGACTAGAGCATCACAGGGCATGCATGGGAGTCGCTTTAATTGCTGAAATCAGTCTCTTTTTTAAACATTGCAAGTTGCTTTAAGTGTAAACTACGGATGGATTCCCAGAACATACCTGTACTCAGCAATTTGGTGTTTGGGTTAAGATTCAGAAGTTTGGGCCTTGGTTGCCAGATTCACCAGAGCTTTGCTTTAAAACTTGAGGAATGTCATAAAGAATCTTAATGATCAATTTTTAAGTCTGTTAAATAAAAATAATAAACTTTACTTGTAATTTTATATTGAAAAACGTAGTAGGAGACTGTAAACTTTATAATGAAAAGTGTTTAGAGAACTTTAATGGAAAGGCAACTAGAAAACAGTAATTTATTGTATATCCTTTTAGAAATGTTTTCTAAGAATTTTGTCTTTTACATAATTTTATAACTTTTATTAACTTTGCCTCTAATTCACATACTTAGGTCCTAATATATTTAAAATGTGTTCCATAGAATTAACAAATAGGCCTAATAATAATATGTCTCAATGTTGTTTATGATGGAAAAACTTAAAATAAGTTTATGAAAATAAATTACTAATCAAATTAAGCATTTTCAGAGCAAGTGATTTCCCACCTTAATTGTCTTATGTAATACTATTTTTGAGCTGCTCCTTAGAAAAAGGCACTGATTGGGCAGAAAGTCACTGGAGTTATGTCCAGACTTCTGGATCCATCTTTGAAAGACAGAATGGAGAGGGACCATACAACTTGTAGTCTCCATGGCATCACGGATGGAAGAGCATGAGCAGCAGCAAAGGCTGTTCTCTCTTTAAAAGGTGCTGACACATCATCCACTATGAACCTCGTTCTCTCCCAGGTAAGGGAGGGAATAGCAACAAGTCACTAAATCTAAGTTTATCAAATGTGATTTACAGTGAGGAGCAGGTGTCTTGATATTCTGGACATTTCCTCTGTCTTGACACAAACATTTTAATCATACACGATAATGTCAGAGTTCAAGGAGAGAAGGGAAACAATCTATTTGTTGATAACTAAGAGTGCATTAAAAGTTTACAAATGTGGCTTTTAACATGCATCAATGAACTTTAATTTATTATCGGTTTAACATTTTAAGTGGGGAAAAAAGCATTTTTGATCATGTAATATTTCAGATGAGAGAATTTATGCAGCTAGGAAGAAAATGGATATTAGAATCAGATGAACCTGGGTTCAAATACTGATTCAAATGTGTGCAATCCCGGGTAGTTATTCCAAGTTCTTGAAGACAGAGTTTCCTCATCTTAAAAACAGGCATAACAAAGTCTTACATTTTTTTGAAAGCTGTAAACATTAAAAATACTAAAGCCACCTGGCACATAATACATACTCAATGAGATTATAACCAACAGTTTATGAATGAAATACAATTCCTTGTAATGTCTAATTAGCATGCCAGGAATAGTTAGCAAAACTTAAAGGGACAGTTGTGATTGTCATCTGTTGTGTCATTCTGAATGCCAACCTTCAGGTTATATGATTACTTGATGGGTGGATAAATGTCTGTGTAAACAGATATTGAGGCTAGGGAATTATAATGACAGCACGCTGAAGTTGTCACAGTTTACTACAAATAAAAAGAAAAATAATATCAGAAAACCCTTCATATTTAGCTCATCAGAGTTACACTAATTAAGAAATTTATCCATTTTCATAACCAGCTGCACATCAGACCTAAGTCATTAATTAGTATTTAATTTTATTAGGTTTTATAGTTTAAAAATTCTATTTGACCTAAAAATTTATTAAGCACATGCTTGTTTGTTTACACATGATTGGACACATCCATATAATTTTTAGACTTTTATTCTAGCTATTTATATTCTAACACTTTTCTTAAATTAATAAATTTTCAACCTGTGTGTTTTGACACACTAAGCACTGGCAATCCAAGTTAGATGGTTACAGAAGTGAAAGAAACAAGAAAAAGAGTTACAAACATATATAAAATAAGTCTAAATTGACAACGGGAAGAAATAATATAAATAAATGTTGGTCTTCTCCATTATAAATGAGTTAAAAATACATCATTAAAAATACAAACATGTTGCATATATGAATTTAGACCTGAAATGAAATACGTTGAGGTAAGGGGTATTAAAATGTAAAGATATAATACAATGTCTCTCGTATAAATGATTGATGAAAGTATGCTCAATAAATAAGGTGTTTTTAAAAAATAGTTGTTGACTTTATTTAACTTTTATCTGCTAAAGGAGTAAAAGTAAATTTTCATTTGTGAATGATCTAAAAATGAAGATGAGCCTGTGAAAAACTGGAAGACCCTTACGGAGGAAGTATCCGGTTGCACATATAAAAAATGAAGTTTCACGAAATTTCTTCGACTAAAAATATCAAGAAGGCACTAATCATTTAAAATATCTTCTAAACCTTATATTCTTTTGTCACTCAACAGTTGTTCCTTAAATACGAACATGAAAACATAACATGTAACTCATTGAAGATGACTGCAGCCATGGATGGCAATACTAGGAAGGAAAACTCTTGTTTCTAGACCAGCAAAAAAAGCTATGTTGGGTAAGATGCTTTTCCAGGGCAGTACTCTCCTACTCTCTTTACCTAACTAGACTAGAACTTATAATTGAAGCCTCAACAGTTTTCTCATCGCCAGTAGCAATCTACTTTTGAAAGCCCACTGTTCTGACATGGGAATACTATTGTCTCTACATTTGTTTTTATTTCTGCCTGCCACTCTCATAAGTTTCTCAAATCACTGGGGTTGGATTTTGAAGATCCTTCCTGACATTTCCAGAATCAACTTTTCTGGTGCTTTAACGACTTTACACCTCTTCAGTGCTTCTTTACAGTTTCTTTAGAACATTTCTAGGTCCTCTACTACACAAAATACTGCTCTTTATTCTAATGTGCCTACTTTTAAATAAACATGTCTCACTCATTAATAGTGGATGAACAGATAAATTTGGGTTCAAAATGCTAATGTCAATAGTAAAAAGAGATGGCTCAGTACTACAAGGAAAAAAAAATCTAAAACTTCAAGATAAGAAAATCCTGGAAATCATGTTTTCAAGCCTTTTTTATTAGAAAACATAAATTATTATTATTTTTATAAAGGGAATAGCCAATATCCATTCTTGAATGTTCTCAAGCAAATTGTAAGAAAATAGCAAACTAGGATTAAAAAAAAATTAGAAGATGGCTTTCTAAGTCATACAGCTTCTAGTTACCCTTTTCCTGTCCATTTACCTATTTCTGGCCAGCAGCAAGAAAAGAAAATATCTGATTAGTTTTGCCTTTTTTGAGTTTTCCAAGTGGAGCTTTACCTACATGAATACACACAAGACCTAAGGAAACGGCTCTCATGTTGCCATAGACCATGTACGCATCTCATAAATCAGGCATCCCTGCCTTCTATGGCTTCTTCTGCAGTTTAAAAGTCCAATGATTATATGAACAACTGAAAGCCAAATAATACTCAAAATGACACAGATTGACAACAAATAACGGAAAACACATGGAATACCCTCCGCTGTCATTCTTTCTAATAGACAAACATTTAGCGTTCTGTAAATAAAATTATAAATACTAAAGAAATGAGATTTTCACAATGGGGACAGAATCATCTCTTATCATAATAAATATTTTGGTACAAATTTAAAAAAAAAAACAACGTAGAAAAGTTTAGTACCTTTGGGTACTTTTCTCTAATAAAACCATACCTGCTTCAGAACTTGTTTGATTATAGCTGCTAACAATGTTGTTTGGTATCACTGGAGTGGAGGACGTTGAAATTCTTGACTGAGGTGGATTGGGATGTAATGAATTTCCTAAAGCCATGCCCGACTGACTGAGCATCCCACAGTTCCCGCTAGCCTGAATCTGATTTATTAAACCTGCAAGATGGTGGTTTGGGACTGGACTGTTACTGTGAACAAAGTTAGTGTTTGCATTGTGGCAGTGCACGGCTTCCCCTCTTAAAGGTATGTTCTGTGTCAGTGAATTCTGAAGAACACTGGAGTTCATATTGGGATCGGTAAAATGCAGCTGGTTAGCAGAGCAAGGCAAAGCAGTATTTGAGCCCCCACAAGCTGGGGAACTATTGCTACTCAAGTGAAGTAACTGAGACATTGAATTGATGGGAAAGGAACCTGGACTCTGCTTCCTTAGCAAGTCAGGTCCGGGTTTAGGAACTGTAGAACTATCCACTTGAGACTGTCTGAGCAAGCTCAACACTGTGGTAGGTGGCTGTTTTCTTTTCCGCATCGAGTCTTTTTGCTGAGACATCAGCTTATCTCTTAGTGCTGCTCGGCCACTTTGCCCTTCACCTGTTGGGAGAAGCATGTTGGCAGTAGGAGGGAACATGGTGTTTAAAGTTCTATGTCCTTCAGTGTTGCCACCGCCGGCAACAGTTCCAGAATTGCTACTGCTGCTACTGTTGTTACCAGCAAGTTTGTTTTGATTTGCTAGCTGTGCTTTGGCTGCTGCTGAGAGTAAACTACTTGCTGGAAAGGAGGCAGCATTGTGCTGGTTCAAGATCTGATTTAAAGGCATTCCCAGCAAACCAGGCTGACTCTTTACAGAACCACTTCCGGCAGATGCAGTAGGAAAAGCTGCACTGCTTGGGGTATTTAGTACATTACTCATTCCAGCAATCAATGAATTTGGGATATCCTTGTACTGATGATATCCATCGGACTTGGTAGAAGGGCTTGATGGCATTGATGGTCTTGGGGACCCTATTGTTGACCTTGGTGACCTGGGTGGAACCTTAATACCACTACAAGTGGCTTGGGGTCCTACAGGTGGCATCATGAAATTTCCATGATCTGATGACGTGGAAGATGAACGTGATCTTTGGGGGGATGCCTCAATCCTTCCGATTCCAGCCCCCATCATGTGCACTGGGGATGTCACTGGAGAAGGGGACAGGGAGGTTGAAGCTGAATGCTGAACTCTTTGTACATGACTCCCGTGATTCATGTGACCAGGTTTTACAGTTGGCAAGGGGAGATTACTTGGCAAAGGAACAACAGCAGGAGGCATGCTTACATTCATCACAGGTACCTGAGAGTGGACATTTGAATGGAAATTGGTTGGATTAATGATAACAGGGTTCTGATTCACTGGTTTACTAGGAATAGGGTCAAGAATGCCAAGTGGATCTTTCTCAGATGTTAATGGCTTTTTCTGAAGAGCACATGAAGGTGGAGGAGGGAGTGGTGGGCCTTGGGGTGGTTTGTGGTGGAACATTGCTCGTGGTATTTCCATATTAGTTGAAAAATTACACATTGGTTTTTTCATTACTGGACTCTTTGTAGTCAAGGTTGGGGAAAGAAGTATATTGCACAGGATGACTGTATAGGAGAACCATGTAGCATTACTGAAGGTGGAGAAAGTGGAGTCCTATTCAGGTGAATAGGGCTAGAATTGGGAGCGCCATGAAACCCGGGATTATTTCTTGTGAAAACATCAGGGCTTCCAAGTGGGTCAGTCCTTGGAGAGATAGAGCCATCTCCATATATCTGGGATCCTGATGATGCTGGACTGGACAGGCCGCCATGGTTGCCCCGGAATGGAGATTTCTGTCCATGTTCACTGCTGCCCAATCTCTGCCGGGGGTAGACGGGGTGAAGTTCTTGTTGCTGGCTCCCAGGCAGTTCTTGTACATATAATCTTCCCATGGCGTTTGATGATCTAATCATTAACTTGAAAGGATGCTTACATTCAGGCATTACAGAATTTGTAATTCCTTCATGTGACTTATTTCTTACTGATCTTGGAGTTGCTGCCCGAGAAGGTACTACTGGAGTTGCATCTGATGGGAAAGAAAGAAAAAGAAAAAAATATCTGTTAGTAGCTTCAATTCTTTTGTGTATGTGTGCTATTGGGGGAGGGGAGGGAAAACAGATCAGAAAGGAGGAAATCTGCAACAGAAGCTGCAATTCTATGCAATTTAAAAATGCCCTGCACTTCTGGATACATTTTGAGATTTTAAAAAGGGCACATGTATCCCTTATAGTTGACCAAAGGCTTCTAATTACTGCATATTGTTCATCTTTGCCTCTTACCTGGTAAGAAAGGATGGAGATTTAATTCAGCATATACTGACATTTATTGTTGTTGTTGTTATGTGCCGTCGAGTCATTTGCGACTCATAGCGACCCTATGTACAACAGCCCTAAACCGTGCTCTATCCTGTGCCAATCTCATTGCCTCTGACAAACCCATCCCGAGTACCCCAGTCACTGAATCAATTCACCTCATAGAGGGTCTTCCCCTCCTGCGCTGTCCCTCAACTCTACCCAGCATGATGTCCCTCTCTAAAGACCTGTCTCTCCTTACAACACGTCTAAAGTATGTCAGATGAAGCCCCAGAATCCTTGCCTCCAAGGAGCAGCCTGGTTTAATCCTCTCTACGATGAATCTGTTTGTTTTCTTGGCAGTCCATGGTACATTCAATACTCTTCTCCAGCACCACAGCTCAAAGGCGTCAATTCTCCTTCTATCCTCCCTAGTCCTTGTCCAACTCTCTGATGCATAACAAGTGATTGCAAAAACCATGGCCTGTATCAGGTGGACCTTAGTCTCCAGAGAGACACTGTTGCTCTTCAGTATTTTGGAGAGGTCCCTAACCGTAGAGTTTCCCATCAAAATAAGTTTTTTTATTTCCTGGCTACTGGTGCCAAGAGTGTTGACCGTGGAGCCGAGCAAACTGAAGCTGTGAACAATCTCAATCTCTTCGCCATCCATCCTGATGCTACCTATTGGTCCAGTGGTGAGAATTTTTGTCTTCTTGACATTGAGCCTCAGTCCATATTGAAGGCTGCAGTCCTTGGCCATCTGCAGTAAGTGCATGAGGTCCTCCTCAGTTTCAGCGAGCAAGGTTGTGTCCTCTGCATTAGCCATTCGAATATTTAGAATATGCAAAATCAAGATTGACACCCCAGATGGAAATGGTGATGCAGTTATCTTGTTAGATTTGAATATTTTAAGAACAGAGTGACAACAGAAAATTGTAAATTGTGTAGCATACTATTTTCTTGGTTGATTAAATGAAATTGCTACCACATCAGAAAATACGTATCTTAAAAATATTTCCAATACTTCACTTGAAACCACCTACGGACAGCCAAAGAACACATATCCCAAAATTTTTTAATGTGAAAGTAAAAGAGTTTTAATTTTGTGAAGTGGGATTCCGAATCTTTTATATGGAGAATGTTAACAGAAAATGCAGCAATGTTGCAATCATATTAGCTTTACATCATGTGTATAGCTCTTTATTTGCTAGGATTTTGAAGCTCCATCTCACATACTTCGGGAATATGGCGAGGAGGGCTGATCCTTGGAGAAGGACATCAACATCATGCTTGGAGAGACAGTTCAGTAGAGGAAGACCCCAGGTGAGATGGATTGACACAGTAAGTAGGGCAATGGGGTAGGTATGTCGGATTCAGTAAGACTGGCTCAGGACAGGGCAGGGACTTGACGGCACATAACAACAACAATAATTAGTCATTACTGTAAAAAGGGCTACAGTCAACCAATTTATTAGGTTATTCTATTAGGATAGAATTCTCAAGCAAAAATTTACTCAGGATGCTAAAATCTTCAGTACCAGATTGCAATTGCAGATTCTCTTTTTACATGAATGCTTTTTGCCCTCCCCAGCTCTTTTGGAATCCCTTTAGTTCTTTTGGAGATCAGACAGAATATAGGCAACAAAAGCAAGCTGGCTCATCATACAGAATTTTTACTCTATCATGTTGAAATTCCAAGTTTAAGAGTTTTAGCCCCTAAGGATGTCTAACTATTTTATAAAGTTGTGTCTTCTAAAACAAGGAAGGGAAATAAAATTGACTTCATATGCTACTGCTCATCAAGCAACTGCTTAGAGAGTTGTGCTGAAAAGGATATTGAGCTAAAGTTGGATTCCATGGAGAAACCTATCAATAGCTATCATAGGCATAGCACATGAAAATGACACTAATACTATATAGATGTTATCCTCATTCTGTGACCTACAAAATACTAGCAAGCAGATGCAAATTCACTTTCAACCAGAGATGAATTTATTTAAAAGTATAATTACACATTTAAGATGTGATACACTTCTACCTCTGGAAAGAAGACAAGTAAAATTCAATTTTACTTTTTAAATTAGTATTTGTGTGTGTGTATATCATCAAATCAGACCTGACTGGTACAGGAGGAGATTGTCCCTCCTTCTCCAGCAGAGCATCTGGTGGATTCAAACTGTTCACCTCTGGGATTGCAGTGCAGCTTCTTGCCTCTAGGCCACCAGAGCTCACCTAAAATTCTATTTTAATGATTTTGAAACAGTGGTTCCCAATCTGGGGTGTAGTAAGAGACTTCCCTGAACATGTTCTTTTCACTGGGAAATGTGAGCTTTCTATTTTTAGTGTGGTTGAGATTCTTTTGATAGAATGATTTATGAAATAGTATATATGAAAAGTTGAGAGTTAATAGTATAAGAAGATTATAGTAGCTCAAATAAATTAATGCTGATTTTTTGTTAAGGAGACTTTTTGAAAATTTGTAATTAAAGAAATAATACCTTAAAAATAACAACATTTGGAGCACTCTGCTTGGCATATCACAAGAACAAAATGCCTCGGAAAAGCCACTGGAAGGTCAATTATGAATCAGTTCTGACTTGATGGCACATAACAACAACAACATCTCTAAATAACAGGAGTACCAAACAAAAGGGAGCTTTTGTGCCCTAGGTAGGGAGTTGTGCTGCCAAACAAAAGGCAAACTGTTCAAATCTACCAGCTGCTCTGCAGAAGAAAGACAGACCCTTTCACGCTATTTACATCATCTAAAAACCCACTGGTGGATGATGCAATGATTAACAACAACAAAACAAACAAAAGATAGGTTGAAGTTATGTTACAGTTATGAACTAAAGTATGCAAGAGCAAGCAAATGCAAATACTAGTGCTGCTAGTATGTATATTCAAGAACTATTTTGAAAAGAATGAACAAATGTTTATGCATATAAAGAGAAGTTAAAACTACTAACTATACAATGCCTTCTGAACTTCTGATTATTTAAAAATCAAGCACATCGTAATAATTTTAAAATGAAAGAAAAATCATAATTGCTATCTAGGGTAAGAGTAGCAATTAGTCCACCAAAATATGGAAAAAGGGATGGAAATGTATCTACTATACTTATACTAGTTAAGTATTTACCTATGAAAATGTAAAACTTGTATCTTTAAAATTTTCGCAGAATCTAGACGATTCTGCTGAGGTATTAAAATGTCAGTAAGGGAAACAGGAGAAACTGGTAAAATTATAATATGAAATGAGAATAGCACAGATGTGAACACAACAGGTGCAAGGTAAAATGAAAAAGAGAACCAGAATTGCACATCAAGGTGGCAGGATAATGGAAATGACTTATTAACCATTTAATATTCATGAAATATGGCTTTTGTCACAGTATCCTAATTATTAAAGAGTCTATGGAAATGTTTTTTAAAAAGCCCTAAAAGTATTTTTCCTAACTATTCCTATTGAAGTTTAATTTATTGTTTCATAACTGTCAAATCTGTCTTGTCATGTCCTGTTCACACTAGTTAAAAGTGTGAATTAATTGTATGATGTCACAACCACTCATCTCACCTCTAAGACCCTCAATTTAAATATATAGGCTTAATCTGTTAAGCCAGATCAATTTCTATACCTTCTTTAATTATGTTCTACTCATTCTGGACAATAATTTTTCTACTCTCTCATATGTATTAACTTTATTTTTCCCCAATGCTGGTAAACTGCAGTTCTGTAATAAAACCTTCTCTGACCACTATGCTTATCAACCCTATTTTTCAATACTTCAGAGAACAACAGGTGCAAGGTAAAATGAAAAAAAAAAAAAGTTATACATCAAGGTTGCATATATACAAATATTTTTGTACACAGTCATATTTTACTCTGAATTACTATTAGTATTAATTTTAATATTTTAGAGGGAATTCAAACTTTTAGCCTTTAGATGTTCTTCAGACTCAAAGTATTATGTAATTCCACACATTACATATTAACAATAGGGAAATCTTATGCACACAACCTTAACCATTATGTGCCTCTTGATTAATATAACTTTACCTATGCAGCATTCTTTACTTACTGACCGTGAAGAGGACTTGAAGCACTTACTGAAGATCAAAGACTACATATAGTCATTAGGATGGATTACAGCTCATTGTCAAGAAAACAAAAATCCTCATATCTGAGCGAACAGGCAACATCATAATAAATGGAAAGAAGACTGAAGTTGCCAAACACTCAGGGAAGGAGTGGTCAAGAAATCAAGATCGTATAGTGCAAAGCTTAAAGGAGTATAAGGGGACGTGGTTGCTTTTTGCTGATTCTGAAGTAAAAGTTACGAAGAGAACGACTTTCTGAATTCTCTTTCCCCTTCAACATCTCCTATATCTACTCCCCCTTACTCTTTATTTTATCACAAATTGTAAAGCAAGCCTATTTTCCTTGTATCGCGATGGGAAAGTCTGCCGTTAGGGACCTCTCAAACGTACTCAGGAGCAACAGCGTCTCTCTGGAGACTAAGGTGCGCCTGATACAGGTCATGGTATTTGCAATCGCTTGTTATGCATCAGAGAGTTGGACAATGACTAGGGAGGACAGAAGGAGAGTGGATGCTTTTGAGCTGTGGTGCTGGAGAAGGGTACTGAATGTACCCTGGACTGCCAGGAAAACAAACAGATCCATCTTGGAGAGGATTAAACCCAGCTGCTCCTTGGAGGCAAGGATTCTGGGGCTTCGTCTGACATACTTTGGACATGTTGCCAGGAGGGACGGGTCCTTGGAGAGGGACATCACGCTTGGGAGGGTGGAGGGACAGCGCAGGAGGGGAAGACCCTCTATGAGATGGATTGATTCAGTGACTGGGGTAATCGGGATGGGTGTGTCGGAGGCGGTGCGGTTGGCGCAGGATAGGGCAGGGTTTAGAGCTGTTGTGCATAGGGTCGCTATGAGTCGGAAACGACTCGATGGCACATAACAACAACAACAATATTAAATAAACTTGGACAAATGTAGGTAATGTTATTTACATCAAAGAATCTTTGGTAGATCTTTTGAGGCTGTTGGATATGATTGATCTCTCTAGGTTTTATAGTGAAAAGTTGAATTACTAAAAACTATTTACATTTTTAGCATTCATTTTCCTTACTAGAGACTAGGGACACATTAGCTTCTGGGAATAAATTTGTATAGAATCTAAATGAATTATCCAAAATTGAAGCATACAAACAATTTTATATTTACTCTTTTTTAAAAAAAAAAAAATTAAGTGCTTGTATTTGTATTCTCCACATTTTGGAATAATCCACATGTTTATAGGTCCTGTGGTTCTCCAGCTAAGAGGCAGAATCTCATACAGTACATTTCATTTCCTAATATTTCTGATACCAGATCTTTGATGGGCTTTTATTAGAGACATACAGTCTAGATGTGCTTATTCAAAATAGTGCTAATATTGTGCCTTGAATCACTTATAAAAGTATCTCAAAAGATCTGGACAGGGCCTTTCTTCAAAACAATTCTTTATGAAGATGATTCTGCACTCTTGGGAACAGACTAATTTGTATATTTTCATAGTCATATTCTGCATGATCTGACTTAGAGGTATGACCTTAAATTTAACTATTTTTTATTAAAAAAAAAACAACCCTGAGAAAAAAAGATATTTGGCTGGCCAACAGACACATGAAGAAATGCTCAAAATCACTGACAATAAGAGAGATGCAAATCAAAACCACAATGGAGATCTCACTCCAGTAGCAGTGGCAAAGTTTAGCAGGACAGTAAGTAATAAATGTTGGAGAGGGTCTGCTGAGATAGGAACTCATATACATTGTTAGTGGGTCTGTAAAATGATACAACCACTCTGGAAGGCAGTTTGGAGTTTTCTCAAAAAACTGGACATAGAAATTCCACATGATCCAGCTATTCCACTGCTTGGAATATACCCCGAAAAAATGAGAACTGAGGCACAAATGGAGACTGTACACCAATGCTCATAGCAGCATTATTCACCCCAGCAAGAACATGGAAACAGCCCAAAGGTCCAAGCATAATAGAATGGAGTGCAAAATTATGGTGGATTCACATGACGGAATACTATGTAGCACACATGAGCAATGATTTTGTAAATTACTACTTAACTTGGGAGGGACTGGAGAGCATAATGCTAAGTGAACAACTAACTGCCTCATAAGAACAAATACTGTATATGACCATTATTCAAGAATGTGTGTGAGGATCCAAGTGGGGCAGGGCGGAAGTGGAGGGTTGAGGATGGGTGGGTTAGTGTGTGTTGTGTGTGGTTAATCATAGGGTTGCACAATTTGGGTGGAGGGAGAGTTGAGTAAAGGAAATGGAAAGATCTGGTGTGAAAAACAATTTATATGAACTTTGTAAATAGACCAGTATAGAATGAAAATTTTATTTCTATTAAAAAAAAGAAAACAAACAAAAATCAACTTGGAAGTCAATAAGATTAAAACTGCTTTAAAAAAATCAAGAAAGACAATATTGGACTAGTCTGCTGACAAGGAAAAGCAAGGATATTGCTTTAAAGACCAAAGTGTACCTGGCCCAAGCCTTATTATTAATTGTTTCCTATGCATGTTTCAGTTAGGCAATGAATAAGGAATATCGAAGAATTGATGCTTTGAACTGCGGTGTTGATGAAAGTGCAGAGAGCTCTGGTGGAGTCTGTGAAGAGTTGCGCTGCTAACCCAAAGGCCACACCTCTTTGGCGTTCTGAATCTATCAGAAGTTCTTTGGGAAAAAGATGAACAATCTCCTCTTTTGCAGTTTATGGATTCAGATGCCCAATGAGGCTGAATATGAGTAATTTCTGACTTGATGGCAATGAATTTGAGTGTTGGGGAAATGGTGTACAGAAAAGGGAATATACTATAGACTGCCAGAAGAACAAACATATCTGTCTTAGAAGAAGTGGAGTCACGATCCTCCTGAAAGGCATACACTTTTGGCATGTCATCAGGAGAGGACAGTCCTTAGAAGGAGACATCATGCTTGGAAAGGTGGAAGAAGAAAGAAAGTGAGAGAGAGAGAGAGAGAGAGAACGAACCCACACAAACCCAACAAAAACCCCAAAATAAAGCCAAGATGAACTGACACTGTGACATAACAACAATGAGTTTAAGCACAGAGGCAATTACGAAGGTGGTACCAGATTAGGTAATGTTTCAGTCTAACACACACAGGGTCACCATGAATCGAAGTCAACTCAATGGCATGCAAGAGTTACAGCAGTAAAGGTATAATTGGGAAGAAAGGGCAACTAAGATTATAAAACTCACGTGTGTGTGTGTGTGTGTGTGTGTGTGTGCATGTGTGTGTGTTCAGAAGAGGAGCTGTACCAAATTACTGCTAGAAATGAGAGCAGTTAGAATTTACCAATGGACTCTATAGGGGAATAATGTACAATTGTATCCTGTAAAGACTTAGAGGCCAAGAAACCCCATTGATGGGTGATGTAAGTAAGAAATGACTACACTGCAGTGTGTAGTAGGTTAAGAGTTGGGTTACTAACCAAAAGGTAAGTTTGAAGCCATTCTGAGAGAGACAGATGGGCAGTTTCCCCCTGAGAGGACTGACAGCCTCCGGAACCCATGGAGGGCCACTAAGTGTTGGAACTTAGAGGGCAACAGTAGATTATATATATGAATATGATGTATATATTTTGGTCTTAATGTATATAGGGTTGTTATGAGTCTGAGTTAACTTGACAGCACCCAACAACAATTTTTTAAATATAAAAAAAGCCCATACACTCCCCCAAACCCCACGCTTCTCAAGTTAGTTCCAAGTTATGGTAACCCTCCCTCCACTAAGTTTCTGAAGATATAAATCTTAATGGGAACAGGTTGACCACCTTTCTTCTGAAGAGTAACTGAGAATTCAAACCACTGGTCTTTTGGTTAGCAGCCCCAACACAATGTCAATAGAACTCAAATATATTAAATAGATAAATATATTTTGGTAAACACATATTCATAAACATATTGTTTTTGTAAGGTGCTGTTGAGTACGACTTACAGTGACACTACAAACAACAGAATTGAACCTTGTCCCATCCTTATCATCTCCAACACCCTTGAGCTCATTACTTCAATCATTCTATCATATACACACACACACACACACACACATACTCACATATATATACACACACACACAAATATGTATATATGGAAACAGTCAAGACAAATCCAAATTGAGAACATCCTTCAAAACAGGCCAGGACTTTATTAGGACAGTTGAAGAAACCTGATTATGAACTGTGTATTAGACAATATTAATGTTAAATTTCCTGAATATGCAATGTGATAATTATATTTGGGTACACATTCACAGCTATCTGTAACTTCTCAGAAAGGTCATTTTAAAAAAAATGTTCAGCAGGGATGGGAAAAGCAAATGTAACAAAATGTTATCTGGAGAATCTGGGTGAAGAATATATGAGTGGTATATAAAGTACAATTGCCACTCCTCCCCAGCTTTGAATTTTTTAAAGCCTGTGTGTACTTAAGGGAAGCAGAAAAAGATCCTTGCTAAATGATTTGTTATTATTAGTTCACCAAGTAACTAGCAAATGAGCAAAAGAGTAACAAGACAACATTGCTAGTTCTTGACAACACTGCTAGTTGCATTTGAGGGCTTGATACCACATGTCCTGAGAAAAAGGCTCCATTTGTTTCCTAAGAAGCAATGGTATTTTGCTCTCCTTAGCTCAATACTACATACTTGCCTACTAGTTTTATGTGCTAATTAGGGTTCATTAGGCTTTTTTTTTTGCTAAATGATTTGTATACGAGACTATGAGAAACAAACTCATGGTACTTTTTCAGAACTATTTCGCTATTTGTAATAACATTAAAGAACACACAGAATTTTAAAACCATGTGCATGTTCTAAAAATAGTAAGGGAAAATATTCCACAAAGCAATTTCTAAAGATTCCTTCTCTATGAGAGGAATGAGGGAAGGGAATTTCCAAGATTCTCCCCTTATTACTTACTTGTTCCTCCTCCAGGACTGGTGAGCACCAGAGAAGGATGTGGGGCTTCCATGCTTTTATGAAGTGTGGCCACTGCAATGATCTTTCTCTTATGTATGCATAGCTTAGTGACATCTTCATCTGCCTTAACATCTTCTGCAGTTCTTTGTTTTACAGCAGCGCCAGGATCAAAATTAAACACCTGGGAAAAGCACATATATGTCTGTTAAAATATTTAATAAAAAAAGATCTTCCTTTTGAAAATACAACAAACAAACAAACAAAAAACCGGTTGTGCACAGATTAGGCCATAAATCAGAATCAAATTTTCTCAAGTTCTTTACATTTAAGAAAATCAACTTTATTTAACTATAAATATTTTGGCTCAAGGTTTTTAGGCAAAGTACTTAAAATCATCTTGATTCTAAAAGTAA
>NW_006399760.1:18008701-18013241 GCF_000299155.1 Elephantulus edwardii | reverse complement strand
TTTATTACTATATTAATATTACCTTTTGTTACAATTTAGAAATTTTTTATTTTATAAAAAATATTATTCTTATTGTGTGTATCACTGTTAGGTGCTTCAATTTTTTTTTTTGTGATGTGACATACAAGTAAAATGTTGCCTATTAATATTTTGTTCTCAATATAGAACTATAATAGAGATCCAGAGAACATTGGACTGTTTCTATAGCAAATAATATACTGCTATTTAAAATGATTTTAACTTTTAAACTCATATAGGAGGAACAGTTTCATGTTTTAGTTACAAGGTTCAGTTTGGGAGTTTAGAAAGATTAGTGGTAAATTTATCAACATCACCACTGGAGCAGTGCAAAAAATAACCATGCAGATTGGAGTGGCTGTAACTGTAAAAGAAAATTTTGCACTATTTAAATGCAGAGTCAAGGTAAAGTGGTGCAAAAGTAGTTTTACTGAATTAATGAGTTTAATGTGACTACAAATTCGTCACCTCTGAAAATGATTCTTAGATGTGAACTATTTCCACACTCTTTTAAGGATTTGTTTTTTTTTTTTAAAAAAACACATGCAAAAGATGCTGAATTAGGGAAATATTTAAATTGCATAGATAATTGGAGAATTAATAGAAAAGAAAAAAAAAAAGCCAAATTAGAAAAGCAAATGTCTAAAACACCTTCAAAAATGCCAAAACAAAACAAAACAATAAAACCCTGCTGATAGATCTATTGTGAAATGGTTACCTTGGGAAGGATAAGAGGACATTCCAAGCCACACTTGCATGTTCCGTCAGTAAGCAGGTATGTTTTAACCTGCTCCAAGCAAGATAACAAAGACCCACTGGGACTGTAAAAATAGTTTAAAAAAACATCAGGAAATAATTCTGACTGCACATATTATATGAAAAAGGTACAATTTATAGTCTTACTGTCCTTCACAGGATAATATTTCCCTAGCAGGGAAAATAATTTTCTTTTGTCAATATTCTATTAGCTACTAAATTATAGCCCCTAACACTACAGGTTTTGCTTTTGAACTAAAATATTTCTCAGAAAAATACAGACCTTCACAGAAAAGGAAATATATTGAAAAATAAGAGTGGACTGAAAATGGAAAAAATGCTGCTTCAGGAAGGCTGCTGCTATATCTGGAGAAAGACAGTTAGAAGCTGCAAAATAAAACAAAATCCCCCCAAAAAACATAAAAGTAATCATTGGCATTTTAATATAGAAGTTCTGTTTTTAAACTGCTCGAGGAAAAAATGTAAGAACATGGTGAAAGTCAAACCAGAGACTTGGTATGTCCACAAAAGTTGGATTTAACAAGTTTCCTCTATTAGCTGTTAAGTCTAAATCCAATTTGAACCCCTGTAATAATGGAGTTTTCTGTCTCTTCCCCCTTCATCTTTATGGTTCTTTGAAAGCGAACAGATCATTGTAGCTAAACTGAAAAAGCCAAACTGTAGAGAGAAGGAGAGATGAACCACAAAGAAGTGATAAAGGATGGAGATTTTAGAAGAATTAATTTTTAGGTGGTGAGAACATGCCTCCAGGCTCCTGGCTGGTAAATGGGTAGGTGCTCACAATGCTACTGTTCTCCTAAAAGTCAGTACGACATACGGTCAAGTCCACAGATTAGGTTCTAGTATTCAGATGCATCTAAGCTTTGACTTACTTACAGTGGCATTTAGTTTAATATGTACAATTTGTATTTTAGGACTAATCAGTATATATGATTTTACAACTTTATTATATAATTAAAAAAGAAACCTTTCATTGGAAAGTATTTTTATATGTGTTTATTTGACATTTTCATTTATGTCTTTTGATCAAATTTATGCATAAGCAATGCCAGTAATTTAACTTATATGCATGTATGTACATGCATTAAATCTACTAGCCAGCATTATGCTAGTGTATTTGCTTGTCTCTAAAAAAGCACTAATTTTGTATCATATGCATTCATTTTAAATGCAGTTGATACTGGACATTTTTATGAGTTACACGTAATAGAACATCTAAATTTAAATCCTCTAACTAAATTAAAATTTTTTAACCAAGGAGTTGTTGTTCTTGTTTTTATGAATCAAGGAGTTAGAGGACTTTAGTTAGAAGATGTTAATTCAGACTTTCAATATGTATAAATTACTTATATAACTCTCTATCAAGAAAATGTGAATTACATTTAAAATGAATATATCTGGTACAAAACTAATCCTTCTCAGCTTTGTAAAATCACTTATCATTTATTTACACTAAAAGATCAGTTTGTATATGGAAAGAACATTACTCCGCACATTATAAGTCTGAATTCTAACAAACAAAAGAAAGGAACAAGATGATTTTGAAAGTCCTGTAATTATGTTACTAAATAGCATCTTCGTGATTCCTTGTGTTAAGAATATTTGGGTTTTGGGAAAAGAACTGTCTTACAATTTATAACTAAAAGTGCAGGAAAGGAATCCTAGAGGAATTAACTGTAAAACTAAACTGAAGACGAGAACTCCTGAATACTATAGAAGTGCTCAGACCTAGACACTTTAAAATCACTTCCTCTCAGTCAACTGGGTTCTTTGCTTCAGTGTTAGGTCTTTAATTAACTTTTTAAAGTGATAATTACTGTAAAATATAGTTACAAGTCTTCCAGTACAAAGCTAACAAAAGTGGAAGCAGGTGGGAAACATAGTGTATAGCCTTGATGCCACTCGAAGGTAAAACCAGCTGGGGATGAAGTTGAAAACTACAAGGGCTTGTATACTGAGATAGGAGACACAGCAGTGGTTAGCCTTCCATCTATGTTCAAGTAGCAATTTATCCCGTTGTATACAAACAAATCAAACTCATGCTGACTCAATTTAATTTGAAAGTGTTTTACCAAGTCAAGGAAAGTTACTTTCCAATACCATTTCTTAGTATACAGTTTTGGTCATAGATAATTCACACTAACAGGATTATCAGATAGTGAAGACTTCTCAGACTTGGAAAATCAAACAAGATAACTGATGGACTCCAGATGTAAATCAGCTTCTCCTCTAAGCAATCTGAGAAGGTGCTTTGTAATATCATAGAAATGATGTTAAAGTTAAAAAATGAATAAGCAAAAAACCCCCAAAAATGATCAGGATTCCAGGGTTATTTATGACAAGTCAATCAGACAGCTGCTCAATCAGACAGACAAGAGTAACTATAAACTAAACAGGTATAATGCTGAGATATTCTTACATTACATTTATGATAGCGTACTTCTGACAATTTGTTAACATTTGTGGCAGCAGAATCACTCTGAGAAAGTTATTGTGTGTCCTTGTCTATCTATACTGAACATAGTCACTGTATTTTGAATTAAGTTCCACATTTATCTGCTCTTTTATCTCTTTACTTCAATAATTGTAGAGCACATTTTATTAATATAAAAAATTATAAAAGGAATTTCAGTTAGTAATTAAATTTACCTTAAAAAAAATCCAACTTTGAAAAAAAACCCGCAAATAAAATCTAGCACAGAACCTGAAAGGATTTTCTGAGCTATAATGGTATGAAATGGTTTGTGCTTATACACAGAAAAAACCTCATTCATATAAATACATCATTTAAGAACAGAGGACTCCACTCAAGCTGGGATATAAATAAACACATTGAAAGTAATAATATTAATTTAATGATGCAATTTGATGTCTTCTAAAAAGTTCTCATTCTGTAACAGTTTTAAAATTATGTCACAAAGAAAGATTTATGGTATTCGAATCTTTCACAAGCTTACTGAGTATGGAACTTAACAACTATGTAATAAATAAGACTGAAGCTACTTGTTAACAGCATAGTTATTCCATTCAATTTATTCTACACAAGATACATGCCATCAAAACTGAAAAGCATCACCATTTGCATTTCACTTGTATAATTTTTACTTGTAAGATGAAGAATTATTTCCATTGTGACTTTTTAAAAGGAAATTTTTAAACTATTGTATGCAAGTGAATAGATGAAAAATTGTGCAGAAAAAAGAGGAAATTATTTTTAGCTAATATCAGGCAGTAGGAAGTATAATAATTGAAAATGTCTATAGATAAAAACCCTCAACCATACAACAGAATAGCCAGGTGAAGCACTGTGAAAAAACTGAATATAGTCTTATGAATGTAATGATGTTCATGAGTTTCTTTTAGAAATCTTCATAGTTTTCTCTATCCTTGTTCCAGAGATAAGTAGAATAACACCTTATATAAACACAGGTAATGCATAAAAATTTTCTTTCTGGTAACCTCAGGTTACCAACTTACGTTGCAAAATAGTACAGAACAAACACACTAGAATATTTTGAGCACAAAGGCCATTTATTCAGACCAACTTAAAGAGCTGTTAGTTGAGATATTTTGCTCAAGGAACAGACTCTTACCACTTTACTCTTGGGATTGCAACCTTGGAGGTAAAACAGGTAATAATAAAAGCTCACCTGACATAAAGCACTCCATTTTGATCCACTCGACGCTGCCAACCCACAGGAACTTGTATAGCTGGAAGACCTCCATCCTTGTCCCCTACGTCACA
>NW_006399760.1:17985954-18008311 GCF_000299155.1 Elephantulus edwardii | reverse complement strand
ACTTCGATGGTGGCCTAAAATAACCTCTATTGTTTAGAAATCAGTCTCATTTTTACAGTGGGAGTCGGTTAATATTTCCAGGTACTACCCGCCTTTATTGGCCACATTCTTTAAACTTTTTCTTTATCTTCCAATCTGAGTCCAAGGTGGTGCAGGTTGGTTCATCAGATGTTTTCATGTCTTCAACTTCCAATAATGTAGCCTGAAACACATGTTAAATATACAAACTCTGTCTTTAAATGCTAAAAGCGTCAAATTTTAAAACTAAATAAACAAATGTACAACATCATTTTTCTGATCTCTGCCATCAAATGTACCAAATTCAACTTGTTTCTTTGTCCAACTTGATCCACTTAATCCAGTTAAATAAATTTCCTGGTTCCTTCACTATATGTAGTTTTCTAAATACTAGATACAGAACCACAATTATGGCTCTATACACACGTACACACACAGCATCCTAACATTCATCACCTAACATGAAAGGTTGCGTGGTGATCCAATTATATATTATTCACTCTACTTCTCTTTTCTACTCTGTGCATTGGTCTAAAATCTGGGTATTAACCCATATTTTAAAAAATAAGAAAAAAGAAAGAGAAAAGAAATAGTACATCCTCAGTTGTAAGACAAAACATTTCTTTTTAACCTCAGTTATTGATCATAAGATTGGGAGCTGGTTTATAGTCAAGATATTACAAAAGTGCTATATTAAGGGATGCTCTCCTAAGTTACTGAGTTACAAGGTGCCGTTTAGGGAAGGCATATTAACTTGAAATAACAGTAACCAGTGTTAGTGCTGAATACTTAAGTATGTCTTCATGAGAGAGTTGTTAAAAAGAGATGGCAAATAAATTTTTAAAAGTTTCAGTACTTAATCCTGCCTGACAAAGAATATGATGCCACAGTTGGTAGTGTTAGTTGTTGTAAACAAGTATTTCAAAGCTGAATTTAATAGACAGTATTATATATAGTGCAGTAACATTGTAAGATTCAAGAGAATACACTAAAAGGTGTTATTTTTAAAAAGTTTTAATAATACTGAGATGACTTCAGATATTAAAGAAATGAACCAACAGTTTGTAAAACTGAATTGAAAGAACTTTAGATAAGCGTATTTCAGTTATCATATACAACTTTCTTAGCAAATTAGAAAGTATAAGACAAATAATGTCTTAAAAATCCCAATGTTTAAGTAGATACCCCCCTTGAATTTTCTGGATTTCCTCAGTGGGAGAGCAGGTTATCACGTGTTCAGGCTTATGTTTAAAGTATGATAGAAGTGTATTCTTATTTAACTGAAGGTCAGGGATGACAGGTATGAGAAACATAGGCAGCTAATGAAAAGGATTACCAAAAATTCATTGGAGAAAAACTGAAGTGTTAACAAAGGTGCCAAGCAGTAATCCCCAATTGAGTCTCAAACTAATTAATGGGCATTGGTGGTCCCATTCCACATTTTACTTCTAACAGAATGGTGTAATGGTAGAAAAATAGATCTTTTTCTGTCTTCCATCCACTTTACTTGTTTTTTTTACTGTGGTAGAATATTTTTATTTTTTTCCTGTTATTATTATTATTTTCAATGAACATTTACAGAGATTGTGGATTTCCATTCATTTATTGTTGCACTTTTCTCCCTGCCCACCCCACCCCTACCCCCAGTTCACTCTTCTTTAAAAGCAAAAGAAAAACTCTTTCATTAGTATACAATCCCCCCTGCACCCTCCCACCCTCACCCCGAGTATACTCCACTCTGCAACCCTCATTTTAAACTCTTAGGATAATCATAATGCCCTAAAATATATTATTTTTAAACTGTTCTCTCCCTCATCGGCTTCAATGCAGCATACATAATTTATCCATTTTTTTCTCAGACTTAACCCCACCCTGATGTCAGCCTCATTCTACAACAGTGGCACCATGCAGTATTTGTCCTTTTGTGACTGAGATATTTCACTCAGCATAATGTCCTCCAGGGTTACCCATTTTGTGTAATATTGCATGAGTTCCTTGTTTTTCAATGCAGCATAGTATTCCATTGTGTGAATATACCACAGCTTCTCTATTCATTCGTTTGTTAATGGGCACTTGCTGTTTCCAACTCCTTGCTACTGTGAACAAAGCCACGATAAACTTGGGTGTGCATATATCTGCTTGGGTGGCAGTTATGGTCTCTTTAGGGTACATTCCCAGTAGTGGAATTGCTGGGTCAAATAGTATCTCTATTTTCAACTTTTTGAGAAAGTTGTGTTCCACAGTGTCTTCAACCACTGTCTTCCACTCCCACCAACACCATTCACTTTACTTTTAATGATACTCTTGCTGTTCAGTTTTGTTTATTCATGTTTCACTCAACAGTTGGTGAACAGCTACCATGTAGTAGTAATGTGCTAAGTACTAGGTGTAAAAACAAAAAAGGGTATGTTATTACTTTGGCCAAAACCCAGTGCAATGTCTGGACAGAGGAGTTGCCGAAAGAAGCACAGAAAGGAAGAAAAGAAGAAAAAGGAGTCCTAAAAAGTGGCAAGTCGTAAGGCAGGGCCAATCTTTTGTTCAAGGAGTTCACAGACTACTGGAGATGTAACAAGATCTGAGGAGACATCTTGGATTCTTGATTTTATCAAGTGGCAAGTGGCCCTATGATTTAAATGTTTTATTTATGTTTAAATTTTTATTTTAAAAAGTCTCTTTTTATTAATTAGGTTTGCCAGAAGACATCTCTTTCATGGCTCCTGACCATTAGACTTGGACTTGTTTCCACTTTCTGTACTTTTTTTGCATTTTCTAAACATTTGTTTGCCAGCCCTTAAATGTGGCACAAATCTCCCTGTTACTGGTTGGCTCTCTCCAGTAAATAATTTGTGAATCTTCCACATGACAACAACATTGCATGATTCCTGCAAAAAGTCGTCCTCACTTTTCAGAATCATAATTATAAATATTCGATGGCCTGGTTTTGCTTAGACCAGAAGTTCTGAAAGAATGATCTTGGGACAAGGACCATCATTATTCTCAGGAATGCTTGGGAACTTTTTAGAAATAAGAATTTACAAGCTTATCTCTAGATTTTCAGAATCAGAAACTCTGGCACAATCTGTACTAGAGCAAAATATTTTCTAAAGAATGATTAAGTTTGATATCCACCAGAACTAATTTGGACCCTTCCCAAGACATAGCTTGTAGTGTCCAAGGGTTTAAATATTAAAATGCCTCTCCTATTCATTCATTTTGACTCTGCCACATGGATGGGTGAAAACATACCATTAGGGTATGTTAGCCTATCCACAATGGGACTGAATCTTCTTGCAACTAAACTGAGTTAATTCAGTGGCAGATTTTAGAGAATCTCTTTACCAGCAAGGAAGCAGCAGAGAACACAACACAGACCTTTTGAGGCCAGGTAGACCTACAGGAGAGCAGCAGAAGGTGCAGCAGAGAACCTGATATGAGACACCCCTGAGCTAGGACTGCAACCGTATGGAACCAGAACCAGAGGCCTTTGATCAGATTTGCTGAAGAAATTGGGGAGAGCTATGGAGCACTGGCTAAAGTTACAAGGCTGAAGGGCCTGTGAGCACACTGCAGATGCTGTCCTGACTAAGAAACTGTCAGTCAACAAACTTCCCTAATACACCCTACAATCATGACTATGGTTCTGTGTGGTCTGTGAACTATTGCTATGGATTAAGGATGCAGTAGAGCAGGAAGATTTGTGTTGGTAGATGTAGAAGCTTTGGGGGCATAGTAAAAAACCCTCATGGAAATTGGTTTTGTGTTAAAGATGCTGCTGGGGACAGTGTGCCTTTGTGGAGTTAGTAAAGTCAGATATGGCTGTCCCCACACTGCCTTGACTTTTTCCACATGGCCCATTTGTTTTTCTTCTCAATGAAGAGCAAGCAGCTGTCAGTCTACTTTTTCCCTCCTTTTCATTCTTTCTTTCTGTCTGCCTGAGTCTTTTATAGGCAATTGAATTTAAAAACTGTCGGAATCTCTCAGAAAGAAAGGGTCCACTAATCATCTAGTATTATTTTTCGGTCAATGGCAGTATTATATTTTCCCAATTATAACATTCACTTTATGAATCTGGAAAATATCAAGATGTCTAAAAATGAAAACAAACAAACAAACAAACAAAAAATGACTGTAATCTCACTAGTTAGTAAAACCCCCTGCAAATGTGAATGTATCATCTCTCAATTGTCAGTTTTTAGCTTTAAAAGCACACACACATATATATAAATTCACTCATCCATTAATTGCTATGGAATTAGAACTGATTCAAAGATGACTCTTAAATAAAAAAAACAATTTATTAAGCGCTGGTGGCTTAGTGGCAAGAAGCTGCACTGCAATCCCAAAGGCACAGGTTCAGAGCCACCAGCTGCTCTGTGGGAAAAGAATGGACAATCTCTTCCCATGCGATTAACTGGCTCTGAAGACCCACTGGAGTGTCAGCTATGGGTCAATTACAACTCTATGGTAAACAACAACAACAACTACCATCGCAAATTTATAATGCAAGCATCTTGTCATTTTTGCTTATTTTTTTAAAAAATAAAAGGCTCAGAAAATATTAAAAATTAGTTAAATACTGTCCTCTCTCATTCTCATTCCATTTTTCTTTTGGCCCTAATTCTCCTTCTTTCTGTCTCAAAGGCAACACCACTGATTATGGCCTGTGTTATTCAAGGCCTTGTTTTTTATATGATTATTTAAAATATGTATATACATAAACAATATTTTTACTGCTTTATAAGTTTATTCTGCAACTTACTTTTTAAAACTTAATATTGTCTTTAAAACTCTTAATTGAGATATATAGATTTATAAATCTATAAATCCAACTCATAAGTTTTTATAAACAATACTATCCAATCATATGATTATACAACCTATTATTTGTTGGTATATCAATCATATTAAAGTTACTTTGAAGTATATACAAATTTTTCACTTTATTTTATTTTTTTTACTTTTTTCCCCCCATCTTTTTTTTTTAAATTAAATTTTATTCGTTTTAATGAACATTTACAGAGATAAATTTTTCACTTTAGTAACATGGCCAATTGCTCTCCAAAGCAGCTGAACCAATTCCAACTTTTCCTATGACTAAATCAATGTATTTAAATAATGACTCATTAACATTTTGTATTTTATTTTGAGTGTTTTACCATATTAAATATTTTTCCAAAACACAGTTTTTAATTAGTTAGTAGTATTTTGTTGAATAGATGTTGTTGCTAAGTGCCACTGAGTCGTACATGACTCATTGCGACCCTATGAATGAAAAGACCTGAACACTTGTATAATTTTCATCATTTCTCCAATTTCATAGAGTTTCCGGAGGCAAGCTATTTTGGAAGTGGGTGCCACTCCTGTTTCCAAGCTTGTTTTAATTGGGGAGTTCCACCAAACACTGTCCACTATGGGGAAACATTATCACATTTGACACATCAGTGTCACAGTGTTCAACATCACAGCAACCACAAGTTACCTCTGTATAGCAAGTGGACAGACCAGGGCTAAACCACTTAGGAGAATATTGGACCAAAACCAATTAAAACCAGGCCTGAGGGCCACAGATTAAAATTACCCACCTTTGGCTTGGTAGCCTTACTCTCTGTCCACTAGGCCAACTGAGCTTTCGCTATGTTATTGTTAAGCGCAATCTATTTTATAGATAGAGATTTTCTTCCAGATTTTCATTGTTCTTGTTATTGTTATGTGCCACCAAGTTCCTGCAATTCACAGTGATACTATGGACAATAGTTCTTAACTTCACCTGATCCTGACCCAGTTTGCATCCAACACACCTACCCGCATAACTCAAGTTACTATGTCAATTCATCTCATCCAGGTCCTTCCTCTCCTGTGCTGTCCCTCCACCCTTCCAAGCATGATGTATTTCTCCAAGGACTGGCCCCTCCTGGTAACAAGTATCTGAGATGGAGCTTTAAAATCCTTGCCTCCAAGGAGCAGCTTGGTTTCACTCTCTCCAGTATAGACTTGTTTGTTCTAGTGATCCATAGTATGTTCAATACTCTGCTCTAGCATCACAACTCATGGACATGATTCTTCTTATGTTATCCTTAGTCACTGTCCAGCTCTCTGATGCACAGCAGGTAATTGTGAAGATAATGATCTGAAATGGGTGCACCTTAGTCTCTAGACTGACACCATCGTTTTTTAGTATTTTAAGGGTCCCTGACAGCAGGTTTCTTCAATGCAGTTCATAGCTTGATTTCCCGACTGCTGGGGTCAACAAGAGTATTGACTGTGGAGCCAAGTAACCTCGATCTCTATCTATCATGGTGCTGTCAATTGCTCCAATGGTGAGAATCTTTGTCTTCTTGATGTTGAGTTTCAAACCATACTGAAGATGACAGTCCCTGACATTCTGCAGCAAATGCTTCAGGTTCTCCTCAGTTTCAGAAGACAAGGTTGTGCCATCTGTGTATCACAGGTTGTTGATGAGTCTTCCTACAATCCTGATGCCACATTCTTCCTCATAAAGTCCAGCCTCCTAAATGGATCTATTTTGTACATAGATTGAAAAGGTATGCAGACAGAATGCATCCCTGATGCACTCTTTTTCTGATTTTGAACTATTTAGTGCTTCCTTGCTCTGTTCTGAGCAATGCTTCCTGGTGCAAATATAGGTTTTATATGAGCACAATCAAGTGTTCTTGGATTCCCAGTCTTCTCAACGTTTGCCACAATTTGTTGTGATCTATGCAGTCAAATGCCTTTGCATAGTCAGTGAAACACAGACACTCCTCTACTACTTTTTGCTTTCAGCCAAGATCCATCTGATATTGGTGATAATGTCTCTAGTGCAATGGCTTCTTCTGTTAGTTCTCTGTTTATGCACTGTTCCAGTAATTTTTTAAAAAAATAATCTTCAGCAGGATTTTGCTTGTGTGTGATATTGTTCAATAATATCCACACTCTGTAAAGTCACCTTTATTGGAATGGAAATAAACACAGATCTCTTCCAGTCAGTTGGCCAGGTAGTTGTCCTCCAGATTTCTTGGCACAACATGGTGAGTGCATCCAGAGCAGTGTCTATTTGCTGGTATACGTCAACTGACAGTCCATAAATTCCTAGGGCCCTGTTTTTTGCACATGCCTTCACCATTTATTATAAATATCTCTGTATAAAAATCTGTGCTCAGCTTGATAATTCCCTAAAAATTATTTGCTAAATTAGAACGGAATAATTTTAGAGGTCTTGATACATTTTGTACAGTACCAAAAAAGTAGTTTCAGGAAAGAATTGGACTTAAAAGTTTTGAATGTCATTTTTATTACACAGGTAGTATTCTACTTGCCTCTAAAACTCTGTGACTTTATCTCTTTACAGAAACACTATCTGAGATTTAGTTAAGCTTTGTCTTTATGAGTGTGCTATGATAGCAAACTTTCCCCTCTCTTACGAACTTAATATTTACTATATACTACCTTGTGTTTGAAAATGGAAATTCCTGTAAAGACTGTTACAAACAATGTGCCTTTACTACTTGGTTTAATTTCAACAGACACAGGCTAAAAGAAAGACCATGTTGTGATCTGAAAGGCATCTGTGTCTCACAAATAGTCAATATTCAGGATATAGGCATGATATACGTTCATCAGCAATAATATATTCAGTTCTTAAGCAAAAACAGTAAAAATAAAAATCAGTTCTTCAACAATAATATTAAAGCTCAAAGTGTGGTAATGGAGGTGGAGGAATTTGTGTTTTGAGGGGGATATCTGTCTGAATTCTATCAATTTTAAAAAATTTCCCTGCAAATTAAATTTGCAAATTACTCTCAGAAAGAATTGGCTTTTGGTGAGTTGGATTTTAGTGACTTCATTTTCTTCTTTTCAAATTGCCTGCATATGGCCATTCAAAACTTCAATTTGATGTCACCATCTCAGGAAGTTAGGCCCAGATCATCAAATATAAATGGTAGGATGCTAATTCATATAATAGGGTACTTTCATTTGGTTTTACTGACAGTCTTGTCAAGTTAATGAAGAACATGCCACCTTGTGCAATTTTAAATACATATTTTAAGTTATATTGAAAACATCACAATGAATAAATGTCAGAAAATACATCATGAAAACATAAATAGCTGATCTTTATAAATACTGCTGAATAATAGCAAATGCTATATAAGGTCTTCTTTTTTTACATTTTTAATTTTTTTGGTAATTTTTAAAAACTGTAATAATTTTAATGAATATTTACAGAGATTTTGGATTTCAATTCTATATAAGGACTTCTTGAATCACAACAACAAACTTAAATGCCAGTAGGAATAATGAATTGTTTTTGAGTCATAGGATATTTAGAACAAATTGTTAAAATGTTTATAATGGTCACACATTCATCTTGTGCCCAATGGAGATATTTAGATATACCTTGGGATACAATTAATATGCAAAATACTAATTTTTCCTTTGTGCCTTAGCTGATTATGACTTGAGTTAAAATAGGGTGAAAAGGAAGAGAAAGACCTTGTTGCACAATAGGGTGAATGTGAAATGAATCTTGACTGCTAAATAAAATTTCCAAAAGGGGGGAAATACTAATTTGTCAATGTAAAGGATATAAAATACCAATATTGGATGTGCTGAGTGACATCTAAGTGACTATTTATACCTTTAAATGATTATAACTTCTTATTGTTATGTGCCATCAAGAGCCCTAAAACCTGTTTTATCCTGTGCAAACCTCACTGTCTCTGACACACCTACCCTCATTACCCCAGTCACTGAATCAATCCATCTCATCAAGGGTCTTCCTCTCCTGCACTGTCCCTTCACTCTCCAAAACATGATGTCTCTCTCCAAGGACTGGTCCCTCCTTGCAACATGCCCAAAGTATGTCAGACGAAGCTTCAGAATCATTGCCTCCAAGGAGCAGCCTGCTTTAACCCTCTCCAGGACAAACCTGTTCGTTCTCCTAGCAGCCCATGGTATATTCAACACTCTTCTCCAGCAGCAGAGCTCAAAGGCATCAGTTTTCTTTCTATCATCCCTTGTCACTGTCTAGATCTCCGACACATAGCAAACAATTACGAAGACTATGGCCTGGATCAGGTGCACCTTAGTCTCCAGCCTGACACTGTTGCTCTTTAGTACTCTGGAGAGTTCCCTGATAGCTGAATTTCCCAATGCAATTCGTCTTTTTTCCTGGTTGCTGGTACCAAGAGTAACTAAAATTGTTAAATATCTCGATCTCTTCACCATCCATACTGATGCTGATAATTGGCCCAGTGGTGAGAATCTTTGTTTTCTTGATGTTGAGTTTCAATCCACATTGAAGGCTGCAGTCCTTGACCTTCTGCAGCAAGCACTTCCAGGTCCTCCTCAGTTTCAGCAAGCAGGGTTGTGTCATCTGCATAACACAGGTTGTTGATGAATCTTCCACCAATCCTGATGCCACATTTTTCATCATACAGCCCAGTGTCCTAGATGATCTGTTCTACATAGAGATTGAATAGGTATGGAGACAGAATGCATCCTTGGTAGAAACCATTCCACATTTGGAACCATGCAGTTTCTCCTTGCTCTGTTCTGACGACTGCCTTTCATTCAAGTATAGGTTTCGCATAAGCACAATCAAATGTTCTGGGATTCCTATTCTTCTCAGAGTCAGTCACAGTCTGTTGTGATCCATACAGTCAAAAGCCTTTGCATAGTTAATGAAGCACAGATAGATATTCTTCTGGTACTCTCTGCTTTCAGCCAAGATCCATCTAACATTAGCTATCATATCCCTAGTACCACGACCTCTTCTAAATCCAGCCTGCACATCTGACAGTTCTCTGCTGCCATATTGTTCCAAATGTTTTTGGATAATTTTCAGCAGAATCTGGCCTGCACGTGATAGTAATAATATTGTTTGATAATTTCCGCACTCTGTTGGGTCACCTCTTTCTGGAATGGGAACAAATATCAATCTCTTCCAGTCAGTTAGCCAGGTGGCTGTCCTCCAGATTTCTTGGCACAACTTACTGAGCACATCCAGGGCAGCATCTCTTTGTTGAAATATGTCAACTGGTTAAAGATAAGTCCACTGCATTTCTGCATTTGTGAGAGCGAATGTCTCCATGGTCTTCAATTTAGAACAATTCCTACGTAAGACTTAAGTCTACACTTAAACACCAAACAATCTATGAAAGATATAAATAAGAATATTAAAAAAATAACAGCAGCAATAGTATTTCAGAAAGTAATGTATGAGTGGTTATAATTACCATTTGTTTGGGTAATAAAGGAATGTACTAATAATCTATTATTAAAAATGTGCCAATTAGTTAAATCATGCTTTCCAGACTTTAAATGTCATTCAACCTATATATACTTTTTTTAAAAATTATGAGTGTATTTATTTAGCTGTTAGATCTTTTCTAATTTTTTTAATCTTCTAATAAGTGGGCCCCATTTCCATTTTGGTTCTATTTCCATTTGGCTCTTACCTTCACTGTGCAGCCACATCTTCCAAAATACATCAGTCAGATATATTCTCTGTAAGAGACCCTATAGTTCTGGCAGCCTCTACACACTCATTTAACTCTATGCAAAATGTGCACATTTATTTTACACACTTGCATGAGGATAACCTTAGCACAGCATTCCAGTTCTGGTAATTAGCACAAGAAACCCTCACTTTTAAAGTGAGTAAGACTGTAAAAGTCCATGGACTGTATGAATGAGAAATCATATTCATTTTAGTGGCTACATTTCCCACAAACTCTGAGCTGACATTGACTCCTAAGTGAGGTTTGGTCTTAGTGTCAAGACAACTCTTCCTCTGGCTTATAGTCTCCTTTTGGCAGGAGGATCATTTACACTGGCCATTTCTTGCCCTACAAATTCAACAGTTTAAATATTCTAATGGCACAGAAGTCTCTTGGGCACTAAATGATAAGCATGGTAATTAGGAAATGGTCACAAATACATTATGACTCGCTTTGACCAATGGGGTGTGATGAACGTGATGCTGCTCAAGTTCAGAGACTAAACTTCAAGAGGCATTCCATCTTCTCCTGTTGGAAAACATGAGCAACTTTAAGCAAGTCCCTCTGAGGATGAGACAACATGTGGAGAGATTTCCCACTGGTGCAGCTCATGCACCCCACAGATAAACAAGCTCACCTAACAACATGGAAAACTGGGTAAGCTGTCTGAATGAAGCCCATGCTACACTGACTCTTGAGTATTAGTTCTTAAGATTAAAAAAAAAAAGTACTGGTAACAATCTAAAAGTCCAAAGTAGTACTTTATATAAAATGAATTAAGAGTACTAGGGGCTGTGCAGCACTACTGGCTAGGAGAACAGCTCTGGAGCCTGACTGTCTGTGTATGAATCTTGGCTCCATCTTTTATTAGGTTGTGACCTTGGGCAAGTTTTAAAATTTCTTTCTGTACAAAAGGGAGATCATAGCTTTATTGGGTTTTTCTGGGAATAAAACAAATTAACATCTATAAAGTCATAAAACAGTATCTATGAACTACATGGTATCCAATTGTGATTATTTATACATAGTCATTAAAATCATGTTATAGAAAATTCAATAGGATTCGGGGATGATCCAGGACATTGTTAGCTGAAAGCACATTACAAAGTTGCATAGCTAATTATAATCTTAGTGCTAAAATGCTACTAGTTTTTGGGGACAGAGGCATGGAGCAGAGCTGTGCTTGCCATGGCTATCTCTAGGTAGTATGAGCATGGGTGGCTTTGATTTTCTTTGCTGCTTTTCTTTATCTTCAAAATTTTCTATAGTATAACAAATTATTCTATGCAGACCAATTTAAGAAAGAGAGAAAAAAACCCCCACCATACCAAAAAATAAACAAAAATGCATCAGTATTTTAAAAAAAGTTTTTTCCTATAGTACATTTACATTGGGCCCTTTCTTCCCTTACAAATTCAACAATTTAAATATTAGCAACAGCTAAATGATAGGAAAATATTTGTAAAGTATTAACTGTTTAACTATGTTGGTGTTAGGTGTCATCAAGTTTATTTTGGTATCACAATGACTCTACGTGACAGAAAACAACTGCTCCTACAGGGTTTTCAGGCCATATTCTCTCTTGGAGCAAGAATATGGGTGAATTCAAATGGTCTACCTTTTGGTTGGTAGCTGAGTGCTAAACCTGTAAAATTCACTAATTAATATTTCCTTAAAAAACATTAGAGAAAATAACATCTTATTAATGGAAACAGTCATAAACATTATGTAAGTATAAGTCAATATTGTTGTTGTATACTGTTGAGTTGGAATTGACCCACAGCTGACCTTCCAGTAGGTTTTCAGAGGCAGTTAATCACATGGGAGGAGACTATCCCTACTTCTCCCCCAGAGCAGCTGGTAGCCTCAAACTGCGTGCTTTCGAGATTGCAGTGCAACTTCTTGCCACTAGGCCACCAGAGCGCCCTAAATCAATATTAACACTATTATTTATTTTTCTATTTTAGTCAAGCAGAGAAAAAGCTATAAAGTCAGAAAGGCCTTTTCCTTCATGTGAATTACTGCGCACAACAGAGATTTCTCTATTGAGCTAGTCATCTCATACTGACAGCAAAGCAGCTGGAACTTGAGAACATCAAGTCACTTTTTCTCTATGCCTTTACAATATATAAACAGAAAATGAGCTTATGCTTAGTAGACCTGGGTTTTCTTAAAAGCCTAAAGGTCATCACCAGGTCTCAAGAATACATTCTTTACAAAATGTTGAGAGAACTGGTCACATCAAAATTAACTGATAAAGTCATTATAATTCCAAGGGAAAAGGTATTTATGATTTTCATAAATCAACTATCAGTCTATTTTGGAGGATTTTTGTTTTTTGTAGGATACTGAAGTTTCTCACGGGCAATACTGATAAAGAAAACTAACCTGCATTTATATACCCTATTTAAAAACGTTCTAAACTAGCTGTTAAGGTATCACTAGCTTTACTATGTTATCATAATAACTTAAATTTTTGTCACTTAGATGGAGCTCAATATATTCAGGTGAAGTTATTTTTGAAAAATATTGTTGTTCTCTAAGCTTTAAGAATAAAACAACTGTGAATCATTCCAATTATGGACTGTACAGCTGAGCATTCAAACAACTAATGTTTTGGGGTGGTTTTGGCTATAAAATTATTTAGCACTCATAAACCCATTTAAAGACAATGTATGCGTAAGTATACAGGCATGCTCAAGTACAATCAACATCTGTAACAAACATAAACACTACTAAAATAGAATCAATTATTTGGTAAAATCTCAGGAAACAAAAGGGAGAAGATCAACTCTCTGTGGATTCTAGGAAAGGGAGTCCAAAGAGCATATAATTTTCAAGACGCATGAAATAAACAATATTTTATGCTGTTAATAGCACTTGCATCAGGAATAAAGCAAGTAAACAGTAATGTTCATGGATATTTAGCAATGTTTACTGAAAAATGTCTGAAGGAGACTCTATTTAGCATTGCATGACTTACTGCCATGCTCACTCAGAATGGAAGAGAAAATGTGGCAGCCAAAGAAAACATATACACAAGAACAGACTGAAGAAAAGCAAAACCTGTAGAAAATAGAGTTTGTAATTTGATAAGTAGGTAAGCAAAGTGTGACATTAGGGTCATAAATTGGAAGCATCACACCCACAGAGTATTTCTGGCTTATTTGCAGATAATAACACAAAGGAATTAATTGTCAATATTTAAAAGAAAAGATTTCACATGAAGATTGGATTTCCTGCTTTACCTGAAAAACTGGATAATGTGGGAACACTAGGTCAACATTCCTGCCTTGCCACAATTATCTGGAGTGGAGCAGGAGTTGCTCCTCCAGAAAGGACTTGGCTCTCCAGTGCACTGCAGTGGCTTCCTGCTTCATTCCCACCAGCCTGCCCTCTGTAGGCGCTTGGGTTTCCAACCTCTGGAATAAGAAAGGACCTTGAGATGAGGCTTGAAGGACTCATGGTAAGCCTTCATAAAAGGTACCACTTCTTTATTTTATTTTTATAACAGGCAGTTAATCTACAGTTAATAGTTTCTTCAAAAGGGTGGATGATACAGTCTCTGTAGATTATCAAATAGCATTATCAAGTGTTAGAGGCAGTAAAGCTGTTAAAACCATAAGTTCACACACAAATTGAGTTGACCTTGAGGCTTGAGTAGTGATTCCTGGGTTAGAGCAAGTAGAAGATACAGTGCTGTCATCAAACTTCAGTCCTGGACTTTTCCTTTTTCCATAGCACCACCACATTAGCATTACCTCAGGAATTCACATTGGAATCAAAGGAATCATGAAAACTAAAGAATTCTAAAACTAAGTTACACACAGTCATCACCAAGATTTAGAAAATGACACTGATTATCTGTTTATGGATTTTTAAGTGTTATTCTTCTGCCAAATAAGGATAGGCTTTTAAGTATCTATTTGAGATCTTGTATTACTTCTTATTTGATTTCTCCAAGTTATCAGGAAAACACTGCTGTATTATGTACTCTGCTGTGGGACAAACTAACGAGAAGGCTAGTTAAAATAATCTCTGGGATAGTCTAACTCACTTTGTTCTATTCCCACTTGTCTTTGGACAATCATGTAATTATTAGGCACGATTTCATAAGTGTTCTTTTATAATTTAATAACCTGGAGAGGTTAAAGTATTTTTGTCATTAAAAAAAAGAACTCTTTAAATAAAATATATATGAAAAAATTTATTATATTGGCTCATAAATTGATTGACTATAAATATAGTTTGTGTCACATGCATAAATGTGGGGCTACTAACTGAAAGGTTGACAGTACAAACTCACCAGTTCCTCTTTAAGAAAAAGAAGAAGCTGTCTGCTGTCGTAAAGATTCACAGCCTTTACTCAGTTTTACTCAGTCCTAGAGGTTCATTATGAGTTGGAAATGACTTGAAGGTAGTGGGTTTGGTTTGAGGACTACCAAATTCAAGAGTTTCATCACTCATGAACAGCAAAGTCAAGTTTTTTACTTCAGAGGGCTAAGGACTATAGTTACTCTAGAGGATACTCTTTCACTTCTGCATCTTCACTGAGAGCCAGTCTACCCTTCCATGTGTGTCTGTGCCACCTCTTAACTACATCTTTGCTCACGAGAAAACTAGGAATTATCTGAGCCAAAGCAGGACAAAAGGTTGTGTAGATAGAATTTGGCAGCCTGCCTGTGTCTCAGAAAGCTGCCTTAGAGACAAAGGAACACCCAACTTACAAGGGGTCAAGGTCAATGATTACACTTGTAACAAGGATCTTAGAGTAACTAGTCAAGGCACTTATGGCATTATATTTAATGTATTAAACATTCATTGGAAAGATTGTTATTGATAGTGGAGACTTAAAGACTACACTTTCCATCTCATGAAGCTTACTGCCTTGGAGCAGAAGCTGGAGAAATACTCAGGTAAGATGATTTCAGCCATTACAGAGTTAATGGAATACTAAATATTAACAAAGAAGGAGTTAATATGTTAAAGGCCCAAGGAAAGATGATAGGAAGGATTCATTTAGGCATGTAGAGGTTAGCTAGGCAACATCTTAATCCTTGCAAATGATCTTATTCCAAAAGATTAAAATGGAAGGCTTTACATTTTCATCTGTTAATATTTCCAATATTGTACTTATTTTTAGCTGGAAAGAAAGCATAAAGGCGAAGAGGGGTGCAAGCGCACGCATTGCCAGTCTTGGGACCCCTTTCTGAGACTATGGCACTCAACAAGAATCACTTGCAAGGCGGCAGAGTGATTGTCAACAAAACTGAGAGCATCCTGAAATCCTAAGACCCTGTGCAACTTACACTCAATGACATGGAAAAGTGCCTGAAGCCTTCTAAGGGACCAAGAAAGTCACTGCCTACCCGACCCCCTACTGGGTCACTGTTCTGTTCAAGGGGGAAGGATGCCAGGCCATCCTCCATGATGTCCTTCTATCTGATGAAGGACTGTGAGATCAAGGCGCCTGTGTTCCATGCAAACTACATCAAGGGGACCGTGAAGGGCAAAGCCAGAAATGGCTGGGACGGCTCTGCTTCCTACAAACTGACCGTTACAGCATGGGGTGCCACTGAGTTCAGATGGTGAATGTTGCAGGTGGCCTTGCAAGCATCCCGAGGTGAAGTCCTCAGTGGAGCCTATGGGGACTCTACGTGCCCAGCAGGGCCTGTGTCCTTTCCTCGCCCTCCTGGCTACCCCTATCTACTGCCTCCCACCTGGCTTCTATCCGAGCTCTCCTATGATGAACGGGGTCGGGGTCATGGTGTACGTGAAGTACCCACCCACCCCCTCCACCCCATGGAGCTTCCAGTCAGTGGCCTGACGTCCCTTTCATCCATGCAGCCGAAGCCAAGGCCGCAGAAGCAGCTCCCAGCACCAATTACAACCCAGGCAACCCACACAGTGTTTACATGCCCACAAGTAAGCCTCCTTCTTCCCCTCCCCTGGGACCAAGAATGGGGGAGGCCTGGGAAGGGCCTTGTGCTTCCTCTCACTTGGAAGATAAACAATAGCAGCAACTAGTGTAGAGGAACCCTTCCAGTTTCCCTGCTAGCTGAGAGGCCAAGGACACTGTCAGCTGAGCTTCTTTCTCCATCTCTGGGGCTTGGCCTCAGGGACTTGGGATGTCCCCGCTACTTCCTGTTTCCCTCAAGTAGCTTCTTCCTAGGGTGTGACTCTGGCCACCTCTTCCATCTCTGTCTAGTTTTTTCTTGGTGGCCACTTTCTGTCAGCTTGACCCTCATCTCCTGTGCTTGATGGGCCAGCCCTGCCCTGTGTCTTCCAGACCTGCAAGCGGCACTGTCAGGCCAGACCCACATTTCTTCCTCTGCCCTGCCTGTCCCTTCTTGAGGCAGAGGTCCCACCCCAATGTCCATTTTTCAGCCAACATTCTGTTCCCAGCACAGGCCTGGCCCTGGTCATGTCACCATGTCTTTCCCGTCCTTGGTAACACTGGCCCCTCTGACTTGTTTGTAGAGAGCTTTACTGGGAGCTGCCAGACATTGAGTGGCATCAGGCCCACGCCTCAGAGCTGGTATGAGGGCCTTCACCTTCCCTGGTCATGCAGCTGCAATTTGTTTCTCTTGCCTTTTCTCATTTCTCTTCCCCTAGAAGGGGCTTCAGGGACTGGAAATGGGGTGCATGTCCACCCTTCACATCCTGCCTGGTTGATGACATGCCTAATGCATTCAAATTTGCTCTCATTCGTTCCTGAACTGGCCCTGATGTGAGAAGAGAACTCCCTATGTATTTGAGAAAAAGCCAGTTAATATATTAAAGTGAAATTAAAAAAAAAAAAGAAAGAAAGCACAACGGTCTCATTTTCTCAGACCTTTTAACCTTGAGATGCAATAAGTCATGAAGCACTAATGAACATTTTCCATGAGAAAATTTGGATGCCTGACTATCATCTGGAATAAAAAAGGATTTAACATCTAGATAAGCAAATATTACTTACTTACTAGAAGAAGTAATATCAAAGGACAATGAATAACTTCAATAAGAAAGTAATTTTTTATATGAATGCACTGGAAAAAAAGATTCTCTTTGAAGGTATGATTGAGAAAGTCTCAGCCTACAGATAAAGTAATTTTAGTCAAATACAGAAACAATAAAACATTTCTTGTGCCATCTCCTAGGAACTGTGGTGAACATCTTATACATACATACTAATTCACATAATCACCTGAACTCTGAAGCCAGATGTTCTTATTTTGCCTTTCTGGAATTGAGGAAACTGAAGCAAGATACAGAATGTAACTTTACTTTCTCTTTTCATATTCTCCCCGCCCCCTCCCCTTCCCCCTCCTCCCTTTAGGATTAATCATTCTCTATCATACTGTGTGGTGTGGGAGATGTATTTTGAGCATGTTGTCAGGGAGCGCTAGTCCTTGGAAAACACATAATAGAGGGTCAGAGAAAAAAAGGATGACTCTGAAAGAGGTGGAATGCCACAGTGACAGCCAACACTGGGCTGAAGCCTGGTGGAGATCATGATGGAGCAGCACAGGACAAGGGCTGATCTGCTGATCACAGGGTTGCAATGAGGCAAGGTTGACTGGACTGCAGCAAACAGCAACAACAATAACATACTGGATGGTGTAAATGGTTTAATGGGCTTGAGTGCTAACTTAAGGGGTGAGAGTTAAAGTCCACCCAGAGATGCCTATGAAGAAAAGTCTAATGAAAAATCAGCCACTGAAACTCTCATGGAGAACATTACTGGTGTGAAACAGATGATCATTATGAGCTGGAGCAGGTGATTTGACAACTTTCAATTTTATTAATTTATTATTTTCTTTTGGTATTTCTTTGAATTTGACTGTTATTTTATTATTGTGTTTCTCTAAAGAGAATTTAAGCTCTATGAGTAATAAGGAACAAACTGTATGCAATGTTTGGCGTCTAAGAGGTCCTTTATAGAGTTCACATCTATTTAATTTTTCACAGCTCAGAGTACAGCGTCTTAGACACACTCAAGCACTCACTGCCATGGAGTTGGAAAAGACTCCTAGCTGACTCAACAGTAGCTTTTCAGAGACTGTAAATTACACGGGAGCAAACTGGCCATCTTTCTCCTTCAGAGCTGCTGGTGGATTCAAATCCACTGAGATACACTGCCTTTGAATTAGCAATGCAAACCTCTATGGACTATGCTGTAAGAGCTCCTTGTACATACTGCAGCCAAAAACTAGTTGTTGAGTGAATAATGAGCATACATCATTAATATATACTGTGTTTTTATCACATTAAGCATATGCTTGTCACCATGAAACAGGTAACTAGAAAACACAGTTCTTGCTCTCAAATACCTTAAAACTTAGGAAAATAATAAGGAACAAGAGGAATACGCAGGACATACTAAAAACAATAACAAAGTAGTCTTCATATTGCATTATTTTCCTTTTTCAATTATTTAATAATGCCTAAAAGCCCCTACTTACTATTCTTCCTAAGATAGGCTGATATCCTACTGCACTAAATTCATTTCACACTAGTTCACAACACTATCCTATGCATATGCTGTTCTCTGGAAACAAAAAGACCTTTATCATGTTCTGAAAGTAACAATGTGTTCTTTAATTAGACTGAAGAGTTAAGTTCTCCAGGAAGTTCCTTCAGGCTCCTGCTTAGAGGTTTTTGTTTATTCTTGCTTCATCCATCTCTGTGCTCCTGGCTGCCAAACATGTTAGCATGTACACTGCATGGAAACAATTTCTGCTTACTCATTTCCACAATCAACACTGTGGTGCAAGCAGTCAGGAAAACAAAAGACAAATTGCATTAGGAAAATCTCCTGTCAGGGATCTTTCCAGAGTGCTAAAGAGCAATGATGTAAGTCTAAAGACAAAGGTGATCTAAGCCATGGTCTTCTCAATTACTGGCTGCATCAGAAAGCTAACAGAGACTAAGGATGAGAAAAGAAGAATTGATGCCTTTGAATTATGGTGCTGGAGTAGAGTATTGAATATACCATGGACTGCCAAAAGAACAAACAGTTCTGTCCTAGAGAGGGTGAAACCAAGTAGTTCCCTGGACGAGGGCATCATGCTTGAAAGGGTGGAGAGACAGCACAAGAAAGCCAGACTCTGGATGAGACGGATTGACAAGGTAACTGAGATAATGGAAATAGGAGACAGTGAGATTGGTTCAAGATAGGACAGGGTTCAGAGCTATTGTACAGAGGGTTGTATGTAGGGTCACTTGTGAGTTGCAGCTGACTTGACGGCACATAACAAGAACATTTAAACTAACAGACTAAAGTGTTTTTAAATACTCCTCCTATACAGCCAGGGAGCTCTGGTAGCCTAGTGGAAAGAACATGTGTGGCAATCCTGAAGGCACACAGTTTGAGTCTACCAGCTGCACTGTGGGAGAAGGATGGGTAATCTCCACCTGTGCGTTTAAACTGCCTCTCAACATCCACTTGATGGTCAGCTATGAGTCGGTTCCAACTTGATGGTACACAACAACAACTACAATATACAGCCGTATATAAAAATGTCTTGTTTATAATAATGTTAAAACCATTACCATAGATGTGTACGCAACTACATATCAAGTGAAGATTAAACTGAATATATGTTTCTAATTTTATTTCTACCAGTTTCCAGACTAGTCCAGTGCCTGGATTAGCACCTGGAACAGAGAAACTCTCCACAATTACTTGTTGAATGAATGACTGTAAATAAACTACGACGTTAAATGCATGAACTGTGTATGTTATAGAAATTTAGAGACGAGAAAGCAAATCATAGAACAACAGTAAAATAAGAACTAAGAGGCACATTTCTAGCTGTCTACCTTTTGAGAAAGTCATTTAACCTAAGTTACATTTCTAAATTAATTTTTTAGTTTTTAAATTAAGGGACTGGATCAAATAAGTGACTTTCAAATTATTTTGGCAGAAGAACTCTTGTCTGATAAAATTTATATGAAACATCCATTAGGTAAAGCAAGAAAAGAGGTTTGTTAGTAGAAATTAATTCTAAGATGAAATTATTGAAGCACTTATAAAAATTCACCAGTAAGAATAGACTAATTTGATGAACTATAATGTATAAGGAGTATACATTCAGAAGGCATGAGGGGTAGTTGCCATTTAAAATATCTTCAACAACAAATTAATTTATAAATTTTGTTTTCATTTGCAACTTACTATCAAAGGACAACCAACCACTCACACTGATGTTACAACTTGTAAATAGTGTGAGGAGATCTTTGCACTATAGCAACTTTTCAGGAAGTCTGAATATCTCTCAAAATATAACTTTCTTAAAATGTAAGAAAAAAGAAAAAATGATTTAGGATTTGTAGGTGGGTAGGTGAAAGGCACAGAAGTAATGAAATAAAAAAAAGAAGTAATGAGATTTATGATATGGGCAACATATACTCTATGGTGGAAGAAAGGTCTATACACCAGAAGATTATGTTCTTGTTATGTGCCGTCCAGTCACTTGCCACTCATAGCGACCCTATGTACAATAACCCTAAACTTTGCTCTATTCTGTGTCATTCCCACTGTCTCTGACACACCCACCCTGATTATACCAGTCACTGAATCAATCCAGTTCATCGAGGGTCTTCCCCTCCTGCCCTGTCCCTCTACCCTCCCAAGAATGACGTCCCCCTCCAAGGACGAGTCCCTCCTTCCAACATGTCCAAAGTATGTCAGATGAAGCCTCAGAATCCTTGCCTCCAAGGAACAGCCCGGTTTAACCCTCTCTAGGATGAATCTGTTTGTTTCCTTAGCAGTCCATGATACCCTCAATACTCTTCTCCAGCACCACAACTCAAAGGCATCAATTCTCCTTCTATCCTCCCTAGTCATTGTCCAACTCTGATGCATAACAAGTGATTGCAAAAATCACGGTCTGTGTCTGATGCACCTTAGTCTCCAGAGTGATACCATTAATCTTCAGTACTTTGGAGAGGTCCCTAACAGCAGACTTTCCTATCGCAATACGTCTTTTAATTTCCTGGCTACTGGTGCCAAGAGTGTTGACTGGGGAGCCAAGCTAACTAAAGCTGTGAACAATCTCAATCTCTTCACCATCCATCCTGATGCTGCCAATTGGTTCAGTGGTGAGAATCTTTGTCTTCTTGATATTGAGCCTCAATCCGTACCGAAGGCTGCAGCCCTTGACCCTCTGCAGCAAGGGCTTCAGGTCTTCCTCAGTTTCAGCAAGCAGGGTTGTGTCATCTGCATAACCCAGATTGTTGATATATCTTCCACTAATCCTGATGCCATTCTTCTCCTCATAGAACCCAGCCTCCTAGGTAATCTGTTCTGCATACAGGTTGAAAAGGTATGGAGACAGGACACATCCGTGACGTACACCCTTCCTAATTTTGAACCATGCAGTGTTTCCTTGCTCTGTTCTGATGATTGCCTCTTGGTCCAAATATAGGTTTCACATTGGTTTCACAGTGTTCTGGGATTCTCATTCTTCTAAGAGTCAGCCACAGTGTGTTATTATCCACACAAACACCTTTGCATAATCAATGAAATACAGATAGACATTCCTTTGGTATTCCCTGCTTTTAGCTAAGATCCATCTAACATTAGCTACAATATCCCTAGTATCATGGTCCCATCTAAACCCAGCCTGGACTTCAGGCAGTTCTCTGCTGATGTGCTGTTCTAATCGTTTTTTGGATAATTTTCAGTAGAATCTTGCTTGCATGTGAAATCAGTGATATTGTCTATAGTTTCCACACTCTGTTGCGTCACCCTTGTTTGGAATGGGAACAAATATAGATCTCTTCCAGTCAGTTGGCCAAGTGGTTGTTCTCCAGATTTCTTGGCACAACTTTGTGAGCACATCCAGGGC
>NW_006399760.1:17951365-17985649 GCF_000299155.1 Elephantulus edwardii | reverse complement strand
CTGACTCCAACTCCTTGCACATTTCATTGTAATATTTTACTTTGTCATCTCGCACTGCCTTTTGGAATCTTCTGTCCAGCTCTTTAGTATCTTGAATTCTTCTTTGTGTTTTGGCTTCTCTGCAGTCCAGTGCAATCTTCAGAGTTTCTTCTGACATCCATTTTGGTCTTTTCTTTCTCCTCTGTCTTTGTAAATCTGACTACATAAAAATGAACACTAATCTACAAAAGGTCAGGTAAAAAATGTGAAAGACAACTGATAAGCTGGGGAAGATGTGCAATAAATCTAACAATCAAAGGTTTAATGTTTAAAATGCATAAAGAACTTTTACAAATCAATAAGAAAAAGAGACAAGTGCACATAATTCATTGGTGATTAGTTTTATAAAATTAATTGTATGAAACACAATGTGAATGAAGGATACTGTGAAAACATGTTAATGGATACAACCTTTGTAACCAAACCAATATAAAAGAAAAATTGAAAAGGAAAACTAATTAAAAAATTAAAGTAGAACAAATGTAAAAGGGCAGTAAAATAAGAAAAGGAGCTCAATCTTAGCAGTAATCAGAGAAAATGAAAAAGAAATTAATAAAGTATTGGTGCTCTCTCATGAAATTTATAAAATGTTTTTAAAAGATTGTTGATATAAATGTGTGTCAAGAGTATAGGAAAACAGTGCCATCAACTACTGGCAGAAGGACAAACTGTTACATCTTTTTGGGAGGGCACTGTATCAAAGCCTTTGTGAATTTATGATGTGTATATCATTTGAAACAGCAATTCTTCTCTACTGTGCCTGGAGAAATAATCAAGTATGTGCAAAATGAATTATGTACAGTTATATTTATAGGAGCAATGATCACAAGAATAAGGAGTATATAGCAACTAAACTAGCAGTTAGGGGATAGGTAAATAAGTCACAAAACATCCCTACTATTGAGTAGAAAACAACAGTTAAAAAGAAGTGCTTCTTAAGTTTTGATAAAGAACGATTTCCAAGGCTTACTGAAACGTATAGGAAAAGTGAATAGAAGAATATGTTCTGAGTGTAAAATCATTTAAGTGACATTTAAATACCATGTACAAGGTAGCAGTATTTCAGTTTCTATACATGGTGAAAATGCATGGCTTTTCATCTAAAATGAAATGCCATGAATGTCTAACATTTTTTCTTGGGTGGTCTTTGTAAAAGTGTTTAATCTTCAGATATTATAATCACATTTGAAAAAAATGTAGTAGACAGTACCTGGGTACCACTGTTGACTACCCTAAAAGGGCTGACAGTTGAAGATGATGGAAAAAGAATGGGAAAATGGATAAAACTCAAGCCAGAGTCAGTCCAGGTACTCACAAACAAATACACAGGATGGGCCCTCCAAGCTGTGGTATAACTCTTAGAAAGCACTTGGGGAGCTGTGCTTCAGCTGCATGAAACTAGGAGTTACTAAGAAAGGACAAATTTGTTTATTCTAGGCAACCTTCCCAAGCTGAATATTTACTTTCAAGCACTGACTCTAGTTTGAATTTTAATATGTAACATAGAAGAGTATAAAGCTCAGCTATGCAAATGAAATATTGTTTTCCTTTGTTCACTAACAGGGACTTCAATATTTTATAGAGGGGGAAAGAAGTCAAGAACACTAAAAATAAGCCTTTATAAAAGCATTCGACTATGTCTTTATTTTTCTTTTATGAATATCCTTGGAATTGTTCAGTGTAAAATTTAAAAGTTTTCCCTTGATGACTAAAGTGTTTTAAGAAGCGTCCTCCTTTTATTGCACCAAACTGAATGAAAACATGACAGTGACCTTGAAACTAATGCCAAACACATCAATGTGTTTGTTGTATTTGAGTTTCAAGAATACTCAGCACTGCAGAAACTCTTGGATTCTGGAACGAGGTGAAGGTTAAAACACTAAAGTTGGCTTAGGAGGCTTTAGGAACATTAGGAGATGAGATGATGTAAGCAGTTTTATCTCTGGGCAAATCAATCTAATGTTAATGAAAAAATATTCTATGGCAACCTGAGACAGAGGCAAAAATGTAGAATAAAAATGTAAAGTTTTGTTTCCAGCTGTAGTATTAATTGGAGAATTTATTGCAGTTTAGGAAAAAAAGAAAAACTAGTAAGACATATATTAATTATTTTTATAGTCCTCAAGATAGATGGTGAAGAGTCAAACTAGCTAATCATTGAAAAACCAGTCTCTAATGAACTGTAGAGTCTCTGGAAAAGATGACATGATTTTTTTTTTGTGTGGATGTATTAATTCCAGCTCATGGCTAAACAGCATCATTAGCTATAGAGTAATTATTTTTCTCAAGAGTTCTAATGCAGAATCAGAAAACAGATGTTGACATATAAATCATCTATCAAACACAGCGGGCAACTGCAAAACACAAAACAAGGACAAATGAAAGGAACTTGCCAAATATTTAGAAAAATTCCTGAAATCAGCAAGTAAGCTTCACATGTAGACTATGAGGTCATTTATTAGGAGTAATAAACAATTAAATAAAACCAAAGATGTGATGACTGCAATAATTCTGATGTTTTTCAGTATGAACATTCCATTAAGAGACAACTACAGTAATAATTGCTGTATTTTAAGCATAAGCATTTTAATAGATAGCATGATTTTTAAAAAACAAACAAACCAGGATATTTATAATAAAAGTGGCGTGATTTAACAGCAATCTATGACTAATGCTGAATGCCAGATAGAGAAAAATCTCATAGTTTCATATTTTCAAGAACATTTTTAAATTAAACATTTTCAGTTCATTATTATTCAAATATTTTAAAAAATCATGGCATTTTAAATATGCTTCCTAAAAAGTAGGATATTACACACATGCAATATCAGAAAGCAACTGAGAGATTTCATGTTACCACGTATTCATTAACCTTACAAGATACAAGAGGAAGAATTGCCATAACAGTTAAATTAAAATTATACTTAGCAAAAGTGCACCTTGTAAGATGACAGCATGGACATTAGTCTTTTTCTTCTTGCTCAGTATCAGATTTATACAACAGTAACTGGACCACAGTGAATTCATGGTCTTATGAAGCTTATATTGTAGTGACAAACCAAAAGACAATGAGTAAACACAGAAATAAAATATTCTTTCATGTCTGGTTTGCATGGATACCAGGTCTTCAGTAGTATCTACCAGGAATCTGCCTTTTGTCTCCCAGATTATTTCTGCTTTCTACTTGAGGCCAACCTGCACCATGTTTTTTTTATGTGCACAAGGCTATATACATATATGCAGATGACACAACCTTGTTATTTAAAATAAAGAAAATAAATGCCCTTATTGTTAATGTTATGAGAGAAAATTAAGAGTGATGAAAAAGACTTTTGTCAGGTGAGAAATCATTTCTGAGTAGGTGAAGCAAGACCTGAAAGATGAGACACAAGCTGATCAAGAAAAGAAAATCAGGAGACATGTTTACAGGCAAAGGAACTATCCTGTGGCAAAACTCTAGAGCCAGACGAGAGCTGGACATGCTCAAGAAAATGAAGGAAGGCACTGGAGCATAATGAGGGGAGCAAGGTGGAGAAATAAGCAGTGAGGAGATTATGGCAGAGCTATTTTAACCATAACTGTTGCTAAAATAACCATGCTTGTTGCTAACATGCCAAATACATGTTTCTAAGAAATAAGTTTACTGGTATTCTGTTTGTTCTCCTGTTAGTCCATGATATATTCAATAGTCTTCTCCAGCACCACAACTCAAAGGCATCGATTCTTCTTCTGTCATCTTTGATTTCTGTTGCACAGCAGGTAATTTCAAAGACCATGGCCTGGATCAGACCTTGTTAGTCTCTAGACTGACATCGCAGATTATCCCAGTGCAATCCATCTTTTGATTTCCTGTTAGTACCAAGAATTTTGATTGTGGAGCCATGCAAGCTGAAGCTGTTTACAATCTCAATCTTTTCACCATCTATCACGATGTTGCCAACTGGCCTGATGGTGAGAATCTTTGTTTTCATGATATTGAGCTGCAATCCATATTGAAGGCTGCAGTCCTTGACCTTCTTTAGCAAATGTCTTCACGTACTCCTCTGTTTTGGCAAGCAAGGTTGTGTCATCTACATATATGCATATAGCCTTGTGCACATAAAAAATGGTGCAGGCTGGCCTCATGTAGAAAGCAGAAATAATCTGGGAGACAAAAGCCAGATTCCTGGTGTGGATACTACTGAAGACTTGGGTTTCCATGCAAACTAGACATGAAGGAATATTTTGTCTTCTCTAGCTTCCATTTGAAATTTTGTTTGGCTCTCTTACATCATCATCATTTCCCTTCGCTTTAACTTTTCTACATTCTAGAGCCACAGGTGGGTGTCGGCCAAGCAGACTTGCCAGATAAACTGGGGGTCTCTGGGCCAGAGTTCGCCAGCATTTGGGTGTGCCAGAATGGCAAAATACTGAAATGTCGGGCCATGCCTGCAGGGTTAGGGTGAGTGTCTTGGGAGTCTTGCCTCTTGGGGGTCTTGTGCCTCTTGCATCTTGAATAGAGGCAAGTATGGAACACCTGGGTGTTTGTGGTTTTGTTTTTGCCACAAGTGGGCGTCAGCAGAGTGGACTTGCCAGATGAACTGGGGGTCTCTGACCCAGAGTTCATCAGCATTTGGGCATACCAGAATGGTAAATTACAGTAGGGCTGTTTTTCATTGTTTTTGGTCCAACCTTTTTCTAGGTCGTAGAGCCCTGGTGTGTCCACTTGCCATACAGAGATAACCTGTGGTTGCTGTGAAGCTGAACACCGTGACACTGATGTGTCAAATGCATTAATGGTTACCCATGGTGGACAGTGTTTGGTGGAGCTCCCTGATTAAAACAAGCTTGGAAGCAGGAGTGGCATCCACTTCCATTAATAGCTTGCCTCCAGAAACCCTAGAAACCTGGAGAAAGGATGAAAGTCCCACAAGTGTTGAGGACTTTTATTCATAGGGTCACTAGGAGTCACTGAAGACTCGATGGCACTTAACAACATAACAACAGAGGAAGTTTTAGAATTTCTTTAGTTATCCCTTTTGATGGCCTCCCCCCTCTTCTTTCTTGTTTCTTTAGTGAACTTCTGCTTTTTTCCATGTATGATGTCTTTGATGTCAATTTATTTGTCCTCTGGTAATTAGTGCATCAAACTTATTCTTGAGATGATCTCCAAATTGAGGTCGTATTTTGGTTCTCAAGGACTTGCTGTCGTTTTTTAACTTCAGTTGGAAATTGCATAGGACTTGTTGATGGTCTGTTCAAAAGAAGGCCTGTGGCTTATTCTGACTGATGATACTGAGCTTTTCTCTCATGTCTCTGCACATATATAGTTGATTTGCTCTCTGCATTTTCTATCGGGATGTTGTTGTTGTTGGGGGCTGTTGAGTACAACTCACAGCAACCTTATGAACAACAAACAGATCTGAACCCTGCCCAATCCTGTGCCATCCTCATCTTCTCTGACATAGCTGAATTCATTGCTATAGTTACTGTGTCAATCCATGGGTTTTGAAGGTCTTCTCTTGCATCAACCTTCTATCTTCCAAGCATGATGTCCCTTTCCAAGGAACAGCCTCTCTTAACAACATGCCAAAAGTATGAGTCAAACCTTTACCATCTTTGTCTCTAAACGGCACTCTAGCTGCACTTTCTCTAAGACATACCTGTTTGTTCTTTTAGCAGTCCGCAGAATGTTTCATACTTTTCTCCAACATTACAGCTCAAAGACAGTTATTATTTATGTTGTTAAAAAAGGTATTTTTGACAAATAAGTCATTAGTTGTAAAATATGGTGTCATGCTATCATTGGCGCCAACTTTTCTAACTACCAATTCTTTGTTTTGAACTTTTACATTTCAAGTACTAATTATCATTACTACATTCTGACTGCATGTTTACCAATTTCAGATTGCAGAAGTTGGTAGAATCCTTCAATTTTGTGAACTATGACTTTAGTGGTTACTGCATAAATTGTATTAATAGGTACTCCTTGTGTATTTAGGGTGCTCTGGTGGCCTAGTGGGTAAGACAGTTTGCTGCCAACTCAAAGGAGGGTGATTTGGAAAGATGAACAATCTTCCTCCTTCTGTGTGACATACAGCACCTACAAACCCACTGGAGGGTCTGCTATGAGTTGACTGTAACTCAATAGCAATGGGTTTTCTTACAAATGTATGGATATTACCTACTCACTGATAGACTGTACCTCAGGAAAGACGTTGAAATGTTCTTTTGGATAATGAATTTGGTAAAACAGATTGCATTTTCAAGTTGTAACTATTCTCCTTACCCTTTTCTAAATCATTCTATTATCATTAATATAAACTCAATGCTCATATAGGTAAAAATTCCCATTTCTCTCTCTACTACCTCTGGTAGCCACTAATCATCTTTGGGTTCTACGTATTTACTTATATCATATAAGTAAGATCATATTTTTGTGCTTTAGAAACTGATTTACTATGTCCTGTAGAGGTTCTGAAGGTTCATCCAAGAGGTAGAACTAAATATGGCTTAGTTACAAAAGAAAAATTTGCAATTTTACAGCAACAAAACTAGACAGACAACTCTTAGACCAAGTAGTCCCCATTAACACTTCTAGTAATAAGAAACATCAACACCATGTGTTCTCTGCTAAGACACAATAGAAAGGGCAAATCACTTCACAATAATCTTCCCTCCCAATGCAAAATATCAATCTTATAAGAAAAAAAAATAGAAGACAAATTTGGATTGAGAGACAGTCTACAAAATGTCTCATTAGTACTCAAAGTTTCAAGGATAAATGAAAGATAAGAAACATGAAAAGTAAGTATAATAGACAACTCTGCATTGCATCTTGAAACAGAAAATGTGTTGCAGTGCAGTGAATTATTTAATAACATCTCAACCTGCAATTTTCTTTTAATTCTCAACAATGACTGGGTAGCACTATAGAAATTAAATGCTTGTGACCTATCAAGGGAAAAAGATAGCTTATGAAGAATGCAAATAAGGGGCATTACACAACTGTATGTGGGAGGCACCATGTTAATAAGGTGTGTGGAAACTGAATGAGGGGATTGGTAAGTTTTGCTGTTACGGTAAGTTTTTAAGAGAGGTGATCTCAGGACAGAGAGGAGGCATCACAACTATGAAGAAAGAAGAACCAGGAATAAAGTGCACCTTTTATGCCAGCCAGCTCTGCACTAGGAGATCCCTAGATTCAGGAGACGGAGAGAGGGTTGTAACATTGAAAAGACAATGACAAATGGTGGCTGAGAATGGCAGAGTGACAGGCAAGGATGCATTGAACTTCTGATGAAAGAGGAGCACCTCTGAACTGAGGCTTAATGGTAGGGAGAATGCTTCTGGGGACTCATAACAGCAATACAAAAGCTTTGTGAGAATTGTTCAAGCAGAGCAGAGACCAGGCTGGTTGAAGAGGATCCTTGGGGATCCAATGACTAGGGAGAAGTCTGGCTGGGGTATGGCTAACAAGAGGATGCCCACACTGAAGAGCTCTATCTTGCAATAATCTTTAATCTGAATTGTAACTTGTTACCTCTCTAATAAATCCCCAAACCATAAGTATTCTCTATGAGTTCTCGGTGGCCACTGTAATAAATTACTGAATGTTATGAAGAGTGTTACGGGAGGGATGGTGGTATGAGAACTGGTAAATACGTTAAGAGAATGGTGGATATGTCAGACTTCCCTCAAAGGATCAGCTTTGGGTTGATGCTGACAGTGGTTTCTTCTCCCTTGTGAAGTTAGTGGTATTCAGATGCCTCTCTCATTATGTCATTTTTATACGTGTAACAGTAGAAAAATTAGTGAAATCAGAATCAAGTCTACACTGTTTAGTTCACAGTGTTATTGTTGTTGTTATGTGCTGTCGAGTTGACTATGACTCGTAGTGATCCTATGCACACCTTGTTCTATCCTGAGCCAATCTCAATGTCTCTAGCTTACCTACCCTCATTAATCCAGTTATTGTGTCAAACCATCATCTCTGTTGTCTTCCTCTCCTGCACTGTCCCTATGCCCTTGCAAGCATAATATTCTTCTCCAAAGACTAGTCCTTCCTGGCTTCATGTCCAAAGTATGTGAGATGGAGTTTCAAAATCCTTGCCTTGAAGGGAGCAGCTTGGTTTCATCCTCTTTCTTTATTTTTTTAATCTTATTATGGTGAGTCATGCAAGATGCTAACGTTAGGAGAGGCTAAGGAAAGATAAAGATGCACTGGTCGTGCAATTGACTGCTGACTGAAATGTACACAGTTCAATTTAATCAGTTACTCTGTGGGATAAAAGACCTGTTGATCTACTCCTGTGAAGAACACAGCCTAAGAAGGTTTAGTACTATCTTGTTCCATCACATGAGGTCACTATGAGTATAAAGGCTTAAAACACCAGAAAAGATACTCAGAAATGCTTCGTACTATTTCAGCAACCATGGTGTAAGTAAAAATGACTTCAAAATAAATTATCCCTTAAATAAAGGAAAAAAGCACAAGTTAAGAAAGGTAAAAAAAAACCACCCCAAACCAGGGATTTTAAAATGGGACAACCACTCTGGAAGGCAGTGTGGTGTGTCTTCAAAAAGCTGAACATAAAAATTCCATATGACCCAGCTATTCCATTGCTAGGAATATACCCCAAGAACACGAGAACTGAGGCTCCAATGGAAGCGTGTCCATCAGTGTTCATAGCAGCATTATTCACCATCACAAGAACATGGAAACAGCCCAGATGTCCAAACCACAAATGAATGGGCTGAGAAGTTGTGATACCGTCATACAGTGGAATACTGTACAGCATACAGCAGCAATGACTTTGTAAATTACTACCTACCTTGGGAGAGACTGGAGAGCATTATGCCCAGTGAACTAACTCAATCCCACAAGGTCAAATACTGTATAAAACCAGTATTATAGAATGAGTTTGAGGATCAAAGGGGGGTGTGTATAGGGTGGAAATAGAGGGGTGAGGAGAGGGAAGTGGGGGTGTTAATCATAGGGTGGCACAATTTGTAAACAAATTATTAAAAAAAGCAAAGCAAACCAACCAACCATCCAAAAACCCAAAACCAAATCGACAACATTCTAATATCATCAAATAATAAGCAAGGTAATTTAACTTTTAAAAATTAAGTTAACCTTGTATTTTAAAAAACTTATTCTGGCTTACTTACAAAGTTACATACATTGTTTTTCACACGGGATATTTCCCATTTCCTTAACCCATCCCTCCTGGCACTCATTTAATTGTAGGACCCTATGATTAGTGCCCTCACCTCCCCCATCTTTTTCCACCCACCCCCTTAGATACTCATGCATGTTTTGCTAGTTATGTATTTCTCTATAATGGTCTTATACAGTTAACCTTCTTGACCTACATGATTTTGTGAAAGAAATGAAGGACAGAAGCTGACAAGATTGATAAGGTTCTCAAGATTGATTATTGTTCTTTGAAGAACTCTAGAAACTAAAAGAGATGCTGGAAGACTAGAGAATGAAAGTGTTTCTGCATTCTTTAAGACAGAAAGAATGTGAAGACTTTATGTTATAAAGTAGTTTTTAAGCGTTCCAAGATTTCAAGAAGGAATTAATTAACAGATCATTTCACGTGTGCTTAGAAAGCAAAGCAGAAGGAAAGTAAAATAGAAAATAATAAGTTAGTTTGGCTTCATCCAGAGCAAGTCATGTCAGAGTATCCTCATGACTTTTCTGAAACTATTTCTTGTTTAGGATATCTAAAAAATGCTTGAACATACACATTTTTGTTTCAAGAAGGTATTTGTCAAAAAAAAAAAAAAAAAAAGAAGGTATTTGTCAAAACCTAGATGGTATCTCCCAGATTCATGACTTAATGTCTGGGTTCAATCTCCTATTATAAAATGATAAATACTGGTAAATTAAAAGGCTCTGTCTTATAGTCTTATCGAAATAAACATTATTTACATAAACTAAGAAGAAGAAAGTATCAACTATACGGGTACATTAAGTTAAAAGGATGAACGGTGGTTATAGAGAAGAACTTGAGTCCAAGTACTTTGAAAAGGACAATAAAACTCACCATCTTTAAAAACAAGAAAAGAGATAAAGAAATTGAATTTATAAAACAAAAAAAGACTCACAAATTTTAGGTAACTGCAAGTTCAGTAAGTCTGTCATAGAATGTACTTTGTAGGAGCGCTAATTGAAAGAAAAGAAGGCAAAGAAAAAGAATTGTCCTATTTTCTTTTGAGCCTTGAGAACTACGTTTGAAGCTTCATGCTGAGTTGTAAAAGGAACACTGGCCAATGGAAAGGCAAGTTTTACTGCAACTGGAATGGCTAGGTAGTCTTGCCTACTGAAGAGAAAACTTAGAGAAAGAGAAGTTTCCTTCAAACACCTGAAGAACTCTCATATAGAAAAGGGAGTATAGCTGTTATGCTTATATCCAGATGAACAAACTTATAAAAGTTCATTAAAGAAGGATAATTTTATAATATAAAATGAGAACTTCTTAATCGTCTGCACTTTATCTGAGTTATGTGGGCAGGAAGTAAATTCCTTGCTTCTTCAGATGTTCACAAACTGGCAAAGCGAAAGGATGTAAAAGGAAATGCTATAATAAACTAAACTTTGAAGCTAATTATAAATTAAAAAAGAAATTGGTCATATACTTTTGCGTCACACCTCATAGCCACAGTACCACAGTTCAAAGAATGTGGGCTCTGGACCTATTCACAGGAGCATGCTTTGCTAGCTTGCTCGAGCTTCTCTGAACTTTATCTGAAACTGAAGGGATGATAACTGACCAGAAGAAATATTGTGAGGATTAAGTGAGATTTTTGAATGTAAATAATTTAGGTCCCTGAAAAGATAACTTTCAATGAAGAGGGGGTGAATGAAGGTCAATTTCTAAAGTATATACATCATATTGCAGTTTTACATACTTAACTATATTCTTCTAATTACTAAATTCTCCTAATAAATTTCCAGGGAGCATTGGTGTGTTGCACCAGGGATGCTGTGTTGCAACCCCAAAGGCATGTGGATCAAATCTACCAGATGCTCCACATTACATTAAAGAGGCGATTAAATGCTTCTGGAAAGCTGCTGGAGGGTCAATTATGAGTTGGTTCAAACTTGATGGTACACAACAACAACAAAAATAAGTTTTAGGTGACATAAATATTATGTTTACATTATTACCATCCTAGTGATACTTCAAACTTATCGATACAATGATTTTAGGCTGCAAAAGAATGAAATATTCTTCTAAAAAGCTAGATATTTTTTCCATATTTTAAACATCTGATCTCTTGAGTTCAAAGATAGAAAATGAACCAATTTTCACTATAGATGAAAAACATCTTTAAACAAAAATCTTTCTATCAAATGGGATGAGATAAGATCTCATTATAAGCAGTTCTGATTATACTAGTGAATATGGGCAGAACAAATTCTTTGTTAATAAAATGAAATTGTCTATTTATTAGTGTACTGTGGTAGAGGTCTGTCAGGAGGGACAAGTCCTTGAAAAAAGATATCATGCAGGGGGAGGGTCAGTGAAAGAGGGGAAGAACCTCAAGTAGATGGATTGATGCAGTGATTACAAGGCTGGAGCATAACAAAGACCTTGACGATGGCACAGGTTAGGGCAGGGTTCAGATCTGTTTCTCAGTGCGTAGTCTCAGTCAACGCAATGGGCCCTAACAAAAAGTACAAGGGTTGAGGGTGAGTGGTAATATTTCATACATGCCAACTTGGCACAAAGTTAAGAACGTATGAGATTCAGAGCTGGAGAAGAAAGGCAGGAGAAAATAAACACTTATCAAGCACTGGAGAAAAACACTGAACAAATTTCCTATTGTTTTATTCTGCTTTATGAATTTGAAGTTCATCTAAAATTCCATTGTGTATGTATTTATTCTTATAAATGAAACAAAACCAAGTAAAAAATTAATGATATTTTAATTTAAAATATAAATAGTAGGAACAGAATGGAGTCACAAGACACTTACGGACTGACCAGAGAATTAGAGAGCCATGTAATCCAGTAGATTAATCAGTTTGCTAGGGATAGCAAATCATTTTTAACCAACATGCTGCATCAGTCCAAGGCCCGGAAGAAGCAAAATAATACATTCAAATGGGGCAATGTGAAGAATATGTGATTTTTTAGAAAATGTGAGCAAAATGTAGAGAAACTGACAAGGATGGTGGTTGCATGATCCCAGGGTCAGGAACACTAGAGGGCCATTATTATCCCCTGCAGTTACTGGGACTGGAGAGGATGGTGGAAGGAGCTGTGCCCTTAGTAAAGGGAAGCAAATAGCCTGTGACGATGGTATTAAGAATAGCTAGGTCAAACCTTCTCTTCTGCCACCTTTTGATATTAAAATGATTCTCTGGGTCAAACCCAATCAGGATCCAAAGAGTGAAAAAAGTCTTTTTTTTTTTTTTTTAAATAAAGTCTTAAGAGTGAAGTGGAGGAAAACATAAGAAGGATACTAATCCTAACTGACAATGGCTGCTTGAAACACCATGGAGATGTCATTAAACTTCTTTTGCACAGAGAGTTCTATCAAAAGATTAAGATCAGAGAGTGGCAGCATGTGTGCTAATGAATAATATGCCTGTTGGGAGCATGTAGAGGAAAAGTGGAGAACGTGTATTTCCAAATTCTGTACTAAGAAGACTTCCATATTTCTAAAGGACATACCAGCACATTAAAAGACAATAATATGCTTTAAACATATTGCTAAAACAAACAACAAAAAAGGAACAAAGTGGGGGAGAGTCAATTCGGGGTAGGTCACGACAAATGATCAAAAGTCATCCAAAGATACATGAATCTGAAATCTAAAATTCAGTGCAGTGTACAGGCTGGAAGATAAAATTTGGGAGTCATCAACTTATAGGTGAGAGCTGAAATGATATTCAAGGAAAACACAGAGTTGAAAGAAGAATGAGGAAGTAGGGAATCTAGTTAATATTAAATATTTAAGTGGGGACTTAAGAAAAATAACCCACAAAAGGAAGAAAAGAAAAATCAGAAAGGAACAAAGCAATACTACAAAAGGGTAGAGTCACAGAAATCATGAGAATATTTGTGGAATAAGCTTTCAAATGTGTCAAACATTGACAGAGGGACACTGAGGTAAAGACTGGATATGACAAGTAGATTGATTACTGGGGCTCTTGAGAAAAAAGAAACCCAACTTCAATGGGATAAGAAGTTAATGAGATACAGATATGACAATATCCACTATTATGCTTTGATTACAATGAAGAAAGGGAAAGAAGGAGCTGTTGACAGTAACCAGGGAAAACATGAGCACAAAAGATTTTTTAAAAATTAAATAAATTTAAAGTGTGAGGGAAAAAAAATAGAGTGAAATGGAATATAAAAAAATGAAAGGGTATTAAAAATGGCTGGGAGCTATTTCACCAACATTTCATTCAGTGCTAAGGAGTTTGTTGCCAACTAAATGACCCAAGGTTCAAATCTACCAGCTGCTCTGCAGGAGAAAGATGGTCAATCTCTGAAAACTCTCTGGAGGGTCAGCTATGTGGTGGTTTCAACTTGTAGGTATATAACGTAACACTTTAAAAGTAAATTCCCTGGTCACATCTCTACTTATTTTATCAGGTTTTATATGCTATGGTTCTTCACTTGTCAAGGTGATCACCTCAAGGTGACCCCTAATTGTAAGTCAGTTGGTTAATTGGTCAATAACTTATTAGCTGTTAAGAGGAACAAAGCCAATCAGACCGTCTGTAAGAGCACAAATATGGAACTTGAGTAGTGGTAAATTAGCTGACACACAGTAATATAAAGTGAAAAACTAATACAACATACAGCAGCCATGTAAAAGCTGAAGCTATGACAAATAAAAAATCATGAGTATGTTAAATATAAAGAAATGTGTGAAGACGAGCATGATGAAACTGGTTTTTAGAGAAAAGGAAGAGATAGCAAAAATGTGTAGAACGAGGCCGAGGCAAGATGAGATGATGACATCTTTCTAAGAAAGAGTTGCCTTGGATCTGCTACTTTTCCAGTTCTGTATCCTTATATTATAATTACCCGAATATGCTTGAAAATAGCATGAATGTGTTTTCTGTTTCTTGCATCTTAAGCTCCAATATTAACATAATAAAAGGAAGACCACAGAGCAAATACTAAGGGAAAAGTCAAGGTAGAAGAGTGTGACTTTGAATAGAAAACTTAATCCTCAGTGATCTTAGAAAAGAACCAAACAACAGTAGAGATTAAAGGGCTATATTTAAGGGGCTCGAAGATAGTGAATAAAAATAAAAATTTGGTTTTTTAAAATGAAGTTTTTAAACTATTCCAGTTTGCAACTATAGCCATGAATCACCTTACAGCCACGTCAGACTCTGTTAATAAGCAGGATGTTATGTGATTTGGCCACTGAGGGCGCAAAATATTGCAATATTTTGCTTTTTCTTTAAGTATCTTGAACAAGTTTGATCTCAGTCCAGTTCATTAGCAATGTTTTTAAAGCTGACATAGACCCTGTAATATTTTTGTTAGCCCTGTAACTTTCAGTGGAGATAATCCTTTAACAATCTGGAGAATTCTGGTTTTGATGATTATAATGATTTAGTGTGGCTTGACATAATTGTGATAAAAAAATTCACTGATTTTTCTGCCATTCTGTTGTTTAATAAACATTTGTTTCACTTTCAAATTGATACATCTCCTTTGCATCTTACTGAAGCTATCACAACAATGGATTTACAGTATTTAAGTGCCATGATGCAGTTCATGAAGGCATTTTCAAAAGAACATTAGAGATAACACTATATCACTCAAGTGAGATAATACAGTAACACTCAAGTGACATGAGAGATGGGATGCTCCTGCTTAAGAGTGCAAGCATATGTTGTTTCACAATATAGAATTTTTGGATACAAAGTATAGTATATAAATAAGGAATAACAGGTGTTTCTTCTGCTTACCAAGATATACGCACTGGAGGTTATATATCTACTGTAGGGAGCGCTAGTGGCCTTGTGGTAGAGAGTCTAAAGGTAGGCAGTTTGAATCTACTAGCTGCTCCATGGGAAAAAGATATGCAATCACCCACACAATTCAGTCTCTGAAAACTCTTTAGAGGGTGAGCTATAAGTCAGTTCTTACTAACTAAACAATAACAATAACCTGCGATCACAAACACACGTGGTTGGACAGGATTCAAATCATATGTTGAGTAAATATACACAGAATGAAAGGTAATTTTTCATTGTAATGATCATCCCCTAAATTTATACTAGACTTAAAAAAATGCTCCTTTAAATAGGGGGATAAAAATTACTAATATTTTATAAGAAATACTGGGATGGGTATTACAAAGACTATATTCTGGGAAACGTTAGACATCATGGGCTGTAAAGGATTCAGAGAAGTTCCTTAGATAAAGCAGAGTTGTAAAAGACATTTAGCACAGAGCCAGAAGAAATGCGGCTGGCTTCCTAATGATTGCCAAAAACTGAGATGATATAATATTATTAAGAGTTAATCTGAAGACATTTAAAACACACACACAGAGGCAATAAACAAAGCTTGGACAGTTCTTAGGCTATATGTACCTAACGGATTCTCAAACTGTGACTGTTTAAGACTTAACACGGTTGCTAGGCTGAACTATAATATTTTGAAATATCAGACATTAAGAAAAATCTAAAAAGCTCTGGTGACTTAGTGGTAAGAAGTTGCATTACCAATCCAAAGGCACATGGTTTGAATCTACCAGCTGCTCAGCGGGAGGGAGATGGGCAATCTTCTCTGTCACATACTGTCTCTAAAAATCTGACTCAGTTATGAATCAATGGTAGATGACAATAATAAAGCCAAACTCCACTATAATCATAACCCAGTCCACATTATTAGAACAAACATTTACATACAATACTATTTCTCATATTAAAAAAAATAAAAATTTCTAAGTGAGAAACAAAGTAAAGAAAAAATTATCTCATAAAATATACCAGACTAAGCTATAACAAAAATCTAAATGATTCACTGTTTTAAATAATTCAACACAAACCAAAGAAAACATAAAATGTAGACACTGTAAAGATCAATAGAAATATCCTTGCATATCTGTGTCCCTTGAGGGAAATAAGCAAACCCCAAGACAAACTTACATTCAGTCCCTGTGTTAGGAATAATGACTTGTAAATATATGCTTTTCTCTGTTAGCTTTATTAATGCATTTTTTTTGGGGGGGGGGTTGTGAAGCCTTAACAAGATAAAGAATAATTGAAGAAATATATCTTCTATTATAACATCTGGAGGTTTTTCTTTAATTTTACTTCATTTTAAAAGTTTTATCTGTGAGTGGTGCTAACAATATATATAGCAAAACAGACACTAGTATAACTATTTCTACATGTGACAGTGATTATGTTCTTGGAATTACGCAACCATTCTCATCCTCCTTTCTTTCAGTTGTTCATCCCTTATTGTTGTTAAGTGGAGATCCTGTCTATTAAAAAAGAAGCCATTCTTTGCACTAGGTGACTGTCAACGGACATGTGATATAAAAGAAAAGCAATCTAGAGTGAAAAATTACATTCAGGAAGAGGGGAAGGAGTTTTATGTTGTACATAAAATAATCATGAAATCATCCTGATATAGGAAAAAAAGTCCCTTATATTTCAATGTGGAGAAATATTAAGTCATTGAATAAGTCAGTGTGAACAGAGCAACAGAATGTCAAATATATACCAGACTTGCAAATTACAGTTGAAATTATTATTAGATGTAAATCTGCCCTATAATATCTCGTAACATTGTCTCTGAAATATCTTAAAATTGGTCAAGAAAACAATCTAAGCCTTTTATGGAAGAAAAAAATAGAATTCTTTAAATAAAAGATGTTAACTATTGTTTCTCGAAGCTACCGAGTCAGCACTGCCTCACAGATGCCTAGTGGAGGAGAATGAAATCCTGGCTAATCCTGTACCATCCTCACAATCTACTATTTTAAAACCCATTGTTGTACTTATTATGCCAATTCACTGTGTTGAGAGACTCCACACCCCACCCCTCCCCCGCCCCATTGTATCTCTCTCCAGGGATCGGTCCCTCCTGATAACATGTCCATAATACATGAGACAATACCTCACATTTCTGCTTCTAACAAGCACTTTGGCTGTAATTCTTCCCAGACAGATTTGTTCATTCTTTTGGCAGGCCACAGTATATTCAATATTCTTTGTCAACATCACAATTCAAAGACATCAATTTTTACGTTCAGCATTCCTATTAAATCTGTATGCTGAACAAATTATTTGAGAAGCTGGACTCTTATTATAAAGAATCATCAGGTTTGGAGGAGACTCACCAAAAATCTGTTTATGCAGATGACAACTTTGCGTGCTAAAACTGAGGAGGACTTGAAGCACTTGCTACAGAAAATCAAAGCATGCAGCATTAAATATGGACTGCATCTCAACATCAAGAAAACAAAATTCTCACCACTGGACTGCCAGGCAACATCATGATAAAACAGAGAAAAAATTAATATTGTTAACGATTTCCTTTTACTTGGACCCACAGATCAGGAGACGTACTGCCCTGAAAAAGTCTGCAGTCAGAGACATCTCCAAATGAAGAGGAGTAATGATGTCAGTCTGAGGACTGAGTGCAGGTAATTCATGCCATGGTCTTATCAATCACTTGCTATGCATCTGGAAGCTGGACAATGAAGAATGCCTTTGAGCTATGGTGTTGGAGAAGATTACTGTGTCTCAAAAAAGGTGCAGCCAGAGTGCTCTTTGGTGGCAAGGATGACAAAACTTGGTCTCATGTACATTGGGTATGCTGCGAGGAGCTATTCCTCGGACAGGGGCAACATACACAGAAAAGTGGAGAGTCCGCAAAAGAGGGGAAGATCCTCAACCAGACAGATTGACATAGTGACTCAGCAATGGATTCAAGAATTTCAGAGCTGGTAGGGTAACGCAGGAGAGGACGAGGTCCAGATCAGTTTATAGGGTAGCTATGAACTGTACTTGACTTGATGGCATCCAACCATTACAACATTCCTTAAATACTGTTCACTTTTCACAAGCACATGAGGGTCTTGAAAATACTATGGTTTAAAATGCCATCTCTGCTCTTCAGTCCTTGGCCAACTGGACCACTGCAATGTGCCATCTGAAGCCTTAACATTTTCCCTCCATGAATGCTGATTATGGAAGTGAAATAACAGATATATTAGCCTTGTCTTTCTCATAGTGCTGTTTATTAGCCAAGTTGTAAAGAGTTTTGTTTTCTGTTGAGGTATAATCTTACTTAAACACTTTTAAGTTTCATCAAGAAAGTGCTTTAAATCTTTATTTTCTTCAAGCAAGGTTGTGTCATCTGCATATAATAGATGAGTGAGTCTTCCTTCAATCCTTATGCCATATACTTTTTCGATACAGATCAACTGATCAGATTAATTGTTCAGCATACATATCAAATAGACCAAGTAGGAGGACACATACAACCCTGGCACATGCCTTTCCTTATTTAAAACTACATTCTCTTGTTCTGTTAGAATCCCTGCATTTTGGTCCGTGTACAGATTTTTAATAAGTACATTTAATTGTTCTAGAATTCTTATTTTTTGCAATGTTATCCATAATTTATTGTGATTCACACAGCTGAATGTTCTTGCATAATCCATAAAACCCAAGTAAACATATTTCTGGTATTTTCTGCTTTCAGCCAAGATCCATCAGATATCTTGTACCATGTCCTCTTCAGAACAGAGCTTGAATTTCTGGCAGTTTTAGTCTGGCAGCTGTTTTTCAATTAAAATTTCTGACTAGCTAACATTAAATAAAATATTCAGAAACCTCAGAATGCTTTCTTTTCTAGTCTCTGCAGTCATTAAGAGTGCTGGGAGTTTAAATTCAATGGTTTGAAATGTTTTACACATTTGTGAATATGCCTGTTAACAGGATGCAACTATTCCTACTTTATATATGGCCATTTAATTAGTTTTACTAGGAAATATAAAAAAGAATTCCAAAAGTGATTAATAATAATCACTTCTCAATGACTGAAAAAAGGCATGGGGTGCATATTTTACTTAAGTTTTAGATTAAAAATATATATATAATATTTTATATAACATGGATGTTGAGTTATAAAACATGAATAAATAAATTCATACTAACTTATGGAAGTTAAAAGTGACTGCCAATATATCTCATACTTCTTATACCAAAGAGATTTATCTTCATAAATTTTATATTCATCACACATTTGCTTTGAAAAATAAGGTGTGACTTATTTAGGTATCTCAGAACAATATATTTTAAAGAGTTTTAGGAAGAATAGATTATTTTGAATCTCAAGAAATATGTCAAGGAAACGTTACTTGGTGCTAATTGGGACTAGAAGCAAGCAGTGGGAAATGCAGAAAGTAGAGAGTCAGTGAAGTACTGAGTCACATGACACTGGAAATTTACTTCTCTTATAGTCCCTGCCACCAGTCTGTGCGTTGCTGTATAGAGGTAACTCGTGGTTGCTGTGATGCTGAAGACTGTGACAGTGATGTGCCAATCGTGGTAATGGGTACCCATGGTGGACAGTGTTGGCTGGAGCTTCTCGACTAAAATAAGCCTGGAAGCAGGAGCGGCATCCACTTCGGAAATGGCTTGCCTCCGGAAACTCTATGTACGAACAGTGCTCAGGCCGTTCGTTCACAGGGTCGCTATGAGTTGTCTACGACTCGATGGCACCAAACAACAACAACATAGTCCTCCTTCCAACCACCCAGACCACATGTTGCTATGAACTGGGAAAATGGTCTGAGAAAGAGCTTTTCCCCCCTTCTGGTGGCCTAGGGGCAAGCTGTGCTGCAATCCTGAAGGCACTGCGTTCAAGGTCACCAGCTGCTCTGTGGGAGAAGGATGGGCAATCTCCTCCCTTGTGATTAACTGCCTCTGAAAACCCACTGGAGAGTCAGCTATGGATTGGTTCCAACTCAATGGTACACATCATCAACAACAACAACAACGAAACAGGTTGGACTGAAAGTTTCTGTTCAAAAGCCAACAGGGCAGACCCCTCCAAGAATCTGTGCAGAGTGTACCTCTAGGTTTCCTACTGGACAATGTCCACTACTATAGAAGGCCTGTGCAGTGGAGTATGCACAAAGGGGTCAACTCTCTACTTGCCTCCCGGCACGCTTTCAGGCCACTGAAACATAACAGGGAGAACCTACTTGGAAAATATGTGTGTTAGATGGTCTTCTGGTTGGTTGGCAATGAGGACTGCTGACTGAGGCTGTTGTGTTTAGGAACAGAAGATCATTCAACAGAAACACATCAACAGAAAATGAAAAGAACCACATGATCATTTCTATAGAAGCATAAAAAAATAACTGATAAAATCCAATATCCTTTCTTTTTTTGGGGAGGAGGAAAGGAATGGAAACCATTTTTTAAAACATGATTTCAAAATTTTCCAAAAGCAAAGTCCCACAGAGGTGGTGTAGGTAAGCAGGATGTGCCCCTCTGGTCACTGAGTGTCTTGCCCACCCTGCCTGGGAGCTGGGGCCAACCTGCTGGACATTCTGGTCCAGCTGCTCAGTAAGATTCTGGTTAATAGCCATCATTATCATCATCATAATCACCCTTGCAGCCATAATGGTTGCCACCTATTATCTACAGGGCACTCATGCAGGGCTCCCCCTCCCCCTCCCCCTTGTCCTTGCCCTTGTCCTCATGCAGGTAGTAGGACATCAGCCTGCACTCAACCATAACAGCTGGTCTCACAGGCCTAGCTCCAGGCCTGCAGGAGCTTGGGAGCACTGCCTCCTTGAGCTCCATCTTTCTGGCTGGCTGTGCAGACCCCAAGTGCCTCACCTCTTCCCCTCTGGTGGGGTCAGTGGCCCTCTGGCAGGTTGTCCTCCTCCATGAGGGCTTTCTGGCCCTAGTGACCCTGTGCCCTCTCCAGGCGGCATCTCTCCCTCCTTGCTGGGGTCCCTTCCACACTGCGGAGGTCTCCCAATACATGGTAGCTGATCTTGCTGGAGATCTCCAGCTCCAGCATCTTCTCAATGGTCTGGCCCACTGTGCTGGCCTGGACGGGCTCCCTCTTCTTGCATGACTTCTTCTGCTTGAGCTTCTTGTAGATGCCAGGCTCCTTACTGGAAACTCCTGGCTTCTTTCTCCCACTGCTCATGCAGGTACTCTGAGTGTTATACTGCCACAGCTTGGCCTACACACGGGTCTCTGCTGCCTTGTCCAGGATGTATTTGTTGACTTCAAGGTCATCAACGGCAGCTCCCGTGCTCTGAGGTGTCTCTGGGGTCTTGGCTTGAGGAGAAGATGAACTCTCGGAGGAACTCAGAGATGCCCAGGATGGTCACTGTCAGTAATCACATGGAAGGAGATTTTCCATCCTTCTTTGGAGCAACTGGTGGATTTAAACTGTTTGTCTTTGGGATTGTAGCCCAGCTTCTTACCGGTAGGCCACCAGAGCTCCAAATCCACTATCTCATAAAGATCCCACGAACACCAGGTCTAAACACTGCCTTATCCTCATCATCCTTACCACCTCTGATATACTTGAGCCCACTTTTATAGTCACTGTGCCTATGCACCTTGTTAAGGGTCTTCCTCTTCCTTTCTTTCTTTCTTTGCCTTTTCTCCTTCTCCAACTTGATGTATTTTACCAAGGATTGGATCCTTCAGACAACATGCCTAAAGTATGTGAGATGAAGTTTCACCATCTTTGCCTCTGAAGAGCACCCTGGCTTAATTTACTTCAAGGTAGACTTGGACTTCAAGGGAGTCCATGAGTAATTCAGCACTTTTGTTTAACACCACAATTCAAAGGCATCAATTCTGTCATCTTTATGCAGTGCCCAACTTTTGGATGTTTAGAAGTAACTGAAAAAACTTTGGCTTCGGGCAGGTACACCTTAGTCCTGTATATTTATTGAATAAATGCAGTCTGCATGAAAAATTTATCTAGTCTATCTTTTAGAATTTTCTTGGCTATTTTTAGCACTTCTCTCCTCCTAATATTAAAGTTCAGACCCCACTATCTTTTTTTTTGGTCTAAAATTTTGACTATTATAGTTTATTTTCATCTTGAAACTTGATCTATTTCTCCCTTTCTAGTGAAGAACTTCATATACTCCATTAAAAATATTCTAGTTGGTTACTATGACAATTTTACCATGCTTATTTTATGAGATTTTGAATTGGATTCTGGCTGTACCCTCCCTAGTTTTGATGCTATTATAATCAAGATTTCATTTTGTTCTTTTTCTCAATACTGGAACTAGATATAAAAATTTCTAGCAATAGTAGTAATAGTATAACATTCCAAGTGAATTTTAATAATGACAATGGATACAATAATGTTATTGTTATGTACCATTATGTCACTTGTGACTCATAACAACCCTATGTACAACAGATCTGAACCCTGCTCTAGCCTGTGCCAACCTTATTGTCTTTGACACACTATCTCCACTACCCTATCTAGTCACTGAATCAATCCATCTCATCATCAAGTCTTCCTCTCTAGGGAGCTCTGGTGGCCTAGTGGCAAAAAGCTCCACGGCAATCCCAGAGATATGTGGTTCAAATCCACCAGATGCTCTGCTGGAGAAGGAGGGGCAATCTCCTTCTGTACTTGTCAGATCCAATTTGACGGTACACACACAAAAATAAAAAAAGTAAAAAAATTTTTTTTTAAAAAAAGAGTCTTCCTCTCTTGTGCTGTCCCTCCACCTTCCACCCTGTAAGCATGATGTCCCTCCTTGTTAACATGCTTCAAAGGAAGCTTCAGAATCTTTGCCTCCAGGAGCAGCCTGATTTCATCCTCTCTAAGACAAACCTGTTTGTTCTTCTCACAGCTCAAAGACATCAATTATCTTTCTATCACCTCTTGTTATTGTCCTGCAATGTAATTTCAAGACTATGGCCTGGATCAAGTGCACCTTAGTCTCCAGACTGACACTGCTGCTCTTCAGTACTCTGGAGATGTCCCTGATAGCAGACTTTCCCAATGCAATTCGTCTTTTGATTTCCTGGCTGCTGTTGCCAAGAGTATTGATTGTGGAGCCAAGCAAACTGAAGCTGTTAACAATCTCAGTCTCTTCACTGTCTACATGATGATGTCAATTGGCCCAGTGGTGAGAATCTTTGTTTTCTCGATGTTGAATCTTAAAGATAATGCTATTAAAAATAAGTATTTTTTTAAAAAGGTATTGCTTACATAAGTGACTCCTTCTGTAACATAATGTGATGTTTTGTTTCAAATTGTTTTCAGTAAAAGAGTATCTATGTAAAAATAACAAAAGTTCTAACAGTGAGCTACTTATAGAATGAAATCTAGAACCTACTCTATAAAAAGATAGAATTATTTATTTAACTTAAAAGGAATAAGAAAGGAATTTAATCATGCCTTGACATTTACAAATATATACTTATTAGTAAGTAAAAGAAATGCCTAAAATAAAGAAATTTGATGTGATTGGAAAGGCATGCTGCTAAACTTTTAAAATGGATTAGCAATTTTGGAGGTTAACATGAACGAGGAACAATGTGATTCAGGGCAACTTTGAAATTTATCTGGAAACTCAATGCCATTAAATGGACTTTTTTTACTATTTTATCTTTGCTTAGAATAATTAAAGATTAGCTTATAAAGTAATTTTACTCACACAAACTATTTTTTTAGTGAAAATATGTAGAAATTAATGAACACATAACGATTTAATAGAAAAAGGCAATTCATATGACTTATCTTCCTATATAAAGGAAATACAGGAAAGTTATTTAAAGAGAGTTTCCAAGTTCAATTCCAAATCTTGCTGGAGTATATAACAGCTAATATCTGCACAGTGGGAATATCTGTTCAACAAAATTTAATGTAATTTCAAAATGGGTATTTCTATTTCACCTGCTCCATGGTATCTTAAGAAATACATGCACACTAAGCTTACCAAATTTCTGTGGCATAAAGTTAAAATTCAAAGTATAACTTTCCTTCTTTTCTCTTTATTTCTATAGATTCCACTGTCAAAGCAATTCACTGATTGCTATTCACTGGGTAAGTCTGCACATTAAGTTTTTCTACCACAATCAAGGTATATTCTTCAATTATTTATTTATTTTTTGCTTTATAATTTTCTTTATATAATCCTTTTATGTCTCATGTTATATTTGTAACTATTTAACCTTAAGAGTTGCTATTGTAACTGGTATTTCCCCACCTTGTTTCATTCTATTAGCTTATTGCCATCTCAATTCAGATTCCCCACCATTCTTTGAAAGAATGAAAAAGTCAATCACCAACTTTTTATGGAAAGGAAAGAGACCACAAATAAAATTACCGAAGGAGAAAAACAAAGGAGAAGGCCTTGTACTTCCTGATCTCAAACCCTATAGATAGTCAAAGGAATCAAAATAGCATTGTATTAGTGCATAGTATTGGTGCTACGACAAACACAAACACAAACACCAATGGGATGGAATTAAGACCGCAGAAAGCAATTTATCCACATATGGTCAACTGATCTTTAACAAGATGAAACTCATTAAATGAGGAAATCAATAAGGATGATAGAAGAATTGACGTCTTGAGTTGTGGTACTGACAAAGGGTACTGGCTATCCCATGGACTGCCAAAAGAATGAACAGATTATGTCTTAGAAAAAGTGCAGCCAAAGTGTTCCTTCCTTGGAAGCCAGGACAGGGAAGCTTCATCTCTTATACTTTGCACATATTGCTATTCCTTGAAGGGAGACATCATGCTTGGAAAGATGCAGGGTCAACTAAAGAACGGAAGATTCATAACAAGATGGACTGACACGGTGACTGCAGCAACGGGCTCAAGTGGACCAGAGATGATGGGGTGGCACAGGATAGGAGAGGATTCAGGTCTGTTGTTCTCAGGGTTGCTCCGAGTTGTATTTGACTTGGTGGCATTGAACACCAATCTAAAGCATTAACAAACTATCAAATATAGCCAAAAATGCATAATTAGGAGCAGATGAAATAGATGAAGGGGATCTTCTAAAAATTGAAGCCTTATGCCCATCAAGAAAAATTCCTCCAGAAGAGAACCTATAGACTGGAAAAGAATATCTGATAAAGAGGTAATCTCTAAAATTTATAGGAAACTCCAGCACTTCAACAAGAAAAAGACAATCTAATTGCAAAATGGGAAGAAGACTCTTGATCAAAGAAGACATTCATATGGCCAACAAATACATGTTCAAGAGCAGCAGCTGTTAGAATGATGGAAATCAAAACAATGAGATGTCATTTCACACTTGCAGCAACAGCAAAGTTCAACAGGGTAGCAAACAAGGACGCTGTGAAACTGGAACTCTCATATACTGCTAGTGGTAATTTTAAATGGTTCAACCACTATGGAAAGCAATTGGACCTATTTTTAAAAAGCTGAAAATAAAAGTGTCAGTTAATCCAATTATTCCACAACTAAACATATATATACTCTCCCTCTGAAATAACAGCTGTGACAGAAGAGGTAATGCACAACTACATTTATTGTAAAACAAAACACAATAACCAAGAGATAGAAACAACCCAAGTAGCCATTAACAAACAAATGGATAAAGAAACTATGGTACATTCACACAATGGAGTACTAGGCAACATTGAAAAGCAATTAAAAAAAAATTGTGAAACACTTCATAACATGGATTAATCTGAAGGATATTATTCCAAGTCCTTCATAAAAGCGTAAATATTGTATAAAAATAATGCTATAATACATTTGTAGCTGATAAGTGCCATTGAGTCAGAAAGGACACACAGCTGACCCTCCAGTGGGTTTTCAGAGGTAGTGAATTACACTGGAGTTGACTGCCCATCTTTGTTCTGTGTAGCAGTTGGTGGATTTGAATTCTGTGCTTTGGGGTTGGCAGAAAGGTTCACATACAGAATCAGTCTGGCATGGTTGCATACAGAAAGGATCAATCTGGTTTGGTTGTCAGGTAGGGTAAAAAGGGGAGCATAAAACTAATTGACAGGCAATAAATATTTATTGGGATAGGTAAAGGGAACAACATTGTGCAATGAATGATTGACTGGGAAATATGTGAAAAATAAGAGTCCTTTGAGTTCTGGACCATTTACTTCCTTTTTTCCTCCGTTTACTGTTTGTTAGCACTTCCAATATAGTAACAAATAGGAGTAGTGATGGTGGACATACTTATCTGATCTCAGTTTCCAAGAAGAAAGCATTTGCAAGAAGAATGCACTGGGGCAAGAAGAATCTCCATTGAAGGAGATGTGGGATATTGATTTTGGATGTATTATCTTAATTATGCTGAAGAAATCTCCTTTTATTGCTATTTCGTTGAGTATTTTAATCAAGAAGAGATGTTATATTTTGTCAAATGTCTTTTCTGTATCAACTGAGATGTGCATGTGGTTCTTTTCCTTTGGTTTATTTATTATAGATTACACTGATTGATTTTATGTTGAACAATCTTGCATAAGTGGTATCACTTGATCATGATATATGTCTATAAATATGTTAGGCTAGCAGTTTGTTGAGGATTTTTTGCATGTGTGTTCATGACGTATATTGGTCTATAATTTCTTTTTGAATGGTGTTTTTATCTGGTTTTGGAATGAGAGTTATGTGTACTTTTTAGAGTGAATCTGGAAGTATTCCATCTTTTTCTAAATTCTGAAACTGTTTAAGTAAGATTGGTGATATTTCTTCTCTGAATGCTTGGTAGAATTTGCCAGTCTGGTGGCACAGTCCATAGAAGCTGCACTGCTTACCCAAAGGTTGTGCCTCTCTGTTGGTGTGAATCTACCAGTGGTTCTAGGTGAGGAGGATAAGCACTCTCCTCCTGAGGGATTTGCAGCCTTGGATAACCCAAGGGTAGGTCATGATCAGACTCCATGGAAATGAGTGAGTTCTCTTGGATTGTTAAGAAAAAAAATGTACACACGGGGGGGGGGGGGGGGGGGAAGTTGTAAAATATAAACATAGTAACATGTAGATAATGGTACAAAGCAAGTTTTACATGAAAACAACAAAAATATTTGTGGTGTAATGAATTAAGTAATATAGCTTTTTAGCTATATAGTTGATGCAGTGGTACTGCACTTTGGAAAAGCTGGAAATTTAGGACATTTTTAACCTCTACCTTACAGGAACCAATTTTGTACCCCTCCTTTAAAAAATTATAATTGCAACACTATTATCTGTTTTAAGATTATTTGTTTATCTGTTCTATCAATTTGCTTATGTGCCTAAGAAATAACTTTTCTTCACAGTGTTCCACAGTCTTAGAAGAGATTATACTCTTCTCACTTCAGTGCCAGGGCAAAGGAGTAGACCTGTTATCTTCGGGCTCTCTTACAGGAGGAAAACATTTGCATCAACAGGGACAAGGCTTTAATTTTCTTCTCTCTTATCATTACAGTAAAACTACCTTGCACTTAAAGAGTGTTTAGTAAAACACCTGTCAAAAAACTAATTTAAGGCAGTTAAGATACGTACATACACACCCCCCCACACACATGAACACCTTAGTAAGATACCTAAAAAGAAAGAAAAGACATCGACATAAACACTCAGAATATCTGACTTTACACCAAATATACGGGCATATCCATGTTTATGGGCACGCATGACAAAAGGAAAAACATATTTCCTTAGCCTTAACCAAGTGACTAGCGTGGGGACCAATGCAGTCAGTTTTGAAACATTCTGAGATTGGAAAATTGGCATCTTGTAAGTCATGACAACCAATTAAATATGCTAATATATCACTATCAGTGTTAAAATCTGCTAACCCTAGATTTATAATTTAAAGGGAGGACAATGATTTGGAAAGACGCCCAAAGTCAATTCAAGTATCAGTAAATCTAATTAGAAAATGTTAAAAAAAAGTATAGTCAACTGTTGAAGTTTATTTAGTTGGGGCTTTCATTAAGGAACTTTAAATAAACGTAACTATCATGAGTGTCTAATAAGAGTCTCAAAAAGGGAAATATAAATGTACATAGAAGGTTGCCTATTTTAAAATTTAAGCCATGATTAGTATTTATGACATATCTATTCATTGCTATTGTTGTTTACTGTCAAGTTGGAACCTTGGAACAGACCCATAGCTGACCCTCTGGCAGGTTTTCAGAGGAGTTACTCACACGGGAGGAGATTCCACATCCTTCTCCCACAGAACGGCTAGTGGTGTGGAACCATATGCTTTTGGGATTGCAGCGCAACTTCTTGCCACTAGGCCACTAGAGCTCTCTTAGTTTAAAACATTAAAAATGTTAAAGGTTCTAACATTTGTGAATCTAAAAAATCTTACGGTCTGTAAATTAGTAGATAAAGGGCATTAATGTACTGCAAATGAAAATAAAAATGGTATCTTAAAGACTTGTTCTTTCAATAATAAAGATAAAAAACCACGTTTGTCTCTCCCCCATCAGCTGACACATTTTTCTTTGTAAAGAGATGCTATAGCTGAACAAGAGCTCTTATACTCTTGAATTGAATAAATTCTACCAAAATCATGACTGGAAATACAAAGTGTTTACTAAAGATATTCCCCCTCTCTATTCTTTGAAAGCTCTGAAAAACTGTGCATATTTTCAAATATGGCTATTTCAAATGTTCAACCATAATCGAATGGACTAATAAATTATGGTACACTCACATGATGGGATAGTATGCAGCATGCAGGAGCAATGATTTTGAAAATCACTACCTAGCGTGGAAGAGACTAGAGAGCATTATGCTAAGTGAACTAACTCAGTCCCATAAGGACAAATACTGTATAAGACAATTATTGTAAAAATAAAAAGATAACTAATAAAACGTGTATGAAGATCCAAGGGGGAGAATGTTAGGGCAGAGGAATGAAGATGTGCAGGTGGGTAATCATAGAGTAATACAATTTGATGGGTGGAGGGAAATGGAAAAGATCTGGTGTGAAAAACAATGTACACGAACATTGTAAGCAAATGAGTATAAAATAAAAGAATTATTAAAATAGAACTTTTGCTTTCTGGAAGTACTAGAATATTCATTATTCATTTATTTTTAAAACTAATGTCTGTTCTTGCCAAATTGAAATTTTGTAGTTGTACTAAAGCATAATACATTTTTTTTAAAATTAGAGAAGGATTATACATTAAACAATGAGTTTATTCCAGTACGTAACTAAAAGATAAGATGCTGGTCTTCGTTATACTACAGAGAGTTAAGTAGAACAACTGCTCAAACACTAAATTTCTTTTTCTCAACTGCCCTGAGACTCAAAGGTAGAACAGTAGAAAATAACAATGACTACTTAACATATTCACTTCAAGAACAAGTGACTACTAAGTCTTTTTACATGGTATTTAAATACTAAACTCCTCAAACTTTTTAAGTCCAGTATCAGAATGTTTTCCTACTTAGATCTGCCACTTAAACTCATGTTCTCTTTGTTAACCTTCCCCATTCTCTTCTCTTTCATCTTAATAACCGTAATTTCTTTACTTCTTGTATTTGGCAATTCCCCTCATTAAGAAAAAGAAGATTAGGTGAATCAAGATCAGATTGCAAATATGCTGTATGAAAATTGATAAAAGAGGTTAAATTTTTATGGTGCTTTTTTCCCTCTAGTCAGTGCTTTTATTCTGTACCAGATGAGGAAAGGCAATGCAAAAGACCTAGGAATCCTGGAAGAATGAGATTTCTAAGGCTCTAGCTCATAAGACAATTGCAAAGGCTTAATTAGACTCATTACACTGAACTCTTTATGAAGTTTCATAAGATTTCACCAAAAAAAATGGAAGCTCAAATTGCCAAAAATAGAGAAAAAACATTAAGTGGAACTTTTTGTTCCATTCTCAGCTGAAATTTATTTAAGGTCTGGCAAGGTCATATGCAATTGTGATTCTATCAGAAAGCTAAAGTCTATGCTTATCATAGGTCCCAAACGACCCCAATTTAACCAAATTAAAGCAAGTCTTAAACATGATCAGCTAAAAAAATTTTATATTTTACATTAATGAATTGAGCATTCTTCCAAATAGCTTACATACACACGCACAGCCAAGAACTAGGAATAAAGGTTAAAAAAAAAGCACTTAGGAAAGAGGTAAATATGTCTTTTTCTGTGTAGAGACATTTAAAAAATTGTTATATAAAGACAAGAATAGCTTACGGTATAGCAGTTTTACCAGCCCTTGGGCAGAAAAGGAGTGAAAAGAAGGAATCCAAATACAGCTATTCCATTATGGTATTCCATACAGCCCATGACAATGTGAGTTCTAGGAAGAAATGGTTTTCTCCATTACTGCACTGAGAAGAACAATGTGAATTCTGTGTGCAGCGGTGGGTTAAAGCTTCTGGAGGGGTGAGATCAGGTGTTAGCTACTATGACTAGAGAGAAAAGAGAAAGAAAAGAGAGCCAAATATTTTTGCTGCCTTTCAGGACATGCTGCCTGCACTCCTGTGGACAAAAAGGTATAAAATTAACTCATGAAAATGTGCAATAATAAAGAAACAACTTTTAATCAAGAACAAAAGTATATTTACTTTTTAGCTTGTTGGAAAAAGTTTTTGATGAGCACAGATTTTTAATCTTTAGAAGGTTCAATACAGCAATTTTATCCACTCCAGATTGTGCATTTCTGTATTTGGCAATCTCTTTGTACCATAGGCTAAGTCTTCTAAGCTTGGGCACAGTCTGTGTCTTATGAACTTTATAGTTTCGAGCTTTACTTCCAGGTCTCTGATCCCCCTTGGGTTAATTTTTGTGTATGGCATGAGCTGTGGATCCTGTTTCAGATTTCTGCAGGTGGAAGTCCAGTTTTACTAGCACCATTTGTTGAAGAGGATGCCATTTCCCAATTTGATAGGTTTTATTAACTTGTTGAGTATCAGTTAACTATATAGATAGATGAAATGCTTGTTGTGGAAGGTTAGGGATTGCAGTCTTCAGTATGGATTGAGGCTCATTATCAAGAAAACAAAGATTCTCACCACTGGGCTAACTGGCAGCATCAGGATGGATGGTTAAGAGATTGAGATTGTTTACAGTTTTAGATTGCTTGGCTCCACAGTCAACACTGTTGGCACCAGCAGCCAGGAAATTAAAGTCGTATTGCAATGGGAAAATCTGCAGTTAGAAACCTCTCTAAATTACAGAAGAGCAATGATATCAGTCTGAAGACTAAGGTTCACCTGATACAAGCCATGGTCTTTGCAATCACTTGCTATGTATTAGAGAGCTGGACAATGACGAGGGATGATAGAAGGAGAACTGACACCTTTGAGCTGTGGTATTGGAGAAGAGTATTGAATATACCACAGACTGGAGAGGATGAAGCCAGGCTGCTCCTTGGAGGCAAAGATTCTGAAGTTTCATCTGACATATTTTGGACATGTTGCAAGGAGGGACCAGGCCTTGGATCTCAGGGAGGGGGGGACATGGGGAGTTGAGGGGTGAGGATAGGAAGGGGGTGAAACCACAGGGCTGCACAGTTTGGTGGGTGGAGTGAAGGGGTAGCAAATGAAAGAATCTGGGCAAAAGGACAGGATAATGATAGGCAAGATCCAATTAAATTTAGAAATAATAATAATGCATGATAATATCAGAATACAATGAAAAGCTATATTCAGATTAATTAAAAAACCTAGAGGAAATGGGCAAATTCCTTGATACTTATGCCCTACCCAGATTTACACAGAGAGTTGTAGAACACCTGAACAGATCCAGTACAAAAGAAGAAATTGAACAGGTCATAAAAAAACCTTTTCCACAAGAAAAGTCCTGAACCAGCTGATTTCTACCAAACATTTGGAGAAGATCTAGCACCAATTCTTCTTAAACTATTTAAAAAAAACAGAAAAAGAAGGAACACTCCCAGAGTCATTCTATGAAGCAAGCATAACCCTAATATCAAAGCCAGGCAAAGATCTTACCAAGAAAGAAAACTATAGACCAATATGTCTCATGCATATAGAGGCAAAAATCCTAAACAAAGGATTAACAAAATCTTAACCAATAGAATAATCCAAAAGCACATAAAAATTCCTCATGACCAAGTGGGCTTCATAAGAGCTATGTAAGGAGGAGTCAACCTAAGGAAAACGTTAATTCACCATATTAACAAAGCAAATAACAAGACACATATGTTCTCAGCAATTGATGCAGAAAAGGCATCTGACAAAACCCAACATCCCTTCCTGATAAAGACATTCAGAAAAACTGGAAAAGATGGGAATTACCCGAACATAGTACATATGCAAAACCAAGAGCCAATAATTCTCACTAGAGAAAGACAAAAAGCATTTTCCTTGTGAACAGGGACCAAAGAAGGATGTCAATGTCAATACGTCAATATTGTATTAGAAGTACTAGACAGGGCAATATGACAAGAGTAGGAAATAAAAGGCACCCAGATTGGCAAAGAGTGTACCAGTTAAATCAGATTTGATGGTACACACACAAACAATAAAAACAATAAATTTTTTAAAAAAAATTCAGACTGGCAAAGAGATGGGTGAACTGTTGTTATATGCAGATGACAAAGAAAACTCCCATGATTCAATAAATAAACTGTTAGAGCGAGTAGACCAATTCAGCAAAGTAGGAGGATATAAAATCAATATAAAAAATCATTAAGATTCCTCTATAATAACAAAGAGAACTCTGAGAATGAAACCAAGAATGCAATACCATTTACAATAGCCAACCACAAATGAAGATATTTGGGAGTGAATCTAACTAGAGCTACAAAAGAGCTATACAAAGTAAACTACAGAACATTTCTGCGAGGCAAAATAAAAGGCCTAAAGAAATGGAAAAATGTTCTCTCTTCATGAATAGGAAGACTCAATATTGTGAAAATGACAATTCTACCAAAAGCAATCTACATGTTCAATGTGATACCAATACAGATAACAATTTCGTTTTTCAAGGAGATCAAAGGGAAATTGTTGAGATTATTTGGAGAGGAAAGAGACTTGAAATAAGCAAAGCCACTTCTGCAAAACAAAAAAATGAAGTGGGAGGCATAGCACTCCGACCTCAAAACGACTACACAGCAGTAGTAACCAAAACAGCATGGTACTGGCACAATGAAAGGCACACAGAGCAATGGAATAGAACTGAGGACCCAGAAATAGACCCAGCTATCAATGGTCAACTGAAAGCTGAAACAGTACTCACATCTCACAGCATACACAAAAATTACTTACGGTGGATCAGAGACCTGGGAGTAAAGCTCTAAGCCATAAAGTTCATCAGAGACACACCAGGATCAAGGCTTGGACGGCCTAGACTATAGTATAAAGAGACTGCCAAATACAGCCAGAAATGCACAACCTCGTGAGAACAGAATTGATAATAGGACCCTCTAAAGATTAAAGCCCTGTGTGCATCAAAAACTTCTTCAAGGCTAGCTCTGGTGGCCTAGTGGCAAGAAGCTGCACTGCAATCTCAGAGGTACACGGTTCGAATCCACCAGATGCTCTGCTGGAGAAGGAGGAACAATCTCCTCCTGTATCAGTCAGATCTGATTTGACAGAACACTCAAAAAATAATGAAATAAAAACAAAAACAAAAACACTTCTTCAAACAGACTAAAAAAGAAAACCTACTGATTGGGGGGGAAAATGGCAATACCATCTCAGATAAGTGTCTCTCATCAAAAGTTTACAGAATGCTACTGGACCTCCACCAGGATGAAACTGATAACAATTACAAAATAGGCAAAAGACATGGAAAGAATTTTCAGAGGAAGATATTCAGATGGCCAACAGACACATGAAGAAATGCTCAAAATCAATGAAAATAAGACAGATACAAATCCAAACTACCAAGAGATACCATCTCATTCCAGTAGCAGTGGCAGAGTTTAACAGGTCAGCAAGTAATAAATGTTGGAAAGGATGTGGTGACATAGGAACTCTTAGACACTGCTGGTGGGATTGTAAAATGGAACAACCACTCAGGAATGCAGTTTGGTGTTTCCTCAGAAAGCTGAACATAGAAATTCTGTATGACTCAGCTATTCCACCATTTGGAGTACGCTGTTGTTGATTGCTGTCGGGTTGAGCAAGTCTCACAGTAACCCTATGAACAAAAGGTCTGAAGCCCTTCCACAATCATCGCCATTTATCAAAGTTCACAGAGTTTCCATAGGCATGCTCTATTCGGTAATAACATATCAGATAAGGGACTTATATCCAGAATTTATGAAATACTTGAGCACCACAACAAGATAAAGGTAAATAATCCAATAGA
>NW_006399760.1:17948349-17950121 GCF_000299155.1 Elephantulus edwardii | reverse complement strand
TCTGTAAATGTTTATGAAAATTAATAAAATATAATTATAGAAAAAAAAATAGAAGGGGGTGCCACTCCTTCTTTCCTGAGAAAAAGAGAACTGAGGCACAAACGGAGACTTGTACACAAGTGTTCATAACAGCATTATTCACCACCACAAGAACATGGGAATAGCCCAAATGTCCAAACACAATCAAATGGATTGAGAAATTACAGTACATTCACATGGTGGACTACTATGCAGGAAGCAAGAGCGATGCTTTTATACATCACTATTTAACTTTGGAGGGGTAAGTGAACTAACTCAGTCTATTAAGGACAAATACTAATTTCATAGCTTTTCATTTTCTTAGATTGATATTATGTACCTTTCATATTCCAATTAATAATGAATATTTACTGCTCTTTCTCCTCATTTTAAGTTACGCTATATCAGGAAATCAAAGGTGAAAACTACTCCATCAATTAAGGTAGATCCTATTTTGAGAAAGCAGCTATCTTGCAGTCCCATTCTGAGCAGGTCATCTTTTGGCACTATACCAAACTATGTTTCAATTTAAATTATAGGGTGTCCTGTTATCATGGAAGTGGATGGCCAGTCCTGTTTCTTAGGCTACCTGATTATGAAAATTGTTCACTGTGGTTGATTCTGCTTTTATCTGAAATACTCATGGTATCATAACAACATTGAAGCCAACACAATCCAGCAAACTGACAGACCAGTGCCAAGAATGAAATTGAAGAAGAATGGTATGGTGTTCATTGTCAAAAAGAAGACTTCAAGATCTTTTCTGAAGTACAATGCTGTCAATGAAAGTATTATTGCTTACACAAGGAGGACCTGTTAAAATAACTATTATTCAAATACATACACCAATCACTAAAATAAAAGATAAAGAAACTGAGGATTTTTACAACTTCTGCAGTCAGAAACGGACTGAACATGCAATTAAGATGCATTAATTCTAATTCCTGACTGGAATGCAGAAGTTGAAAAAAAAATGGACTAGTAATTGGAAAATACAGCCTTGGTGAAAGAAATGAACAGAGCACATGAGAATTCTGTACAACTAATGACTGATTCTTTACCTTTTTTAAAAAGCAAAAATGGTGACCATATACATACACCTCACCTGACGGAAGACACAGGAAAAAAAAATCCAATTACAACCATGGAAACAGAAAGTGCTGAAACTCAGTATCAGCAGTCAAAGTAAGGGAAGACATTTCTTCCAAAAAGCTCATGACAGGAATCCCATATGACCCAGCTAGCCCACTGCAAGGAATACACCCTGAGAGAATGAGAACTGAGGCATAAACAGAGAGGTGTACACCAATGTCCTATTTTATAATATTTCATGAGTTCCTTGTTTTTCAATGCAGCATAGTATTCCATTGTGTGAATATACCAGAGCTTCTCTACCCACTCATTTGTTGATGGGCACTTAGGTTGTTTCCAACTCCTTGCTATTGTGAACAAAGCCATGATAAACATGGGTGTGCATATATCTGCTTGGATGGTTGTTATGGTTTCGTTAGGGTATATTCCCAGTGGTGGAACTGCTGGGGCATATGGTATTTCTATTTACAACTTTTTTTTTTAAATGAATTTTAATGAACTGGAGCAAATGGTATTTCTATTTACAACTTGTTTTTTAATGAATTTTAATGAACTGGGGCAAATGGTATTTCTATTTACAACTTTTTTTTAAATGAATTTTAATGAACATTTACAGAGATTTTGGATTTCCATTTATTCATTGTTGCACTTTTCTCCCTGCC
>NW_006399760.1:17939311-17946694 GCF_000299155.1 Elephantulus edwardii | reverse complement strand
ATTGCCATGGGAAAGTCTGCTGTTAGGGACCTCTCCAAAGTGCTGAAGAGCAATGGTTTAATACACTACAATAAAAATTCTAGATGCATATATTGGTCTGAGACAATGATTTTCTTCCTGCACAAAATCTAAGGGAGGGAAAAAAAGGGTACTATTTGTGCTGAAACCTTTCTGAAATAAATATGAGCTCCAAGTTTTGATTTTACAAAATAATTTTACACAATGATATGTAGTTATTTTCTCACAGAAATTATATAGCCATTAAAAGGCCAAGGATACTATTAAAAGGTTGCACTCATACATTCTGAATGTAAGCTATAAAATTCCTGTTGGAATTAAAAAAACCCCCAAGATTCATCAGAAAACAAAAAATCATTTGCTGAAAGGTGCATGCATCAGCAGAGGATTGCCGGAAGTCCAGGCTGGGTTTAGAAGGGGTCGTGGTACTAGGGATATTGTTGCTGATGTTAGATGGATCTTGGCTGAAAGCAGAGAATACCAGAAGAATGTCTATCTGTGTTTCATTGATTATGCAAAGGCATTTGACTGTGTGGATCATAACAAACTGTGGCTGACTCTGAGAAGAATGGGAATCCCAGAACATTTAATTGTGCTAATGCGAAACCTATACTTGGACCAAGAGGCAGTAGTCAGAATAGAGCAGGGTAACACTGCATGGTTCAAAATTGGGAAGGGTGTACACCAGGGATGCATCCTGTCTCCATACCTTTTCAACATGTATGCAGAGCAGATTATCCGAGAGGCTGGGCTCTATGAGGAGAACTGTGGCATCAGGATTGGTGGAAGATCTATTAACAATCTGCGTTATGCAGATGACACAACCCTGCTTGCTGAAACTGAGGAGGACCTCATGCACTTGCTGCAAAGGGTCAAGGACTGCAGCCTTCAGTATGGACTGAGGCTCAATGTCAAGAAGACAAAGATTCCCACCACTGGACCAATTGGCGGCGTCAGGATGGATGGCGAAGAGATTGAGATTGTTCACAGCTTCAGTTTGCTCAGCTCCACAGTCAACACTCTTGGCACTAGTAGTCAGGAAATCAAAAAGCGTATCACGATGGGAAAGGTTGCTGTTAGGGACCTCTCTAAAGTACTCAGGAGCAAAGGTGTCTCTCTGGAGACTAAGGTGCGCCTGATACAGGCCATGGTCTTTGCAATCGCTTGTTATGCATCAGAGAGTTGGACAATGACTAGGGAGGACAGAAGGAGAGTGGATGCTTTTGAGCTGTGGTGCTGGAGAACGGTACTGAGTGTACCATGGACTGCCAGGAAAACAAACAGATTCATTTTGGAGAGGATTAAACCAAGCTACTCCTTGGACGCAAAGATTCTGGGGCTTCGTCTGACATACTTTGGACATGTTGCCAGGAGGGACGGGTCCTTGGAGAGGGACATCATGCTTGGGAGGGTGGAGGGATTGATTCAGTGACTGGGGTAATCGGGATGGGCGTGTCAGAGGCAGTGCGGTTGGCGCAGGACAGAGCAGGGTTTAGGGCTCTTGTGCACAGGGTCGCTATGAGTCGCAAACGACTTGACGGCACATAACAACAACAATTACATTTTTTCTTGTGGAAAGATTCTTTATTAAAATAACAATATTCTTCTTTACTCAGAAATATAAAAATAAATTTAAAATCCTTAAAACACTCATATATGCATTTGTGCTTGATTCTTCTAAGCTTACTTCTCTGACCTATATTTTTGCTTTAGATTCGTAGACTTAAAAAATATAGGTGATATCTGATGAATGACAGGTTTTCATGTACACTATGTATTCAATTGTCCAGGTCTTTTAAAAAAATGATACTGCCAACAAAATTGGGATCATCTAAACTGAGTCCAGCGGGCTAATTCTAAATAGAAATTTTTCTCACCAAAAAAAACAATACTTTATTCTATCCCACCTGAATTTAAAAATCATCTCAAAAACAGGTTTACAGTATTGAGAAACAACTGAAGACCAGGTGGATTGTGGGATGACATCAAGGGTATCATTCATGAAGAGAACAAAAGGTCATTACAAAGATAGAGGAAGTCAGAAAAAACCAAAATAGATGTCAGAAGAGACTCTGAAAATTACACCAGAGCATCCTGCCTGAATTTAAACAAAAAAAAAAAAAAAAAAACAAAACAAAGGAAAGGGAGAAGATGCTGAAGTAAAAGACCTGAGCAGGAGAATGCAAAGGGCAGTTCAAGAAGACAAAGCCAAGTATTATAATGGTATGTATTCTTGGCATTTCTCATGCTGGAAGAACTGAAAAACAAATTTAAACCTAGATTCAATACTTGAGATGCTATAAATATATTTTTCACATTTTTTTTCAAAAAAAAAATACTTAAGAGATGCTATGGGCAAAATCTTGAATGATCTAGGAAGGATTAAAAAAAGATGGATAGAATACACAGGATCACTGTACCAAAAAGAAATGGCTGTCACTGAAACATTTCAGGAAGTACAATATGATTGAAAGCTAATGGTAATGAAGAAAGAAGTTCAAGGTGCACTCATGGCACTGACAAAAAATAAGGCCCCAGAAATTGATGGGATATCAATGGACATGTTACAAATAACAGATGGAACCTTTGATATGCCAGGAAATTTAGAGGAAAGCTGCCTAGGCAACTGACTGGAAGAGATAGATAGATATTTGTTCCCACTTCCAAGAAAGGTGATCCAACAGAATGTCGAAATTTTTTAATAATATCATCAATACCATATATAATTCAAATATTGCTAAAGAGCATTCAAAAACCAATCTTAGAACAGTACAACAGACAGAGAAAAGACAGTTCAGCCTACGTGTATGAGGTAATGGTACCAAGGATGTCATTACTGATATCAGATGGATTCTGGCTGAAAGGAAAGCGTATCAGAAGACTGTCTATTTGCGCTTTATTGACTTTGCAAAATATTGTTAATAGGGTCACTATGAGTCATAATCAACCTGATGCCACCTAATAACCACCACCACCACCAAGCTTAAAAAGTGATGTACTTAAAATTTTTATTGAAGATATTCTAATAATTATACCATTTCTAAATAAAAGCATACTATAATTTATGCCATAAAACCAAGTGTCATAAACTTTTAAGCATTTTCCCAGTACAATGTCTTTTAAAAGAAACATATTATGAATCTAGTTTATCATTTATTATTTTTACAAAATGGTGACCATGATTTAAGATAAAAGTGGGACGTGGAAAATGTTTCTGGATAAATTACTTGTTTCATTTGCTTGAATTAAGTAAAGTGGGGAAGAAGGATGAGTAAATGGATAGCTGGGATGGGTGGGGGTTGGTGGTAGAATGAACAGAGTGGTTTTACGTGTCTCTTGAAATAGCAGCTTTGCATATTCTTTAAGTGCATTCACTTAAAATATTAATACCTTGAATTCATATGGTAAATTTAATATCAAGAATTTAACAAGGCTCACAAATATACTATATATTACCTTTTACTCAAGGAGGGGGATCATTAGTCACCATAACAGTTTGTTTCACAATTTTACTAATTTGGATAAACAGAAACGGATATATTTCTAAGGACTGCCTTTGTAATAGGAATGCTCTGTTTTTATAACTTGGAATAAATTGGTTCATTACAGAAAAATAAGCTTTAAATCCCATTGGGTATATTTAAGTTATTATAGGTTTTACTTCAGTATAAATTCAAACTTAAAGAAAAATCACAAAAATAGCACATGGAACTCTCATAACTCTTTATCCACATTCCTTAATAGTTTTGTTTATACTATTCCCTATTTGCTGTTTTGTCAGTCCATCTATCCATACAATTTATTTTTGTTGACTCCAAGAGTTAGCTGGAACATGAGTCAATTTACCTCTAAATTCTTCATTGTGCATTTCCATAAAACATAGGTGTTTTCTTATATAATCATGATGCAATTATAAAAATCTAGCCACTTAACACATTGGATCTCCATTCTATAGTAAATTTTTGGCAAATATCCAAATAATGTCCGTTATGTTGACTAGAGTTGCTTTTTATATAATTCATGAGCCAGGATTCGATACATGATCATACGTTAGTTTCTTTTGAATATGGAACAGTACCTTAGCCTATTTTTGTCTTTTATGACCTTGAAATTATTGAAGAAGGTAGGGCAGTAAATTCGTTAAATGTTGTCTCATGTCTCCCGACAACTCACTTTAGATCATGCATTGTTGGTGGAAATATTAGAGAGATGGTCTTTCTCAGGAGGTATTTGTCAGTATAATCTAATACTGATGGTATAAATTTTAATGACATTGTTAATATAACTGAAAATCATTTCTGCACTGTCAAATTACTATTATTCCTTTTATAAGTGATAAGCAATTTACTGGGAGATATTTTAAACAATTTTCCCCCACCAATTTAGCATCACCAATGACTTTCTAAATTTATTGACCATTTATATTGAAAGTACTCTTCTAAAAGGAGCCCTGATACTGCAATGGTTAAGTATCCAGCTGTTAACTTAAAGGTCAGCAGTGTGAAGCTCCAGGGCTTTGCTAGAGAAAAATAATGGTCTGCTTGTTCCAGTGAAAATTACAGCCTGGGAAATCCTATGTGGCAGTTGTATTCTGTTTTACAGAGACAATATGAGTCAGAAGCCACTATTTGGCATTTATCAACAATAAGAACTCTTCTAAAGCAACAGCTTATTGATTTATTTATACTAGTATGGAATGATGAATGCTTCTTTTATTCAGTGCATTATATTTCAATACTGTGACTATTTTGGTACTCAAATTATTCCAGATTTGGCCAGTGGGAAGGAATCCTTGCAAACTGACTCTTTCTTGAAATAGTTTTTTCAAGAACATTTTCCTTAACAAAAAAATATTCCATATTTCATTCTATCATAAAAGAAATAAAATACTTTATTATTATTTTTTAAATAGCAGAAAGCTACCACAATGGAAAATGTAATAAAAGAAAAACAGATAAAGAATTATACTGTTAATTACTACATTCAATAAGAAAAACAATATTGTTTCTATTTTTGAAAAACAATTTCTTCTTTTGCTGTATTTTTCTTAGTGCTGAAGACTAATGATATGAATTCAGTTGTGTTCCCCTCCCCAAAGCCTTGATGAAGTTCTGAACCTTACCAGGGTGAATATGACCTTGTTGTCCTGGCAAAGTCACAATGGAGCAAGGTGAGGCCCAATTCTAATCTCTTCTGAATGGCATCTTATAAGGACTGTAAAAATCACTAGAAGCTAGGTGAAAGGCAAGGGTGATTTCCCTTCTCAGAACCTTCAGAAGGAATCAACAAATGCCTAGTTTCCAAATCTGTGAGACAATAAATCAGTTCGTTACAGTCACTCATTCTGTGATACTCTGGTATGATGGCAGCCTTAAGAAACTGAGATTGTTATATTAAGAAAGACAGAAGAATATAGTAGAAGAGACTTGAGAATCCTAGGAAGAAGAAACTAATGGAACAAAAATGATTTCCCCCCTCCACTTTATTTTATATTAGCTTTCAAACAAAATTCATATAAATTGTGTAACAATAATGTACATTGTGTTTTATAAAATTAATCACCTTAATCTATGCCTACAATTTCCCTGTGCTTTCAGGTTCTCATTGGATCTATCCTAATTCCTTTATTCCCTCCTTCCACCGATGAAAACCCTCTGCCCTCAAAATTGATCTTTATAGAATAAATAAACAAACATGATCTTGAAGGAAAATAGATGTGTTAAAGAGTATGCAGCTAGAAATCATAAAGATTAACAGAACATAATAACTTCTATACTCTGAAGCATATAGCTTTCTACACTCTAAAAACACAATCACTCTATGTGTCTCTCTAGGAAACCATACTATTTTAAAAAATCAATTAAAATATTTAATTATATGTAAGATTGTTATAAGACAATACTGCAACCTAAGATATTTTTTCCAGATCATTAAAAAGTGGCTATAACATTATATAGACAGAACTACCAGAAGTTAAAGCTGTATTTAGAATAGGCTGTGTCACCAGAGACATCATTGCTGATGTCAGATGGGTCCTGGCTGAAAGCAAAGAATATTAGAAGATTGTCTATTTGTGCTTTATTGACTATGCAGAGGCATTTGACTATGTGGATCATAACAAATTATGGCTAACACTGTGAAGAATAGGAATTCCAGCATACTTAATCCTGCTCATGTAAAACCTTTTCCTAGAGCAAGAGGCTGTTGTGCAAACTGAACAAGGGAATATACATGGTTTAAAATGGAGAAAGGAGGGCATCAGGGTTGTATTCTCTCTCCATACTTGTTCAATCTGTATGCTGAGCAAACTATTTGAGAAGTTCCATTCTACGAAGAAGAATATGGCATCAGGATTGGAGAAATACTCATTAATAATCTTCACTACACAGATGATGACACAACTTGCTTGCTAAAATGTGAGGGGGATTTGAAGTGTTTGCTACAGAAGATCAAAGACTGCAGCCTTCAATATGGACTGTTTCCCAAGGTCAAGAAAACAAAAATTCTCACCAATGGACTGGAAGGCAACATCATGACAGATGGAGAAAAGACTGAAACTGTCAATGACTTTCTCTTACTTGGATCTACAAGCTACACAGTAGGTACCAGAACTCAGATCAGGAGATCTATTGCACTGGAAATGCCTGCAGTCAGGGACCACCCCCCCCCCTCAATTATTGAGGAGTAATGATATTAGTTTGTGTACTAAGGTGGGCCTGATTCAGACTATGGTCTTTTCCACTGCTTGCTATGCTTTTGAAAGCTGAGCAATGAACAAAGATGACTGAAGAATTGATGTCTTTGAAGTGCGATACCGGAGAAAAGAAATGAATATCCCATAGATTGCCAAAAGAATAAACTTTGGAGAAGATGCAGTCAACACACTCCTTGGAGGTAAAGACAACAAAGTTTTGTCTCATATACTTTGGGCTTATTGTTAGGAGAGTCTGTTCCTTGGAGGAGGACATCATGTTTGGGAAGTGGAGGATGGTGAAAGAGAGGAAGACCCCTCAACCAAGTGTACTGACACAGTGACAACAGCAATGGACTTAAATGGGTCAAAGAGTGGGAGGATGGCACAGTATAGGAATGGGTTCAGATCTATTGTTCATAGAGTTGCTATAAGTAGTACTTGACTTGATGGCACCTAACAAGAAAATATTTTTTAAATACCATTGGTCTCTCTCAGGCATATCCATGATTATAAATGTATGCCCAAATCAAACTCATTTCCATTGAACTGATCTGACCTCACTGGGATCCTCTGCTGGGTTATTCAGACTGTAGAGGATCAAATGGTTGATCTTTCAGTTAGCAGCCCAACAAATAACAACTAAGCCACTAGGAATGCTATTTAATATATAT
>NW_006399760.1:17936805-17939166 GCF_000299155.1 Elephantulus edwardii | reverse complement strand
TATATGAGTACAGACAAAGGATACCAGAAAACATTCAATACTATTTTTATCTTTGGGAAATTCAAATGCATATTAACATGGAGTAAAGAAACTGGCTTAATTTAGGATTTTCCACGTTGATAGAACTTAGAATTTAAAAAAAATTCTTTACCACTAGGTGGGAAACTGTAATTCCTCATTTCTGTAAAGAAAAAGATCTTTTATAAGGTTTCAGAGACTGGGAGAGGAAAATCCGAGAATCTTACCTACAGGTGTCTACTGCCTGTTTGTGTCATACTACACTACTTTCTGTATTAACACAAGGCCAGACTTTAAAAATAAGTAATTTGAGTTGGGAATATGGTGCAGTAGACAAACCACTGTTCTGATTCTTATCCACAAACATGAAAAGATATAACACTTCACCAAAGAAAACATTTAAATGGTGAACACACACATGAAGAAATGTTCAAAATTCCTAGCTATAAGAGAGATAAAAATCAAAACAACTATCAGATACCATCTCAGCCCAGTAAGAATAGCAAAAAACAAATACTGGTGAGGTTGTGGAGAAACTGGACCCTAATTCACTGTTGGCTGGAGTGTAAAATGGTGCAACCACTATGGAAGGCTATATGGTGCTTTCTCAAAAAAGTTGCAAATAGAAATACCATTTGACCCAGCAATTCCATTACTGGGAATTTACCCTAAAGAAACCATAACTGCCACCCAAGCAGATATATGCACACCCATGTGTATCGCAGCTTTGTTCGCAGTAGCAAAGAGCTGGAAATAACCCAAGTGTCCATCAACAAATGAATGGCTCGAGAAGCTCTGATATATTCACACAATGGAATACTCTGCAGTGCTGAAAAACAAGGAACTCATGAAATATTATACAAAATGGGTGACCCTGGAGGACACTATACTGAGTGAAATATCTCAATCCCAAAAGGACAAATATTGCATAGGGCCACTGTTGTAAAACAGGACTGACATCGGCATTGAGGGAAGAGAGGAGGGGATGAATGATGTATACTGCATTGAAACAGATGAGGGAGAGAACTGTTTAAAAGGAATATATGATTAGGAATTATTTTCATGACAAGACTCCAGAAAAAAGAAATGCATAGTAAAGTGGACTGTGGACTTGGGAGGGGGAGGGTTGTTTCTATAACAATGAAAGGATTTTCTTTTCTTTTCAAACAGAAAACTGGAGGCAAGGGGTGGACATGGAGGAAAATATGCAACAATGAATAAATGGGGGGGAAAATTAAATGGGAAGAATATGGTGCAAAAAAAAATGTATGTTGCATTAAAAAAAAAAAAAGAAAATAGGATGGCTCTTAAGGAACACCTTGGAAGATCCAAGATGGCGGTGGAGGCAGAGACAGCGTGGTGAGCTGTGGGAGCAGTCAACCACTTAAATCAGGGCCATTATGGCCTTCCACAGACTTCGACTTATTGATAATTGAACACTTAAACAGATAATGACTGGCCCTCAGTGAAGATTGAGGCTCAAAAACAGGAATTCAAGGATTGCCAAGGAGAAATGGGTGAGTCTCGTGGCTCCCAGCCCCCCCCTGCAGAGCCTGCACCGCGCTGAATAGTCGCTGCAGCTCCATGAGGTTTCCACAGCCTGAACGAATGGATTCCCTCACCCAGGATGGATGCTGGGCACCGGCCCTCCTCAAGACTGGTACAGTGAAGCCACCACACTGCCGCAAGGTGGACTTGGTCTGGAGAGAATTCTTGGAGCCAGGATGGTGGCTGTGGGGGAAGTGGGCGCCCTCCGGCCGCCTGCACAAGAGGGGCCGCACACCCGCCGAGTGCCTGTGTGGCAGGGTGGGGTGGCGCGCCCCCAACAGCCGCCCACGCTGGGGGGGCCCCGTGCCTCCCGCAGGCCTCCTGCACTGGGGAGGGGGGCACGCACCCGCTGGCCGCCTGTGTAGGAGGTGGGGGATGGGATGCATGACTGCCTTCTGCAGGTTTGGGTTTCCCTGGACAGGCCAAAGAAGACAATTACCTATGCATTGGACAGGCCAAAGAAGACGATTACCTATGCATTGGACAGGCCAAAGAAGACGATTACCTATGCAATGGATTGCTGAAAGTCACTGTGAGTCTGATGACCTTAACAGTGGCAGCATGCACAAGAGGACCAACATCCTAAATGCACCACATATTTTGTTCTGTTGAATGCTTCTGCCAAAAGACGGTTAGACCTGGGGGGGGGGAGTCTGTTCACAATTCTCAAGTTCCCTTTATCATATATAAAGGGAGACGGCAGTGACACCTACTTCAAAATATAGTATGACCACTTAGGGGGGATAAAAGTGGCAGTGCTGGAATTGGAAACACTATCCCTGACCACAGAGTCCT
>NW_006399760.1:17933847-17936000 GCF_000299155.1 Elephantulus edwardii | reverse complement strand
ATTGGAAAATGCTTGTCATTCCTCTGTAGCATCTGGTCCCCACTGGACCCTCATCATTTCCTTCACCTGCTCCCCCCACTGACCAAACTGTGCATCTCTGCAACTGCATCCTGGCCCATTCTCACCCTTCTGCCCCCAACCCTCACCTCCTTGTACCCCCAATATGTTTTTTCCCAATTAAAAAAAAAGAAAAGAAAATGAAAACAGAAAAAAAACCCCAACAAATATGAAAAAAAATAATAACCAGGATATGATAGATACTCCCCCAACCCCTTTTTTAGTATATTCTGCCTTAAGGACTCTAAAACTGGAAGCCTATAAAAACCAAATCAATCAGGGAACTGCAAACAGGCAAGAAACAATGAATTGAATCAGATGATAGGAAATCTGCTACACATGTTGTCTCTACCCTTTTCCCTTTCACATGAACTGCTAGCTGCTATGAACAGAGTAAGTGGGTCCAGAAAATGAACCTGATTCCCTAATCAACAGACTGTGCATTTTACCAAGAGCCAGGATCTCAAGACTCTTCTTTAAAAGCAACAAAGCTGATTCCTGCGGGTCTCTCAGGAATGTGCCAGAATATTTCCTACCCACGGTAGGCTACCAGGCTGCTGTGAAGGCTCTCTGCAGTGGAATCTACTTTACCTGCCTCTCTAAGTACCAAACAGCTCAGGCCTGTGAGGCCAGTCAACAGATTTCACGGGGGTTCACTGTGGGTCTGCCTGCTCCCCTTCTGGTCACCACTGCCGACGGGCACCATTGTGTTAAGGAGAAAAGCATCTTGAATGGAGGATATTCCACAGGCAATATACTAATGGGGGCTCTGATATTAAGAAGACAGACCGATCTGAGGGCTCTTTGGAGTGTGCAAGAACCCCCCGAAGCCAGACACTGTGTGCTACTTAAGAAATGCTACACAAGGCAGTGAAGCCGCACACCACAGCTCAGGCCTCTGAAACCAATAGTACTAGCAGACCTCTCAGAGGGTCAGCTCAGATTTGCTTACTCCTCTTTCCTGATAGACTGGACAACTGACTGAGGCTGTTGCGGGGGAAAGGGCAGGGATTTTATTAAGTCACAACCACATCCAACACACAAGGAGGACTCTGAAAGCAAACATTCTACCTGTCTTCCTATGTACCTCACTCAATATGTCAAGCGGTGAAAGCCATAGGCACAGAGGACTGGTAACTGAGGCTGCTATACTGTAGCTCTCCCAGATACGGAGTGGAGAGGTTACACTCACAACCAACACTACAGGGTGGGCTCGGACGGCAACAAGACATTGTTCTAGGGGAGGGGGCACATCTGAAAAGTGACTACCCCTCCTCCAAATAGTACTTTTTGGCTGCTGGACTGAGTTACACAATTATAGAAGATTCTCTAAAGTGGAATGGGAAGGGAGATCACCTAAACGGAGACTGCTTGACCAAAGCAAACCAGTATTACTAGGGCTCTAAAACCAAGATGACAGACCTCTGGTTCCAGTCCTTCCTCCTGAAAGGGAGAAGTGCCAGGCTTTATCTGAAGGTCAGCTCAGATAAAAATTGTCCCTCCAGGGCAGGGAAGGAATCCTCCGGCAAAACAAAGCCCAGCCCCAAAGAGGGGCTGTTTCTCAAGAGAAAGAGAAAGAAAAAAGCAAAGGCAGGGGGGAGCACTTGTCATAAGAGAAGGGAAGGAAATAGTAACTACAGAGAGTTAACCATGTCCCCAGTTGGTCAGACTGACAAACATATAATATCTTGTGTGAGTGGTGGTACCCTCTAGTGGACAGAGCTTCTCTTAGGAGAGACTGAAAGTTTAAAAAAAAATGAGACCTGAAGTTCTCACATCCTAATTTAACTAAGAATAAAGGTGGCCCCTCCAGCTGGTTTTCAGAGGCAGTAAACAGCAGAGGAGCATCTGGTGGATTAGAATTGCAGGCCTTTGGAACTGCTTCCTAAAGAAAAAAGGAGCTTTCACCAAGGAAGACATTCAGATGGCCAACAAGCACATGAAGAAATGTTCAAAATCCCTAGCTCTGAGAGAGATGCAAATCAAGACAACCGGCAGCGCGAGGGCGACGCAGTGCGAGGGCGAGGCCGCCAGACCGGGGAACACCGGGGGAACGCACCCCGCCGCCCGCCGGGGGAAACGCACGCGGCCGCCCG
>NW_006399760.1:17917313-17925507 GCF_000299155.1 Elephantulus edwardii | reverse complement strand
AGAAAAAAGAGCTATAGAAAATAGGACAGAAAATGGTAAGGAAAGGCCAAAGCCTCTTCTCACCCTCAAATTGTAGGAAGTAATGGAAATATTAGAAAAAAAAATGAGAAAGTTAAAAAATTCCAATGTTCAAGTGAAATGTATATGAGGATCCAAGGAGGAGAGGGGAGGAACGGAGGGGTGAGGATGGACAGGTTGCAAAATCTAATGGGTGGAGGGTGGGGAGGGTAAAGGAAATGGGAAAGATCCAGCAGTGATCTGGAAGCACAGTTCAATGTTGATTAATTTTATAAAATAGAATGAATGGCAATGATTGTATGAAAGACAGTGTGAATGAAGAACAGCATGAAACACAATGACCTCACGTACATAAAAGAGAATTCGTTCATATAGAAAAAACGTTCATCAGTGCTACTAGAAACAGAAGATAGGAGGAGAAGGGGAGTTAATGATGGGAAAAGGAAATTACAGGTAGGATTACATAGTTACTGCATTTGTTATCAGGAGTTGTATACCAGTAAAAATTGGGTTTGGCAAAAGTTGTGATAAATGCGCTCACAATGACGACAATAGTTTCTGAGGCTGCTTATGCACAACCAAACACCTCCTGGGCTTTGGTTCTTTGCTCTGCAAGTTCTGAGTAGTCATGGTTTCAAAGGACATTGTAGTGAATTGGTTAATATCAGTGCTTCTTTTTTACCTGTTGTGCACTATACATTGCCAGGGGCTTTAATGTTTGAAAGAGCCCTCCAAAACAAAACAATTGGTCTCCAATCACCTGAACAGCAAAGGAAGCAGGGTATGGAATGTTTGGCTAAGTACTTCCATGGACAACTGCTACTGTGTCATAAGACCATGCAACCATTTCTGAACATCACAATCAAATATTCCATATAAGAATCCTGATCAAAAGGGGAAATATAGAACAGAATCTAAAATTAAATGAGTTCTGTAGACTTTCTGGAGTCATAAGGGTTAGATAAATACTGAAACTACTTCCTTGTGAAAACCTTTAAATCTTACACCAGAAATATCCCCCTCAAATCTTGTTAAAACTAAGCGATGTATCATACTTGACTGGTCAACACCTAACAACAACAATGCTTATTTAAGAACTATCTTTATGGGGCCAAATAATTGCCAGCATCACTATGAAATATCAGCCAGAAACCGAAAAGAACAGTCAATTTATGTTAAAAGGAGGAGCAACTAAGCTAAGGAGGGTGGGTGAGAATGGGAGCACAACAGGAGGAATCAATGGCACTAAACTGCATGGTTGAAAACTGTTGAGTGGGTACATATTTTGCTTTGTACATTCTTAATCACAAAATAAAATTTAAAGAAAAATATCAGTTGAATGAAAACAAAAGACGTTTGGTTAAGTTCCTTCACATTTATGTGATTAAATAAAGAATATGAACTGCTTTTCTGTCAGTTTGGTACCTGTGCAAAAACAAATCGTTGTTAAGTGCCATTGTGTCGTAGACAACTCATAGCGACCCTATGAATGAAGCCTTCAACACTTGTGTGACTTTCATCCTTTCTCCAGGTTCACAGGGCTTCTGGAGGCAAGCTATGTATGGAAGTGGATGCCACTCCTTCTTCCAAGCTTGTTTTAATTGGGGAGTTCCACCAAACACTGTCCGCCATGGGTAACCATTGTCGCATTTAACACATCAGTCACAGTGTTGAGCTTCACAGCAACCAGAAGTTACCTATGTATGGCAAGTGGACACACCAGGGCTATATGACCTAGAAGAATGTTTGACCAAAATCAATTAAATATAGGCCTGAGGGACATGGTTTAGAGTCACTCTCCTTTGGCTTGGTAGCATCGCTCTCTGTCCACTAGGCCAGCTGGTCTCTCTAGAAAATCTAAGTTCATAAATGCTGCTGTTGTTGAGGAGCTGGAACCAACCGATAGCTGACCTTCCAGAGAGTTTTCTGAAGCAGTAATAACATGGGAGATTGCCCATTCTGCTCTCTCAGAGCAGTTGGTGGAATTGAACCCTGTGTGTTTGGGACTGCAGTGCTGATTCTTTCTTTTAGGCCACCAGAACTCCCAGTTGATAAACAGTAGACAAATTTTTCATTCATTATTTAATCAATGGAGGATATGGCAAGGGTTAGATCTGTTGTTCATACAATTGCTGGGAGTCATAGAGAGCTCTGTTGGCATAGTGGATAGAAAGTTATGCTATCAAGCCAAAGGTGAGTGATTTTAATCTATAGCCCACAGCCTTGGTTTTAGCTGGTTTTGGTCAAACATTCTTCTAAGTGGTACAGCACTGGTCTGTCCATTTGCTCTACAGAGGTAACTAGTGATTGCAGCAATGATAAACACGGTGACACTGATGTATCAAATGCAATTAATTGTTATCCATGGTACACAGTGTTTGGTGGAGTTCCCCGATTAAAACAGGCTTAGAAGCAGGAGTGGCATCCACTTCCGAAATAGCTTCCCTCTGGAAACTCTATGAACTTAGAGAAATGATGAAAGAGATACAAGTGTTCAGGTCTCTTGTTCGCAGGGTCGTTATGAGTCATCTATTACAACAGCTCATTGTTCTGAACTAACAATGAAAGAGACAGTTTTTCAAAGTGGTGTCTTGAAGGACATAGCTGTGCAGCAGGGATTAGTTGTACTGCAACACACTGAGCTACGGTGGCCTAGTTCCTATGCAGTTGAACTTCTAACCCAAAGGCCACACTACTCTTTAGAGGCTCAAGTCCACCAGTTGTTCTTTGGGGGAAAGATGAGCAAATACCATGTAAGTTACAGGCTTGGAAATCCAATGGAAGATCAGCTATGAGTCAGTCTGAACTTGATGGCAATGAGTTGTTTACTTTTGGTTTTTTACAAAAATGTAGTTATTTTCTAGGGTTACTGTAATGAAATACTACAAACTAGTGCTTAAAATAAAGAAATTAAAATTAAAAAATTAAATTTAAAATGAAAATTAAATTAAAAAATGTTCAATAGTCAAATGTTAGTGATATGTACATTTTTATAACAATAAAAATCCAAGAAAAAGTTATTCATACTGTTCAGCCTCTGTGAAGTCATAATCGCATGCAAACTGACAATGTTTTCAAAGAAGGTAATTTCCAAGAAAGGTTATAGTACCAGGTGCCAAGCGTTAGGGACTTTTAACATATCTTTTGGGAGACGAACCTCAATCAAAAGCAGATGGTCAAACAAATTTGGGTTTACAGCCTTCATGCAATAAGGGGCATTGTAGACTTTGAAGACAGAGATGTAAAGCACATGTATGCATGTATATATGACTTTCTAGGTGGCATAAATGTTTCAGTATTTGACCACTAACAAAAGGTAATTGGATTCTGAAAGATCATTGCCTTGAAAACACTGCGAAGTACTCTTGTGTGCCTCCATGAAGTTGTCATGATTCTGAACAGACCCAATGGCATGAACAAAATACAAAAACATGTGTCTGCCAACACTGTAATCCTTCAAACTCAGTTGATGACTGATATTTTTCTCTTCACCTTCATAATTAGGCTTAAGACTGTTCTGTGAAGCACTAGTTTAAAGGACACTGGTTAAAATCACAATTAAAAGATTTTATTTAAAAAAAAAAAAAGACACTGGTTTAGAAAAAAAAAAGAATCAATTTAACCAGGAACAAAAGAGGAATCCACGCTAGGAATACTTTTCAATTACGTTTCCATGCTCATTCTCCATAAAGGTATTAATATGTATTTGTTTCTCTGTAACACTCTGTTTAGAGTGTTGATCTGAGTAACTCTCTGGCATTTGTTTCTTGCTTTTGATATTTTTCAGCTTCTGTCATGCCCAGCTGTAGTCTGTCCTTGTTTCTGTCTTACTCTTGGACTTGAGATTTGACGCTAGGCACTGGATTTTAAGTTTCTGGCCTCAGATGTCTCAATACAGATTCTAGTCATGTGCTTGGCACTTTGTAAATCTTCTGACATACAAAGAATCCTAGGAGTTTGTTTGGAAAGCTAGTTCTCCCTGTCATCAAGAAGATGGACAAAACTATAGAGTTGATGTTTTTAGCACCTTTGTGTTTTAATTTTCTCAGATGAAAATGCTGATATAATTTGACATTTTTCTACCTAATATGCATTTTTGCAGTAAATAATGAGAAAATATACATTCAACTCTTTCAGTATGTATGTGTTTCTCTCCTTGAAAGGCTGTTACATGTGCAGGTGCCTTAACTCATTCAATGCTTTCCTGTCTTGAGTTTTACTTATTAAAGGATGAAACAGCTTCCCACACAGAGAATATGGCTTCCTGAATGTAAAAGCTGATTTTTGGACAAGATACTATACATTATACACAAGATACTATACAAACTGGATACCAGATAATATATTTTACCTTCTCTTGATAAACACAGTTCTATAATGCAGACATGAGCTAATACTTTTTATCTTTTAATAATTTAACAGATTTCACCCAACAAGAGAAACAGAGAACTTAATAGAGCTAGGAATTTAAATTAATAGGTTACTATAATTCTAAATACCAGATAAATAACAAAAGAAAGGCCTATAATGAGCCTTACCCAAAAGGATCTAAATTTTTTTAAAAAGAGGATTGATTATATATGCATTTTAACTGTAATATAAAATCACTGTTTTATTTGAATACATTATTTTAAAATATTTTTTAATGCTAGAGATTGTATAGATTTTTAGAGACCTTTAAGAATACCTGCAATGTTTAAATTGTAGTATGTGGAACCAGTACGATTCTGAGGTATAAACAGTAAACATCAGCAATGCAGCACTTTACCTCGGTTTTCGATATCTAGGTCACATGGACTACTTTAAATACTATGAATTGGGGGTGGGGGTAAGTCAACCGAGCAAGCAGGAAGATTTCTGTAAAGCCACAAAGAAATAATAACACAATATTCAAGCCATAAAAACAAAACAGCATATGATTTTAAAAATAATTTCTATATAACAAAAGACACTGCCCTATAAATGAACTTCTCATCTATTTTGCAAATGGAATAAAACCTTCAAGGAGTAGCATTTATTTAATAAAACACTTTTTGCTTTCATTACTCTGTTGTACGTGTATACGCATATACATAACCAAATAGTCAGGAGTAGATAAAAACAAAGATACTGTTTATAAGAAAGCATATGTAATTTAGGAAAAAAATTCTGCAGTAGTTAGAACTAATGAAAATTATAACTTCCACATATAATAAAGACAAATAGACAAGAGAATCAGGATATCTAAAATTACAATCTTATTTATAGAAAAGAAACAGAGGTTTTGCAATATGTATTAATTATGAAGCATGCACAGTGTTTGTAATTTCTTTCAGACATAATTATGCAGTTATACTTTGGGGCTTGGAACAATCTGAACTATGATTTTATTGTTTTCCTTGAATTATATGGATTTATTATTTTAAAGAATAAAAAATATCTTCTTGTCCTTTCCCTAATCACCATGTGAAAGACAAGGAAATATAGGGTATTTTTTAAGTAAAATGAAGCCCCTTAATAATCTATAATAAAATTTTGTTAGCACACATAGTATTCATCTATGTTTCATTCTTTTTAAGGGTGAAAGAAATGAAAGCATGATGCATTTTTCTTTATCTATTCCATACTAAAGGGAAATCCCACAAATGTAAGCAGAATGATTATAATAGGTAACACTGAAAAAATCACATTTAATTGACTAGGAATAATGACAGGTTGAATTTTAGTAAATAAATTATTCATACTATAAAAATGTATTTCTCCAATTGTCTATATTCTATTTGTAAAAACAGGGCTGTTGTACACAGGGTTGCTATAAGTTGCAAGTGACTCGATGGCACATAACAACAACACTAGAGCTTTTACATAGGAACTACTTTATGACAGAAGAAAAAATTAAGTCTCATAGATCTCTTAATTAAAAATTGTAATTTCATTGAAAATTTGCAAAGTGTTTTTTTAAATTTTGTTTTAGGAAAAACAATTTTTATTTGTAACATTCCACTAATTATTAGCAGTCACCTTTGAAAGCACCAGGTTGAATAGGAATTTAGATTAGGAAATTTAATTTTAGGAGATATTCTTAAAGTGGTTTAGGAATAGGTCTACAGATTGAAGAAAGAAGAGGGGAAAATGAATATTATATATTTTATCTCATTGTAGCTATGAGAGCTAGTTTAAGAAATCATCTTTTCATCCTCACTGCTATAGATGAATGATATGTATGGATACACACACACACACACACACACACACACACACATGCATATTTATATGTAAATTTTAAGAGGCAAAAGGCTAATTTATTGTTATTCTATAAGTAATATTTACAGACAAGATCAAGAGCTGATTTAGGATCCTGTGATAGACAAAAGCACTGAAAGAGTATATGGCTTAGATGGTTCTGGGAAACTATTTGGCCTGGGGAACGTATTGAACTTACTCCCATTGCTGTGTGCCTTTGTGTTGATTCTGACTAATGGTGACCCCTAGGCCCGAGTAGACTTGCCCCATAGGGTTTTCTAGCAGCAATCTTTACAATAGCAGATCACTAAGTCTGTTCTCCTGTGGAGCCTCAGGAGGTTTCACTGCACCATCAGGGATTCTTGGCTATTTCTAGGTCACCCTATTCCCTTAAATGTTAATAATTAATTAATCTGTTTATATCTACCATTATTTTGGTAAGTACTTTTAATTATCTACATGTTGTCTGTAGGTCTGTATGTATCAAAAATCATACAAAGGAAAATCTCGTCAATTAGTTTATGTGATTTAGTCTAGTCAATTTAAGTAGAAAGATCTCTGTAAAATGCCATTTGTCATTTTTTCTCGTTTTTTGTTGGTAAGAAGATCATGTACATTTTTACTTCTTTGAGGACTCATGAAAATTACATTTCGGGAATAAAAAAATATATAAAACAACTAAGATAGTGGATTAGGCTATCAACATTTGAGATTTCAAATAAATTAATGTGAACTATTGGTGAAGAATACAGAATATTCCACAGACTGTCAGAACAATAAATGCTCCTTAGATGATAGGATGGTGAAATTTTGTCTCATGTACTATGGACACACTATCAGGCTACTCCCTGGAGAAGAACATTAGACCTGGTAAAGCAGGCAAAAAATCATGACTGGAAAACATACAGTCTTTCAAATTAAAATGTAAAAAAAAATGGTTCTCGGACTCTTACTGCCACTTCCTAGCGGTCAAGACAAGTCAACTCAACTTACTGTCCTTGAATCCTTGGGGTTTTGAGGCTGTAAAATACAGGGGAGGAGATAATGCATCTTTTCTCCCCCAGGAGCTGCTTCTGGGATTTGAACTTTTAAAGAGACAGTGCTTGCATTTGCAGTGCAAAGAGATTAGGCCAACAGAGCTACCCTGAGGACGTGTTTAGGCTCCTTCACAAGTTGGTCTGGGGTCAAGGTTACAAGACCACTTTCCCTGAGGGCAAAGCCAGACAGCAGGCCTGATCAGGAAGAAACTATGTTAAATATCAGAGGAGAGTTAAAGGTCGGCTAAATACCTCCACAGATTTTAAGCTCTAATACAGTGTACACATGATCAAAATAAGTGACAACCACCTCAAAGGTACTGAACAACAAGAATGATGATGTTAGATTTCTACATAGAAATGGTGAACTGGAGGAGAGGAAGGTATTTATAACTCATTCTGCTAAAATAGTAGTAGACCAGTTACAAGGAGTGCAGAGTCAACACTGTCCCTAATGTTTGGTTTACTGTATAACTCCATGATGTTACACAGTCCCTCCTTCCTTCAGTTCCCTCACTCCTTTTTGTTCCTTGGATTTGGTGGTTCACTGGAAGGTCCCTCAGAGATTAAATCCCACAGGGGAATGACTCACGTTACTGTAGGTATGCAGGCTGATTTTTTCCCCAGACTGGTGGGTGTTGGAGACTATCAGTTGCAGTGAAGCTGAAAAAAGCTAGTACTGAGGTCCCAAGAGTTTATATATGCCTCTAGTAGGGTGGGGCTCCTATCTTACCCTAGTACTCACTCCTTAATACAATAAATTCCTCAGCACAAAATAAACAGTTAATCAAAGGCTTATGGTTGTTATGTGCAGTTGAGTAAAAACCACAGATCTGGGAGCTCTGGTGGCCTAGTGGTAAAGAGCTGCAACTACAACCCCAGAGGCACACGGTTCGAATCCACCAGATGCTCTGCCG
>NW_006399760.1:17894912-17917213 GCF_000299155.1 Elephantulus edwardii | reverse complement strand
TCACACAAAAATATAATAAAATAAAAAAAAAAATAAAAAAACACACAGATCTGAACCTTGTTGTTATGTGCCATCGAGTCGCTTCTCATAGCGACCCTATGTACAAGAGCCCTAAACGCCATTCTATCCTGTGCCAACCTTGCCGTCTCAAACACACTCATTCCCACCACTCTACTCACAGAATCGATCCATCTCATCGAGGGTCTTCCTCTCTTCCTATCCTGTACTATCCTCAAAATCTCTGACACTGTTAAGCGCATTGCTTTCACCACCTTGCCAATCCACCTGGCTGAGGGTCTTCCTCTCCTTCACTGTCCTTCCACTTTCCCAAGCATGATGTCCCTTTCCAAGAAATAGCCTGGCCTAGTTCACGCCCAAAGTATGTGAGACGAATCTTCACCATTCCCCAGACACATATCCCTGGATATTTGTTCTTTTGGCAGGCCATGGGATATTCAGTGCTCTTCTCTAACATCACATCTCAAAGGCATTGATCCGTCTTCTGTCATCCTTATTTAGTGTTCATCTCTGAGATGCATAGTAAGCGACTGAAAAGATCATGCATGGCCTGCATCAGGCACAGCTTAGTCTACAAACTGACATCACTACTCCTAAATATATGAAGAGATTCCTTTTGAATTACAGAATTTTGACACTATGAGAAGTACACACAGATTAATAAAGGTGAACATAGACACTGGTTGATACCAACCAGTGGAACCACAAGCTATGCACCCAGAGGATGCAGGGCTCTGGTAGAAGAGCTGGAAAGAGCCAAGGAGAGTGCAGAGGGAAAAGGACAGGCAGAGGGGGACAGAGAGAGATGCACCAGAACGAATCACATAATGAAGAGCTGAGAAGAAAGGCGGATAAGATAAAGACAAAGCAAAAATAATTACATGTGCTAAAAGTAAATAATTTACTTGGGGAAAATATTTATGAAAGAAGGGGATCAAGCCATGTGGAACCTGGGGTACAAGTTCCAGGCTGAGGAAACATCATAGAAGAAGACAATAATTTAAACGCTTGTTTGTGCTTAGAACAAATGTATTCAGAGTATTCCTTAGATGGCAAAGTTTCATCTCACATACTTAGGACATTTTGCTAAGAGAGGCTATTCTTTGGAAAAAGGACATCATGTTTTTGGGAAGGTCAGTGAATGTGTTTTACTTGACTTGATGACACCTAACAAGAACATTTTGTGAAGTATTTATAAGAGGTATATGACAACTGCTTTAGAAATAAAAAAAGGAGGAAGAGAGGACATAGCATGAAGGAAGAAGAGCTAATGTAGAAGGAGGGTGTACTGAGAGTCTCAACTGGCAGAGGATACTGACAAAGCAGCATCTATAGTTAATGAAACAAGAAATAAAAGTTTCAGTGTACTACCCAAAAGACAAACTAAAAATGCAGACAAAACTAAATGGAAGACTGTAAGAAAAGAACATGGTGAGTGAGCATAGAATGCGCTGTATCTACAAAGTAATTCTACCTCAAAGCAATCTTATGAAATAGAGTCGAAGAGCCCCATGAGGGTTTCCAAGGTGGCACATCTTGCAGAAGCAGAACACTACATCTTTCTCCTGTAGAGTGGCTGGTGAGTTCAGACTTTGATGTTTTGGGTAGCAGCTCAGTTTTCCGCACCTCCCAGTTTAGAACTGGCTTGTTTTCTACTTACGTAACAGCACTCAAGAGAATATGAGAACATACTACATACCCTAAAAGGGAGGTTTGGTGGCTCAGTGATAAAGGGTTGTGCTGCCAATATAGAGGCAACAGGTTCAATTCCACCACCTTCTCAGGAGGAGTGAGACTGGCAATCTCCTCCTGTGTGACTTACAGTCTCTGAAAAACCCACTGCTGGTCAGCTTTGTGTTGGTTCTGACATGCTGATATGTAACACCACCACCATCATCAAAGGTTCTAACTGATATCCATGAATTGAACAGTATGTCAGACTAGGGAGATTTAACAAGGAATAAGAGGAAGGAGGAAAATTAAAAAAAAAAAAATACTAGGACTCTACCACTGAAAGTAGAAAAAGAAAATCTATGTAATGGGACAAAGAGTTACACCTTTAGGAAACTAACCTTAGTTTCAAAATTATGTAATGATCAAACAGATGTGCTCTTAAATCTATGAGACAGAAAATATACTTTTGTCAGGGAGGTTTCTAGGAGTGTTTAGTGTAACTGAATGTTTAAAGGCTATTTAAGTATTACAAATTGTTTTTGTTGTTAGGTGCTATTGTGTCAAATATGACTCATAATGACTCTAGGGACAACACAGGGGAACTTGGCCCTACAGCATATTCAGGATCTCCGTCGTGCTTGATCCCACTGTGACAGTCACTTTATCAATCTAGCCTGTTGAGGGCCTTTCTCTCATTCACTGACCTTTTACTTTTTGCAGCATTGTGTCTTTTGTTAAGGATTAGAATCTCCTGACAACATACCCAAAGTATGAGAAATAAAGTTTCACCATCCTTGTCTCTAAGGAGCACCTTGGTTGCACTTCCTCCAAGATAGACTTGATTGTTCCTCTGGCAATCCATGAGATATTTAAAATAATAAATTAAGTTATAATAATGAATACTAACAATGTTTACTTATACGGTAGGAGAAAAAAGTGATTTTAGTTAGACTAACTGGCAGATGTAAAATATAACTTGGTATATATTGTGAAAAATTATCAAATGTCTTGATTGTGTCTACCACTTGCTTCCAAGTAATATGAGAAGATTCTTCTATTACTGAAGTCAAACTGAGGTACTTAGGGAATTCATTGTACTATTCTGCTGACTTGTCTGTATTTGGTAAGACATAACAGTTAAAAAATTGTTAAGTATACACTGATATGAAAACCAGAAGCCGTGAAAAAGAACAACAGATTTAACCTCATTAAAAAATTGTCACCTTAAATGGCAAAATAAAGTACATAAAATAAAAACAAAATACTACAAAATATCAAAACTGAAAAATGGTAACGTACTAGTTATGCAATTTATCACATAATATAAACAGATTTATCCTTTTTAATAATAAAGACAACAAATAGAAAAAGATAATTATTTCATTAGTGACCAAATAAATGAAAAGGCAATACATTTTTGTCCTATCCAATTTATTTAAAAATTAGCACAATACTTATAATGAAAACAGGAATCCTAAACCATCTTTAGTAGGATTATAAATTCATACAGCTTTTAAAAAAATTCCATTCTTAACGTATTATGAACTACTATTTTCCAAAGCATTCAGGAAAAAGTTCAGAGACATTACTTTAAAAAAGGAATCTATGGTCAAATTAACTTGATCTTGGACCTTGCCACTCTCCTGTACAGTGGTATTGCTCATGATAGTATGTAATAGTATAACGCTTCCTTAAGTTAAATGCCATGGGACCTTTTCATCAGCGAGCATACATAAGAACTAAGGTTCTACAATATCTATTTTGAAAACTTTTCTTAAGAAATTATAAAACATAAATACAAAGATCTAAACTGAAGTAATTCTTGCCACAGTGAAGAACTGGTAACAATACAAATATTCAATACCAAGACAAAAGTTAAATGACTTTATTTATAACAACAAACATTTATACATCCATCTATATAGATCTATCCATTTCTTAAGGAATTAAAAATGGTAATATGGATGATACTTACTGACTTAGAAAATGCTAATACAAACTGCTAAGTGAAAAAAGTAGGCTGGACTTAGCACTTGTATCCTAGAATTCTAGCCATAATTACATGGCTATACATATTACCTAATTACATTTTATATCTGAATAAAATAATAAAAACCTACAAGCAAATACAAAATAGTATTCATTTTAAAGTGGTAGGATAACTGTATTTTCCTCTATTATGTCATCTGTTTTGTTTTTGTCTGTTTTAACAATGAGTATGCATTAACTTTGTAATAGAAATGTTTTTTAGAGGCAATGTATTTGAGACTTTTCTGTTTAGAGACATCTGGCACTTTAATTTGTAGCTGTCAGATGCTTTCTACACTTAATAAACAGTAAGTTCATAGACAAAAAAAAAAAAAAAAAAAATGTCTTTTTTTTTTTTTTTTTTAATCCTCAAAACCTACAGAGATAAAACACAATTCCTACCTTCTGGAGAGAAAGTGATGATGAAAACATAACAAGTGCTGTGCGATTCAGAGTGTAGAGGAGGCAGTAAATCTCCAGATGCTTAATGCCTTTATAAGTCCCTGTAAGGGAGTACTTCTCTCTAGAATAGAAATAATACAACAACACATATGTATTTAAAGATTTAGTTACAAAATACTATTTTACTTCTTCTGTATTTCTAAATACCAAAGCTTCTGGGAACAAACCAGAGAAGGTCAGTGCACTATTGTTGTTAGGTGTCTTTGAGTTGACTACAACTCACAGCCACCTTGTGAACAACAGACTCGAACCCTGACCTATCCTGTGCCATCCTCACAATCTCCATCCTGCTCAAGCCCATTGCTGTAGTCACTGTCAGTCCATCTTTTTGAGAGTCTTCCTCTCTTTCTCTGTCCCTCTACCTTTCGCAGCCTATCATTTCCCAAGGAACAGCTTCTTCTGAAAATATCAGGGTAAAGTTGTTGCTGTGTGCTATTGAGTCAGAATGACACCTAGCTGACCCTCCAGCAGGTATTTAGAGGCAGTAAATCACATAGGAAGAACTGCTCACTTTTCAAAGAGCAGCTGGTGGATTTGGGGCACATTCCTTTGGGTTTGCAGTACAATTCCTTACCACTAAGCCATCAGAGCTCCCTTGATCAGAGTATTAGCTGCTTCCTAATGACACTGCAGGAGACAACCTACTGCAAGAACTAATTTTTAGATGTACTTTTAAAAACCAGAAGCCAATCAATCATGTGCTTTTTTTTTCTTTTTGGTTAAAGTATCTTTATTTTTTTAAATTTTTTATTATTTTTGTGTGCGTGTACCGTCAAATTAGATCTGACTGGTACAGGAGGAGATTGTCCCTCCTTCCCCGGCAGAGCAACTGGTGGAAATATCTTTATTTTTTTTTTTAAAAATTATAATTGTATTTATTTTTAAATAAAATGTTTATTTTATACTGCCTTACTTACAAAATTTGTATACACTGTTTTTTTACACTAGATTTCCCTCCTTTCCTTCTAACCATTAAATTATACAACCTTATGATTAAGCCCCCCCAGCCCCTCATCTTCACTCCTGTGCTCCCAACTCCCCACCTTGGATCCTTGTACATGCTCTACAATAATGGTCTTACATTGCATTTGTCCTTATGGGACCGAGTTCACTCGGCATCATGCTGTCCAGTCCCTCCCAAGTAAGGTAGTAATTTACAAAACCAATGCTCCTGTATGCTGCATAGTATCCCATTGTGTGAATGTACCATAATTTCTCAATCTATTCCATCTTTCAAAACCCTATGATAAATTTTTTAAAAACCCACTGCCATTGACTTGACCCTGATTCCTGGTGACCCCACATGCTAGCTATCTAAAACAATGGGACGGTTACCCCAGTGGAGTTAGTGAAGGTCAGACTCAGTCACATTCACTTAGACAACATTCTTTTCAATTATCTAATAATTTTTAAATTGTTAATAACAAGTTACTTTTCACACCTATGATATGTCAAACACTCTGCTGGATTCTCTCTCTCTCTTTTCTTTTTACTTCATTATTTGTGTGTGTGTGTGTACCGTCAAATCGGATCTGACTGGTACAGGAGGAGATTGCCCTTCCTTCTCCAGCAGAGCATCTCGTGGTATGCTAGATTCTTTTATCTCAATCCTCTCAATAACTAATTCTTTCAGCATTTATTCAACATAGTTACTACATGTCATCATGATAGATAAAGACTGAATTTGTTAACAATTTCATTTTACTTGTGTTCAAAATTAACACCCTTGGTAACAATGGTATTCAAGAAATCGAAAGATACACTGTCTTGGGAAAATATGCTGTCAAGGGCCTTCTTAATGTGCTAAAGAGAGAGAACATAAAAAGTATGAAGACTAAAGTGTGTCTGATTTGAGACATGACACTTTCAACTGCCTTTTAGGCATGTGAAAACTGGACAATGAATATGGAAGTCTGAAAAAGAATTCGCTTTCAACCTTGAAAAATAGAGTGCTGAATATCTTATGGAGGGCCAAAAGAAACAAACCTTTCTTGGAATAAGTGCAACTAAGGTGTTCCATAGAGACAAAGATGGGCAAAGTTTGCATCAGATAATTTGTGCTGACTATCCTATGAAGTGCCAAAAGAAGAAATCTTTCTTGGAAGGAGTGCAATGATGATGCTCCATTGAGACAAGGATGGTGAAACCTTGTTGTACATGTTGTGTTGTCAAAAGGAGCCATACTTTGATAAAAGTTGTTGCTCTGGGAAACCAGAGAGTCAAAGAAAGAGAAGAAGTTCTTCAATTAGATGAACTGACACAATGACGGAAACAATGGGCTCAAGGATGTGAGAGACGGTGAGAATGTTCAGAGAGTCTCTAAGAGCTGCTGTTTACTCAATGGCATTTAACTACTACTACTATCAGTAGACATGCTTCAACAAACAAATGCAGCCTTAGATATGCTTGTCAATCTGGGCCAGGAAATTTGGAAAACAGCTCCCTGACCAACTGACTGGAAGAGATCCATAGTTGTTCACATTCCTAAATCAAATGACTCAACAGAATGGAAATTACCACTCATATCACATGCAAGTAAAATCATGCTAAACATTATCTAAAAACATCTAAAACAGTATACTGACAGAGAAATGCCAGAAATTCAAGCTGGATTTAGAAGAGGCCCTGGCACAGGGATAGCACTGCTGATGTCAGATGAATCCTGGCTGAAAGAAGTGAATACTAGAAGGATGTCTATTTGTGCTTTATTGACCATAATAAGGCATTTGACTGTGTTCATCACAACAAATCAGGGCTAACATTGAGACTTGGAATCCCAAAATTCCCATGCCGAAACCTGTGCTTAGGTTAAACTGCTGTCACCTGAACACAGAAGGAAACACTGCCATGGTTCAAAATCAAGAAATGTGAACAACAGGGCTGTATCCTTTCCCCAAACCTATTCAATTTGTATGCTGAACAAATCATTCAAGAAGCTGGATTTTACAAAACAGAGGGTGGCAACAGGCTTAGAAAAAGACTCATCAATAACCGACGTGCAGATGACACAACCTTGCTGAAAATGAGGACTTAAAGTGCTTGCTGCAGAAGATCAAAGAATACAGTCTTCAACAGAGATTACATCTCAAAATCAAGAAAACAAAACACCTCACAACTGGACTAATGTTAAGTGCCATCAAGCTGAGTAAGATTCACAACAACTCTATGAACAACAGATATGAACTCTGTTCTATCCTGAGCATCTTCATCATCACTGACATATTCAGGTCCACTGCTGCAATCACTGTGCCAGTCCAACTGGTTGAGGATCTTCCTCTCTTTCACTGACTCTCCACCTTTCCAAGCATTATGTCTCTCCAAGGAATAGTCTCTCCTAGCAACATGCCCAAAGTATGTGAGATGAATCTGTGTCATCAATGCTTCCAATAATCAATCTGGCTGCACTTTCTCCAACATACATCTGTTTGTTCTTTTGGCAGTCCATGGTATACTTAGTACTCTTCTCCAACACCACAGCTCAATGGCATCAGTTCTTCTGTCATCTTTATTCACTTGCCCACCTCTCAAATGGACAACAGGTATGGTATGAATCACGCACACATTAGTCTTCAAACTGATATCACTGTTCCTCAGCAATTTGATGAGGCTTCTGATTGCAAACTTTCCCAGTGTAATACATTTCCTGACTGTTGATTGTGGACTCAAGTAAGAGGAAATAATTAACAACTTCAACCTTTTCTCCATCTATGAAGGTGCTGCCTATTAGTATAGCAGTGTTTGTTTTCTTGGTGTTGAGATGTAATCTAAATTTTGATCTTCCACAACAAGGCCTTTTTATGTTCTTCACTTTCAGTAAGCAAGGTTGTGTCATCTGCATAACACAACCATACTGTTACCACATTCTTTTTCATAGAATCTGCCTTTGCATAGTCAATTAACGCACAGACAGACATTTTATCTGGTATTCTCTGCTTTCTTACAGGTTCCATCTGATATATATCCTCTGATGTCATCCAGAACATAAGCAATGATATATCCCCGGGACCATGAATCCTTCTAAACTCAGCTTGAATGTCTGGCAGTTTCCTGTCTATGTACGTTTCTAGCTGTTCTGGATGATCTTGAACAAAATTTTGGTTACATATGATATTAATGATATTGTTCAATAACTCCCACATTCTGTTTAATCATCTTTCTTGGAATTGGGAACAAATATGGATCTCTTTCAGTCAGTTAGTAAACTGTCTTCAAGATTTAATGGGCCAGTAGGTAACATCATATTAGACTGAAACATAGATTGTAAATGTCAATGATTTCATCTTGCTTGGATCCACAAATAACACACATGGTAGCAGCAGGAAAGGAATCAAAAGACATGTTGCACTGGGAAAGTCTGCTGTCAAGGATCTTTCCAAGGAGTTAAGGAGCAATGAAGTAATTTTAAAGACAAAGGTACACCTTTGCAATTACGTCCTACACATCTGAAAGTTGGACAGTGAATATGCATGGCAGAAGAATTGATAACTTTGAGTTGCAGTGTTGGAGAAAAATACTTCATGTCCCATGGACAGTCCAAAGAATAAATATATGCATCTTGAACAAAGTGCAAGCATCCTTAAGGCAAGAATTACTCTGTTTCACGTATTTTGAGAGTATTATTAGGAGGTTCAGTTCTTGCAAAAAAGACATCATGCATGGAAAGGTGCTGAGTAAGTGAAAGAGAGGAACACTCTCAACAAGATGGGATGGCACAGTGACTATAACAATAGGCTCGAAAATTCAGAGACAATGAGGATGGCACAAGATAGGACAAGGTTCAGACCTGTTCTTCACAGGATCACTGTGGGTTATAGCTGACTTGAAGATACCTAACAACAACTACTACATGTCAGGAAATAGAGTTACAACGATGTTTACAATCACAATACAAGGTAGTTATTAACATTCACTCTTTAAAAATGAAGGCAGTCCCCCAGTTATGAGCTCAGCTCTTAAGTATGTCATTAAGAATTTGTAGGTAAGTCAGACCAGAAGGACATGGTTCTTGTTTAGTTCTATTTTAGACAAAGAAAATCTTAAAATCTTTTCTATTATTTCAAAGCTGCAAGTGAAGGTGATTACAATGACAAATGTGTGGCTAAGAAATTTTAAAGTGAGGGAAAATAGCAATAACATTAAGGGGCAAGGAGCTCCTTAAATCAGATGTCCCTAACTTGGGAACTTATTGTAAAAAGAGTTTGCCTAGTTATGTCTTAATGCTACCACAGCTACTCCAACCACAAGCAAATCAAATGTCCAATCCTTATGTGTTAAAATGGAGAAAATGGTATCACAACAGAGCAAGATCTTAACAAGTAAGGAAATTCAAAATATAGTCTTTATAATTTTCAATATTGTCTAATTTAATCCTCACAAAGGTTCATGACAAATGAGTTAGTATTCTTAATTTGTATAAGACAAAACATTGGCTCAGAGAGAATAGTGAACCTAAGCCTGTCAACTTCCAAGGATTAACATTTCAGAAAAGTGAAAAGTAAAATCATAACTCACAAGCAATCCAATACACAACCCCAACCCCTGCAAGACTTCCGGTGTTGTAAAAGAAAAAGATCAAGTGCCACCATCTACCACAGTATGGTGAAACAGTACCCTGACACAGAATAAAGGGCTGTCTTGAGAGGAAAAGCTATATAAAAATCATCCTCTAGCCTCAAGTGCACACTGTTGGGAATACTGCCACTGGAGAAGGATGCCTGGGCCAAGCAGGGAGTCATAGTGTATAACAGTGAATAACGTTATTTACCTGTAAAATCTAGGTAAGTAATTTCCTTCGTGTTTAGTAACCTCATCTTTAAACAGGAAATAATCATAGTGCCTAACTAAAGTGATTGTTAAGGAACCTTGCCAAATACCAATTTCATGGAATGCTGGTTGTATAAAACGGTATATGAATCAGATTAGCACAGTGCTTGGGGCTTCCTGTTATTAGGGGCTGCTGAGGCACCTTCTACTGGAGACAACATATGTGCAACAGAATCACTGCCCCCTCCCCCCCCATCCTGTGCCACCCTCCCCGTCTCTGCTGTGCTCATTGCTACACTCATTGGGTTAGTTACTCTTGTTGAGTATCTTCCTCTCTGTTGTTCTCCCTCCACTTTTCCAAGCATGAGGTCCGACTGGGCTTTCCTGCTAACATGCCCCAAATACATCATGATGACTCATCACCACTGCTTCTAAGGAGCACTCTGGCTGCACTTCTTCCAAGACAGATTTGTTTGTTCTTTTGGCAGGCTACATATATTCAGTAAGTACTCTCTTTCAACATCACAATTCAAAGACATTAATTCTTTCCTCTTTCTTATTCACTGTCAACTTTCACTGATGCAAATGAAAATAACCATGCTTTGTATCAGGCACATTTAGTTGTGTTTCCCCCCACCCCCCACATTTTTAATCTATATTTGGAACAGAACACTCATGAGGTTAGACTTTTTCTTCATGTACATTTAGTTTACATTTACATTTGAGCTATGGTGCTGGAGAAGAGTATTGAATGTACCATGGACTGCCAAGAAAACAAACAGATTCATCCTACAGAGGTTAAACCAGGCTACTCCTTGGAGGCAAGGATTCTGGGGCTTCATGTGACATACTTTGGACATGTTGTAAGGAGAGACAGGTCTTTAGAGAGGGACATCATGCTGGGTACAGTAGAGGGACAGCGCCGGAGGGGAAGACCCTCTATGAGGTGGACTGATTCAGTGACTGGGGTAATCGGGATGGGTGTGTCAGAGGCAATGAGATTGGCACGGGATAGAGCACGGTTTAGGGCTATTGTACATAGGGTCACTATGAGTCGCAAATGACTCGACGGCACATAGCAACAACAACATTTAGTTTTACACAATCATTTCTGTACATTGTCTTGTTTGTGTGTGTGTTTTATTTTGATTTATTTACAAAGTTTGAAAATCTTGTTTTCACAAGAGATCCTTCCCATTTTCTTTGCCCCACCCACCCATCGAATTGTGCAACCCTATGATTAACTCCTTACCACCCCTCCCCCCATCCTCACCCCTCTATTTCCACTCTCCTCTCGCCTTGGATCCTCATACTCATTCTAAAATAATGGTTTTATATAGTGTTTTTCCTTGTGGGACTGAGTCAGTTCACTCAACATAATGCTCTCCAGTCCTTCTCAAGTTAGGTGGTAATTTACAAAATAATTCCTCCTATGTGTTGTGTAGTATTCCACTGTATGAATGTACCACAACTTCTCAATCTATTCATTTGTGTTTGGACATCTGGGCTGTTACTATGTTCTTGTGATGGTAAATTATGGTGCACATTTAATTTTTTTTTTTCACATTTAATTTTTAAATTGACATCTCTGCTCTCTTTATCACTTTTCAAGAGGTCCTCGGTAGCAGATTTTCCCAGTGTAATATGCAGTTTGATTTCTTAATGCCTGGGTGTTGATTGTGGATCCAAGTAAAAGGAAATAGCTGACAACTTGCAACTTAATCTTTTCTCCATTTATCATGACGGTGCTTATCGGTCCAGTTATTATAGATTTTTGTTTTCTTGATGTTGAGTAATGAACAGTAAAGGCTGTATTCTCTGAACTTCTTCAGTATATACTTCATGTTTTAGTCTTTTTAAATCTCTAGTTTAGCACTGGGTATTTATGTCTGTATATTCCAGAATTTTGTTTGAAGGCTTTTGAAAAGTATACATTCTGCAATAATTACTTAAAAGTTTATTTTTATCAGATCAAATTAATAAAGTTTAGAGTAATACAATTACTTCACTATTTATTAATAAAAAATTCACTGGAACACTGTGTGTGGGGTTGAAGTCCACCCTAGGACTTATTTTTAATTATTTTTAAATTTTATTTTATAATAGCTTATTTACAAAGTTGGAATAGATAGCTTTTCACACTAGATCTTTCCCATCACCTTCACATTGCCCCTCCACCCATCAAATTTTCCAACACTATGATTAACCCTCTTCCTCTAGTCTCACCCCTCCGCTCTCCCCCTTCCCTCCTTTGGATCCTCATACTCATTCTACAACAATGGTCTTATACAGTATTTGTCTTTATGAGACTGTGTTAGTTCACTTAGCATAGTGCTCTCCAGTCCCTCCTATGTTAGGGAGTAACTTACAAAATTATTGCTTCTGTATGCTGCATAGTAGTCCACTGTGTGCATGTACTGTAATTTCTCAATCTATTTGATTGTGGTTGGACATTTTGTGTTATTTCCATGTTCTTCTGATGGTGAATAATGGTGCTATGAACACTGGTGTACAAGTCCCCATTTGTGCCTCAGTTCTCATTCTCTCGGAGTATAGTCTACACAGTGAAGACAGCTGGGTAATAGGTTCAGCTTTTTTGCGGATGCATCAAACTGCCTTCCAGAGTAGTTGTACCATTTAGCAATCCCACCAACAATATATAAGAGTTTCTATCTTGTTACATCCTCTCCAACATTTATTCCTTGCTGTCCTGTTAAACTTTGTTACTGCTACTAGAATGAGATGGTATTCCACTGTGGTTTTGATTTGCATCTCTCTTATTGCCAACACAATGTGGAGAGGATAAAACTGATGAATTTGACCTTCTAAAGATTAAATCACTATGCACATCAAAACATTTTCCAACAGAGTGGGGGAAAAAACCACCCTACTGACTGGGGAAAAACACTTTTGACAATATAATTTCAGACAAGAGTCTCCTATCAAAAGTTTACAGAATCCTACAGGGCCTTCACAAGAAAAAGACTGATAAACCAATTACAAAATGGGCAAAAGACAAAGAATTTTCACAAAGGAAAACATTCAGAAAGCCAACAGACACATCAAAAAAATGCTCAAAATTATTGGCAATAAGAGAGAGGCAAATTAAGACTTACTTTATAATTTTGTAATATAAAATACTGTGCAGACAGAATAGAAATGAGAAGTAAATCAATATTCCAAAGACGCGTGTTTTTCATACAGCATTTTGTTTTCTTAAACAGATTTAGCTATCTCTTTGTCCACAAGATTAATTTAACTAGTAATTATTTCTTTTCTGGTTAAAGTAGAGGGAAACTTTACCTCAATTCCGGTTTTATTTTTCAGAAACTTTAAGTGCAGTAGAAAGAATGCTGATTTACAGTATTTTTTTCTAATATAGCTCACCTATATCTACAGATTAAGTTCAGAGAGACACAGCATCAGATAATTAAGTCATTAGGGTGATTTTTAGTTTCAATCATTATTATCACTACCTGCTGGCAACAAGAATGCAGTAACAAGAAAATGTTCATTAGCATGAATGTATAGATCTTCCCATGACCAAAAATAGCCAATTAAAAAAAATCTATCACAGTTTTTTTTTTTAAGAAATAAAAATGCTAAAACAAGAATAACATTCTCTGTCATTCTAATTCAAAACTTAAACTCATTGGCACTGAGTGGAAACCATATCCTCCAAGGGTTTCCAACTCAAAAGCTCATTGTTGTTAAGTTGGAACTGACTCATTGTTGATCCTCACAGTGGGTTTCTGGAGACTGTAAACAGCAAGGGAGATCTTTCTCCCATGGAGTGACAGGTGGATTAGAATTGTCAGAGAGGTACTGCCTTTGGCTTAGCAATGTTGCTGATGGAAGAAGGAAGATCTTCACTCTGTATTCCAAGGCAGTAAAGAAGATTAACAGGCAGTAAAGCAGTAGCATAGCCAGTAGGCAATGATGCACTTAGGGCCACACAGAACCTTTTAATACTATGAGTGGAACAGAAATGCAAGCAAAATTCCCTGCATTTCCACACTTCCAATTTCTACTCTCTATAGCCAGAGTGACCTTTATCAAACTCACAAAACTGAGTATAGCACCTGCCAGTTAAAATTCTTGAAAGATTTACAATATTCTTGGATGTAATATAAAATGTCTTTACAATGTCTTGAATGCCTATTACGATTCACTTGTTTTCATCTCCTAACAACTTCCTTCAATTTTAAGCCTTCTAGATACATCATTTAGAAGTAATTGTAGGTAAAAACTACAATTACACTATGCCTTCAGTTCCTGGAACTCTATTTTACTTCCTCTTCACTCAGTTAACTCAAATTCTACCAGCAATTAACTATATGACAGCATGATATATTGATATATTGGCTTGTGAATAAAGTGTTACAGGCAGTAGAGAGAGATGATTATTCTACTAGAGATCCTGTATCTTTGTTACCAGCAATAGAAATCAACCTAGTGTAATTTCAGCAGAAAACAATTTATTAAAGAATATTAGACACTTTGCAGGATTCTCCAGTAGTGCTATAGACCAGTTTTGGAGAATGTGTCGCCTTGGATTGAGCCTGCAGTTTATGCTGCTACTGCCTGGAAAGTGCAGGCTGAATGCTTCCACTGGAATCACTTCTCTGCTATATTTGGAAACTTGAAATAGCTGCCACTATTACTACTGTCTTCTCTAGAAATAGAGTCTGTGGTTCCTGTTTTATCATGTTAGGGGCTTTAGCTTCAAAGTCTGTTGTTTGTACATCTGACTGAGTTCACTGGTGGCTATTATGTTAATCTTTCTCACTGAAGAGTTCCTAATTTTCGCTGGCTCTCTATTTTAGTAAACATGATGCCATTTTCCTAGCCATTGGTCTTTTTTAATAATGTGTCCAAAGTAAGTAAATTAAAATCTTGTCACTCCCACTTCTAAGAATCATTCTAATTGTATTTCTTCTAAGGTTGATTTGTTCATTCTTTGACAGTCAGGCTTCACCAACACCACAGATCAAATAGACCAATTTTTCTTCTATATTGTGACTGAAAAGACTGAAAAGATCATGGTTTGGGCCTCGTGTACCTAAGTCATCAAAGTGATATCTTTATTTTTTTAATACTTCAAAGCTTTTACTGCAAGATATTTATCCAATGGAAGATGTTATTGGATTTCCTGATGACTGCTTCCAAACTACTGTTGGTGTTATGTGCGCTTGAGGTGACTATGACTCATGACTCTATGAACGACTCTGAACCCTGTCCTATCCTGAGTCAACCTCACTGTCTCTAACACACTTGACCCCATTGCCACAGTCACTGTCTCAATTCGTCCCATCTAAGGTCTTCTTTTCCTATGTTGACCCCTTCCCTAACATGGTCCTGTGCGGTCTCTGAGTTATTGCATGGGGTTTTGGACCCAGTAACGCAGTTAAGATTGCTGTTGGGAAAAGTGGAAAGAAGTGCCAGAGTGTAGGGGACATGTCTGACCTCATGAGATTTGACTCTGTGTTGTTGATGGGGACAGTTGCCTTTGTGAAGTTGGTAAGGCTGGACATGGACATCCTCACATAGTCCTTGTTCTTTTTACAGTATGTGAAAGGGGGTTTCAAAATCCTTGCCTCCAAAAAGCAACTTTGTTTTATAATTGCTAATAACAGCTCAAAGGAAGTGAGTGGAAATAAAAGTTTATGAGATTAAGGAAATAACACTAAACTATAGCTTAAAAGTATAGGAACAAAGAAAGACAACCAGAAATGGTAAATTAGTTGATTCTGACTTTTGGCAAAACTATGTGTGTAGAAGAGAATTGTCATATAGCTTTTTAAGGTTGTGCCTTTCTGAAAGTAAATCATCAGGCCTATCTTCTAAGTTCCCACTGGTTGCTGGTTCAATTTGCCAACCATTTGAGTAATAGACTATTTTGTAGAACTTTTAATACCTCTGTGTTAAGTGCTCTTTCGGCCTGAGTAGCCTCACAGTCACTGTATGAACAACCTGTCTGAATCTGAAACCTGTCCTATCCTGCACCATCCTTATCATCCCCGAAACGCTTGGGACCACCACAGACACTGTATCAATCCACCTTGTTGAAGATCTATCCTCTTTTGCTGATCAACCATTCTTCCAAGCGTGATGTCTCTCATCGTCCAAAGATGAATACTGCAAATTTTATAAATATGTATTTTCTCCTTCTGCTTCAAAAAAAGACATAACATAATACAAAGTTGTGAGAATTATGTGCTAATCAAGAAGTTGGTGGTTTAAACTTATTGGTCATTCTATGGGAAAAACTGAGGAAGTCCGTTACTGTGAAGATTCACAGCCTGAGAAACTCTCAGGGAGCAGTTCTAGTCTACACTATTCAGGTTAGTATGAGCCAGAATTGACAACTAGATGGCAGTGGGTACTTCTCCAGAACCACAGCTCAAAGGCATCAATTCTCTATCATCCCTAGCCACCACTGTCCAACTCTCTGATACATAGCACATAACTGCGAAGACTACAGCCTGGATCAGGTGCACCTTAGTTTCCAGCCTGACATCATTGCTCTTCAGTACTCTTGAGAGGTCCATTACAGCTGACCTTCCCAATGCAATTCGTCTCCTGGTTTTCTGGCTGCTGTTACCAAGAGTGTTGACTGTGGAGCCAAGTAAACTAAAACTGTTAACTATCTCAATCTCTTCACCATTCATACTGATGCTGCCAATTGGCCCAGTGGTGAGAATCTTTGTTTTCTTGATGTTGAGCTTCAATCCATATAGGAGGCTGCAGTCCTTGACCTTCTGCAGCAAGTACTTCAGGTCCTCCTCAGTTGCAGCAAGCAGGGTTGTATCGTCTGCATAACGCAGGTTGTTGATGATCTACTGATAGGCAGAATATAAACTGGAAATATAATCCTCGAATAATACTATAAGCCAATTGGACCTAACAGAAATCTACGTGGTTGTTGTGTAGTGCTGAGTCAGAATCAACCTACAGTTGACACTCTAGCAGTTATCAAGGCAGTAAATCATTCAGGACTGTCCATTTTTCTTCCAGAGCAGCTAGTGGATTTGAATTGTGTACCTTTGAGTTGACAACAACACATTCCCTTACAACCAGGCCACCAGAGGTCCCAAACAGATATCTATAGAACACTTCAGTTAATAGTAGCAGAATGTATATTCTTCTCAATTGCACATAAAGCATTCCCTAAGACAGGCCATAAATTAATGTATAAAACAAAAGAATTGAAATCATACACAGGATGATTTCTGGTAACATGGATTGAAATTAGAAATCACTAACAAAGTAATCTGGAAAAATGACAAATAAGTAGATATTAAGCAACATTATTCTATAATAAAAGTGTCAAAGAAATTTAAAAAAAAGTAAAGTTAGAGAATATTTTGAGATGACTGAAGATATAAAACATCTGAGATGAAACTAAGGACTGCTTAGAGGTGTGTGTGTGGGTGTGTGTGCCGACACACAACTGTAAACATCATTAACTATCTAGCCTATCCCCTTCACATTAAGACACTGAAACAAAGAAGAGCAAACTAAACCCAAAGCAAGCCATATAAAGAAAAAAAAATGAAGGTTATAGCATAAATAAACAAGAGCATATACAAGTAGAGAAAATAAATCATTACAGACATTGCTTCTTTGAAAAAGAACACCGCAATTAATAAACTATTTGGTTGACATACCAAGAAAAAGATGACTCAAATTGCAGATGTCTTAATAAGACAGAATTTTAATTTTGAGAGAAATATTTTTTATTTTTTAAAAAAATTTTTTAAATTTTATTTTGTTATTTTTGTGTGAGTGTACCGTCAAATCAGATCTGACTGGTACAGGAGGAGACTGTCCCTCCTTCCCTGGCAGAGCATCTGGTGGATTCGAACTGTGCGCCTCTGGGATTGTAGTTGCAGCTCCTTAACATTAGGCCACCAGAGCTTCCCGAGAAATCTTTTTTAAAAGATATATTCACTTTCTTCTTGGATTATATTTTAAAAAAATAATTTTCCATTCTAAAAAAATGAAATATTCCAAAATTACCAGAAAATATAAGTTGTAAAAAGAAACAGTTCTACACTCAGAGTTGTTGTTGTTGGATGCTGTTGGGTTGAATACATCTCACAGCGACACGATGAACAGCAGATCTAAACCCAGATCTATCCTGTGTCATCTACAGCATATGTGACACACTTGACTGCAGTTACTGTGTCAATCCATCTGGTTGAGAGTCTTCCTCCCCTTTGCTGACCCTCTACTATCCAAGCATGATGTCCTTGTCTAAGGAATATCTTCTCCTAACAACCTGCCCAAAGTATGTGAAGTAAAGCTTTCTTATTTTTGTCTCCAAAAAAAAAACTCTGGTTGCATCTTCTCAAAGAAATATCTGTTAGTTTTTTTGGCAGTCCATGGAATATTCAGTACTCCAACACCAGATCTCAAAGGTATCAATTCCTTTTTGGTCATCAATATTCACTGTCCTATTCTAATATGCATAGCAAGTGACTGAAAAGACCATAGTCTGAATGAGACACACCTTTGTCCTCACTGACATCAGTGCTCTTTCATAATTCTAGAGGTCCCTGAATGCAGATTTTGCAAAAGGCTCCTGATCTTACTTCTGATACCAAGGGTGTTGACTGCGGATTCAAGTAATATGAAATCAGAACTGGCTTTGACAAGCACTGTGGCATTTGGACAAGAACAAACTGGGAGGAGGGTAGAGAGAATAGTGTAACAATGAATGAGTGGAAGCCCAAAATCTCTGTAAATGTTTATGAAAATTAATAAAATATAATTATAGGAAAAAAAAAGAAATCGTTGACAACTTCAATCCAGTGGCACAAATTTTTGTTTTCTTGACACTGAAATGCAATCAATATTGAAGGCTGTGTTCTTTTAGTCTCTGCAGCAAGCACTTCAAGAATGCCTCACTTTTAGCAAGCAAGGTTGTGCTATCTGTATAACATGGGTTATTTATGAGTCACCCCCTAATCTTGATGCCATATTCATCTTCACTTGCACCCAGTTTCTCGAATATATTGCTCAGTACAGAACTAAATGGGTATGGAGAGAAGCTAAAACCCCTGACACACTCCTTTCTTAATTTTAAACCAATTTAATGTTCCCTTCTTCTGTTCATGCTTTTCGTCTAATTATGGGCTTTGCATGAGCACAAGTATCCTGGGATTCATATGCTTTTCAGTTTTAGCCATAACTTGTTATGATCCACACAGTCAACTGCCTTTGCACTGTTCTGGCATTCTTTAATTTCAACTAGGATCCACCTGACATCAGCAATGGTATCTTTTGTGCCACACCTTCCACTGAAGGAGTCTTGGTTTTGTATTGTATTATGTATTCTATAATGGTTACCTATGATAGACAGTGTTTCATGGAGCTTTGCTATTAAAACAAGCTTGGAAACAAGAGAGGCATCCACTTCTGAAATGGCTTGCCTCCTCAAACTCTATGAACATGAAGAAATGACCAAAGTTATACAAGTGTTCAGGTCTTTCATTCATAGGGTCTTTAGGAGTCATCTATGTCTCGACGGCTCTTAACAACTTAACAACATGATACTATTTATACCTATAAATAAGAGAATGTTTATTTACTATGAAGTTAAGATGCGAAAAGAAGACTTCAAAGAAGTTGATATGACTCCTGTCCTATCCTGTGTCATCCCTATCATCTCCAACACACTTGAGCCCATTGCTGCAGTCATTGTGTCAATCTATTCCATTGAAGGTCTTCTTCTCTTTTGCTGACTCAATATCTTTTCTAGCATGATGACCCCTTAGATATAGCCTATCCTAGCACTATGTCCAAAGTATGAGAGCCAAAACTTCACCATCCTAAACTTCTGGTTGCACTTTCTCTGAGACATATCTCTTTGTGCTCTTGGCAAGGAATGGGATATTCAGTACACCTTTCCAACACAACAACGCAAAGGCATCGCTTTTCCTGTCATCCTTATTAACTGTCCAGCACTCAGATGCACAGCAGTTGACTGGAATAATTATGGCTTGAATCAGTTGAACCTTAGTCTTTAGACTTAGAACTTTAGTCTGCAGGCCTGTGGAGAGGTCCTTGACAACAGAATTTCCCAATGCTATTTGTTTCCAAATCTCCTGTTGGTATGAAGGGTATTAATTGTGGATACAAGAAAGAGGAAATTGTTAAAAGTTTATCTTTTCTCCATTTATTATGATGTTTCCTATCAGACCAGTGGTGAGGATTTTGGTTTTCCTAATGTTGAGGTATAATCTATATTGAAGGCTGCATTCTTTGATCTTCTACAGTATAAATAAGGCTATTTAAAGCAGTCAAAATAAGAGAAGAAAAATGAGCCAGGACTGCAAAATAAGCTATAAACCTTTTTGCTGTTGAGTCTGAAGTGACATAGAAGCTGACCTTCCAGTTGGTTTTTGAAGTTGTAAATCAAAGGGGAAGAGATTTTCCATCTTTTTCCTCTGGAGTCAGTGATGGATCCAAACCACTAGATAGGTGCTGCTGGGGTCATAAGTAGGCCACCAGAGTGCCCTTCAGGAATGGAAACGCTGTTGTCAAGAGCAGAACAAGTAAATAAACTAAACCAAAACAAAAACTCCTTAAACTCATGGCAGAAAGAGGCTATATTACACATTTAGTTTGAAATTAAAAAAAGAGATAAAATGCCACATATCTTTTCTTGATTTTTATTATTGTTGTTGTTGTTATGTGCCGTCTAGTCGTTTGCGACTCATAGTGACCCTAGGTACAACAGCCCTAAACTCTGCTCTGTCCTCTGCCAATCACACTGTCTCTGACACTCCCATCCCGACTATCCAGTCACTGAATCAATCCACCTCATAGAGGGCCTTCCCCTCCTGCACTGTCCCTCCAACCTCCCAAGCATGATGTCCTTCTCCAAGGACCGGTCTCTCCTCACAACATGTCCAAAGTATGTTAGACAGAGCCTCAGAATCCTTGCCTCCAAGGAGCCACCTGGTTTAACCCTTTCCAGGACAAATCTGTTTGTTTTCCTAGCAGTCCATGGTATTTTCAATACTCTTCTCCAGCACCACAGCTCAAAGGCATCAATTCTCCTTCTATCCTCCTTGGTCATTGTCCAACTCTCTGATGCATAACAGGTGATTGCAAAGACCAAGGCCTGTATCAGATGCACCTTAGTCTCCAAAGAAATACCATTGCTCTTCAGTACTTTGGAGAGGTCCCTAACAGCAGACTTTCCCATGGCAATGCGCCTTTTAATTTCCTGGCTGCTGGTGCCAAGAGTGTTGACTGTGGAGCCGAGCAAACTGAAGCTGTGAACAATCTCAATCTCTTCACCATCCATCCTGATGCTGCCAATTGGTCCAGTGGTGAGAATCTTTGTCTTCTTGACATTGAGCCTCAATCCATATTGGAGGCTGCAGTCCTTGACCCTCTGTAGTAGGTGCTTCAGGTTCTCTTCAGTTAAAGTCACAAATGGTATTTAAATAGTTTTTGGCTTAACTTTTTTTCATAAGGATTCAATAAACTGTCCCTCACATCCTCTATTCTTCTAGCATTTGTTGTATTTTATTCTTATTCTATTTTGATGTCTCTTGTAAGTATCAATTATTAATGGAAAAGAATAATGAAGGAAGAATTAGAAAAAGTATTTTGGTTTTGAAAAGTGAGTGAATCAGATTATGTTAAGTCCCTTTTTAATACAGATAAGAAACTCAACTAAATATGTTGTCAAACAGAGCATTTTAAATTTCTGGTGTAGTGATAAAAAAGAAAGCAAAGTGCATCATAATTAATCTTTCTTCATGCCAGGACAGATTCAAATATAAGGAGTGAAAAATGTGGGATAAACAAGTGATGCAAAGCACATTCACATATAAGGGGATTGCAACATCTGGAAGATTAATGTCAATGAAAAGTTATACTCTAAGTCAGCTCATCAGTATGATAATCAAAACATATAAGAAAAAGGATCACAACTCTGATCACTAGATATATCCTTGTTATAACATTTCTCAGAAAGTTTTCTGAAGATGTATATATGAATATGAATACACACACAGCTAAATGAATAAGTAATCTAAAAGCTGGGGCAAAAAGTAAGAATGATTTTAAAAATAATAGAGGAGGGGAAATAAGCTTTGTTATGTAGTCTAACCATGAAGTCAAATGACAGATTTCATGTTTCCTAATGTATTTTAACCATAAGAGGGCTCTGGTGGCTTAGTGTCAAGAAGTTGCACTGCAATTCATCCCAGAGTTACATGGTTCTAATCTACCAGATGCTCTGCTAGAAAAGGAGGGGCAATCTCTTCCTGTACCAGTCAAATAAGATTTGATGGTACACAAAAAAAATAATAAAATTTTTTAAAAAGTTTTAA
>NW_006399760.1:17882502-17894187 GCF_000299155.1 Elephantulus edwardii | reverse complement strand
AACAGCAGACTTTCCCATGGCAATGCGCTTTTTAATTTCCTGGCTGCTGGTGCCAAGACTGTTGACTATGGAGCCAAGCAAACTAAAGCTGTGAGCAATCTCAATCTCTTCACCATCCATCCTGATGCTGCCAATTGGTTCAGTGGTGAGAATCTTTGTCTTCTTGACATTGAGCCTCAATCCATATGTAACATAAATAAGTAGGAAAAAATGAAAAAGTAGTTGGCTAAAAAAGTAGACTGATTAGAAGGTTTGCATCAACAAAGACATTTATGTGGTATCATGGACATTTGGGGCCAAATAATCTGACTACTCATGAAAAGGTACAAGTTTGTATTTAAAGTAAACCTTCCCAAACTTGAAAGACTGTACAACATAAAAGTTATAATCCTCTTTGCTGAACAGGGTCTTAACAGACAATATTTTACATCTGGTATATATATTATTTTGAATGTTATATTTTAATAATGACTTAATAAGAATTTTTAATGTAAATTAATTTGAGAACTTCTATCTCAACTATTTAGATAATATTTTACATCAATTATAGACTTAAACAATATGGTGTTCTATCTACAATAAAGAGAAAAATGTTTTAAACACTTTAGTCCATTATCACATCATGTTATTCTATCATCACTCTTTTACTGAGTTTATAAATAGATATGCAAAATTATAATAATTACTCATCTTTTTTTTTCTTTCTTTTTTTTTTTTGGTTTCCACATGTGGTAACTTTGGGTAGGAAGTAGAAGAGCAGAAAAGTTATATGTGAAACATAACTGGTAAAACACCTAGTGAAGTATAGTTATCATCCCCAAAACATACTTCTGCAATTGAGACTCTAAATTTTCTGCTTTTATTCAGATATCATTCAGTTATTCAGTATTACAGACTGCTGTAAACCAAGCTGCATTTGTTCATGAAGCAGATGGAAAAAGTAGCTGTCTTAAAATGTGATTAAAATATGAGGTCTCTGTTTAGTATTTATTTCTTTTTAAGCTTCAGATTTTAGGCTTAGCAACTTTAATCAAGAGAAGGAAGGCCAGGCAGCTGCTGCTAACTCCAGTCTACCGTGTGTGTGACTGCAGAAAACTCAAAATATACCAAACCCATTGTCAAGACAACTCTGATACATGGAGAGTCGACACTGAGTGCTAGGGCTATATTCATTGCTATGGGAGAAGATTGTGTTTTTTTCTCCCATGCAGTGGATAGTGGATTAGAAATGCTGACCTTTGATTAGAAGTCCAGTCAAACATGTGATATATAAGGGTTAAACAGTGTGAAAACAAATATTGAACAAGTCATCAACTCTATATTTTGGCCAGGGTGTGAGAGAATATCACGTATTTATTATTGTTGGGCTCATATCGTAATTGAACAATTCTTCAGAATAGCAACTACTTGTGACTTTCTCTTGTATCTAATAGCTGTTATCTATTATTATAAAAAGAGTTCTGGTGGCTCAGTGCTTAAATTACATGTTTCCTAATCAAAGGGTGGATAGTATGAACTTATCAATGCCTGGAGGGAGAAAGATGGGGCAGTTGGCTTCTGTTATAGAATTTGGAAACTCTAAAAAAGACAGTCCTACTTTACACTATAGGGCGGGTATGAGCTAAAGTGAATAGATGATAGTGGGAATTAATATAAAATTGAATTTATGGTTTTATATCATTATTATTGTTGTTTACTATCAAGTCAGAACCTACTAATAGCTGACACTCCAGTGGGTTTTTATTGTTGTGTTGTTGTTATGTGCCATTGAGTCACCTGTCACAGCAACCCTATGTACCCCAGCTCTGAACTCTGCCCTGTCCTGAGTCAGTCTCATTCTATCCCACTGAGCAACTGGTGGATTCCAACTCTGTGTCTTCAGGATTACAACACTTCTCACCATTAGTCACCAGAGGTCCCTATCTTGATTAGATTGATGCACAAATATATGCACGTAAACAAATTATAGAACTATGTTACAAATGTCAACACAAGTGTATCATATTAAAAAAAATGAATCCTGCACACTGGCATTGGAATCCAAGCTCATTTTTAGGTTTACAATCTTAGCATCTTAGACATGAGCAGTGGTATTAATTTTCCATCCATAAAACAGTATTAGAGACTAATTACTTTCTAACTTTTACAGAAGAATTTCTGTGAAAAAAATTACTTGGCCATATGATAAGGAAAATACTAAATACAGAACAAATGTACAACTCCACCAAAGAGCTCCATCATTTATTTTACAACTCCCTGTGGTGTTTAAGTAAATTATACAATTAGAAAAATTTTTTTTTTAGAAAAATTTTTTAAAGTGCATTTACACTTTAATCTGATTTTTAAAAATTAATCCCATAAATATTCTGCATATATACAAAGGAACATATGTTTCTGAGTTGTTTACTGCGGCAGTACTGCAGAGTAATGCATTGCAACAGCAAAAGACTTCAGTCCAGTGTTTTACTACAAGAGTCTAATTAAATAAACCACGGTCACATCTTTCTAATGGAATACCATGCAACTAGTAAAAAGTAATATGTACTGACACTAAACAACTTTCCAAAATAAATTGTTCCATTAAGAAAAGAAAATAATCCCTGAAGTACAAATTAATATATATATCGTTTATATTCCCAAGCTCACATGAAAAATGCCAGGGCTCCACACACAGCCAGGGTCTGGGTTTTCACTTCCCAAGTCAGCATTGGGAACCCCACAAATTCATAAAAGACGGGATCTGAGACTGCCTCTAATCTTCTTAATCAGGTAATTCTCACTCTAGAAGAGACCTATCCTGACCTTGGAAATTATCGCACTGTGACAGCACAGTGTTACAAAATGAAAAACAGAGTCAATGAATCACAAAACTTAGAAGCAGCTCACCTTGCCTCAGGCAAAAATCTTTCCCTGAAGGTGGTACATAGGATTTGGACTTACATCCACCAAAGTGTAAGACTGGAAACAGTGTGAGACACCAATAGCAGTGCCTGGTGCAAGACATTGTGGACTAAGCTATTATATCAAAGGGTGGTGGGGAAAGGGAAGGCTGGACCAAGTAGGTAGGAGTACAACAACAAGAAGTATCTTTCATCTGTACGGTAAAATCCCTTTTTTAAAAAAAATTATTTTTCATTATTTTTCTGTGTGTACCGTCAAATTAGATCTGACTGGTACAGGAGGAGACTGTTCCTCCTTCTCCAGCAGAGCATCTGGTGGATTCAAACTGCGGGCCTCTGGGATTGCTGTGCAGCTTCCTGCCACTAGGCCACCAGAGCTCCCTTCGGCAATATTCTTGTCTGTCAGATATTGTTCTGAAACTAAGCATCCAAATTAAGAAAGAGTGGGAAGAAGGATTGGCTATCAAATTCCTAAATAAATCAGGCCTTTGAACACACTATATCTAACAGAGCACACTTATAGTAGTTAACATATATGGCAACTGAGGCTGAGCTCTCACATTTGGAAACATAAAGAAGGAGGAACAGTTATAAGCAGAAACTTATGATTAGAACACGGAACGTGAGAAGCATGAATGTAGGATAACTGGGAAGTGTTAAGAAAGAAATGAAACACATTAATATTGACATACTAGGTATTAGCAAAATGAGATGGATTTATATGGGACATACTGAATCAGACCATGACTTGGGGCATACTGAATCAGACCATCATATGATCTAGTATTCTGGAGATGAAAAGTTGAGGGAAAAAAAGAGTCATTTTCATAGTTAAAAAGGCCAATCTAGATCCATTTTGAAATACAATTTTGTGAGTGACAGGATAATATCCATATGCATACAAGGAAGACCTGTTAATAACACTATCATTCAAATTTATGCACCAACAAACAGTGAAAGAGGAGGAAACAGATGATTTCTACCAACTGTTACAGTCAGAAATTGAAAGAACATGTAACCAAGATGCACTAGTAATATTAGGTGATTGGAATGCCAAAGTTGGGAAACAAGAAGAATAATCAGTAGTTGGAAAATACAGTCTTGGTGACAGAAATGGACCTGGGGATAGAATTCTGTACAATGAATGATTTATTCCTCGCAAATATCTTTTATTAGAAACATAACACAGGCTAAACACATGGATATCACCTAACAGAATAATAGGAATCAGACAGATTACATCTGTGGAAGGAATTGTTGGAAAAGTTCAATATTAGCAGTGAAAAGTAGGCCAGGTGCTGATTGTGGAAAAGACCATATTCACATGCAAGTTGAAATTAAAGCTAAAGAAGGTTAAATTTTATCCACAGAAATAAAAATTTGATCTTGAGTCTATAATCCCTGAATGTAAAAACCAACTCAGGAACAGGATTGAGACCTTGAACACTTATGAACGAACGAAGATCAGATGAGCTGTGGGACGATATCAGAAGATATCAAGAATATCATTCATAAAAAAAAAATTAAAAAAAAAAGAATATCATTCATGAAGAATGCGAAAGGCCATTATGAAGAAGGAAGAAGAAGAAAAGACCAAAATGGATGTCAGAAGAGACTCTGAATATTGCACTAGAGCACCAAGAAGCTAAAGCAAAGGGAAGAAATCAAGAAGTTAAGGAGCTGAACAGAAGATTTCAAAGGGCAACTCAGGAAGACAGGGCAAAGTATTATAATGAAATGTGAAAGGGGCTGGTATCAGAACTGCTGTATACAGGGTTGCTTTGGGTCACACAACGACAACAACAACAAACACACTACAATTTACATAAGAAAAGCTAGATAAAAATACTTTTGCATCTGTAACTTCTCTGAAGGAGAAGGATGGGGCAATTTTCTTTCACACAATTTACTGCATCTGAAACATTCCAGAAGGTTAGCTATGGGTCAGTTTCTCCTCTACAGAACATAACAATAACAAACTCTATCATGACAATTTTGTGACTGCATAAAGAAAAAGGACAATGATACACAAGAAAGAAGTATTAATAGTACTTAATAGGTGATGGAATTAGGGACAGTTGGAAGGAGGGGAAGTCAGACACTCACTATACATTTCTATATTGCTTTGATTTCTGAATCACTGGAATGATAAGGCGACAGATAAGAAAGAAAAGGGTTAAGAGACAGCTGACTGGCACCATAAGTGAATATGGTAACCTTTTACTTGGCTTCCAGGCGCAGCAATTTTGCTTTAATCTTTGCTCTGTTCTTGCAAGAACAAAGCATATTCTACTTTAAGAAGTTTTTGCTACATCTGAGTTAGAAAGAGGAAGGGAAAATCAGTGCTGAGGACTTGGGTGGGGGAATACATTACTTATAACTTAAAAAAGATCTTTCAGAAAATAAAAAACAAGTTCAGTCTCATATTTGTTTGGTATAGCCCACTAAGCCTAAATAGTAATTTTATCTACACACAGAAAGAAATACCTGTTTAGTTGATCCATAATCAAAAGTTTCTTTTATTTCTATTTCAGTTCAGTAAGACTAAATATTGAGTAAAATGGCTAAAAGAGTTAAGGACTCTCAGTAATTAAAGTATCAGTACAAATATCAGACAACTTCTATCCCCATAATAAACATAAATTCCACTCCCCATCCCCAAAACCCTCAGGCTTAGAGGGGGAGATGGAGCAGAGAGTCATACAAGTTATTATGCTGGAATGACAGAAAGAAGGACAAATAGTGTGGCAATAACCCTACAAAAGAACATTTCAAGGTTTATCCTGATGTACAAGGCTGCAAATGATAGCATACTATTCATATGCATAGAAGGAAGACCTGTTACAACTATTATTCATATATAACCAGCAACCAAAAAGCTACTGTTGCAGAAACTGAGGCCTCTGATCAGATTTTACAATCTGAAATTGATCAAACATGTAATCAATATGCTTTAATAATTGGTGACTGGAAAGTAAAAGCTGGAAAAAGGAGTTAAGGCTAGTAGCTAGAAAATATGGCCTTGGTGAACGAAATGAGGCTGGAGAGTAAATGACAGATTTATGTACAATCAATGACTTATTTATTGCAAATACTTTAAAACAACCCACATAAATGATAACTGTATACATGCACCTCACCTGATGGGATACACAGGAATCAGACTGGCTATATTTGTGGATACAGTCCATGAAAATTATCAATATCAGCAGTCAAAATAAGTCCAGAGGCTATGGAATATACCATTAATTAAGCATGTGCAAATTAAAATTAACCCAGAAGAAAATTAAAGTAAGTCCATAGAACAAACACAAGACAATGAGTATATTCCAAATGCCAATTGCCCCAGTGGTGAGAATGTTTGTCTTCTTGATGTGAAACTCCAAAACATATTGAAGACTACTGGAGTCCTTGACCTTCAGCAGCAAGTGCTTCAGGTTTGCCTCAGTTTCAACAAGTTAGGTTGTGTCATCTGCATAATATAGGTTGGTGGTGAGTTTTCCTCCAATCCTGATTCCACATTCCTCCTCATAAAGCCCTGCTTCCCAAATGATTTGTTCTATATATAGACAGAAGAGGCATGGGGGCAGGATGCATTCCTGATGTACTCCTTTACTGATTTTGAACCATGCAGTGCTTCCCTGCTCTGTTCTGAGGACTACTTCCTGGTCCAAGTATAGGTTTCACTTAAGCACAATCAAATGTTCTGGGATTTCCGTTTTCCTCAAGGTTAACCACAATTTGTTGTGATCTACACAGTCAAATGCCTTTGCAAATGGTACTCTGCTTTTGGAAAAGATCCATCTGACATTGGCAATAACGTCTTTAGTGCCATGACCTCTTCCAAACCCAACTTATATTTCTGGTAGTTCTCTGTCAATGTACTTGTCCCAGTCGTTTCTGGATAATTTTCAGCAGGATTTTGCCAGTGTGTGATATTAGTGATGTTGTTGTTGTTATGTGGCGTCAAGTCGTTTGCAACTCATAGCGACCCTATGCACAACAGCCCTAAACCCTGCTCTATGCTGCGTCAACCGCACTGCCTCTGACACACTCATCCCGATTACCCCAGTCACAGAATCAATCCATCTCATAGAGGGTCTTCCCCTCCTGTGCGGTTCCTCCACCCTCCCAAGCATGATGTCCCTCTCCAAGGACCCGTCCCTCCTGGCAACATGTCCAAAGTATGTCAGACGAAGCCCCAGAATCCTTGATCCAAGGAGTAGCTTGGTTTAATCCTCTCCAAGATGAATCTGTTTGTTTTCCTGGCAGTCCATGGTACATTCAGTACTCTTCTTCTTCTTTTTTTTTTTTTTTTCAGTACTCTTCTCCAGCACCACAGCTCAAAAGCATCCACTCTCCTTCTGTCCTCCCTAGTCATTGTCCAACTCTCTGATGCATAACCAGCGATTGCAAAGACCATGGCCTGTATCAGGCACACCTTAGTCTCCAGAGAGACACCGTTGCTCCTGAGTACTTTAGAGAGGTCTCTAACAGCAGCCTTTCCCATCGTGATACGCTTTTTGATTTCCTGACTGCTGGTGCCAAGAGTGTTGACTGTGGAGCCGAGCAAACTGAAGCTGTGAACACTCTCAATCTCTTCACCATCCATCCTGACGCTGCCAATTGGTCCAGTGGTGAGAATCTTTGTCTTCTTGACATTGAGCTTCAGTCCATACTGAAGGCTGCAGTCCTTGACCCTTCGCAGCAAGTGCATATGGTCCTCCTCAGTTTCAGCAAGCAGGGTTGTGTCATCTGCATAACGCAGATTGTTAATAGATCTTCCACCAATCCTGATGCCACAATTCTCCTCATAGAGCCCAGCCTCTCGGATAATCTGCTCTGCATACATGTTGAAAAGGTATGGAGACAGGATGCATCCCTGGCGTACACCCTTCCCAATTTTGAACCATGCAGTGTTACCCTGCTCTGTTCTGACTACTGCCTCCTGGTTCAACTATAGGTTTTATACTAGCACAATTCAATGTTCTGGGATTCCCATTCTTCTCAGAGTCAGCCACAGTTTGTTATGATCCATACAGTCAAATGCCCTCGCATAATCAATGAAACACAGATAGGCATTCTTCTGGTATTCTCTGCTTTCAGCCAAAATACATCTAACATCAGCAACAATATCCCTAGTACCACGACCCCTTCCAAACCCAGCCTGGACTTCCGGAAGTTCTCTGCTGATGTGCTTTCTAATAGTTTTTGGATAATCTTCAGTAGAATCTTGCTTGCATGTGAAATCAATGACACTGTTCTGTAGTTTCCACACTCAGTTGTGTCACCTTTCTTTGGAATGGGAACAAATATAGATCTCTTCCAGTCAGTTGGCCAAGTGATTTTTCTCCAGATTTCTTGGCACAACTTGGTGAGCACATCCAGGGCAACATATTAGTGATACTGTTTGATAATTTCCACATTCTTTTGGTTTGCCGTTTTTTGGAAAGGGAATAAATAAGGTTTTCTTCCAGTCATCTGGCCGGGCAATTGTCCTCCAGATTTCTCGGCACAACTTGGTGAGCACATCCAGGGTAGCATCTGTTTGCCGAAATATGGCAATCAGTATCTTGTCAATTCCTGGGCTTTATTTTTTGCCAGGTCCTTCAGAGCAGCCTGAACTTCCTTCTTCAACACAACTGTCTTTTGACCATATGATGTTTCTTGAAATTCCTCTGTCAGTCAATTGTTTTTGCTATAGTGACTTTGCAAACTCCTTCTATCTTTTTTAATGCTTCTTGAATCATTCAATATTCTGCCTAAAGCATTCTTAAGCACTGAAACTCTCAGCTTGAATTTTTTTCTTTAGTTCTTTCTACTTAAAAAATGCTGAGTGACTTTGGCCCTTTGATTTTCCAACTCTAGCTCTTTGCCAATCTTTCTTACTCATAGTGGAAGGTAGATTCAAATCCCCAGAGAGACACCACATTAGTAGCGTAACTCTCTATAGGCTAGGCCAACGTTGTGGCCTAGAGAGCTCCAAAAAGAAAGGAAAAAAAAAAAATTCATTGCCAGCAATAAATAGCTGGCAAGGGCGTAGTCACGGGAACTCTCATACATGGCTGCTGGGAACTTAAAATGGTGCAACTAGTATGGAAAGCAGTTTCGTGCTATCTTAGAAAGTTGAGAAACAGAAACATTATCTGATCTAGTAATACCATTGTTGCTGTTACTGTGTACTGTAGAGTTAGAACCAACCCACAGTTGACCCTCCAGAGGGTTTTCAGAGGCAGCTAATTGCACAGCAAGAGACTGCCCGTTTTTCTACTGCAGAGCAGCTGGTGGATTTCAGCCTTGTACCTTGGAGACTGCAGCACAGTTTCATAGCACTAGCCCACAAGATCTCCCTAGTAATCCACTATTGTTGTTTGCTACTGTATACCTTAGAGCTGGAAGTGACTGTAGCTGACTCACAGCTGAACCTCTGGTGGGTTTTCAGAGGCAGGCAATCGCATGGGCGGAGACTGCTCATCCTTCTCTCATGGAGCAGCTGGTGGCCTCAAACTGTGTTCCTTTAGGATTGCAATGCAGCTTTTTGCTGTTAGAATATATTTAAAGAAGTAAGAACTGCAACACCAACTGACATACTCATATCCATGTTTACTGCAATATTTATAAAAGCAAAGATCTGGAAACAACTCAAGTGCTCATCACTGGTGCAATGGTTAAGAAAAGAATGGTACATTTATACAACGGAGACATTTGTTGCACTAAACTCTGATGGCCTGGTAATAAGAAGCTGTCCTCCAATCTCAAATTCACCAGCTGTTCCATGGGAGAAGGATGGGCAATCTCCTACTGTGCAATTTAATACTCAAAAAACCCTGTGTAGGGTCAGCTAGGGGTTGGTTCTGAATCTACGGTACTCAACAACAAAAGCAAATAATGATCATAAATTTATAAAATACTGTACAACATAAATTAATATAGAACCAATTATGTTGAGTGAAATAAGTTAGCCAGAAAGGACTGGTATACAATTAGTAATACAAATACAGAAAGGGTTATATACAGATAAACATAAATTTTAGAGGGTTACGCATACACACACACACACACACTCTCTGTCTCACTTTCTTTCAATACAAAATCACAGACGTTAAGGTGCCTTGTTTAGGAAAGGGAAAATAAAAATTAAAAGCCAGAATAGAAAGACAGAAAGTGATACATAGTATGGTTATATTTCTATGATATTGTGAAAAAGAAAAAACTCTAGAGATAGAAAATAGCTCAGTAGTTTCCAGCGACTGATGGTGGGAGGGTCTGACTACAACAGGGACCAAGGAAATTGTTAAAGATGGTGGAGGTTCTCTATATTAACTATGCAGGTGGTTAAAGAAATCTGCCTGAGCTTAAGTGATTTAACTTTATATTAATTTAATCTTAATTAACTTAAATGTCACCTCATTTAGTTGGAAAAAAAGGATTTCCTTACATGCATTTATTAAATTTAAGAGGAAAAATGATAAAAAAAGAAATTATCTTAATGAAAGTAAAAAAGAAAAACCATAAATATAAAAAATGAAGGATCAAAATTATGTGAATAATTGAGGAAAGTCTAGGAATCAAGATGAAGAGAACAAAAAAAAGTAAGACATTATAAATGTAAAATGCCATAATAATTATGTAGATTTTTAAATATAAAGATAATAAAAAGAATATTAAGAACCAGTTATTTTATAGCTTGAATGAACAGAAGGATTTCTATATATGTCAATATCTATTTATATTCATATTCATTATGAGGCTTTATCTGGTAGGATTCGAGCAATCCAAGGATTGTTTCAGAGCATCACACTAACACAAAATTTTAATGCCCTGAATGAATAATGATTACTTTCTGATTATTCAAATCTTACCGAATTTTCTAGTTCCATGGATTCCTCAAAGCTTTAATATTTCTGTAAGTTCTTTTCCTTTTTTATAATTGTTTTGTAATTCCCTTACATTTTAAGAGTACTGCCCACTTAGATCTTATAATAACACTTTGCTTTCTCAAATGGTTTTGCTGTATTATACTTTGATAATAAAAACTGCTCCTCAAGAACAATACTAAATAAAGAAAATATTTTTTTTCTGAAGTCATAGCAGGAAGAGTATTTGAGTATTCAACATAAGAAAAATTTTGTAGCTATGAAAAACATGAAACTAGAAAACACTGCTTTTAAATAAAAAACTGCTAAATTTAGAAAAAGAAATTAGTGCTATAAGTAACAAAAGAGATAATTTTATTAAATTTTTGAAAAGAAATTCTGTGAGCAGGCAAATGAATAAAGGAAATAAAGGGTAAGAAGAAATACATTTAGAGGATACATCTACAAGGTCAAACACAGTACAAATTTAGGTAGTAAAGAATTAGTAGATAAAAAGGCAACAATAATTGAAGAAATAATACTGAGAACTTTTCTAAGATGAAGTTTCCAGAAAATCACACCAAACCAAACAAACAAAAAACAACAATGTATCTAAATGAGAAAATACTAGGTTGAAATCTGTTTTCTCTCACTCAACTCAATGAAATAGAAAACAGTAGAACTATTCGATTAATTTTTAAAAGTGAAATACCAATACCCAATTATCACTCAATTCTAAACAGTCAAATCAACTACCCATATATGTATCATGAAAAAATTACATTAAGAAATTAATAAAAATATTCCAACTATTATACTAATAATGAAACAACAACAAAAAAACCCTTGAATTATGCTTAGGTTAATGTGGCTCTAGAGCAATGCATGTTAAAAAAAGTAATTGAAAAAAAAAAAGTAATTGAATAAAG
>NW_006399760.1:17860425-17882402 GCF_000299155.1 Elephantulus edwardii | reverse complement strand
GATAGGGAATGGCAAAGGACACACTGACAAAGAAGATTAATCAGAACTGGCTTTGACAAGCACTGTGGCATTTGGACAAGAACAAACTGGGAGGAGGGTGGAGAGAATAGGGCAACAATGAAAGAATGGAAACCCAAAATCTCTGTAAATGTTTATGAAAATTAATAAAATATAATAAAAAATATTAAAATAGAAACACCAAAGTTTATAAAAATTAAAGTGTGTTTACTTGTGAGAGATAGAGAATGGTAAAAACTAGAGGAATTAAAATGTTTTATGCTTCAAGTATATAAGGGAAAAAATTATATAACTGTATGACACTTAAAAGAGAAACAAAGCACTATTAGAATAAAAATGTGATATAAAATTTTCAAATTGGAATTAAAAAGTAGAATTAAGAAACAGAAAGAAATGTTTCCTAAAAAAAAAAAGTGTAAAATACAAGATTAGGACAAAATATATTTCCTCTTGCAATAATAATTCAACTAATTATTAATTATTAATCACTAATTAGGTCAACAACTTCTTTGACTAAAAATATAAGATCCCTAAAAAACAAAATCCAATTCCATGCTGCTTATGACAATGGTACCTTGAAAATTTTAAGCAAAGGTTTAAACTTAAAAAAAAAGCAAAACTTTATAGGGCAAATATAATATAAAAAGCAAGGTGACAAACTTAGCAGCATTTATAGAAATAAAGACAAAATGAAACATGCAGGTTGAGTCATTTTTCACTAATAAGTAAACACCTACACAAGGCTATATATTTTACACACTTTTATACAGGTAGTCCTCAGGTTACAAATGCCCAATTTACTGAAAACCACGTGCCTTTTATTGCAGTTTTGAACTAAGTCTGTCATGGCCAACAAAGGAAAACGAAATAGATGACAATTTTTATAATTTGAGTGACTCATCATGGTGAATGGAAAAGGGAAAAATTATAGTAGAAATCCTGCTATGGATAACTCAGAGGAGGGTAGGTAGTGAGTTTTTTCAGAAGACTGATATAAGATACTGGGTTACTGGTGGAACTGTGGAGAGTGACATGCATTCAAAATACCACAGTGGGCAGCCATTTTTGAGCAGGGCATTGCCATCTTTGAAGCCTTGCTTTAACTTTCTATAAATTCACCCTCACTTTGGAATGACTCAACCAATTCCTTGCAACAAATTCATTATATTCAGCTTCACTTGTTGCATTTGCAGCTTTTAAATAATTCACGATGAGGTGTGGGTGGGTATCAAGGGTATCATCCAAGAAGAGTGCAAACGTTCACTACAAAGGAGGAAGAAAAGACCACAATGGATGTCAGAAGAGACTCTGAAAATTGCACTGGAGCACAGAGAAGCTAAACCAGAGGGAAGAATTCAAGATACTAAAGAGTTGAACAGAAGATTCCAAAAGGCAGTGTGGGATGAAAAAGTAAAATATTATAATGCAAGGAGCTGGAGTCAGAAAATCAAAAGGGCTGAACTCGCTCAGCACTTCTTAAGCTCAAGGAACTGAAGAACAAATTCAAACCTTGAGTTGCTATAATCAGGAATGCTTTAGGCAGCATATTAAATGATCCAGGAAGTATTAAAAGAAGATGGAAAGAATATACTGAGTCACTGTATTGAAAGGAATTGGCAGACACAGAAGAATATAATGAAACAACATACGAGCCAAGAGCCTATGGTAATGAAGGAAGGAGGTCAAGCTGCTTTGAAGGAAATAGCAAAAATTAAGGCCACAGGAATAGATGGTATACCAATTGACATATTTCCCCTAACAGATGCTGCCCTGGATGTGTTCACCAAGTTGTGCCAAGAAATCTGGAGAACAACCACTTGGCCGACTGACTGGAAGAGATCTATATTTTTTCCCATTCCAAAGAAAGGTGACCCAACAGAGTACGGAAACTAGAACAATACTGTTGATTTCACATGCAAGCAAGATTCTACTGAAGATTACCCAAAAATGTCTGGAACAACACATCAGCAGAGAACTGCCAGAAGTTAGGCTGGGTTTAGAAGGGATCACGGTACTAGGGATATTGTAGCTAATGTTAGATGTATCTTGGCTGAAAGCAGGGAATACCAGAGGAATTTCTATCTGTGCTTCATTGAGTATACAAAGACATTTGACTGTGTGTATCATAACAAACTGTGGCTGACTCTGAGAAGAATGGGAATCCCAGAACACTTGATCTTGCTAATGCAAAACCTATACTTTGACCAAGAGGGAGTTGTCAGAACAGAGCAAGGAAACACTGCATGGTTCAAAACTGGGAAGGGCGTACGCTAGGGATGTGTCCTGTCTCCATACCTTTTCAACCTGTATGCAGAACAGATTAACCAAGAGGCTGGGCTCTATGAGGAGAAATGCGGCATCATGATTGGTGGAAGATCTATCAACAATCTACGTTATGGAGATGATACAACCCTGCTTGCTGAAACTCAGGAGGACCTGAAGCACTTGCTGCAGAGGGTCAAGGACTGCAGCATTCAATGTGGATTGAGGCTCAATGTCAAGAAGACCAAAGATTCTCACGACTGGATCAACTGGCAGCATCAGGATGGATGGTAAAGAGACTGAGATTGTTCACAGCTTTGGTTTGCTTGGCTCCACAGTCACCACTCTGGGCACCAGCAGCCAGGAAATGAAAAGACGTATTGCAATGGGGAAAAATCTGCTTTTAGGGACCTGTCCAAAGTACTGAAGAGCAATGGTGTCTCTGGAGATTAAGGTGCATCTAATCAGGCCATGGTCTTTGCAATCACTTTTTATGCATCAGAGAGTTAGTTGGATAATGACTAGGGAGGATAGAAGGAGAATTGATGCCTTTGAGCTGTGGTGCTGGAGAAGAGTATTGAGGACTGCTCAGAAAACAAATAGATTCATTCTGGAGAGGGTTAAACTGGGCTGCTCCTTGGAGGCAAGGATTGTGAGGCTTTGTCTGACAGACTTTGGTCATGTTGTAAGGAGAGACCAGTCCTTGGAGAAGGACATCATGCTTGGGAGGGTAGAGGGCAGGTGTAGGAGGTGAAAGCCATCTAGGAGGTGGATTGAATCAGTGACTGGGGTAACTGGGATGGGTGTGTCGGAGACAGTGAGATTGGCACAGGACAGGGCAGAGTTTAGGGATGTTGTACATAGGGGTGCTATGAATTGCAAGTGACTCGATGGCACATAACAACTATCAAGTCAATCTTTACTCATTGAAAACCTGTAATGGGGTTCCTGGGTCTATAAAGATTTAAGGAAGAAAAACTGTTCATTTTTTCCCTGAAGGAGCAGTTGGTGGATTAAAACTGCTGAGCTTTCAATTAACAAGCTGTGACATACAACACCACAAGAGCGCAAAAGAACTCTCAGAAGTGGTTGACTTTGTCCATTAACTTTCTCAGTGAGTCTATAGGGTTTTCTAAGTACACTATCATATCATCTACATATAAAGCTAACTTCACCTCCTCTTTGAAAATTTAGATACCTCTTAATTCCTTCCCTTATCTTATTGTTATCGCTAAGACTTCCAATATTGACTAGGAGAAGTGATAATGAGCATCCTTATCCAGCTCCTATTCTCAAAGGGAATGCCTTTAATCTCTCCCCATCGAAAATGATGTTAGTTCTTGGTTTTGCAAATATACTTTTCACTATGTTGAGGAAATTCCCCTCTATTCTTATTTTGCTAAGTGTTTTAATCAGGAAAGGGTGTTGGATTTTGTCAAAGGCTTTATCTGTATCAATTGATAGGATCATGTGGTTCTTGTTGTTTGCTTTGTTAATATGATGAATTACATGGATTTTTTGTTGTTGTTGAACCATCCTTGCATTTGTGTTTTGAATCCCACTTGGCCAGGGTGAATTACTATTTTTAATGTACTGTTGGATTCTATTGGTCAGGATTTTATTGATGACTTTTGCATCTATGTTCATGAGAGATACTGTTCTACAGTTTTGTATTTTGTTGGTGTCTTTTCCTGACTTTGGTATTAAAGGTATGTTTACCTGACTTTGCTATTAAAGATATGTTTGCTTCATAGAATAAATCTGAGAGAATTCCAGCTTTTTCTATTTTCTGAAATACTTTACATAAAATTGGTGACAATTCTTCTTTGAATTTCTGATAAAATTCACTAGTAAAAGTTCAGGATTTTTTTTTGGGGGGGGTTTGGAAATTGTTTTATGTCCCATTCAATTTCTTCTTCTGCTATAGGCCTATTCAGCTTTTCTGTTTCAGTCTGAGTCTGTCTGGGTAGATTGTGAGTTTCTAGGTAACTATTCATTTCCTCTAAGTTTTCAGATTTTTTTGAGTAGGTGGTTGTTGTCATGTGCTGTCAAGATGCTTGCGACTCATATCAATTCTGTGTACAACAGCCCGAAACCCTGCTCTATCCTGTGCTAATCTCACTGTCTTGGACACACCTACTCCAATTACTCCAGGCACTGAATCAATCCACCTCACAGAGGGTCTTCCCCTCCTCCGCTGTCCCTCTACCCTCCCGCGCATGCTGCCCCTCTCCAAGTACTGCTACCTTCTTGTAACATGTTCAAAGTATGTCAGACAAAGCCTCAGAATCCTTGACTCCCAAGTAGCAGCCTGGTTTAACTGTCTCTAGGACAAATCTGTGTTTTCCTAGCAGTCCATGGTATATTCATTACTCTTCTCCAACACCACAGCTCAGAGGCATCAATTCTTCCTCTATAATCCCCAGTCATTGTCCAACTCTCTGACACATAGCAAGCGATTGCAAAGACTATGGCCTGGATCAGGTGCACCTTAGTCTTCACTCTGACATTGTTGCTCTTCAGTACTCTGGAGAGGTCTCTGACAGCTGACTTTCCCAATGCAATTTGTCTCTTGATTTCCTGGGTGCTGGTACCAAGAGTGTTGATGTGCAGCCAAGGAAACTAAAACTATTAATAATTTCAATCTCTTCACTATCAATAATGATGTTGCCAATTGGCCCAGTGAAATATCTCAGTCACAGATGGAAAAATGCTACATTGTACCACTGTTACAAAGCATGTCTGACAAAGGAGGTTGGGAGAACAGGATAAAAGTTGATGGCCAATGACTGCTGCATTGGAACAGATGAATTAAAGTATAGTCTAAAATGAATATATGATTAGGCATTATACTTATAAAAACAGCCCAAAATGAGATAGACCATTTTAAAGAGAACTGGGGTAGGAGTAGGTAATTGTGCAACAGTGAATGAATAATTTTTTTTAAAAGAGTGAGCTGAAGGATGGAGAAAGAAAAGGGAGGTGATAAAATGTGCAACATGAATGAATGAAAATCTAATTTCTTTGTATATGTTTATTAAAATCACAACTGAAAGAAATTTTTATTAAAAACAAAGAAAGAAAGAACTCTCTGCACCTTAATATGGATTGAAGCTCAACACCAAGAAAACAAATCTTCTCACCATTGGGCCAATTGGCAGCATCAGTATGGATGCTGAAGAGACTGAGATAGTTAACAGTTTTAGTGTGCTTGATCCACAGTCAACACGTTTGGTATTAGCAGCCAGGAAATCAAGAGATGAATTGCACTGGGAAAGTCAGCTGTCAGGGATCTATCCAAAGTACTAAAGAGCAAGGACATCAGGCTGGAGACTAAGGTGCGCCTGATCCGGGCTATAGTCTTTGCAGTTTTGTGCTATGTATTGGAGAGTTGGACAGTGATGATGACAGATAATAATGGCAGATGATGATGATGATGATAGGGATGATAGAATTGATGCCTTTGAGCTGTGGTGCTGGAGAAGAGTGCTGATTATACCACTGACTGCTAGGAGAACAAACAGGTTTGTCCTGGAGAGGGTGAATCTGGAGTGCTCCTTGGTGGCAAGGATTCTGAAGCGTAGTCTGACATACTTTGGGCATGTTGCAAGGTCCTTGGAGAGGGACATCATATTTGGGAGAGTGGAAGGACAGCGCAGGAGAGGAAGACCCTCGATGAGTTGGATCATTTCAATGATTGGGGTAATGAGAGAAGATATGTTCAGAGACAGTGAGACTGGCACAGGATAGAGCAGTGTTTAGGGCTCTTGTACAAAGTCACTATGAGTTGTGAGTGACTCAAAGGCACATAACAACAACAACAACAACAACAACAACAACAACAACAACACATGTACCTGATCAGAATGACCTACAAATTCTCAAAGACATAGCTAGCATTGGATCTCATTTGTAACCAAGACTGCTTATACTACAAGTAACATAGTTTTATGTATGAGAAAGCTGCTATTTGAAATTCAAGGAGAACAAATACAGGAAGAAATAATTATTTTAAGAAAACCTTTCTCACAGACAGGTACATTTCAAGTAGGAAAAAATAATGAAAGAATTGATTACTGTAATAAAAAGTTGTCAGAGGTGCTAGTCAATGGAAAAAAGACACTATGCTGGGAAAAGCAGAGACAGTCAACAAAAGCAAGGAAAACAACAAGATGTATGGACACAGAACTACAACAATGGGTGTGAAGACGGAGGAGAGTATCTTTTCATAGGGTAGCTATGAGTGGTATTCAACCCAATTACTTAAAAACAATAAAAAGTACATAACTTTGTTTATCACAGACAATATACTTTCTTTGGAAATGCCATGGAATGTACAGAAAATGCAAGGAATGAATTATATTCCATATTTAGATTCCATTTAATCAACATTATATGTTCTTGTTATGTGCTGTTAAGTTGGAACTGACTTAGCTGACTGATAGGTTCTCCAAGGCTCTAAATTACATGGGAGGAAACTGCTTCTCTTTTTCCGTCAAAGCAGCATCAATCAACTTCATTGAATTCCAAAAAGGAAAGGTTCTATAGGTCAGTCTCTAACCAGAATAAAAAAAACAAAAACAAAAACAAGAAGAAACTACTAACTAAAGGAAAAATAAAAGTACCTAAAGACAAAGATTTATTCTTCAAAGGGGAACTATCACGACTTTAAATTCCACATTAAAAAAACAAAACAAAACAAATAATAAAGACAGTGAAAAACTCTCAAGATGGATTTGCGTTACTGTAACCTGAACTTATATTTCTGTCTCTAAGTTGAACTTAATGTTAACACAATTATTTTTTGGTTTCTCATTTGAAAACACACAACAAAGCAAAGGAATAAGGAATATGTACCACTGGAAACAAGGTATTAACAATTTTAGAAAGAAAAAAATAATTACAAAAGTAGAATGAAAGAGAAGGGGATGATAGATGAGGTCAGTTCACTGTAGGAATCTGGGAAGGAAGGAAAATTGGAAAATACTATGAACCTTGGAGAAATATGGGGCTAAAAGCTGGGATTAACTGCAAATTAGAAGATGAAGTTGTGGATTTTCTAACTACAAATAACTAATGCTCAGTATACAAGCAACTTCTCCACATATGTAAAGTTAAATAAAAGGCTTCCTCTTCAAAGAAAATAAATCCATTGCTTGATGAGAACCTGGGTGGCTGGTATGAAATGTAGGTATTTTCTATTCAAGAGAATTTTGAGGCAAAGCAAAGAATAATGCAGATGAGGATCCTGGGAAGGTAACTTCCTGGGAAACACAAGAGGTGTTCGTGGTGGATTTTTAAAAAAAATTTTTTTAAATTGATATTTTTATGAAAGTTTAAAGAAACTTGAATTTCCATTAATTCTTGAGTAAATAAAGAGCGACCAAGTCTCTAGAAATAAACAATGTGGGTCCCATGCCAACTAAGTCCAAATGAGCCCAATGGGTAACAGGAAATGCCACTTCCCTGAAGAGAATCAAACTGTTGGAAAGTACACTTGTATGGAGGGACAAAGTTGAGGACTAAAAAATAAGTGAGCGACAGCGACAGCCGACACCTCCTCCGCCCTGGTGCACAGGCCCCTCAGCACAGTCACCACCATGGTTCACACCCGCCACCCCCGCTCACCATGGATGATGACATCGCTGTGTGGTCAACAATGGCTCTGGCACGTGCAAGGTCGGCTTTGTGAGCGACGATGCCCCCTGGGCTGTCTTCCCCTCCATCGTGGGGTGCCCTCGGCACCAGGGCTTGATGGTAGCCAGATGATGGGCCAGAATGACTCCTATGTGGGGGACGAAGCCCAGAGCAAGAGAGGCATCCTGACCCTCAAGTAACCCATTGAACATGGCATTGTCACCAGTGGGACAACATGGAGAAGATCTGGCACCACACCATCTACAACAAGCTGCATGTGGCGCTTGAAGAGCACTCTGTGCTGCTGATGGATGTGCCCCTGAACCCCAAGGGACAACCGGGAGATGATGACCCAGATCATGTTCGAGACCTTCAAGCCCCTGCCATGTATGCTGCCATCAAGGCCGTGCTGTTCCTGTATGCCTCTGGCCAAACCACCAGCGTTGTGATGGATTCCGGCTATGGGGTCACTCACACGCATCTACGAGGGGTTCTCCCTCCTCCATGCCATTCTGCATCTGGACCTGGCTGGCCGGGACCTGATGGACTACCTCATGAAGATCCTCACCGAGCGAGGCTACAGCTTCACCACCACGGCTGAGTGGGAAATTGTACGTGACATCATTTTTTGCCTTGGACTTCGAGCAGCAGATAGCCAAGGGAACTTCCTCGTCCTCCTTGGAGAAGAGCTCCAAGTTGCTGGATGCACCATCGGCAATGAGTGTTTCTGCTGCTCCGAGGCACTCTTCCAGCCCTCCTTCCTGGGTATGGAGTCTTATGGCATCCATGAAACTACCTTTAACTCCATCATGAAGTGTGGTGCTGACATCCGCAAGGACCTCTACGCCAACACAGTGGTGTCTGGCGGGACCACCAAGTACCCAGGCATAGCCGACAGGAGGCAGAAGGAGATCACAGCGCTGGCCCCCAGCACGATGAAGATCAAGACCATTGCTCCCCCTGAGCGCAAATACTCCATGTGGATCAGCGGCTCCATCCTGGCCTCCCTGTCCACCTTCCAGCAGATGTGGATCAGCACGCAAGAGTATGAAAAGTCTGGCCCTTCCAATGTCCAGCACAAATGCTTCTAGGTGGACTGTTTGGTTGCCTTACACCCTTTCTTGAAAAAAAGAAAAAAAAATTCCCCAATTCTCCAATGTGGCCCAGGATTTTGATTGTTCTTTCTTTTTTAAAAATAGTCATTCCAAATAATTGCAACATGGCGATGAGCCAGGAAGCTCCTGCCTTTCCAAAAGCCTCTCCCTTCCCCTAAGCAAAAGAACCCCATCCCCCACCCAGGTCCTCACATGGACAGGGGTGGGAGGGAGCACTGCTTTTATGTAAATTATACTTAATCCAATTTTTTGTTGTTAGGAAAATCTTCTCCCATAATACTTGTTCTTTAGTTTTTGTTTTCAATAGTGAGCCACTGGAAGCCCTACTTTTTTTGGGACCTTGCCCTTTCCCCCAACTCTAGAAATATGAAGGCTTTTGGTCTCCCTGAGGTGGCTGTGATGTGGAGGCAGCCAGGGCTTGAGACTTGAGACCTGATGAATAAAAGCGCACACCTTAAAAAGTGTGTGTGTGTGGGGGGAGTAAGTGAGAATTATGTATGGAGAAGGAAGGCACCTAGAAATTAATGAAGGAATTTCCTGTCAGTGTCCATTTGCTTAGGTGGGAGACCTTCAATACAGTAATAATCAGACAGTACTTGAAAATAACTGAGAGGACTACACAACGAGTTCTTGTAAGGAATCATACAAGGGTAACTAACATACAAAAAGCCCTGAAAGAAAAAGAGCTGCTAACTAGAAATTGCATTCCTGGCAAAAAGGTCTTTCAAAGAATAATGCTAAAATGAAGATATTTCCAGTTAAATATACATTAAGGGAATCTGTAACCAAGGACTGCTAAAGTCCTTTGGATAGAAAATCTTTTATTTCAGACAAGAAACTGAGATTAAGACACATGACAGCATCACTAAGATACCAAGGCAAGCCAAAATGTCACAACAATAAAATAAAACCACAAAACTGATTACATAGAATCAGACAAAAAAAGCTGCTCTTGAGAAAAATCATAAAAATTAAAAAAGGAACGAAGAGGCTAGGTGTAGAACTTCACACAGTTATGAAGTTAAAGTAGTCCTAAGATACAATGGGATATTTTAAATATAGGATGATAAATACAGACATCAAGACAACTACAAAGAAAAACTAATGAATCTCCTTACTGAAGGATAAAATGCAAAGACACAAAACCAGAAATATAAAACAAAAGGAAAAGAAAACTTATACTTAAAAAGGACAGCATCATCTCAGTCTAGAAAGTAAAGAATAAAGAAACAATACCACATAAAAGTATAAATCAAAGTAGGAAATTAATATCTATCTATAATCACAATGAATTTAAATGGAATAACACATTCCTCAAAAGGCAGAGCATGATGAATTGAATTTAAAAAAAAAGAGCCAATATACAACATCATGATAGATAAAGATTGAAATTGTCAAATACTTCTTCTTACTTACATCCACAATCAACATATTTGGCATCAGCAATGAGGACATTGGGAGACGTAAAATATTGGGTAAAGTTGCTGTTAGGGACCTCTCCAAAGTACTGAAGGGTAGAAATCTCAGTTGAAGACTAAGGTGTGCCAGATTCAGGCCATGATCATTTCATTCATTTGCTATGTGTCTAGGAGACGGACAATGAATAAAGATGACGGAAGAAAAATCAATGCCTCTGAGTTTGGGTGCTGGAGAAGAAAACGAAAAATCCCATAGAACACCAAAAGAACAAATAGGTAAGTCTTAGAGAATGTACAACCAGAGTGTTCCTTGGAGAAAAGGATGGTGAAGCTTCGTCCCATAAACTTTAGGTATGATGCTAAATATTGGTGGGTTTTTTTGCTTTTTTTTTTTTCTAGGAAAGGGACATGATGGGGAAAGGTGGAAGATCAGTGAAAGAGAGGAAGACCTTTAACAAGATGTAATGACACAGTAACTGCAGCAATGGGCTAGAGTATGCAATAGATGATGAAGATGACAGGACAAAGCTCAGATCTGTTGTTCAGAGGGTCACTATGCATCATATTTGACTCAACACACAAAACAACCACATGGAGGATGCCTTCTTCCATTTGGTCTTTCTGTCCCCAGTGCTATCTCCTTTTCTAAAATTCCAGACAAATTCTGCCATTTGAAAACATGGACTGTAGGACCTGACTGCAGAGTTTTAAACTAGGTTTAATGATCACTGACGAAGGAGAAAAAGCATATATTAAGCACACAAACACTACAGAAATTTGTCTTGGTTCAAACTCCAGCTTTGTCTTTGTTAATATATGACATTAGAAAAATTACTGAACTTGGTACATTTGGCTTTATTAATTGTTTGCTAAACTAAATAATAAAAGTATCTGTTATACAATGCATAAGAATATTGTAAATAAACCAGTATTTTAAAAAATAACCAAAAAAAGTATTTGTTATAGGTTAACTGAAAGGATTACATTAGTTTATAAAAAGTTCTTGTATAGAAAGACCATATAATTATTTACTGTATTTACTATTGATGCATCCTATATCTATATATTTATATGTAAGCCAAAGGTGGCTGATTTTAATCTGTGGCCCTCAGACCTGGTTTTAATTGTTTTTGGTCAAACATTTTCCTAGGTTGTATAGCCCTGGTCTGTCCATTTTCTATACAGAGGTAACTCATGGTTGCTGTGATGCTAAACACCGTGACACTGATCTATCAAATATGATAATGGTTACCTATGGCAGACAGTGTTTGTTGGAGCTTCCCAATTAAAACAAGCTTGGAAGCAGAAGTGGCATCCACTTCCAAAATAGCTTGCCTCTGGAAACTCTATGAACTTAGAGAAACAAAGAAAGTTATACAAGTGTTCAGGTCTTTTGTTCATAGGGTCGCTATGAGTCATCTACAACTCGACGGCACTTAACAACCACCACCACCACCACCACCACCACCACCACCAAATTTACTATTATTAAAAAGATACTATTATTACAATATGACTTTATGTTGGTTATATACTCCTCATTTTTCTCATCTATCAGTAAAATATGTACCCCAAACAGTTCTGGATTTTTAAAAATACAATACAACTTAGTGAGTCACTTAAGATTTTACATTCTCTGTGAAGATGACCTCCTAACTCCACAAGGAACTTCTTATCAACATATTTATTATATGTGGTTACATCTAACTGCTTCTCTATCTCCTGCATCACATTGGATACTACTGGAGCGACATTTCACTTAATGATTTTCCACTCTCTGATGTAGCATAGCAAATGTTATTATACAATTACAGGAATTAATATCTTTAAAGGAACTTTTTTCATAACCTAGCAAATAATAAATGGTTAACATATGTCAATGAATTCCTTATTGATTTTCTCAGTTTGTTAAGGGATAGTGGCATGAAAATTTCCTGTATTTTATTTTAAGGTAAGCTCAACTATCTGGACTTATAAGAGTCAAACTGATATTGCTTAGTTTTAGGACTTAAACCTCAATGTACCCCTCCTAAGAGGCTAATTAACTTATGGTCCTTTTTATATAATAATTTCTGAGCCTTCTTGAAAGCTCAACACTTGGATAAAGCCAAGCCCACAGACTATCTATAACAACAGTCCAGAATACATTCATCAAGCACTATGACATAAGTATTACATTTATTCATATTCTCCTGGTGTTTTCTAACATGAAATGGTGTACAAGGAAAAACTTAACACGTAGGTAGTTGTAGCTACTTCATGAATATTTTCAAAAGAAAACAGCACATCTTATAAATTTTGAATTTCTTCTTCTTTTCTTCAATTTAGAATCCTACTGTCTGAAAGACATTCTGAAAGCATATTCCAACTCGCTTTATTAAATATGTAAGGCTTCAGTGCAGTCCCACACGTACCACTTACTCAGTTACGTTATTTATAAATAAACAGATTCAACATGACATATTTTCAAGGTTTGATATTCTCATCTCTCGCTTATAAAATTCCATGATCAAGAAGTTAATAACCTCAATGGATTTAGAAGTTTTCAAGTGACTAGAAAAGCACAAAAACTCTCACGGCCTAAGTTATGCTGCTACCCCAAAAGCCATACTTCTTTGGTGGATGGAATCCACTAGCCACTCTGTGCGAGGAGGCTGAGCAGTCACCTCGTGCCATTTACAGCCTGGCAAACAGAGTGGAAGAAAACCTAGGAGTCAGATCCAATTCGATGACAATGAGAGGGATGAAATAAAGCAAGCTTACAAAATATTCTCAATGTGCTGTACAAGCTTAAATTTCAAATGTGACTACATAGTTTCAAAGTAGCTCTTAAATTTAATAACGGGACCAATAGTCTAATCAACTTTGGCCTACCATCTTCTGTGTTACTTGGACATGCTGGGACAGAAAAGTTCTTCTGAAGACTCAAATCAACAGCTAATGATTTATTCCGTCTTCAGTCTTTTGAACATTCACTGATTAAGACTCAGTGACTGCACTCATTTTTTTAAAGGCTTGTTGAGATCATGATAATCTAAATAGAGTATATAAACATAATAATTAAGAAACCTCTACTGTGGTTGTTACCAGGTGTCACTGAGTCATAGCAAGCTTAGGAACAATGCATCTGAACCTTGCTCTATCCTGTGTCAGCTTCACAATCTCCAACACGCTCAAGCCCACTGTGGTAGTCACTGTGTCAATTCATTATGTTGAGAGCTTTCATCTGTTTTTCTGACCCTCTACTTTTCCCCAGCCTGATTTCTCCCTCTAAGTATATATACAAATACACACATGCAAGTTTCATGACCCTGAGACCAGAAGAAGTGAATTATGCCTGGCTACTATTGCTGACACTACTCAAAAGGGATCATAGAGGAAGATCTTGGATGGAGTGGGGAAAATGCAGAACAACAATAAAAACAAATAAGAAAAAGAAAAAAGAAAATAAATAAATAAAAAAAGGTAAGAGTGGCAAGGCTTTTGTGGCCCAACTGAGACTTGTAGAATCCTTGCAGATGGCCCTTACTCACCGTGATATGGATTGCATCTCAATGTCAAGAAAACAAAGATTCTTACCACTGGACCAATGGGCAACATCATGATGGCTGGAGAAGAGACTGAAACTGTCAACAACTTCACCTTGTTTGGCTCCACGATTAATCCCCTGGGTACCAGCCATCAGGAAATAAGGAGATGCACTGATCTGTGAAAATCTGCATTTAAGGACTTCTCCAAATTACTGGGGAGTAATGATGTCAGTTTGAGGACTAAGGTGCATCTGATTCAGGCCACAGTCTTTATGATGGATGACTTCGTATGCATTTGAGAGCTGGACAGTAAATAAGGATGACAAAAGAATTGATGTCTTTAAGCTGTGGTGTTGGAGAAGAGCACTGAACATCCTATGGATGGCCAAAAGAACCAATAAATATGTCTTGGAGAGGGTGCAGTCGGAGTGGTCTTTGGAGGTAATAATGATGAGGCTTCGTCTTGCACACTCTGGGATGTTGTTAGAAGGGGCTATTTGGAGGCGAACATGATGCTGGAAGGGTGTAGGGTCAGCAAAGGACAAGGACAAGAAGATCCTCAACCAGGTAGACTAATGCAGTTACTGCCTCAATGGGCTCTTGAATGTCAGGAAGTATGAGATTCAGATCTTTTGTTCATAGGTCACTATGAGTTGTACTTGATGACACCTAACAACAACAACAACAACAACAACAACATACAGATATATGTTTTGGTTAGAATATGGATAATACATCATTCAAACTATGCACATATATATGCAAAAAATAATTCACACATACACACACACACACACACAGGCTGACTGAATGATCCATCTATTTTTTGTCGTTGTTGTTATGTGCTGTCGAGTCGCTTGCAACTTATGGCGACCCTATGTACAACAGCCCTAAACTCTACTCTGTCCTGTGCCAATCTCACTGTCTCCGACACACCCATCCCGATTATCCCAGTCACTGAATCAATCCATTCACAGAGGGCCTTCCTCTCCTGAGCCTGCCCTCCACCCTCCCAAACATGATGTCCTTCTCCAAGGACCGGTGTCTTCTTATAACATGACCAAAGTATGTCAGACGAAGCCTCAGAATCCTTGCCTCCAAGGAGCAGTCTGGTTTAACCCTTTCCAGGATGAATCTGTCTGTTTTCCTAGCAGTCCGTGTACCCTCAATACTCTTCTCCAGAACCACAGCTCAAAGGCATCAATTCTCCTTCTATCCTCGCTAGTCACTGTCCAATGCTCGGATGCATAACAAGTGATTGCAAAGACCATGGCCTGTATCAGACAAACCTTAATCTCCAGAGAGACACCACTGCTCCTCAGTACTTTAGAGAGGTCCCTAACAGCAGACTTTCCCATTGCACTATGTCTTTTAATTTCCTGGCTGCTGGTGCTAAGAATGTTGACTGTGGAGCCAAGCAAACTAAAGCTGTGAACAATCTCAATCTCTTCACCATCCATCCTGATGCTGCCAATTGGTCCAGTCGTGAGAATCTGTGATGTGTAGATGATACAACCTGATTGCTGAAAGCAAGGAAGACTTGAAGCACTTACCAAATATGAAGAAAGGCTACAACAGTCAGAATGGATTACACCTCATCATCAAGAAAGAAAACATCAATCCTTACAAGAGGACTAATGGGTAATAGTATGATAAAGAGAGTAAAGACTGACATTTTCAGTGATTTTACTTGGATTCACAATCAACAACCATGAAAGCAGCATTTGTATTGGGCATATGTTCTGTAAAGACCTCTTTAAAATAAAGAGAACAGCAATGGGGTGTGAGAGGAGAATAGGAATCTTTATAGTAACTGTGATATATTGAGTACCTGCACTGTTATAAACCCACTGACTTTAAGTTGGTTTCAACCTCAAGAGATCCTACAGGACACAGTAGAACAGGATTTTTGAGGCTACATATTACATTTTTACAGGAACAAATTTTCTCATTTTTCTCTGGTGAAGGGGCTAGTGGGTTTGAAACATCATTTTGTTAGCAGCCCAATCCAGCCTACAGTAACATCAGAGTAACTACAACACAAGTACTATAAAACTTATTGACATAATTCATTATTCTTGACATATGTATAGGATAGGTATTTTTCTCTCTCTCAGACATATATAAGCACATGCAATTATACTACATTCTATGTGCTCTCCGACCTTAGCAGTGAGATAATATTCATACCTTCTTTCAACATTTATTGAATACCTGCTATGCTCTAGCCACATGCTACTAATGCCACTGGATCCCCTCCAACTCATAGTGACCTTCTCTATACAACAAAATGAGATATGCCTGGACCAAAGACAATCTCACAAGCATTTCTGTATTTGAGACACTTGCTGCACCCACTGCGCCTGCCCTTCTCACTGTGAGTCTTTTTTTTCAATTATTCTCTACCTTATTAGGTTTATCAGGTAGATCCTATCCTTCTTCAAAAAGCTCAATATTGGGACCTGCACCCACAGTTTCTCCATCCTGTTTATATCCATGTGTATTCTACATGGTTTTTGTTTGTAATACTAAACTAGAATTTTTTTTGTATTTTCATCAAGTTAATAGGAAAATATTAATTTTAATATAAAGATATTAAAGTTGGTTTTTGGTTTGTTTTTTTATTTTATTTTGGGGAAGGCAGTCCCAGATTCATTTGTTTGTATACCTAAATGGGCTGAGTATAATATTTTGCTCATAATAAATTCTTAATAAACACTGGCTTAAAAAAAAGGGGGGGGGAACTGAACTAAATTTCACACTCTTTGGTTGTTATACGTGAGTCATAGGTGACCCTCCAGCAGGATTTCAGAGGCAGTAAACCGCACCAGAAGAGAACACCTCCTGCAGAGACAGAGCAAATGGTGCATTTGAATCACATTCCTTTGGGTTGGGAGTACTCCTTACCACTAAGCCACTAAGGCCCTTCATTAAAGAGAAAATGTACGCGGAGGTTGTGCCTACAAATACTTTGTGTAACTATAAGTTAAAAAAAAATCTCCACAGCAAATAACAAAGAAATAGATATAGTCCTCAAACAAGAATTTTAAGAAATATTTTGTTTAACTGGTAAGCTTTAATAAAATTATTACATATTCATGGGAACAAGTATAAAATTGATTAAGATAAATTTCACACTAGGCAACTAGCCATTGTTTGCTTTTTAAATACTATATACTAAAACATTACGTAATGTTCTTTTTATAACATGGCTGTCTCTAACAATTCAAGATAGTGCATGTGATTATACAGAAATACTCTATTTTATAAAAGGAAATAATATGTATCTATTTTCTTTCAGAGACATTATTATGATTATAGAAAAATATGAACACTTGATTCTTTAAGAATTATGTAAAAATAGAAGTTTTAAAAACCCAACACATCCAGAAAAGAATATTTCTTCTTCTGACACGGCATTTTGCTGCTTAGTCTAGATAAAAATAAAATCAATTTGAAAGGACAGATTTTAATCTCAGATGTTACTGAGCATTTTTTCTTCATGGAAAAAAGATAGGCAGCAATTCATGCTATGCATTAGTGATCAGAATCTAGCCTTAAGTTTACATGATTGATGGGTTTCTATTTGAGCAGGCGTAAATGTGAACAGTAACTGTAATAATCCTTGTGTGTGAGAGAGCGAGCTATTGCAACCTCAACCAGTTTCCTCCTTTATCTTTAGCAGTCAATGGCTTCTACTGAATGTTTTTAAATACCATGGACAAAATCGTATGTATCACTTAAATAGAACAATAAACAGCACATATACACTATTTACAATATAGTTCCAGTATATAAAACAGACAATGATGTTAACTATTCACAGAAAAGCACATTCACTAACCAATTACTGAAATTACATGTTTTTCCCAGAACAGAAAGAATTTATTTTTCAGTCATGAGAAAACTCTGAGGCTAGATACCTCATTACATAAGGGTATGTTTTTTTCATTATATATTGTACTGACCACATAACCAACCACTATTTATTATACTAGATGAGAAGTCTCAATGAATATTCTATCTGCAAAATCAGAAATTTTCTTTCTCATTCTCCTCTGACAAGAAAAGGAAGTCATTTCTCGTCACTAGTCCGCTGGCTGAATCTTAAATGTAATCTGAAGAGAAGAGGACATTGGCCAGGTACAGACCATGCAGCCTTTCTGTTACCAGTTTTGGTTTTACTATTCCTCCTCTGAATCACAATCAGGAAATTTCTCCTTCTTACATGGGGTAATACGAAAACTGCAGTCACTGAGAGGTATAAACTTCTCTTGCAGAATTTACTTCATAAATCTGTACTCCAGCTATCTAGTAGGATGAATCTAGGAAAGTCACCCCACGTGGAAATGTGTGAACTTCCAACCTTATAGGATAATTATGTCAATTAAATAAAGTTGTTGTGTGCCGTTGTGTATGACTCACAGTGACCGTATGAGCAAAGATCAGAATCCTATCCTACCCTGCATCATCTTTATCATCCCTGACACATTTGAGCCCACTGCCTCAGACTCTGTATCAATCCATCTTATTGAGGGTCCTTCTCTCCTCTGCTCACCCTTCACCTTTCCAAGCATGATGTCCCTTTCTCAGGTATAACAGCCTTTCCTAAGAACATATCTAACACATGTGAGATGAAGCTACACCATCCTTGCCTCCAAGGAGCACTCTGGTTGCACTTTTTCCAAGATATATCTGAATGCTCATGTGGAATCTGCTCATACACCAAAAGTAATTATTTGAATAGAACAAGAGAACAATACATACTTTAAACTTAGAAATACTGTGACCTCACTCTATACCTATTCAATCTGGATATTAAGCAAATCACTCTAGAACTTGAAATGTATGAAGAAAAAGCATCAGGATTGAAGGGAGAATTAATTACTAACCACCTGAAATAGGCAGATGACCCTATTTTGCTTGAAGAAAGTGAAGGTGACCTGATTCACTTACTGAAGATCAAAGAAAACCAAAATCCTCACAACTGCATCAATAGATAAGATCATGACAGACGGAAAAAAGCTTCAAATTGTCAATGATTCACTTTACTTGGTTTTAGAATCAACAATCAAGACAAAAGGAGTCAAGAAACCAAGATACGTGCTACAGTGGCAATGTTAAGGAACTCTGTAAAGTGCTAACGAACAAGGACACCAGTTTAAAGACCAAGGAGCATCTGATTCAGCATGTGCATGTGAACATTGAACAATGACTAAAGAAGACCAAAGAAGATTTTATGTCTCTAAATTGTATTGGAGTACTAGATATATCATGGACCGCCAAAATAACAAACACATGTGTCTTGGAGGAAATGCAGTCAGAGTTCTCCTTAGATGCAAGAATGGTGACAACTCTTCTCAATACATATCAATTTGTCAAGAGGTGTCACTCCTCGAAAAAAGAACATTATGCTTGGAAAATTAGAGAACTGGTGAAAAAGAAACACTTTTCAACAACATGGACTGACATGGTGACTACAGCAATGGGCTTGTGCATGTGGAAAATTGCCAACATGGGACAGAATAGTGCAGGGTTCAGATCTACTTTTTCATAGGATAAATATGAGTCAAAGTCATTCAGACAGCAATTCAGAGCAACAACAACAACGTTACAAATATTACCAAGGATATAATGGAAAAGATTACCATGATAAATAGACTGATGGAGGATTACAGTGGAAAAAATGGAAGCCAGAAAACCAGAATGAATTATATACTCTAGAATTCAAAAGAATAACATTAGAGGAAGATTTATCCATGGTCTTAAAAACATATAAAAAATGGCAGAGGAAAAAAACCCTACCCTGGTAATTTAGAAGAAATATAAACAGAAGATTGTAAATAAGAAAAAAAGGATTAGGCGGAAAAAGAATAAAGAAATTGAACCTCAGAGAGCCATACATTGACAGGGCATAATTGAGTGATCTATGGCGAAGGCATCTGACTGTATGGATTATAATAACTATGGTTAACATGGAGAAGAATGGGAATCCCAGAACTCTTAATTGTGCTCAAATGCAATCTATACCTCAACCAAGAGGCTGCCATCCAAATGGAATGACAGAATAGTGCATGGTAAAATGGAGAAGGGTGTGTATCAGAGTTGTATCCTTTCTCCATAACTATTTAATCTGTATGCTGATAAAATAGTTCACGAAGCTGAACTCTATGAAAAGGAATACAGCAGCATCAAGATCAGAGTCATTAACAACCTGAGTCTTGGAAAAAGCACAGGCAGAGAGGGCTCCTTAGAGGCAAGGATGGTGAAGCTCTGAATCACATACTTCAGACATGTTGCTAGGAGAAGCTGTTTCTTAGAAAGGGACATTATACTTGGAAAGGTAGAGGGTCAGCAAAAGAGAGGAAGATCCCCAAGAAGTCGATGTGACACATTGACTGTGGCTATAAGCTCAAGTGTCAGAGATGATGAGGATGGTACAGAATAGGACAGGGTTCAGATCTGTTGTTTGCAGGGTTTGCTTTCAGTTGTATTAGACTCTATAATATCTAAAAACAACAACAACAATAACATAAAATCAGGAAGGTATATATCACAGTTGCGTTCTTGCTCTATACATAATTAATCTGTACGCTAAAAAAGTAAATAGAAAGGCTGTAATCTATGAAGAATGTGGCATCAGAATAGAAGGAAGACTCATCAACAACCTGTGTTGTCCAGATGACACAATCTTGCTTGCTAACAGAGAGGAGGACTTGATGCTTGCTGCAGAAGATCAAGGACTGCAGCCTTCCATATGGATTGCATCTCAACATCAAGAAGAGAAACATCCCCACCACTGTAATGACAAGGAACATAATGATAGATGGAGAAAAAATGGAAACTGTCAATGCGTTCACCTTATTTGTATTCACAAACAATACTTTTGATACCAACAGTCAGATCAGGAGAAATTACTGCATTAGCAAGTCTGCTATTAGGACACTAGGACACCTGGTAAGGCAGTAATGATTTTTCATTTGAAGACTAAGGTCCGTATGATTCAGGCCATGGTCTTTTCAATCACTTGGTATGCATCTGAGAGATAAAGAATGATTAAGGATGACATAAGGAGAATGGATGCCTTAAGAGTTGTGGTGTTGGTGAAGAATAGTAAATATTCCATTGACTGCCAAAAGAACAAACAAATATGCCAGAGTGCTACATAGAGGCAAAGTGGTGAAGCTTCAAATTACATACTTTAAACATGTTGCTAGGAGAGGCTATTCCTTGGAGAGGGACATCATACTTAAAAGGTGGAGGGCCAGTGAAAGAGAGTATGACCTTCAACGAGGTGAACTGACATAGAGGCTGTAGCAACATGCTCAAGTAGTCAAAGATGATGGTGATAGCATAGGATACGACAGTGTTTAGATACGTAATTGATAGGGTCACCATGAGTTCTACAGGACTCATCAGAACCCAACAACATCATATGCATGCATACTTGGAGTCACACATGGAAACGAGAGAATGAAACAGAAGAAGCATTTAGAGGAATAATGAACAAATTTTCCTGTTTGGTTTAAAAAATATTATCATACAGAAATCTAAGTAACTCTACAAATCTCAATCAGCAAATACACAAAATGCACATGTTGTTGTTTGTTGTTATGTGCCATCAGTCTCTTGCGACTTAGAACAACCCTATGTACAACAGCTCTAAACTCTGCTCTGTCCTGTGCCAATATCATTGTCTCCGACACACTCATCCCAACTGCCCCAGTCACCAAATCAATCCATCTCTCAAAGGGCCTTCCCCTCCTGCGCCTGCCTTCCACCCTCCCAAGCATGATGTCCCTCTCCGAGGACCAGTCCCTCCTTACAACATGACCAAAGTATGTCAGATGAAGCTCCAGAATCCTTGCCTCCAAGGAGCAGCCCGGTTTAATCCTCGCCAGGCTGAATCTGTCTGTTTTCTTAACAGTCCATGGTACTCTCAGCACTGTTCTCCAACACCAAAGTTCAAAAGCATTAATTCTCTTTCTAGCCTCCCT
>NW_006399760.1:17824127-17859935 GCF_000299155.1 Elephantulus edwardii | reverse complement strand
ATAGGACACATCCCTGGTGTATACCCTTCCCAATTTTGAACCATGCAATGTTTCCTTGCTCTGTCCTGACAACTGCCTTTTGGTTCAAGTATAAGTTTCGCATTAGCACGATCAAGTGTTCTGGGATTCCCATTCTTCTCAGAGTCAGCCACAGTTTGTTATGGTCCACACAGTCAAATGCCTCTGCATAATCAATGAAGCACAGATAGAAATTCCTCTGGTACTTCCTGCTTTCAGCCAATATCCATCTAACATTAGCTACAAAATCTCTAGTACCACGACCCCTTCTAAACCCAGCCTGGACTTCTGGCAGTTCTCTGCTGATGTGCTGTTCCAGTAGTTTCTGGATGCACATAGGTACACTGTATAAAAAATATTGTTGCCTGATGTGTTATGTAAATGGTAACCTAAAGCTCAACTGTTCGACTCCACCAGTCACTTGGCAGCAGAAATAGAAGCAATATAGTCTCACAATGATTTACATCCTTGGAAATCTGATGGAGGGAAGCTACAAGTCAGCATCAACTTGATGCCAGTGGGGTTGCTTTTTTAGAGATAAAGGAGAAAATCATCTATCTATAGAAAGCTGAGACCAGGGAGAGTGAAAATAGAGGGGTGAGGATGGATGGAGATTAGGGTGTTAATCACAGGGTTGCATAATTCGAAGGGTAAGTGGGGTGAAGGAAATAGGTGGGATCTTTTGTGAAAAACAATGTACTCAAACTTTGTAACTAAATCAGATTAATATTTTTAAAAAAAGAATAAAAGAAAACTGAGACCATATACCTCTGAGTTCATCACTTTACAAATTCAATTTTTTAAAATGTATTTTTCTTTCACCATTTCAAGTTTTTACAATTTGCAAATACTATGGACTCATCCACCACTTGTCTGTTAGCTTGCTGTGCTGTGGTGTCTTGCTGTAATGCGGAAAGCTGTATCAGCAGTGTAACCAATGATTTCAGCACAGCTTTAATAAGAAGACAGACTAGGTAGCAGGACTTGTCAACTATTTTGGAAACAATGAGGCCCTGAAAACTTGATGGCTCTCAGTGGAACACTGTCTGGTAAGGGCACCAGAAGTACAGGCCTTCAGGTTGGAAGGTACTCACAGAACTTGAAAAGAGTTGCCTCCACAACTACTCACAGTGAGAGATGAGACTGCTCATCATGCTCCTATGAAGTATTCAGTAGATTCGAACTGCTTGCCTTCAAGTGGGTAGAGTGCTTCATTATCATCAGACCACCAACACTCTTTCCTCAAAATAATATACCTTAAATACATGGATAGAGTTAAGCTTAAAGCCAATGAAGGGCTACCACTGAGATTAGAATGTGGGATGCAGGCAGTATGAATCTAGGAAAATTCAAAGTTGCAAAAAATGAAATGGAATGCATAAAAACTGATATACCAGGAATTAGTAACCAACATGGCCATTTTGTCCATTTACTATGACTTACTATGCAGGGACTGGCAAACTGAAAAGCAACGGTATTGCAAACATTATTTAAAAATATTTTAAGATGTGTCCTGAAGCTGACAATGAGAGTAAGATCCCTCCATATTTAAGGAAGACCCGTTAATATGACTATCACTCAACTATACATATTAGTCACTAAAGCAAAAAACAAAAAAAAAAGGATTTCTATTGACTTTGGTAGTCTGAAATGGACTGAAGACGCATTAGAAAGAACTGGTGAACCACAAGAAGATAAAGGTAAATTATCAAATAGAAAAATGGGCACAGGATATGAACAGACACTTCACCAAAGAAGACATTCAGATGGCCAACAAGCACATGAAGAAATGTTCAAAATCCCTAGCTCTAAGAGAGATGCAAATCAAAACAACTATGAGATATCATCTCACCCCAGTCAGAATAGCAAACTTTAACAGAACAGCAAGCAACAAATGCTGGTGAGGTTGTGGAGAAACTGGAACCCTTATTCACTGTTGGTGGGAGTGTAACCATTGTGGAAAGTGGTGTGGTGCTTTCTCAAAAAAATTGCAAATAGAGATACCATTTGACCCAGCAATTCCAATACTGGGAATATACCCCAAAGACACCATAACAGACATCCAAGCAGATATATTGCACACCCATATTTCTTGCAGCTTTGTTCACAAAAGCAAGGAGTTGGAAACAACCTAAGTGCCCACCAACAAACGAATGGATAGAGAAGCTGTGGTATATTCACACAATGGAATACTACACCGCATTGATTGAAAAACAAGGAACTCATGCAATTTATTCAAAATGGGTGACCCTGGAGGACACTGTACTGAGTGAAGTATCTCAGTCACAAAAGGAGAAATACTGCATGGTGTCACTGTTGCAAAACAGGACTGACCTCGGGGTTGTGGAGAGACTGAGAAAGATGGGTTAAATAATGTATACAGCATTGAAACAGATGAGGGAAAAACTGTTTAAAAGGGATATGTGATTAGGTATTTTTGTCATGACAGGAGTCCAGGGCAAAGAGTGCATAGTGAAGTGGACCTGGGGGAGGGTTTGTAAAACAATGAAATAATTTTTCTTTCACTTTTCCAAGAGGGTAGTGTACTAGGGGGGAGGGTTGGGAAGGGAGAAAAGTGCAACAATGAATGAATGGAAACCCAAAGTCTGTAAATTTTCATTGAAATTAATAAATAAATTTCTTTAAAAAAAGAAAGAACTGGTGATTGGAATGAAAACATGGGGGGGGGGGAGAAAAAGAGGCAGCTTAGTAGTATGTGGCCTTGGTGGCAGAAGACAGGCAAGAGATTATGAGATAAAATTTTGTATGCTTAACAATTTATTAATTTAAAATACATTTTCAAATAAACATAAATGGTGACTATACACACTGACCTTGTTAAAAAATACAATTAAATCAAACTGACTACATCTATAGAATTTAGATTGAGAAGTTCATTACCATCAATCAAAATAAGGCAAGCGGCAAAATACTGAATGATGTAGTAAGCATCAAATGAAAATAGGAGGAGTATATAGTACAGAGTCATTCTGTATCATTTCAGGAGGTGGTTGTTGTTGCTATGTGCTATCGAGTTGTTTGCGACTCATAGCGACCCTATGTACAACAGCCCTAAACCCTGCTCTAAGCTGTGCCAATTGCACTGCCTCTGACACACCCATCCCGATTAACCCAGTGATTGAATCAATCCACTTCATAGAGGGTCTTCCTTTCCTGCGCTGTCCCTCCACCCTCCCAAGCATTATGTCCCTCTCTAAGGATCTGTCCCTCCTTACAACATGTCCAAAGTATGTCAGACGAATTCCCAAAATCCTTGCCTCCAAGGAATAGCCTGGTTTAACCCTCTCCAGGATGAATCTGCTTTCTTAACAGTCCATGGTACATTCAACACTCTTCTCCAGCACCACAGCTCAAAGGCATCAATTCTCCTTCTATCCTCCCTAGTCATTGTCCAACTCTCTGATGCATAACAAGTGATTGCAAAGACTATGGCCTTTATCAGGTGCACCTTAGTCTCCAGAGAGACACCGTTGCTCTTGAGTACTTTAGAGAGGTCCTTAACAGCAGACTTTCCCATCGCAATATATTTTTTTATTTCCTGGCTACTGGTGCCAAGAGTGTTGACCGTGGAGGTGAGCAAACTGAAGCTGTGAACATCTTAATCTCTTAGCCATCCATCCTGATGCTACCAATTGGTCCAGAGGTGAGAATCTTTGTCTTCTTGACATTGAGCCTCAGATTAAAAAAATAATCAATGGATGAGATGGATTGATTCGGTGACTGGGGTAATAGGGATGGGTGTGTCAGAGGTGGTGCGGTTGGCGCAGGATAGAGCAGGGTTTAGGGCTGTTGTGCATAGGGTCGCTATGAGTCGGAAATGACTCGACGGCACATAACAACAACAACAACACTGAAGGAAGAAGTTCAAGCTGTAGTGAGGCACTGGCAAAATGCAGTCTCATACAGGCTGGGACAAGGTTACTATCAAGAGATTTGGAAGGCATCTATGTTATCCATCAACTGGAAGAGCCTATATTTGAACCCATTTCAAGAAAATGTGGTTAAACAATTGCTGACAGTATGAAACAATATGATAAATATCATACAAAGGTAAATTAAAAAATAAAACAAACACAAAACAGACAAACACAAACCACCAAAGCCACAAACTTGTGATTTTAGTGAAAGTTTACAAAAAGGATGGGCCTTTATTCGTACACATTTTCCGCACTTCCCCTTCCCCAATTCACACTGTAATGCATGTCTTTTTCTAGAATGTTAATTTTCTTACTTATGTCTAATATCCCACTCCTTTCAGATAGTCTCTCCCTTCTCCTCCTCTAGCGTAATGCTCATTATCTATCCATTCTTTTCCTTCTCTCTCTGTCAATGCTATTTTTTGTAACAGTGATTTTTATGCAATATTTGTCATTTTGTTACTGAGATATTTCACTTATTTTGATATATTTATATAGGTTCTAAAGGGTCATTTGTTTTTCCCAATGCTGAGTAATATTTCACTGGGTGGATTTACCAAATTTTTCTATCCATTTATTTGTTGAAGGGCACTTGGGCTGCTTTAAACTCTTTGCTATTGTGAATAAGCAGCAATAAACATAGATGTGTTCATATTTATCTGTTTGTATCATGGTTCTTGTTTCTTTAGGGTATATTTCCAGTAGTGGGATAGCTGGATCAAATGACATTACTATTTCCTTTTCTTTTAGAAAATGCCAGCCTATCTGTGGTAAACTGATCTTTGACAAGTAGACAAAACAAAATCAGTTAAGTAGAGAAAAGGCAGACTCTTCAACCAGCAAAACTAAAAAAAAAAAAAAAATCATCTATAGAATACTCAATCAAAATACACATCTCATACCATACATATAAACGAACTCAAAGTGGATCAGGAAGCTTGGAGTAACATTAAAGACTATAAGGTTCTCAGAGAAAAAGTAGGAACAATTCTAGAAGCTCTAATTTACAGCATGAACAGACTTCTAAACACAATGAAAAATCTACAACCAGGAAAGGACAAAACAAATATATGTGACCTTCTAAATAGAAAATCCCTATGCACATAAAACAACCTTCTCCAACAGAGTAGAAAGGAAAAAAATACTTGGCATATCTGATAAAAGACTCATATCTAAAATTATAGAATACTCCAGTACCTTTAAAATTAAAAGGCAAACAACCCCATCACAAAATATGAACAGACACTTCACCAAAGGAGAAATTCAGATGGCCAACAGACATATGAAGAAATGTTCAAAATCCCTAGCTATCAGAGATGCAAATTAAAACAATATCTCGGCAACCAACTAAAGCTGGCAAGAGTGTGGAAAACTGGACCTCTCATTCACTGCTGGGAGAACTGTACAATACCATTTTGGAAAGTATTCTAGCACTTTTTAAAAAAACTGGAAATAGATATACCACAAGTAAAATCTTAATGACTAGAGTAGTACATTGATAGAGAAGTGCCAAGAATTCAGGCTGTATTTAGAAGAGTAATTGGCTAACGTGAGGTGGATGGTAGTTGAAAGCAGAGAATACTCAAGAAAGATGTTTACTTGTGTTTTATATTGTACATAAAGGCATTCTACAGTGTGGAATAGAAGAAATGATGGTGAAGACTGTGAAAAATAGAAATTCTGTTAACACTTGTGTTTGTGTGAAACCCGTACAGAAGAAGTTATTTGAACAGAAAGGGGCTATCATATGATTTAAAAGTAGAAAAACTGTGTATCAGAATTCAATCCTTACATAAACCCTATTTAATCTGTGTGCTAATCTAATATTCTAAAAAGATGAAGTATATGAAAACTGTAGCACCAGAATCAGAGAAAGACTCATCAACAACCTGCCATGTGCAGATGACACAACCTTGCTTACAGAAAAAGATGATAACTTGAAGCACTGATTGGTGAAGCTCAATGACTTCAGTAGATTTTAATTCAACACAAAAAACCAAAAAATCCTCACAACTAAACCAATAAATATAATGATAAACAAAAAAGATTAATAAATATTGTCCAGGTGTAACTATACTTGGCTCCACAATCAATACAATACCTATGGAAGTAGCAGCAAAGAAACGAAACAACATATTTTACTGGACAGTCTGCTGCCAAGGTCTTTGTGAAAGTGCTAAAGAGCAAGATGTCAGTTTAAAAGAGTAAACTGTACCTAATCCAAGCCATGTTTTTTTGTTATGTACTGTCAAGTTGGATCTGACTCACAGCTGACTGTCCGGCAGGTTTTCAGAGGTCGTGAAGGGAGGAAGCTGCCGATCTTTCTCTAATGGAGCAGCTGGTGGATTCGACTCATATACCCTCAGGTTGGCAGCACCAGCTCCTTCCCATTAGGCCACCAGAGCTTCCAAGTCAATTTATAATATTTTTCATTGCTTTGTATTATTGCAAAAGATGGACAATAAATAAGGATGACTTGAAGAAGAGCTGATGGTTTTGAATTGTAATGCTAATGAGGATTATGAAGTATATCATGGACTGTCAAAAGAACAGACAAATCTGTCCTGGAAGAACTGCAGTCAGAGTGCTCCGTAACAGCAAAGGTATTCTGGCTATGTTTCAGGAGGTCAATCCTGGAATAAAGACATCATGCTTGGAGAAGAGATTTCATCCTCACTTTCATGAATTGACAGGGGATTAAGCACCACAGTGATTCTGAAGATGGTACAGTAAAGGACAGGTTTCTGATATTGTACACAAGACCATTATGAGCTGAAGCCTACTTGTGGACACCAAAAAACAGTACCAATACATGCCCACAGCTGATCACACAGCTCTGCTGAACAAAAAAAAACAGACAGCTACAAGTTATAAGGGAGCTCTGGTGGCCTAGAGGCAAGAAGCTCCACTGTAATTCTGAAAAACAGTCACAAGATAACCGGAGAGCATTATGTTAAATTAACTAACTCAGTCCCATAAGGACAAATACTACATAAGACCATTACTGTAAAATGTGTACGAGAATCCAAGGCAAGGAGGGGAGAGCAGAGGGGTGAGGATGAGGGGGCGTGAAATCATAGGGTCGCATAATTTTATTGACGGAGAGAGGATGGGTAAAGGAAAGGAGAAAACTCTGGTGTGAAAAACAATGTACACAAACTTGGTAAGTAAACCAGTACAAAATAAAAATTTTCTAAAACATCTCACCCCATAAACAAAACAAAGAAATAAAACAATAAATGGAGAAAAGATTGGCATTTTTAATTATTCTTCTAACTTAGATCCACACAAAGCTCAGGGAAGTAGGAGTCTAAGAAATTAAATTACTGCATTGGACAAATCTGCTCTCAAGGAATGCTTTAAAATGCTAAAAAGATGTCATTTTGAGCACCAACGTATGCAGGACCAAGGTCATAATATTTTAAATCATTTCATATGCTTGTGGAAAAGAGACAATGAATAAGGAAGATATAGGAAGAATTAATGCCTTTGAATTGTGGATGTGCCAAAGATTACTGACTATACTATGGGCTTTCAAAAGAACAAACTCTATCTTAGACAAAGTGCAGCTAGAATGTTTCTTAGAAGCTAATTTCAAGCCATTTCGATAAATTTAGAAAGGGCTGATCTACCTTTCTAAACACAATTGAGAGGAAAACAAACAAGATAGCTTGACCAAGTGACTGCAACAGGGAAACTGCATGGTGGAAACTGTGAGGATGGTATGTGATAGGACAAAGTACTAATCTGTTGTTTATAGTGTTGCTATGAGTCATACAGGACGCTAAACAGATCTAACAACAACATGAGCAATGGGTAGTTCCTTAAGATACCATGGTTGAGACATCAGAAAGTCAACAACAACAGACAACTCTTAAATTGATGAACTAACACTGACTGCAACAGTGGTTCAAGTCTAGCAGCAATTGTGACAACAGCTAAAAAGACTATTCAATGGTCCATTCTGTTGTACACAGGGTCACTATAAGATGGTGCCACCTCCACCGTCCAACAACAACAAGCTGTAATGTTATGTCTTATCTGTGGTGGGAATATGAAAAATACTTGTGAACAAAAACATAAATAAAATAAAAAATAAAGAAGTTAAAAACAGCTTTATTTATTATTATTATTCTGGATGAACTAGTTAATTAGATAAGAGGCAAACACTGAAGATATACACATAAGAAAGGGAAAGGCAATTACATTTTCATTTCCAAGGTGACATGAATGTATATATTTTTTTCCAATATTTTATTTTATTTTATTATTTTTGTGTGCGTGTACCGTCAAATCAGATCTGACTGGTACAGGAGGAGATTGCCCCTCCTTCCCCGGCAGAGCATCTGGTGAATTTGAACCGTGCACTTCTGGGATTGTAGTTGCAGCTTCTTGCCACTAGGCCACCAGAGCTCCCCATGAATGTATATTTTAATAATCACTAAACTCAATGGAAAATATATAACAAAAATAAGAATTTGGAAAAGTGGCTAGTTATGAAATAATATATTTAAAGCAATGATTCTATTACAGGTAAAACATGCTTACTTAAAAAATAAAGCCTAGATAAGAAACCCATTTAGTGAGAAAAGAAACATAAAAAAGAAATAATTCAGTGTTATCCACCATCACAAGAACATGCAACAGCCCCAATGTCCAACCACAATTGAGTAGATTGAGATATTATGGTACACTGACACAAAGGAATACTATATAGCCCACAGGAGCAATGATTTTGTAAATAACTACCTAATTTGGGTAGGACTGGAGAGCATTATGTTGAGTGAACTAAGTCTGTTCCATAAGGACAGATACTGTGTAGGATCACTGTATTAGAATCCAAGAGGGCTGGGCAGAGGGGTAAGGATGGAGGGTGGTAGTGGTGATTAATCACAGGGTCACACAATATGATGGGTGTAGTGGGAGTAAAGGAAATGGGAAAGATCTGGTGTCAAAGTACTGTATTATAACTTTGTAAATAAACCAGAATTTAAAAAAAAATTAAAAAAGAAAAAAAAAAGATACTGAAGAAGATTAAACAAACAAAAACCAAATAAATAATTTAGATTATACAGAAGCAGATATATACCAGACAGGAAATTTGTCTTTAAAGCTAGATATATAATCAATATTCTAAGGCTGAAAAGATGAATTATTCTAATGTTTAATATGATTTACACTAAAATACTAAACATAGTAATTCAGATAGTAAAAACCACATGAAAATAATGAGGAATATTTTTTGATGAATACATAGAATATATCTTTCAGAAATTAAAAATATTATGAAGATATTAAAGAATATAATCCTATAGAACAGTTCTGATACAAAATGTGAATCATGGAAATATACTCTAATATACATGTGTCATTAGTGATGAGGTGTTGTTGATTCATATACACAGGATATATGTATGTGACAAATATGAATTCATATGTAAGTTAAAAAAATCAGGTATTTCAATGAAATCTGCCATACATGAAAAATTAAGAAAACAAAAAACAGCAGCAAAAAAAAAAGATGACTCATAGATTTAGGATAAGAAAAAAAGGTGAGGAAGAATAAATAGCATTGTATTTGATAATCATGGTTATAATCCCAGAAGCCATATAGAATGCTAATTCGATTATAGTAAATCTTAAGATTTCACCATAGAAAAATAAACTAACATAAATTAAGGGAAACTAGAGAATATATTTAAAACACACCAAAAAGGCACATTTTAATAATTTTTAGAAACCAGTAATAAAAAATATCAAACATCAGAAAGGTCACCATCAAGGAAGAAAAGTATCAGCCACATTTCTGTCAAAAAGAGTGCACAAGACAATGTATATTTGTGTAAATGCATATCTCATCCAAACATACACATACATTTGCACAGGTACACATTGCTTAAGGTCTGTTTGGACACCGTCCCACTGCTCAGACATCAGCGATCCCATACAATTGTTTTGTTGGTTTTTTTAAAAACCTTTTACTACTTCCTTTAGATACTTTTAAAAGCCAAAACTTCTGAGTGAACGAGCAGTGCAGGGTGTGTCTCAATTCCACTCTGGCATAGTGCACACTTATACTCCTATCCAAGACCAGTTCCTGACTCTACATACTGCTTGGGCATGATGAGGATGAGTCCACCACCAGCTTCACTCCCTGCACCCATCAACCCATTTCCCGAAGCTACCTCATCAATGTTCTTTCACTTGTCACCCTGTATCCAGAGGTATGTAAAGGTCCCATTCAGTTACCAGTGCAGCTTTGCTTGGCCTAGTTACCTAGCTAGCAAGGGTGATCTCCTGAGTCCAGTGAATACAGCTCATCAGTTTTGTCCCACAGGAAATCAATATAATAGGTTTTGTGGGGTTTTCAGTGTGGACGGTATTGAAACTGCCTAGATATAATTTGGCATTCACACAATGTTCAAACTGCATAACATCTTTTTCATGGATCATTATGATATGGACAATTAAGCAATACAGACCTGTAAGTGGACAGAAAATTTTAAAATAATACACTAAAAAGTTAATTGAAGTTACCTTTTATCCACATTAATGGGAGTTACGGGATGTTGGCCAACGTTTACATGTATTTGTGATACAACATGGTTTAAAGTTACAAATGGTGTGTACCAGAGTGCATTCTTTTTCTATATCTATTCAATCTGTATGCTGAAGAAATCAATTAAATAAGATGGGCAAAATATGAGGAAGAACACGGCATCAGGACTGCAGAAAGACTCATCCACAATCTGTTGTGAGGATGACACAATCTTATTTGTAGAAAAAGAAGATTTAAAGCACTCACTGCAGAAGATCAAAGACAACAGCCTTCAAATATAGACTACATTCCAATATAAAAAACCAAATTCCTCATCACAGGGCCAAAAGACAACACCATGATAGAAAATTATTGAATTGTCAATGACTTCACTTTGCTTGGATCTATAATCAATACTCATGGTAGCAGCAGTCAAGAAATCAAAAGATATGCTGAATTGAGAAACTCTGCTGTCAAAGACTTCTCTAAAATTCTAAAGAGCAAAGATATCAATGCAAAGACTAAGGTGTGGCAGACCCAGGTCATAGTGTGTTCAACTGGTTCCTAACCGGAAAGTTAGACAATAAATATGGATAGCAGAAGAACAGATGCTTTTGTGTTGGCAAAGAATATTGAATATACCATGGAGTGTCAAAAGAACAAAGTGTCTCGATGAAGGTACAAACTGAGTGTTCATTGGAGGCAAGGATGGTGAAATTTTATCTCACTCACTCTGAGCAATTTTCAAGAGAAATCAGTTCTGGAAGAGAGATACTATGCTAGGAAAAGTAGAGGAATCAGTAAAACCTCTACACAAAAACCCTCAACAAGAAGGGTGACAGCAGTTGGAGCAACAGGCTTAAGCATTGCAGAAATGATGAGGACGGCACAGGATAGGGTTGCTGTAAGTCATGGTTGACTCAATTACAACAATTTATATTTTATAGTATAAGATGTAAAGAGAATTAATGACTTATTGCTGCTTTCATGTTGTATTTCTGAGATCAAAAGAGAAGGTTTTGTGAGGAATTACTTCTCTCTTTGGGATTTGGAATAAATAACTCCCTGTCTTCACGGTTCAACACATTCAAACCTTACTGTTTTCTTCCCAACTGCTTCCTTAGACTCTGTAATTTTTCTTCTAAGAAACAATTTTCTCCAAAGAAACCGCTGCATCAAAATCAATTTAATTCAGCAAAAGAGCATAAAACCAAAGACAATGACACCAAATAAGATTATAATCTGAATCTTCAGTTTTTTTACCGGTATGCATATTGTGTCAAATGTGATAACGATTACCCATGGTGAACAGTGTTTGGTGGCACTGCCCGGTTGAAACAAGCTTGGAAGCAGGAGTGGCATCCACTTCCATAAATAGCTTGCCTCTGGAAACCCTATGAACCTGGAGAAAGGATGAAAGTCATGCACGCAAGTGTTGAGGACTTTCGTTTATAGGGGCGCTGAATCACCTATGACTTGATGGCACTTAACAATGACAACATGCATATTTATATATAGTGTGTTTAATTCATGTACCTAAGTGGGGTTTGTTTTTCTGTGTTTCACACTTTCCCTCACTGACATTATGTTTCATACAATCATTCCCACATATTGTGTTTTATAAAATTAATCGTCATTGGACTATGCCCATAATTAGCTAGTCTTTTAAGATCCCTGATAGATCTTTCCCATTTCCATTACTCCCTCCCTCCACCCAACAAATTGTTTTAAAATACAGCCAGAAATGCACAGTCAGGAGAGGATAACATTGGTGAATGAGATCTTCTAAAGATTAAATCCTTGTGTGCATCAAAAACTTTTCCCAAGAGGGTGAAAAGAAACCCTAACTACTAGAAAAAATGTTTGGCAATACCATCTCAGACAAGGATCTCTTAACAAACGTTTACAGAATATTCCTGGCCTCCAAAAGAAAAAGACCGACAACCCAAACACAAAATGGACAAAAGACTTTTCATGAAGGAAGGTATCTAGATGGACAACATACACATAAAGAAATGTTCAAAATCACTGGCAATAAGAGAGATGTAAATCTAAACTATAATGAGATACCACTTCACCCCAGTAGCAGTGGTAAAGTTTAACAGGGTAGCAAGCATAAATGTTGGAGAGGTCGTCGAGAGGTGGGAACTCTCATACACTGTTGTTGGATATAACCACTCTGGAATGCAGTTTGGCGTTTCCTGAAAAAGCTGAGCATAGAAACTCCATATGACCCAGGTATTTCACTACTAGGAATAAACCCCAAGGAAATTAGAACTGAGACACAAAAAGAGATCTGTACACCAATGTTCACAGCAGCATTATTCATTACAAGAATATGGAAACACCTCATGTCCAACCACAACTGAACAGATTGAGAAATTGAGGTACATTCACACAATAGCAAACTATGAAGTACTATGGAGTAACACTTTTTAAAAATACTACATAATCTGGGAACCGCTAGAGAGTATCATGCTGAGTGAACTAACTCAGTCTCATAAGGAGAAATACTGCATAAAATCATTATTGCAAAAACAGAAGGATAACTAGTAAAATATGTAGCAGGATCCTAGGGGGGAAGAGGTGGAAGCAGGGGGGTTAGGATGGGTAGGGGAAAAAAATCAATGACTTTTGCCTTTTAGTAGGGTAATGTGAGAATTACAGAAAGGCTTCAGGTCTTTTGTTCATAGGGACACTATGAGTCATACTCAACTAGACAGCAGTCAAAAACAACAACAACAACAACAGGTAATAAGAGTTAAAACATGTGGAACAATGTTTAATGTTTTCATGAAATTTCTCTTAAGGACCCAGATATGACACTTTTTCTAGTGAACACAGTATAATTTCCAAAGCGTTAAATATACTGAAGTTCCTACTTCATGTATTTTAATTACCTCCTTAACTACTGCATAAATAATACTTTCATATACAACTATTTCTTTCATAATCTCTGTAGTAATATTTTTCAAGAATTATTATATCTGGGTCATCCAATTTTTTGTCACATCCATAAATTTTATATTCATTATGGTGTCTAGTACACAGTTATTTAAAAATATAGATTAAGAAATGTAAAAAAAACAAGCTATCAATTATTCAGAAATTTAGCTTTCTAATCTGACATTCATAAGAATTCCAAAACCCGCAAGAAATGAAACTCTCTCACTGGGAAAACGTTATTGATGTTAAGACCTTCTATTTCACAAATGAATTCATTCTCATTTTAAATATACTCTTGGCCTTGGATATGAAGAAAAAGTATAATTCCTACAATTCAGTATATTACCACTAATACAGAATATTTTCTATTTTATTTTTTCATCAAGTCCTTTCGTTTTTGGCTTAAAAATTCTAATTTGATCAGCTTATTGCTGAGCAAACATTTTATTTCCTGTTTTTGTGAGATACATTATTATTCAAAAAATACCATTCCAAAACTAACATCTCTGCCTTCAAAGAATCTGTGGTTGTTATTATTAGGTGCCACTGAGTCAACGATGACTCACAATGACCCTATGAACAACAGATCTGAACCTAACTCTATTCTGAGCCATCCTCAAGGTATCAGATATGCTGGAGCTCACTGTTAGTCACAGTGTCAATCCATTTTGTGGAGGGTCTTTTCTTTCTCTGACCTTCCAGCTTTCCCAGCAAGGCATCCTCTTCTAAAGCTAGCCCCTCTTGACAACATATTCAAAGTATATGATACAAATGCTCAACATTCCACAGCTAGTCACCAAAAGAAGTGAAAACATTCAGTACAGTGAAGGTCAATGCATTCACCTGAATTTTTAAGAAGCTCCCCAGGTTTTCTGAAGCACTTTTTGGATGGAGAAGTACTGTCCTAGTAATTTAGTTGATAGTTTCAAAATTCTGGTCCTTAACATAAGTGGTCAAATGTTATTTAATCATACACTTGCCTTTTCTCCCCTCAAAATACTGACCTTCATTTTCAAATTAAAATAAAAATACAAAACCAAAGACTGTAGTCATAATTTTCTGAAAAATTCTGGGAATAAAGAAACCATTTTCATTTCATAGCATTACAAAGTCTCTACTACAATGTTAGCAATTAAAGAGTGCTTTCCTTTTTCCCCTAACAGTCTCCTCCCACCAAGGTATTATTTATGGAAGCAGCCTACGTAATTTTTCACATGTTGGTGTTAAAATAAATAGAAAAACATGGATAAAAAAATACCTTGGAAAGTGTGGTTCTTTGGAAAAAAATGTACTATATGTGCATTACCTGTGTGAAAATATGGCAGTTTTTGCCTGTCTTTGATAGCATATTTAAGAAGCATCATTACATTATATATGAAGGTGTTTTACTGAGTTAGCTTCAGAAATAGCTTACTTTTCAATAGATCATCTTTTGGATACCATCAATATGTAAAACAGCTACTCATAACTCCCTTCTTTAAAATTTATAAACATGCATTGAGTGACACTATATACATAAGGAACCCTGGTTGCACCATTAGTGCTTGGCTGCTAATCAAAAGGTCTGTGGTTTGAAACCACTAGCCACATCACAGGAGAAAGTGTGATAGTCTGCTATAATAGACTATAGTCTTGGAAATTTAATGGGAATAAGTTTTACAATATTCACAGAATAATCTGAAACCACACAAGTTTAGTTTAGATAATAACAAGTTTAGGTAATACTTTACCCTCTTCACTACATAAAATCCTTCTCCTGCAGTGAATTTAACAGGGATCAACCTTTGTAAGTCATATTACATGAGAAATATGTTACCGTTGTGTAAATATGAGCAATAACCAAAACAAACAGACAATGATAAATAAGGGAGTTCTGGTGGCCTACAGGTACAAAGTTGCGCTGCAATCTTGAAGGCACATGGTTTGAAGCCACCAGCTTCTCTGCAGAAGGATGGGCAATCTCCTCCTAAATGATTAAGTGCATCAGAAAACCCACTGGAGAGTCAGCTACGGGTCAGTTCTGACGTAACAGCACACAATAACAACAATAGCAACTCTCTACCCATGAGTTTGAAGGGATGGCAACAGAATTTGTTTCTGTTTTAACATAATGGACAGATTTAATTATTTTTACTTGGCAAGAATTGTGAGGAAACCTTATTTCCACTACTTTGCAAACCAATGATTTTTTTTCTCTCAATTCCAGTGTTAGACCAAGCGCTAATTACTTACATTCTTTACTTTTCTATGTAATCCTCAAACTACTTCATTATTAGCTCTCAAACTTTAAGTTTTTACAGAGTGTCAGAAAATAAAGAATTTGTCTAAAGACACAGCTGATGGGTGGCAGGATGTGGTTAATCAGTCTTAAACTACTCTGTGAATTTGTGTTCTTTAGCATACCTATAAGTAATAACTGTTATGCAAAGTAGAACTTTTAAAAACCACCATGATCCACTAAAATAATCCTTAGAATAAGGAAAACAACTACTATAGATTTTTCTAATTGTGTCTGTTTACATGCTCACGTATTAATGTATACAGAACAAAGAAAGGGCTGGTACATATGGGAGAGTTCTGATAGGGTAGTCTGCACTGTTAATTCCAAGGTCTAGCTTCTTGGGTTGTCAAATCTATGAGGCGCTCTGTGAGGGAAAGATGGACAATCTCTCATGATTGACAGCCTCAGAAACCTAATGGTCAGTTAGAATTTGGCTCTGACTCCACGGCAATGAGTTTTCAGCAGTGTTTTATATTTTGTATAAAATATACATGTGAGGTGGTGTATGTGTGTATGTACACACACATTATATGTATATACATATTTGTTGCTATATATAGTTGCATCAGAAGTAGCCCATAGCTGACCTTCCTGCACGTTTTTAGCGGCAATAAATCACATGAGAGGAGACTGCCCATCTTTCTCCCGTGGAGCAGCTGGTGGACCTGAACCATGTGCCTTTGGGTTGGCAGTGCAACTCCTTACCTAGGCTACCAAATATATTCCTGTGGTTAAAGAATTAACCAAGACATGCAATGTGAACAACCTAAAAATAGTATTAGAGGATGACACTGACAGGAATTTGCTTACAGAGAAGCATGGTTTATGAAACTATTTTACAAATTTCTAATAGTTAATATTTCATATATTTAAAAATATGTAAGTGGATTATATTAAACTATGATTTAAATAATGATTAGCTTGTGATTTTTGGGAATTAGAGCTTCAGAAAGTCACTGAAAGGGGGAGCTCTGGTGGCCTAGTGGCAAGAAGCTGCACTGCAATCCCAGAGGAACACGGTTCGAATCCACCAGATGCTCTGCCGGAGAAGGAGGCGCAATATCCTCCTGTACCAGTCAGATCTGATTTGACGGTACACGCACACAAAATAAAAAATTAAAAAAAAAAATTTAAAAAAAAAAAAAAAAAAAAAAAGCATTAAAAAAAAAAAAGAAAGTCACTGAAAGAAGTATGTCAGTTTCATAGATTTCATGATTTTAGGAACTGTTACATTATTTTAGTTTGCTGAAGAAGCAATGGAATCGATCACTTTGATGGATCTTACAAAAAGAAGGCATACAGTATCTGTCTATCAGAAAAACAAAAAATTGTGACTAGTTACTGAAAGAAAACATGAAACATAGGAACCTTTTAAAAATATTTACAACCTTCTTGATTACAAAAATGGGCTTTGGCGGTATAATGCATCATGGTCCTACTGCAAATTTAAAGGCTGGTTTTTCAAATCCACTGGTTGCTTTATAGGGGGGGAAAAAGGTAGTTTCCTGATAAATTTTTACCCCTTCAGAAACTTGATAAAGTGTCACCATAAGTCAGAACTCACTTGGTGGCAATGATTTAAGGTAACTGGGAAAGCATTTTTAACCTACAATTTTAACAAGCAAACAAATTTGCCCATTATCTACAGGTTTAATTAACACTAAAAAATTCTGAGAACCACCAGATGCTCCGCTGGAGAAGGAGGGGCAAGCTCCTCCGTATCAGTCAGATCCGATTTGATGGTACACCCACAGGATATAATTACAAAGAAAATTCTGGGAGTAACTTTCTTTGTTCTATAACATTTAAAGTAATTTTATTTACTTGAGTGTTTATCAAATGAGGAAAGGTAGATGATATATGTTATATAATTAGAAATATAAATTTATTAAATTATATTATGTATATGTTATAATTATTTTTGTTGTGGTTGCTTACCATAGAGTGGAACTGACCTACAGCTGACTGTCTGACTGTCCGGTGGGTTTTAAGAGGCAGTTAATCACAAGGGAGGAGCAGCCAGTGGCCTTAAACTGTACACCGCCAGGATTGCAGTGCAGCTTCTTGCCACTAAGCCACCAGAGCTCCCCATATCGGGCAATTCATTCCCAAGCAAATTTCTCCTTTAAAGGGTTGTTGTTGTTGTTGTTATGTGCCGTTGAGTCGCTTGTCGAGTACCCTATGTACAACAGCCCTAAACTCTGCTCTGTCCTGTGACAATCGCACTGTCTCTGCCACTCCCATCCCGATAACCCCAGTCACCAAATCAATCTAATACAATTAATTTCAAATTTGAAGACAGCATTGTTGTCTATCATCCTTGTACAAATGATCTTTTAGGAGCAATATTATGTATCACTGATTTTGTGAATCATAGCTGACCCTCGAGTGGGTTTACAGAGGCAGTAATCTCATCAGAAGAGACTGTTCATTTTCCTTCAATGGCGTAGTTGGTAGATTTGAACCATATGGCTTCAGGTTGACAGTGCAGCTCCTAACCACTAGGTCACTACAGCTCCCTAGGAGAAATAGTAGATTCCACAAAATTAACAAAAAGTTCAATGAAATCTTTCAATGCCGAATGCAAAGAAAATACAAAAATCATGATTTTAGGGTTCTTTAGAATAACTGTTAATGAAGAGTGAGAAAGAAGTGCTTGAATTACTTAAACTAAAAAACAATCTATTTAATATATTCATTTATACTATCTATGTTCCCAAGACACAAAGATTCCCAAGAAACAAAAAGCCAAAATTTCAAATACAGGTACTTAATTCTGCTAGTGAAACCTATTTTTTTCTTGCATTTAGAATTTCTTACTGGTGTCAAGTAGGTTTAAAATCACAATAACTGTCCATCAGGACCCTATTAGATTTCTCCTTAAAGAGCAGCTGTGAATTTGAGCCACCAAAAAGGCCTTGTAGGGTTTACCCACCTAGTATATATGTGCTATATTATGCAGTTTATATTACTTTTATGTATTTATATATAGATATATATTTACTTTAAACACATTTATATTATTATAGATTAACAAATGTTATGGGAAAGATCCAGTGGGAACTTGCAAGGATTGGGTCATGATGGGTAAGTTCCAATGGTGACGGATTTTTTTTTAATAAAACATAGTACATAGGAATGATTGTATGAAACACAGTATGAGTGAAGAATACTGTGAAGCACAAGGCATATGAACTTTGTGAGCAAATGGATATTAAAAAAGCCAAAAACAACAAAGAGAACTGGGGGAGATAGGGAGGAAAATGTTCAACAATGAATGAATGAAAAAATCCAACTTTTCTGTAAACTTTTGTAGAAATGACAATAAAACATTTTTTAAAAATGCTACATTATATAATTTATTATTTTATATTGTTGTTGTTGAGTACCATTGAGTTGGAACTGACCCATAGTTGACACTCCGGCCGTTTTTCAGAGGCAGTAGATCATATGGAACTTGACTGTCCAATTTTCTCCCACAGAGCAACTGGCAGATTTGAACCATGTGTCTTCAGGTTGACAGTGCAACTCCTTATCATTAATATATACTTATGCCCCCAATCAACAAGCATAGTACCAACATTCAGGAGATCAGGAGATGTACTGCACTGGGCAAGTCTGCTCTCAGGGATTTCTCCAAACTACTGAGTAGCAATGAAGTCAGTCTGAAGACGAAGATGTGCCTGATTCAGGCAATGGTCTTTTAAATCCCTTGCTATGCATCTGAGAGTTTGACAGAATAGAGGTTTTTGAGTGTGTAATGTTGGAAAAAGAGTACTAAAAATCCCATGGACTGACAAAAGAACAAACAAGTCTATCTTAGGATAAAAAATACAGCCACAGTGTTCTTAGAGGCAAGGATGGTGAAACTGAGGCTCATGTATTTTGGGCATGCGGCTAGGAGAGGCTATTCCTTAGAAAGGGATACCATGCTTGGAAAAGTGGAGGGTTCGTGAAAGAGAGGAAGACCATCAATGAGATGGACTGATACAATAACTGCAGCCATGGGTGCAAGAGTGTCAGAGATAGTAAGAATGGCACAGGACAGGACAGGGTTCACATCTGTTGTTCACAGGATTGTTTTAAGTCATACTTGACATAACTGTATCTATCACCACATCCTATATTAATACTCCAAGTAATGGTAAAACCAGCTAACTATCATTTCTAACATTCTACAGTACTAGAAATTGGGAGAGGAAGACTGAGAGATAGTCAAGCTATACCAGTTTTATATTAAAAGCATTTCTATTAAAAATTTAAATACAATTCTTATTTCCACATATTTAAGAATAGGAAATTCATTTCATTACTTGCCTCAAAAAAGTTGTTGACATCCTCTGTGGCCATTTGGTAAGTTGGTCATTCTTCTGTCAGATGAGATTTTAAAAACATCAGGGATCTACGGATTTAGGAAGGAAAATATTCTGTGCTCTTGGCTTCTGTTATTTTCTTGGTCCTATTATAAAAGAAACAAGGAGGAATTTAGCAGTTTTTAACAGGTGAATTATTATTCTGTGTTTCTTTAGATTCATATTTAAGAACATTTTTACTTTGGTTTTTTAAAATGAAGTTTTACCATCTCAGAATCTTTGATTAACAAACAAGACTTGGTAAATTTGTGACTAGAGGGAAGAAAAAGGCATATTAATCAAATAATTCAATCTCTCTATTTTATGCTACAAAACCACTGCCATGGAGTTGATGTCAACTCATGATAGGTTCCAATGTATGTCAAAGTAGCTTGCTCTATAGGGTTTTCAATTGGAAATGCTTTAGTAGATTATGAATGCCTCCATTTCTAGGTGTCTGTGGGTCACTGGAACATTAAGCTATTCAATTAACAGTTTAGTGCTTTAAGTGTTCTTATCACTCAATGCCTCAATTTTACAACATAAAGTAAAAAACAAAACAACAACAAACACCAAAAACATTCAAGCCTATGGCCTTTGATTCTTAACACAATGATTCTGAGCTCATGAGTTACATAGCAGAATGAGTCCCACAGGGCTTTTTGGACTGTACACTTGACAGAAAAAGATGATGACACTTTTTGTTTGTAGGATCCTTGGGTTTGAACTACCAATCTTTAGGTTTAGGTATCAATGCAGAGTAGCAGGTCGGATGATTCCAAATTTGGCTTCTCCAGATCATTGTTCTTTGGTCTTGCTATCCACTCTATGGTGGTGGTGTTGTTGATTGCAGTGCAATCGAGTATGACTCATAGCGACCCTATGGACAAAAGGCCTGAAGCCTTTCTATAACTATTAACATTTATCAAAGTTCATAGTTTCCAAAGGCATGTTTTTTAGGAAGTGGATGCCACTCCTGCTTCCAAATCACTCTTTGGTAGAAATTTCTAATCCATTATGCTGATGCCACATTTCTCTTCATAATGTCTAGACTCATGTTCTGCATATAGATTGAAAAGACATGGAGACAGGGTGCATCCCTGACACACTCCTTTCCTGATTTTGAACCATGTTTCCTTGCTCTATTGTGATGACAGCATCCAAGTCCAAGTACAGGTTTCTTCATGAATCAAATGTTCTGGGATTCACATTCTTCTCAAGGTTCACCACATTTGTGATCTATACAGTCAAATGTCTTTGTTTAGTCAAAATGACCACAGATCTTCCTTTGGTACTCTCTGCTTTCAGCCAAGATCCATCTGACATTGGCTAGGATGTCCCTATTGCCATACATCTTATAAATTCAGTTTGCATTCCTGGCAGTTTTCTGTTGATGTACTGTTTCAGTCGCTTTTGGATAATCTTCAGTTGGATTTTGCTTGTATGCAATACAAATTATATAGTTCCATAATTCCCACACTGTAGTGTCACTTCTTTAAAAAAATATGGATCTTTCCCAGTCCGTTGGGCAGGTAGTTGTCCTCCAGATCTCTTGGCACAATCTAGTGAGAACATCCAGGAAACATCTGTTTTTTGAAATATGCCATCTGGTATGTGATCAATTCCTAGGGTCTTACATTTTACCAATTCCTTCAGAGCAACTTGAACTTCCTCTTTCATTATCATTACCTCTTGCTCATGTGTTGTTTCATGAAATTCTTCTGTGTCAAACAATTCTTTTTGGTACAGTGTCTCTGTGTACTTCTTCCATCAATTTTGGATGCTTTGTGGATCATTCATGGTCTGATATCCCTTTCCAAGGAATAGCCTGTCCAGGCAACAAGTCCAAAGCAGGTGAGATGAAGCTTTGCTATAAGGTGCTCCACAGACCACTCCGGTTTCACTTTTTCCATGACATAGCTGTATGGCAGTCCATGGGACAGTCAGTGTTCTTCTCCAACAGCACAACTCAAAGAAAGTAATTCTTATGTCATCCTCATTCATTCTTCAGCTCTCAGATGCACAACAGGTAACTGAAAAAGAATATGGCCTTAATATGGCATACCTAAGTCTTCAAACTAAAATTATTGCTTCTGAATAATTTGGAGAGGCCCTTGATACCAGACATGGAAAATGCAATCAATATGTCTCCTGATATTATGACTATTGGTACAAGGGTATTGATTTGGGATCCAAGTAAGATGAAATAATAAAAAATTCAGATGGACTGTTGTTGTTAGGTGACATCAAATTGAGTATGACTCACAGCAACCTTGTGAACAAAAGATCTGAACCCTGTTCTATCCTGTGCCATCCTCACACTTCCTGACACACAAAAGCCCATTGTGGCAGTTGCTGCATCAATCCACCTGGCTGAGGGTCTTCTTCTTTGTCGACCCTCCATCCTTCTCAGTATCATGTCCTTCTCAAAGGCATATCCCCTCCTAGCAACGTGCCCAAAATATGTGAGGTGAAGCCTTATCATTCTTGCCTCCAAAGAGCACTCTGACTTCACCCTCTCCAAGACAAAGCTGTTTGTTCTTTTTGGCCGTTGTCGGATGTTCAGTGCTCTTCTCCAACACCACAGCTCAAAGGTATCAATTCTATTTCTGTCATCCTTATTCATTTTCAGAACAGTACAATTCAACCAGTTACCACCAGTTAGAGGCAAAGGAAACATGAGAAATGAATTTTAATACTACTGTTTCAAGACTATTTCCTATAATTCTGTGTCAGCAGGTAGAAGAGAAGCTTCATTAAATAGGGAACAATACAAAGAGCATTATCATGATTAGGCTAAGAGCTCTGAACCCTGCCCTATCCTAAGTCAACCTCATTATCTCTGACACACTTGTCGCCATTGCCACAGTCACTGTGTCACTCAATCTCATTCAGGGTATTCTTCTCCTGTACTGATCCTGCGCTTCCAAGCTATCTTTCTCAAAGGACTGGTTCTTTCTGGCAACATGCCCAAAGGATGCATGACAGAGTTTTAAGGGTTTTTTTTCCCTCAAAGGAGCAACTTAACTTCCCTCTCTCCAGGACAGACCTGTTTGTTCTCTTGGCAGTCCACGGTATGTTCAATACTCTTCTCCACACTCCAACTCAAAGGCATCAAAAAGGCATTCTTTTTCTGTCATCCTTAGTCACTGGTTATCTCTCAGATGCATAGCAAGCAAATAAGAAGACCTTTGTTTTTGTCTCTATTTTGACATCATTGCTTTAGCACTCTAGAGGTGTCTCTGAAAGCAGACTTTGCTAAATTAACTCATCTTTTGATTTCCTGACTGCAGGAGACAAGAAGGTTGATTATGGATCTGAGAAAGATGAAATTATTAACCATTTTAATATTTCTCCTTCTTTCATGATGCTGCCAATTGGCCCAGTGGTGAGAATTCTTATTTTCTTGATGTTGACATGCAATTCATAGTGAAGACTTAAGTCCTTGTCTGCAGTAAACACTTTAAGTCTTCTTCAGTTTTTTTTATTAGCACAGTTGTGTCATCTGTATAATGCATTTTCTTGATGAGTCTTCCTCCAATCCTGGTATCATATTCTTCTTCCTAAAGTCCAGCCTCCTGAATGATCTACCAGACATTTAATTTGAAAATGTATGGATGAAAAATACATCCCACTCTTTTTTATTCTTCATGGATGATATTCTTGGCATCATTCCATAGGACACCTGGTCTTCAATCATTCGTGTTCAAGGCCTCAGACCTGTTCTTGAGATGGTTTTGAAATTCAGGTGGGATACACTCAGGTCATATTTTGGTTGTTATGGATTTGTTTTAAATTTCTTTTTTTAAAAATTTATTTATTGTGCGTGTACCGTCAAATAAGATCTGACTGGTACAGAAGGAAAATTTTTCCTCCTTCTCTGGCAGAGCATCTGGTAGATTTGAACAGTGTACCTGTTTTAATTTTCTTTAGCTTCAATTTGAACTTGCACATGAACCGATGATGGTTTATTTCACAGTCAACACTTGGCCTAGTTTTCACAGCTGACAGTGAGCTTCTCCAACAAATTTTTTTCCACAGATATAATGAATATCTATTTTGCATTTGTCAGTTTTTTTTGGGGGGGTTATTTATGAAAAGTTATTTGCCTAGGGAACAGTGGTGGTTTAGTGGTAAGGAACCACACTGCTGATGCATAGGTACATGGTTCAAATCCACCAGCTGCTTCATGAGACAATGAGGTCAATCTCTTCCTGTGAGATGTACTACCTCTAAAAACCTGCTAGAGGGTTGGCTATGAAATGGTTCCAATTTTATGATGCTCAACAAAAAACATGATTGGCCTAATCTGATGAAAACTCAAAATTCTACTCTTTAATCTATAGCCTCATTTCTGTCACCAAGTCCGTATTTTCTGACTAGTGGTAAGCAATTGAGTTCCCAATGCAAAGGTACACGACTTGAATCCAGGCTGCACTGAGGAAGAAAGATAGGCAGTCTCCTCCAATGCGACTTACTGTCTCCGAAAATCTGCTGCAGCATAAGCTATGAGTTTATTCCAGCTCCAGAGAAAACAACAACAACAACACGCACTCTCTGTTTCATTTCTATTCATAGGATTTATAATTTCTAAATATTACACATGCTCATAACTTAGTTGGTAGAAGATGTAAAGTTTTAAATTTATTAAACTTACAACTCAACTGTTGTTATGTGTTATTGACTCAAGTATGATTCATTATGATTCTATGAACAAGAGACCTGAAATTTGTCTCATCCTGTGCCATTCTCATCATCTCTGACATAGTCAAACCCACTGCGGCCATTACAGTGTTGGTCCATTTCAAGAAGGGCTATCTTTTCTTTACATGAATGTATACCTTTCCCCTGTGACTGATTACTGTCCACAAATATTCCCTACCTTTTAGCTCTTGTTATATCTGAAAAGTATGTACTTTCAAAGTCAAGTTTTTTTTTTACTTAATTCTGGGTAATGCACTTTCTTTGTTGTTGTTTGGTGCTGTCCCGTCAAGTACAACTCCAACCCTACAGAGAACAGCTATACATCCTGCCCTGATAGGGCCATCCTCATCATCTTGGACAACCTGAGCCCACTATTGTAGTTACTGTGTAAATTAATCTCTCTGAGGGTCTTCTCTTGCCCTGATCCTCCATCCTTCTATGCATGATGAATGTCTTGAAGGAAGATCCTCTCTTTGCAACAGTCCTGAACCATGTGAGACAAAGTTTTACCATCCTTGTCTCCAAAGAGCACTCAGGTTGCACTTTCTCTAAGACATATCTGATGTTCTTTTGGCAGTCCATGGGATACTGAGTACTCTTCACCAATATCATTGCTCAAAGGCATCAATTATTCTTCTGTTATCCTTATTAATTATCCAGCTCTCAGATGTATAGCAAATGAGGGAAAAGACTATAGTCTGTGACTTAACAGATATAACAGCAGATATCTATTGCAGAACAACACAATCAAAGAGAAATTTATTTCAGTACACTAGGAAAGTCTATTTCTAATTTAAAACAGCATAATCTTCATACATACATACATATTTAGAGAGAGAGAACTATTTAAAGACTGAATGCTTTAAAGCATAAATAATAAAAGATGGATGCACAGACACAAGGAAATGTTAAGCAGAATAAAGAATGCAGTACATATGCAGCAAAAGATACTAATAATTTATTACTCTCAGAAAATTATTTAGGATGGATGAAATCCTTAGGACATTACCTGTATTTACTTATCTATCTAAATCACTCTTTTACAATATGTATGTTTACTTCAGATTGAATGAACTAAGTGGAAGAACCAGGTTGTTGTTGTTCTTGTGAACCACTGAGCTGGAGTCAATCCATAGCTGATCTTCGGGTGGGTTTTCAGAGGCAGTTAATTGCACAGGAGGAGAATTCACATCCTTCTTCAGCGAAGCAGCTGGTGGATGTGAACCATGTGTCTTCAGGATTTTAGCACAGTTTCTTGCCACTAGGCCACCAGATCTCCCGGAATAATCAGGTCATCTTCATAATATCGTATTAGTTTCAAGTATCTGAAATTAAGGATCCTGTGATTGTTTCCTAAAATATTGGTGACTCTAACTAATAAGCTGTTTTCTGAAAGAAAGGTACATTTTTGTAAAGATTACAGTATAGGAAACCCTACCAGGCAATTCTAATCTGTCATATGGAATTGCTGTGAGTTAGATTCTGACCTTACAGTCACTCCTCAACTACAAAAACAAGTATATGAACATAAGTTAAATCTAGCCAGGTTCTACCTCAACATGTGGCAAATAATGACAATATTTAATTTTTTCCCAGGTGTTTAAGATTATAATCTGTTTAATAAAAAATTTCAATAATGTAAAACATACTTAGACCTGTTTTAGCAAAATGTGAGTGTCGCTATCATTTGACAAAGGCTCTCCAAAGTCTTAAAAAGCAAAAGCATCACTTTGATGACTAGAGTGTTTCAAATTTAAGCTACTGTATTTTTAATGCCATATATGCATGTGGAAAGCTGGACAATGAAAAAGGAGATTTAAGAACTAATACATATGAACTATATGTTGTGTGCAACTGTGACAGTACATATCATGCTTTTATGTGATTCTCAGTATGATGTAACTATCCTTTGTGCTATGAATCTTAAACCTCTAGATGGTAATGAGGCAAGGTTAGAGGCAGTTATATGGTGGTATGATCAGCCCAGAGAACTCTGGTGGTTGAGTGGTAAAGAACTACACCGCCAACCCAAAGGTATACAGTTCAAATCTACCAAGTGCTTCATGGGACAATGATGGTCAATCTCTTTCTGTGCTTCTGAAAACACACTAGAGGTTTAGTTATGCATAGGTTCTGACTCTATGGCACTGAACAACAACTATGATAAGCCCAATCTGATGTTGGAGTAGTTTCTTCAAGGCGTGTGTCTCGCTTTAAATATATTTAAGGAAACTCTAAAAAAGCTGAAAGTTTTTAGTCCAATATTGTGAATTTACCTCTGGACATGAACCAGTGACCTGTGGTACTTATCAATTTAGTAACCCTCTCTGATTCATTAGTCCCCTCGGTGCATTTCTCCTGAGGACTTGGGACTCAAAAGACTCTATAGGTGTGTGAGCCATTTCTTTGAAATAAATCTCTAATTCTTTTTATATATACAAGATTCACTGGTATGATTATCTAGAGAACTCAGTTTAAGGGAATGAGGACTACTGACTATACCAAGGACTGCTGAAAGAAAGAATACATATGTCTTAGAAGGAGTATAGCCAGAAAGTTCCTCAAAAGCAAGAATGGTGTGACTGTAACTTCATTTCTTACTTTTGACAGGGCCAATGAAAAATAGGAAGATTCCCCATGACTTGTACTTACACAGTGGCTAGAATGATTATTTTGTGAAGATAGAAGAAGACTGGAGAACATTCTTCCGTCATACATGAGTGCCATAAATCAGAGATCAACACTATCAATAACAACACTGTTGAATAGACCATGTAAAGAAATGATTAAATAAGAATATTAGTGAAAACTAATCAGGTCATCCTTTATAGATGACAGACTTTTAGTACTAGAGGGGATAATGGACAGAGCAAACATGTTGTTGCTGTTAGGTGCCATCAACTTCAGCATGTCTTATAGCTACCCTATGAACAACAGAGCTGAACCTTGTCTTATCTTGTACCATCTTCATAATTTCAGATACTTAAGCTCTTTGCTGCAGTCATTGCGCCAATTCCTGTCATTAACTGTCTTACTGTTTGACCATCCGCATTTCCAAGCATGACGACTTTCACCAAGGACGAGACTTTCCCAACAATATGTGCAAGGTATGTGAGATGAAGGTTAGTAATTTTTGCCTCCAACGAGCACTCCACCTGTCCTTCAATGATATATCTGTTTATTCTTTGGGTACTCTATGGTATAGTCTGTAAAAGGCCTTTGACAAAATCCAACACCCTTTCATGATTAAAACACTCAACCAAATAGGATTAGAGGGGAATTTCTTCAACATAATTAAAAGGATATACACAAACCCGAGAGCCAACATTGTTCTCAATGGAGAGAGAGTAAAGGCATTCCCCTTGAGAACAGTAACTAGGCAAGGATGCCCAATATCTCCTCTCTTATTCAAAACTGTATTGGAAGTCTTAGCAGTAGCAATAAGGCAAGAGAAGGAAATAAGAGGTATATAAATTAGCAAAGAGGAGGTAAAATTATCTCTCTATACAGATAACATGATAGTTTACTTAGAAAACACTAAAGACTCAGCAAGAAAACTACTGGATATAGTTGATCAATTCAGTAAAGTGGCAGAATACAAGATCAACAGACAAAAATCAATTGGATTTCCCTACAGTAACAAAGAGAATACACAACTGGAACTGAGAAAAACAATACCCTTCACAATAACTAATAACAAGATTAAATACTTAGGAGTAAACCTAACCAGAAGCACAAAGAATCTCTTCAAAGAAAATGACAAAACATTATTACAAGAAACAAAAACAGAACTGGAAAGGTGGAAGAATATCCCTTGTTCATGGATAGGAAGACTCAATATTGTAAAAATGACAATACTACCAAAGGCAATTTACACGTTCAACGCAATCGCAATATAAATACAAACTCCATTTTTCAAAGAGATGGAAAAGGCAATCTCCAATTTCATTTGGAACTGAAAGAGGCCCAGAATAAGCAAAGCACTCCTTAAAAAGAGAAACAAGGTAGGAGGCATCTCACTCTCTGATTTCAAATCCTACTATACTGCATGGTGGTCAAGACAGCATGGTATTGGTACAATAACAGACATATAGGATACAGTGACAGACACACAGATCAATGGAATAGAATTGAGAATCCAGAATTAGCCCATCTACCTATGGTCAACTGATCTTTGACAAGGAGATGAAATCAGTTAAGTGGGGAAATGACAGACTTTTTAACAAATGGTGCTGGCAAAATTAGAAAACTATCTGCAGAAAACTAAGCAGGATCTACAACTCACTCCATTCACAAAAACCAATTCAAAGTGGATTATGGACCTACAACTAAAACCAAGGACTATAAACTTCATTTAGAGAAAAGTGTGGAAGAACTCTAGAAGTCCTAATCCACAGCATAAACAGTCTTCCAAGTATCCTGGAAAATCTACTAGGAGAGGATAAAATAGTTGAATGGGACCTTCTAAGAATTAAATCCCTATGCACATCCAAAAACTTCTCCAACAGGATAAAAAGAGAAGCAACAGACTGGGGGGGGAAATTGGTAATGACATGTCTGACAAGGGACTTTTATCTAGAATTTATAAAATATTTGAGTACCACAACAAGATAAAAAGTAAATAACTCAAATGAAAAATGGGCACACGATATGAACAGACACTTCACCAAAGAGAACATTCAGATGGCAAAAAAAACAGATGAAGAAATGTTCAAAATCCCTAGCTCTAACAGAGATGCAAATCAAAACAACTATGAGATATCATCTCACCCCAGTATGAATAGCAAAATACAACACAGCAGCAAACATCAAATGATGGCAAGGTTGAGGAGAAACTGGAACTCTTATTCACTGTTGGTGGGAGTGTAAAATGGTGCAATCACTGTGGAAGGCTGTATGGTGCTTTCTCAAAAAGTTGCAAATAGAAATACCATTTGACTCAGCAATTCCACTACTGGGAATTTACCCTAAAGAAACCAGAACTGCCACCCAAGCAGATATATGCACATCCATGTTTATTGCGGCTTTGTTCACCATAGCAAAGAGCTGGAAACAACCCAAATGCCCATCAACAAACGAATGGATAGGAGAGCTCTGGTATACTTACACAATGGAATACAATGCAACACTGAAAAACAAGAAACTCACGCAATATTACTCAAAATGGATGACACTGGAGGACATTATGCTGAGTGAAATATCTCAGTCACAAAAGACAAAGATTGCATAAGGCCACTGCTGTAAAATGGGACTGACATAAGGGTTGAGAGAATACAGAAAAGGAGGGGTGGAATGATGTAATTGCATTGAAACAGATGAGGAAGAGAACTGTTTAAAAGGGACATATGAATGGGTATTCTTGTCATTACAGAAGTCCAGAGTGAAGGCTGCATAGTGGAGTGGACCTGGGGGGAGGGATTGAATAACAATGAAAGAGTTTTTCTTTTTAAGGAGAAGAGTGAATTGGGGGGAGTGGGGGAGAGGGAGAAAAGTGCAACAATTAATGACTGGAAACCCTAAAAAAAATTATAAATTTGTAGGACAACTACCTGGCCAAATAAAAGGAAGAGATCCATATTTATTCCTATCCAAATAAAAGATGATCTGATAAAAAAAAGGAATAAATCATACACGTTTAAAGTATTATGATTGGACTGCATTACAAGCACTGAAGATGGTCCTCATTCTCAAGTTACTTAAGACAGTGCATTATGATATACCTGGTAAGAGTAGGCAAAATGTACTATACGTATGTATTCTTATAGCTAGATAGTTATGACTCTGAGTTTAGCATCTCAGAGTTGGACAGTTAAAGAAGAATCTATCCCTTTGAGTTGTAATCCCAGAGAATAGTGTTGAACATACCATAGGCTTCCAAGAGAACAAATAAGTCTGTCCTGGAGAAGGTATTACTAGGTTGCTCCTGGAAGGCAGCAATTGTGAAGCTGAATTTCTGAGCATGTTGCCCAGAGAGAGTGGTCCATATCACAGGGTGCTGATTTGTAGTCTAGAAGGCACACAACAAAAACAACATTTAACAGGGGCTCTCTAGTGGTTAATGATAAGGAATTGCACTGACCCTAGGTCTTTGTAAACGTTTATTAAAATTAATTTTTTTAAAAAAATGTATCAGTTCTGTCATCTTTATTTGCGGCCCTGCTATTAGATGAATACCAAATGATTGAAAAGATCATGGGCTAAATCAGGTGCACGTTAGTCTTCTAACTGATCCCTGACTATATACTTTCCCAGTGCATTATTTCTCCTGATCTCCCGATTGCTGGTAGCAAGGGTATTAATTATGAATCCAAGTAAGAGGAACTGGTTGAATAATTTCAGCTTTCTTTCTTTCTCTCTCTCTCTTTCCTTCCATCCATCCATCCATCCATCCATCCATCCATCCATCCATCCATCCTGCCTATCAGTATGGTGGTAATAATTAAAGGTTTTTTTTAACGTTGACATGTAATCCATATTGAAGGCTGTATAATCTTTGATGTTCTACAGCAGGCACTTCATGTACTCCTCACTTTCAGCAAACTGCAAAGCACAGGCTGTTGATGTGTCTTTCTCCATTCCTAATGTTACATTCTTCTTCACAAAGTTCAGCTTCTTGAATGATTTGCTCAGCATACATACTGAATAGGTATGGAGAGAGGCTATAACCTTGATACACACTTTACTTCATTTTAAACCATGTAGTGTTCCCTTGATCTGTTCACACAACAGCTTCTTGTTTTAGATATAGGCTTCACATGAGTACAATTAAGCATTCTAGGATTTCCATTCTTTTCCATGTTAGCCATGGTTTTTATGAGCTATACAGTCAAATAAGCCTTTGCATAATCAATATAAAAGTGAAGAGAGTATTTCAGTCGTCAGATGCTGTCTAAATGGCTCTGACTCATACAGATCTCATATACAACAGAATGAAAGTGTCTCCAACACTGTGTTATCGTCACATTTTCTGCTACGGTTAATGCTGCAGTCACTGTGACAATTCATCTCTTTAAGGGTCTTCCTCTTTTGTTGACCCTGTGTTTTAACAAGCAAGACGTAATTGATGTAATTTACCAAGTCTTGTCCTCTTCTAAAACATGCCCATTCTTGATTAAGTCAGGCACTGTGGCTGTACTCATTTTAAGACAGATTTGTTAATTCTTTGGGCAGTTGTGGTGTCAAGACTTTACTGTTCAAAATTAATTCACTGTTTGACTACCAGTTTGCCAGACAGATGAGCAGAGAGACACATGAAAGTGTATGTTAACTTATACTACAAGTGGACTGGGTAGTCTCACCACTAAACTGAGCAGATTTCAGAGAGAGACTTGGAGAAATCTCACCACCAGCAAAGTTGCAGACTCACTGGGGCCAGAGATTCTTGTTCCAGCCAACCCTTCCAGTGAGCAGCTGAAGAAGAAAAATAGAGACCATTTGTGAGACAGAGCTTCCCTGAGACTGTTACTTTACAGAATCAGTGCAACCAGCCTTTGCCTAAGCATGTTAGAAAACTTAGGGGGAGATGCCACAGTTGGCAAGACTAACAGAACTTATAAACACTGCCCTAAGGCCACAAGGCTTAAGGCTGAAATGTCTTTGAGTACACTTCAGAAGCTGTCTTGATTAAAAAAATTATATTCTATTAACTACATTAATAAACACCATAACTATGAGTATGGTTTTACGAGGCCTGTGAGCTACTGCAATGGACTTTGGGCCCAGCAGAGTAGTAAGACTAGTACTGCAATTTAGAAGTAGGTGCAGAAGCATGGGGGACATATCTGATCTCATGACAACTTGTTTTGTGTTGTAGATGTTGTTCAATGGGACAGTTCCCCTTTGTTGAGGTAGGAGAAGTCAGACTAAGATTTTCCCTAGCTGCCCTTGTTCTTTTTATAGCAGTCCACAACAAAAATTTCAAAGACATTATTTCCTGATTTTGTTTATTCCTTGTTTAATTTCCACATGCATATGAAGCACTAAAAATAACAGAGCTTGGGTCACGCAAAGCCTTTAACCTCTTTGCACTTTACATTTTTGTTTTTTCCAATCCCCAAGGCGTTTTATTGGGCAGACTGGGGTGAGGCAGAAGGGCTGTGCCCAGAAGAAGGTGTTGGGCTGCTTGGTAGTGAACCGTGGCTTGTGCTGGCAACGCAGGACCTGGTGGGGCAGTGGGAACTTGATCTTGGAGTCATGGAACTGCTTGACTGCAGGCTGGCGGCACTTGTTGGCTGCCATCTCCTCTACCTTCATGATCTGGATAGAGAGGGCCCTGGCACAATGCTGAGCGCCCATGTCAAAGTAACACTGGGTGACAGCACCTGCAGTGGCCAGGTCCTGGTACTCTTGGTACATGCTGTGGGTCCCACTTGGGAGTCATAGCACAGCTAGATGCCAACATTCTTCACGCACAAGGGGGACTTCTCGACCACCTGCCCACAGTATACAATCTCCCCAGAAAACTTCTTCATCTTCTTCAGCTGTGACACAAAGTACCAGAAGCGGGACTTGGCAACAACATGGTTGGGGGCGAAGATGTGCATGCGGTAAAGTGGTGGAGTCCGTCACTTGGGGGTGGGCATGCAGCAACCCACCATCTGTACTCATGAAGTGTTCCTGAAGCCTTCATGGCGATCTCTCAGGGCTCGCCACGACCTGTAACAGGTGCTCTTTAGTTTGTTTTCTTTAATTAATTAATTTATTTATTTTTATGTGTGTACCGTCAAATTGGATCTGACTGGTACAGGAGGCGATTGTTCCTTTTTCTTCAGCAGAGCATCTGGTGGATTTGAACCGTGCACCTCTGGGATTGGCTCTTTAGTATTTTAAAGAAATCTCTGATGGTATATTTGCCTAGTGTAATATCTTAATTGCAGGTTCCGTGCGTGCTGACTGTAGATCCAAGTTAAATTAAATCTTTGACAATTTCAATCTTTTCTCCATTTATCATGATACTATCCACTGGTCCAGTTGTGATGATTTTTGTTTTCTAGATGTTGAGGTGTAACTCATACTGAAATTGTAGTTATTTATTTTCACCAGTAAGTTCTTCAAGTCCTCTTCACCTCAGGAAGAATAGTTCCTTTATATACATACTTTAGGTAAATTATGAGTCTTTTAACAATCCTGATACTGCATTCTTCAACATTCTGTCTAGTTTCTCATATCATTTGCTCAGAAAACAGAGTGAGCTGATATGGTGAAAGGATGCCAGCCACTTTGACACAGTTTTCCTGACTTTAAACCATGTAGTATCACCTTGTTCTATTCAAATAACTGCTTCTATCTAATATGAGTACAGTTAAGTTTAAAATGAGTACAATTAAGTATTATCCATAATTTCACTGTTACCCATAATTTAATACGATATACACAAATACCTTTGCACAGCCAATAAAACACAAGTAAACATCTTTTTGTTACTTGCTTTGAGCCAATATCCCTTGTTCTAGCTTTAGCGTAACTCTCTTGCAGGTTCCTGGTGATGTACTGCTCCATGAATTTGGGGTAAATACAACCATTTGGTTTTGGAATAAATTGAAATAAAATTTAACTTGCAAGTGATACTAAAGATAATCTTCAATAATTTTCATATTCTGTTGGATCACATTATTTTGCAATGGAAACAGATATGAATCTCTTCTCATCTCTTGGTCAGGCTGTTTTCCAAATCTTGATACATATAACAGCACATATAGGGCTGCATTTGTTCATTGGAACACCTCAATTTGTATTTTATTAATTCCTAGAATCTCCCCCAGCCCCACCCCAATTCTTTCAGTGAGGCTTGGACTTGTTTGTTTGGTACTATTGCTTCTTAATGATAACTTATGTCCTGAAATGGTTCATTATTGACAAATTCTTATGGTATAACAGCTGTGTACCTTTCATCTTTCGATGCCTTCTGCATCATTTAATATTGCCCATAGAATTCTTTATTATAGCAACTTGCAGTATATCTTTTCAGTACTTCCAGCTTGAGAAATGTTAAATGTGGTCTTCTCTTTTGATCTTCTAATTCCAAGTCTTGGCACAATTTATTATAAAGCTTTGCTTTATCTTATCAAGCTGCCTACTGACATTTTTTTCTACTTTCTTACTTCATCATTTCTTCTTATCATTTTTAATTCTTTATTTTGAGAGTAAGTTTCAGAGTCTCCTCTGATACACATTTTGGTCTTTTCTTCTTTCTCTCCATCCTTAAATTAACTTGGAAAACTTACTTTAAAATTGAGAAATTTGACTACTAGAGAGAGTAAGTTTTATGGATTTAAAAAAATGAAAATAAAATCACATGCTTTAAGTAAATGAAGTAAAAGTGTTACTGAAAAGCATTTATTAAATAATGTTCACACCAGAATTTTAGTTAAAGCTAAAAGACTGTTAAAAAATGCCTTCAATCTAATAGCGAGCATTTGACTATGTGGATCACACAAATTATGGTCATTAGACATGTATAGGGAGCTCTGGTGGCCTAAAGGTAAGAAGCTGCACTGTGATCCTGAAGACACAAGGTTCCACTCCACCAGCCACTCTGAGAGAGAAGAATAGCATATCTCCTCTGGAAACCACCTGGAGGGTCAGCTATGAGTTGGTTCCAACTAGATGATATCCCACAACAAGATAAAGTATTAATAATTATATAGAGAGGTTTCTGGTTGGGAGTTATGCTGCCAACTGAAATGCTGCAGCTCTTCAGTGGGTCAAATCTAAAAGAGAGAAAGATGAGCAATTTCCTCACATGCAATTTACAGCATGGAAACTCACTGGAAGGTAATCTATAAGTCAGTTCCAAATTGTTATGTTCCATCAAGTCACATGCGACTCATAGCAACCCTCTGTAAAATAGCTCTGAAGGCTGCCCTGTGTTGAGCCTGTCTCACTCACTCCTACACACCTACTCCCATTGCCCCAGTTACTGTATCAATCTATCTCATCTGGAGTCTTACGCTCCTGTGTTGTCCTTCCACCCTTTCCAGAATAATGTCCATCTTCAAGAATCGGTTCCTTCTGGTCACATGTCCAAATATA
>NW_006399760.1:17817098-17818041 GCF_000299155.1 Elephantulus edwardii | reverse complement strand
TATTTCTAATTTCTCTTCAAGCCTCTAGTTTTGCTCCATATCAGTTTGTTTATAACACAACAGGCTGATGAGAATTTTAAAATGAAATTCAGATACTGTCACTTTTCTCTTAAAACCAACTCCAATGACCAGTTATCAAATATAGGGAGAGTAATTGCCATATTATCTATAGAGTGTGTGACAGTATACACACCTGCCAATAAGCCAAAGCAAACGGAAGAAATCAAGATATCAAGGAGCTAAACAGAAGATTTCAAAGGGCACCAAGAGAAGACACACCAAAGTATTATAATGAAATGTGTAAAGAGCTGGAGCTGGAAAATCAAAAGCAAAGAATGCGCTCAGCAATTCTTAAATTGAAAGAAATGAAGACTAAATTTAAGCCTTGAGTTACAGTGCTTAAGGATGCAATGGACAAAATACTGAATGACCTAGGAAACATAGAGTGAAACAAAAAAAAAAAAAAAAGAACTGGTCAAAACAGAATTTCTATGAAAGAAAGAGTTTGAGATAGTTAACAATTTCAGCCTGCTTGATTCCATGATCAACACCCTTGGCAAACACAGTCAGAAAATTAAAAGATTAATTGCATTGGAAAAAATCTGCTGTCAGGGATCTCACTAGAATACTGAAGAGCAGCAACGTCAGTCTGGAGACTAAGGTGTGCCTAATCCAAGCCATGTCTTCATAATCACTTGCTATGCATCAGAAAACCGAACAATGACTAGGTATGATAGAAGAACTGATGCCTTTGAACTATGGTGCTGGAGAAGAGAAATGAATATAGCACATACTGCTAAGAGAGCAAAGAGGTATGTCCTAGAGAGGGTAAAATCCGTCTGCTCCTTGGATGTAAGGATTCTGAAGTTTCACCTGATGTACTTTGGACATGCTGCAAGGAGGGAACAGTCCTTGGAGAGGGACATCATGCTTGGGAGGATGG
>NW_006399760.1:17813705-17814950 GCF_000299155.1 Elephantulus edwardii | reverse complement strand
ATCTTTCTCCTTTCCTTTACCCATTCCTCCCTCCATCCATCAACTGTGTGGTTGTACCATTTTACAATCCCACCGACAATGTGTAAGAGTTCCTATGTAGCCACATCCTCTTCAACATGTATTACTTGCTGGTCTGCTAAACTTTGTCACTCCTACTGGGTAAGTGGTATCTCATTGTGCAGCTCTCTTACTGCCAGTGATTTTGAGCATTTCTTGACATGTCTGTTAGCCATCCGAATGTTTTACTCTGTGAAGAAACTCTTTTGCTTACTTTGCGAGTGGATTACTGTTTTTTTTCTTTTCTTCTGGAGGCTCAAGAATGTTCTGTAAACTTTTGTTATGAGGCCCTTGTCTGAGATGGTATTGCCAACGTTTGTCACCGGTCAATAGGTTTTCTTTTCACACTATTGGAAAAAGTTTTGATGAGCACAGAGATTTAATCTTTAGATGGTCCCATTAATCAATTTTATTCACTTCAGATTGTGCCTTTCTAGCTGTATTTGGCAGTCTCTTTATACCATAGTTTAAGCTTGACCCCAGTTTGTATCTAATGAATTTTATGGTTTTGGGTTTTACTCCCAGGTCTCTGATGCACCTAGAGTTGATTTTGGTGTACTGTATGAGATGTGGATCCTATTTCAGTGTTCTGCAGGTAGCTGTCTAGTTTTGCTAGTATCATTTGTTGAAGAGGTTGTCATTTCTCTATTTGACAGATTTCCTTGTTGAATATCAGTTGGCCATAGATAGCTAGGTCCATTTCTGGGTTCTTAATTTTGTTCTATTGGTCTATGCACCTGTCACTGTACCAGTACCATGCTGGTTGGGATATTATTTCTCTGACTTCTTGTTTTTCAAAAGTGCTTTTCTTATTTGGGGTCTCTTTCCTCTACAAATAAACTTGACAACTTCCTTTTTGATCTCCTTGAAAAATAAATTTGGTACTGTATTGGGATTGCATTGAACATGTAGACTGTTTTTGGTAGGATTGTCATTTTTCAATTTTGAGATTTCCTATCCACGAACAGGAAACATTATTTAATTTATTTATGCCTTTTACTATGTCTTGTAAAAATGCTCTGTAGTTTTCTTTGTATAGGTAGGTGTTTTGTGTCTCTAATTAGGTTCACTCCCAAGTTATCTAAATTTGTGGTTGGTTATATTTTACTATTGTCATGATTATGAAATATTAGATAACAAGACAGTTTAATAGTGAAGAGTAGTATAAGTCAGGCAGGTCTAGTGGCA
>NW_006399760.1:17809308-17813605 GCF_000299155.1 Elephantulus edwardii | reverse complement strand
TGTCCAACTCTCTGATGCATAACAAGTGATTGTGAAGACCATGGCCTGTATCAGACGCACCTTGGTCTCCAGAGAGACACCATTGCTCTTCAGTACTTTGGAGAGGTGCCTAACAGCAGACTAACCCTCAAACCATTATGTGTAATATAAAAAAAATATGTATAATAAGATGGACATACCTTGGAAATTCAGCTGTAGGGGCTACTTCTATGCTAACATAAACAGTTTCAAAAGACAAGACAGGAAAACAGAACCAAACCCAAGAATCACCTTGAAGTAAAATAATATGATACAATATTTTATGTCAATTTAATGACAAGGAAGAAGTAATAAAAAGGGATAAAATCATATTTTAATTTAGAATTTTTTAAAATGAAATATAAATCTGTTTAATAAATGTCTTGCAGAAGTATAACTAGACACAATTAAAATTTAATTTGCTTCAAATAATTTCTTACTATAATTTATATAAAAGAGGCACTTGGTGAAAATATTTCTTTAATTCCTAAAAACATCTGTGTTCTTATTAAAAGTTTTAGTGTAAGAAAAAAAAGTAAGCAATTATAAGTGAAAAATAAGTTGGAAAACGTATATCTCTGTGGGTGACTAATAAGCAAAAGAAATCTATGAAAATAATTATGTTAATCAAGAGACGAAAATGACAAAACCGACCAAGTAGCATTTATGCACGTCTTGAAAAAAAAAATCAGTAGGTAACCAAAAATTTAAAAGAAGAGTTAGGTCACAAAACTGCTTCCAATTAACATTTCACCTAAAAAAAACCCACACCCACCAAAACAGTATTGTTACTTTAGGGGTAACATAGGTCTGAAGCAGAAATCTCATTTTCCATGTTAAACCTCATACACAGCTATCAGAGGAGGACTACATGTTGCTTTGCTTCTCAAGGTGCAGTTTTCCATGGACTTTTCAGACCAAGACAAACCAGAAAGAAAGGTCCAGAGACTTCCTTCTGAAAAAATCATCTAATTAAAACCAGGAAGATTATAATTATTTTATCATGAAGATGGCACAGAAGTGGACACTGTTTCATTTCCTGGTCTAGGAGACTGCCATTAGTCAAAGGCAGATGCCTTGTGTCAGCTCACAATACCTTACAGTAAACGATAAAGTAGTTACTTATCTGGGCAAAGAAAAACCACATTTGTTGCTGTTTACGGTATCAGGGTGATTTCACTGCATAAAACGAATTAGGTATTTTCTGTACTATTGTTGGTAAATTCTGTCGAGTCATAAATGACTTGTAGTGACCCTAAATGAAAGACCTGAACACTTGTATAATTTTCATTGTTTCTCTAAGTTCATGGAGTTTCTGGAAGCAAGCTATTTCAGAAGTGGATGCTACTCCTGCTTTTGTACTATAAAAGAAATAAATTCTATAAACCTGAATTCTGTACTGCTAAATATTTTGAAGCAGTATATACAGGAACTACAGTATAACTGAGCAACAGAAAAATCACAGATTTGTATGAGCATCAACCACAGATTCACCAAAGTATATACCACATGTAATCAAACATATTCCTCCTTCCAGTATCCTTTTTTCTTCTCTCACTCCCAAAACTCTAGAATTTTACGACATAGCCAAGCCACAACTTTTACAGGTACTACATCCTAGCCATTCCAGCTGACAGTAAACACTCTTCAGTTAAGAGTTGTTGGACGCTGGTAACTCAACTCCTAACCGCAGTTACCTTATGTTATAGAGCAGAACTATGATATGGAGATTTTTTTTGCCTGTAGTTTTAAGAAGCTAATTGTTAAATCTTTCACCTGTAGAGTTGCTGCATGTTTGACTCATGTTAAAACTACAAGATAGAGCAAAAAACAAACTGATTTTCCTGTCAAAAACTTTGAAAAATCTTTTGCTCGTGTGTAAAAGAAATGTTACTATTGTTGTTACTAAATGTTACTATTGTCTGGTTGAGTACAACTCATAGTGACCATATGAACAACAGAACTGAACCCTGTCCTATCCTGTGTCAACCTCAAAGTCTGTGACACACTCAAATCCATTGCTGCAGTCGCACTGTCAATCCATCTGATTGAGGGTATTCCTCTTTTACTGCTGTCCCTTCATCTTTCCAAGCATCTCTGTTTCTCTTAGCAACATGCCCAAGGTATGTAGATAAAACTTTGCTATCTTTGCTTCCAAGAAGTACTTTGGCTGCACCTTCTTCAAGATATGTCTGTTCTTTTGGTAGTCAATGGGATATTCAGTACTCTTCTTCACCACCACAGCTCAAAGTCACCAATTCTTCTGACATTCTTATTTATTAACTATCAGATGCATAGTAGTGACCGAAAACTGTGGCACCTAGTCCTCAGACTGACATCATCATTCCTCAATAATCTGGGGAGGTCCCTGACTACAGACTTTCCCAGCATAATAGATGTCCTGACTGCCTGTTTTTACCAAGTGTTTTGACTGTGGATCCACGTAAGATGAAATCGTTGCTAATTTCAGTCTTTTCCCCATCTATCAAGATGTTGCTTATAGGTCCAGTGGTGAAGATTTTTGTTTTCTTAGTATTGAGATCCAACCCAAATTAAAGGCTGCAGTGTTTTACTTCTGCAGCAAGTCCACTGAATACTCATTTTCAGTAAGCAAGATTGTGTCTTCTGCACAACCCATGTTGTTGCTGAGTTTTCCTCCCATTTTGACGCCACATTCCACTTTCTAGAGTCCTGTTTTCTCAATAATTTGTCCAACATACAGACTGTACTTGTATGGAGAAAGGATATTGCACCTTCCTGATTTTGAACCATGCAGTGTTCCCTTACTTTGTTGAGACAGCTTCTTGATCTAGGTATAGGTATTATAAGAACATAAGTAAGTGCCATGGGATTCCCATTCTCTCAATGTTAGCGACATTTTGTTATAATCCACACAGTCACACAATTTTGCATAGTCAATAAATCACAGACATTCTTCTGTTATTCTGTACTTTCAGCCAGGATCTGATATCAGCATTGATATCCCTGGTGCCAGGGCCTCTTTTTCAATCCAGCTTGAACGTTTGGCAATTCTTTGTTTATATACTGTTTCAGCTATTTGAATGATCTTCAGCATTATTGTGCTTGCATGTGCTATTAATGATAATGTTTGACAGTTTCCACATTCTGTTGGATCACTTTTCTTAGGAAAGGGAAAAATATGGATCTCTTCCATATTTTTTCCAGGCAATTGTCCTCCAAATTTCCTGGCACACGCTGATGAGCATGTGCAGGGCTGCACCTGATATTTGAAACATGTCAATTGGTATCCTATCAATTCCTAGGGCATTATTTTATGCCAATGCCTTCAGTACAGCTTGAATATGAATTCAATATTGACTCATAAACATACACATTAATTTACATTAATGGTAAAATTGAAAAGAATAACAAGATATAAAGTAGAAAATTGACTTGTCTTCATAGACAAACACTATCAATAATTTCTTACATGTGTCATTCCAAAGACTTCATACTTCTATCTCAGAAGTCAATGAAGACAGATCCTCTTAGGAAACTGGAATTTCTCGGATTACTGAAAGACAATTTGATATTATATTTTGTTGTTCAGTGAGTTGGGGTATGGAGAACAGTATAGTTTTACAGATTTTTTCTTTGCCTTTAAAAGTGCAACTACTGACCTGTATTAATTTTACTTGCGACAACACAATGTTCTACCATGTATTGACAACAATAAAAAAAATGACAATCTTGTTTATTCATTCATATGCTTTACTGTGTGTTCATAATTAGTTGAATGACTGAAATCTGTAAGGAACATTAATATACTTGTCTCTCAAGAAACATAAGTAGTAACTGAGCACCCACTAAGAGTTGCTGAGTTGTTTCTGGATTTGATTTTATTCCCTATAGTCAGACTTTATAGATAAATTACATAGTCAAGTGGGGCATTCATGAAACATCTTTAACATCTTTATCTATAATATCATGCCTTACATTGATTCCAGATGTATCTCATAACCTCTTTACTATTATTTATAGCTTATGTACTATCTACATCCTTTAGTTGCATAATACTTTGATATTAAATATTTTTTAACTTGTTTTCTTTTTTAATGTTGTTTTCCAAGATTTGTTCACTAGAGGTTCAATGTGGTGAAAAATATATTTGATTCTTCTAATATTTCATAGTTTCATGAAATTCTTAAACATTACAACTTTCAAGCAATTTAAAGTAAAAAAAGTGCTCAGAAAATATTTTGCATAAACATTTTTCTATACAATATTAAATATAAAATACAGAACACCCGTTTACTTT
>NW_006399760.1:17796661-17803343 GCF_000299155.1 Elephantulus edwardii | reverse complement strand
TTTAGGAAATATAGCTCCTCCTATATGAATTGCATCTATTTCTTTTCAGTATTTGTAGTTTGTCTTTTGATTCAGGTTATATTTGCTTTTCCTCTTTATTAACATGGTCAAGCTTATTAATAATTTTCTGTCATACTGAGTTGTGTTTCCTTTAAAAAACACATGAATGAAATTATATAATGTGGAGGCTACGCAGTGATCTCCCTAATAGGATAAACCAAATTGTTGTAAGAAGATTAAAGGTACAATGCAACACAGCCCTGACTCAATGGAAGTTCTTAAGGTATAGCCTGTAACATGTTTTATCACATGTATGATAAAAAGGGAAGGAAGTGAGCTCAGATACAAACACTACACAAAGAACAAATTATCAGGAGTAGAATATATCCTTTTGGACACAGGTCTCTGTGTGACTAAGGTCCTTGACACTGGAGAAGGCTTAAACCCATAGAAATCGCCAAAGAACACAGGAACTACAGATGCTAGTGCTAACAAAGCCCTGTCTTCTTGTTGGCGGTTAATACAGTTTGTTAATAGTTATGTATAATGTAACTATGAGTGCATAATAACTCAATGTAATGTAACTTTCTTCTTCAGGAAATTACACCTCTGCTGGGTCTGTTCCAACTCTGTAGCATACAGTAACAACATGCTGTTCATGAGGTCTGACCAGAATTGGATCTAGACAGTGAAGCCTTATAGGATTAAAAGGACAAATTTTCAGGGGTGTGGCCCTCATGGACATGTTTTTGTCCAACATACATCTGGCTATCTAGATTCACAGCTTATAGTTGGCATCTGCAGATTTGGCCATGACAAGTACACTGTCCTTTGAATCAGTAAGATCTGTACTAGCTCCGAGCAGCAAAAGATGGAGAGTATTGCATACATGTGATTCTGTACATAGATAAAGGGACAGTTGTTTGAATAAAACAAGAGGGGGATACTGTGTGATACCAAAGTAAAAACATGGTAAGCAGGAGTAGGATCCATTCATCACATATATTCCATTTGATAAGAAAGAGTTGGACAATTGAGACTATGGGGGGTAGGGGTGGAGAAGCTAGACTATAGTAAATGGGTTATGAGGACTGGAGGAAACTTTTAATACTTTGTGTTAAAACTTTACTTGCCAAAAGTGAAGATAACATTGACTAGAAGAATTTACTAATGAAAGATAAAGACTTTAGTTTTCATAGATTAAAATTCAGCATTTCAGATGCATAAAGATTTTAAGATCACATTCAAGCTTCAAGCAACAATATTGAAGAATTCTGTGTGTAAAATATTGAATAATGTAGGAATCAGAAAATGATGAAAGTGATTACAGAGTCACTGATTAAAAAATAATTGGTTGATACAGAATCATTTCAGGAGGTTGCATATGATTAAGGACCAATGATAACAAAAGAACAAGTTGCACTGAAGGCCCCAAGATTGATGGCCTACCAATTGAGATGGCGTTCCAACAAGAAGATGTAGTTCTGGACATATTCACTAGACTACATCAAGAAATCTGAAAGACAGTTCCCTGACTGATTGAAAAGAGAGCCCTATTTGCTGCCATTAAAAACAAAAACAAAAACAAACAAAAAACATAAACCACACACAAAAAAAACTCCAAAAAGGTGACCCAATAGCACTTGGAATTTATCAAACAACCTTGGGAAGAATGGGAATCCCAGAACACTTAGCTGGGTTCATGCAAAACCTATACTTGGACCAGGAGGCAGTATTCAGAACAGAGCAAGAAAGTACTGCATGGATCAAAATCAGGAAAGATGTATGCCACGAATGGACCCTATCGCCAGACCTTTTCAGTCTATATGCAGAACAGATCATCCAGGAGGCTGGAGTCTATGAGGAGGAAAGTGGTATTAGGATTAGAGAAGATTCAACAACCACTGTTATACAGATGACACAATCTTGCATGTTGAAACTGAGGAGGACCTGAGGCTTTTGCTGAAGAAGGTCAAGGACTGCAGTCTTAAATATGTATTGAAGCTCAATACTAAAAGGAACAAAGATTCTCACCACTGGGCCAACTGGCAGCATCATGACTGATGGAGAAGAGGTTGAGATTGTTAACAATTCATCTTGCTTAGTTTAGTTCTACGATCAACATTCTTGGTGCAACAGTCAGGAAACCAAAAGGGATAAATGCTGCATAAGACCATTATTGTAAAAATAGAAGGATACCTAGTACGGGGACCCTATAGGGGAAGGGGTGGGAACAGAGTGGTGAGGATGGGTAGGAGCAAAACCAGAGGGCTGCACAGTTTGGTGGGTGGAGGGAGGGGAAGGAAATGGGAAGGATATCTTGCAGGGACCTATAAAGACTGAGTACTGCTGGGCAATGTCCAATGGTGACTAATTTTATTAAACATAATGGGAATGATTGTACGAAACACAATATGAAGAATAGTGTACAACACAAGTATACAAATTTGTGAACAAAGCAATATGAAATGAGTAACAAAAAACCCTACACCAAAAAAGCCTAATTACACTGGAAAAGTCTGCTGTCAGTGACCTTGCCAGAGTACTGAAGAGCAATGATGTCAGTCTGGAGACTAAGGGGCACCCAATCCAGGCCACAGTCATTGCATTTATTTGGTATACATCAAAGAGACAGACAATGACTAGGGATGACAGAAGAAGAATCGATGCCTTTGGGCTGTGGTACTAGAAAAGAGTACTGAACATACCATTGACTGCCAGGAGAACAAACAGGTATGTGCAGGTGAGGGTGAACCAAGTTGCTCCTTAGAAGCAAGAATTTTGAAGCTCTGTCTCACATACTTTGAACATGTTATTAGAAGGGACTAGTCCTTGGAGAAGGACATCATGCTTGGAAGGATGGAGGAACAGTGCAACAGAGGAAGACCCTGAATGAGGTGGATAGACTCAGTAACTAGGGTAATGGGGGTAGATGTGTGAGAGATAATGAGATTGGCTCAGGATACGGCAAGGTTCAGAGCTGTTGTACTTAGGTTTGCTATGAGTTGCAAGCAACTCGACGGCACACAAACACAACATTATCAATATTAAGTAAAATTTTTCTGAAAATAATGTAAATATTGTTGGAACAGTACATCAGCAGTGAAGTGCCAGACATTTAAGCTGAATTTTAAAAAGGCCACAGAATGAGGGATACCATTGTTATTTTAAGAGGGATCTTGGGTAAAAGCAGAGAACAGTAGAAAGACATATTGTTTTAAAACTTTAATGTATGTTTGTGTTTTATTGAATATGCAAAGATATCTGAGTGTGTGCATCAAGAAAAATTATGGGTAATACTAAGAAAAATAGGACTCCTAGGACAGGTAATTGGGCTCCTGCACAACCGATACACAGAGCAAGCAGCAGTTGTCACAAGAAAAGAAGGACACTGCATGGTTTAAAATCAGGAAAAGTGTGTGTCAGGATTATTTCCTTTCTTTGCAGCTATTCAACCTATAAAATAAGTTGAAAAGCTGAACTATATATATGAAGAAGAATGTGGCAAGGTAACTGGAGGAAGGCTGATCAATAACCTATATTATGCAAATGATACAACTTTGCTTGAGAAAGAAGTCAGCTTAAAGCATTTGCTGCTGAAGATCTAAGATTATAATCTTCAATATGTATCACATCTCAATATTAAGAAAGCAAAAATTCTTAACACTGGTACAATAGGCACTGTGAAGACAGATGAAGAAAAAAATTAAAGTTGTCCAAGGATTTAATTTTGCTTGAATTCACAATCAACCTTGGCAGCAGCATACAAGAAATGAAAAGAGAAAATGTGCTATTAAGTATTCTCTCCAAAGTGCTAAAGAGCAAGGGTGTCAGTTTAAAGAATAAGGAGTGCTTGATCAAGCCATGACATTTCAATCACTTTCCATGCATGTGAAAATTGGACAATGAGTAAGTATGACAGAAGAGGAAATGTCTTTGAATTAAAGTGTTGGAGAATACTAATGAATATCCAACTGTCTTCCAAAAGAATAAACATGTCTACCTTGCTGTTGTTGACCGCCTTTGAGTCGAGTAGGACTCATAGTGACCCTATGAACAAAAGGCCTGAGCCCCTCTACAGCTATCGAAATGTATCAAAGTTCACAGAGTTTCTAAGGGCATGTTACTTAGGAAGTGGATGCCACTCCTATTTCTAAGTGAAACAAAGAAGGAATAGTAGAACTTTGTCTCATATGCTTTGGTAGGCTGTCAGGAGGGGCCAGTCCTCGGAAAAAGGTATCATGCTGGAAAAGGTGGAGGGACAGAAAAAAGAGACTTCTGACAGAAGAGACTGACACAGAGACTGAAACAAGCTTGAGTATGACAGACATTGCATGGATGGTGCAGGATAGAACAAAGTTGCTATAAATCATACTAAATGGCAGGCAACAACAAAGAAAATGAAAATACACTTGGCTGATCAAGATAAGTAAAAATGATACAAGTGGTCAATGATATCATTGTACATGAATGAAAATCAGGTTCATGGAGACAGCATTGAAAAAAAATGTATCAAATGATAGGTAGTTCAAAGAGCTCTTCAAAGTTTTAAAAGGTAAATACTTCTTTTTGGTGACTAAGGTGAATCCTGAACCAAGTTCTGGTGTTTTTTAATTTCCTCATATGCAGGTAAAATTGTGAGATGAGAAAAAAAGACAGGTGATCAAACTGTGAAGCAAGTGAAGAATAACGAATACGTCATGGTCTGCCAAAAGAGTAACATATCAGTCTTTGAAGAAATGAAGCCAAAATGTTCATTAAATGTTAAGGATGGTTAAGATTTTGACTTGCTTACTTTGAATGTGCCATCAGTAAAGACCAATAACATCATCACAGGTATAGGTGAGAGCAAGGAAATGAGGGCAACCCTTAAGGAGAAGGATTGACACAATGACTCCAGTAATGGAGACAACATGCCAATGCTCTTGAATATAGAGCAGGAGCAGGTAAACTTGAGTTTTGTTATACATAAATGCTCCATGATGAGTCAGAGAAGATTCAAAAGTAGTAATTACTGACTCTCAATTCCTTCACATCACAGCCTTGAGACAATAACTACGTATTCGCAGTAGCTTAGCTACCCTCTCTCTTTGAGCCACTGTAGTTAGAGTATATACAAGAAAATGTACGCCAGTAAAACCATGTGTACATTCTTCAAGCTGTACAACCATTTTATATTTTCCCAAAATAATCTCATGATTAACAACATTCATTCAATGTACCCTAAACAAAAATTCTCCCTTTTACTGTTCCTTCTATCTCCTATTAATAATTTTGGGATTGATGTATTAATTTTAAGTGAGAGCATATAGCCATTTGTAACTTGTGAGGCAGACACTAATAAAAATGCCCTTAAAAGTAATCACTGATTTAAAGAGTTGATAAAAAAATAGGTGAAAACTTAAGAACTTAGACGATCATTTCCTTTTCATACAGCTATTAAATTAAAATTGCCAGTTTTAGATATTGCTTTTCTCTGATAAGGTAGGGTAAGAGTACATGAAACACAAGTTATAGGTATCATTTTATTGATTTGACAAATTACTAACAGATTTTTCAGTTGGTTTGGGATTATCTACCTGCCTCTAACCCCTTATGCTCACTGTAAAAGATACAGACTGAGATGCACTTCCCACATATGCAGTGCCAAATAGTCAACATTCCCAGGAGAAAGTAGTAGTAGTAGTAGTAGTAGTAGTAGTAGTAGTAGTAGTAGTAGTAGTAGTAGTAACAACAATAAATCTAGAGTCACAAAATATTGGATTATAGATTCTAACAGAAGTAGAAGCAATATTTTAACAAATTTTAAATTAGCCTAACAATACACAAAAAGAGAATGGAAGATACTTGCAATATGTAAGAAGAGAAACAGAATCAGGATGTCAGTGAAAACACTAATATGAGAAATATAATATTTTAACTATAAATACTGGAATTAGAAAGCAGAATAAATTAGTGAATTAGAAATCAAATTTGAGGAAATATGAAAGATTAAGAAAAGGAAAGAAATAGAGATAGAAGATAAAGCAGTGATACTGAATTAAGAGAAGACTTAATGAAAGAAAAAGAAAAAATATAAAGAAATGTATCGGAAGGAATAATGGAATAAACCCTTTAGTTTTCAAGGTGTTAAAGGAGAAAAATGCAAAACTTAGAATTTTATATACAACTAAGTAGTCATTACAATGGAAAAAATATTATCAAATATGTATTTTGAAGTTCATAAGGTCTCAGAAAACAGTTTTAAATAGAATACTTGCACAAGAATATAATCCAAAAGATTTGTAAAATATATGTCACATGTGCTTCACATAGCTTGATAAGATTGTTGTCGTTAAAAGATAACCAAAAGCAAAGAAAAAGTGTGACTTTAACTTTTAGAATTTAAACTAAATAACCACCTGAAGGTGTTGAGGAAGTTAGAGAAAGGAAGATATCTGAGTTTATAAGAATATTGTTATGGAAATTAAAAAATTTTAAGGTAGTTTTTTTTTTTAACTTTATAAAGTCAGAAAAATAAAAAGGAAATAAGTATGCTCACGTCACATGTAAATCTACTAAAGTTTCAAACATTAAGACATTACATAAAAGTAAATAATGAAATGGAAGATGATCAAATTATTAACTTTCAGACTATTTTATTATTGCATTTACACTGGGAATTGGAGCCCTATTAAGTTTA
>NW_006399760.1:17795922-17796561 GCF_000299155.1 Elephantulus edwardii | reverse complement strand
AAAAAAAATCAGCTTATTAAAAGACTAAGTAAGTAGACACTGCACTAAAAATGCCCACTATCTTTGTCATTTCTCTATACTAATTGGGACTTTGCTATGTTTACCACCTATTGATGCAGGTAAAAAAACCAACTTTGGTCTGCTCAGAAGCGTTGAATATATATTCTCTATAATGTTCATGTAACAAACATGTTTGGCTAAGCCTTCGAAAACATAAATGAGCTTTATATAAATAAGTAACAATAACATATCTATTTCATTAAACTTTCTCTTCCAGCGGACATTTACCTCTATGCTCTTCTGTAAATTTTCTTTTTATTTAACAAGCATATGTCACTGCATAGATTTAGCTGTTTAGATCTGATGAAGCATACACCATGCAGCTAAATATAACTGGAGAAAACCCATGACCATATTACTGGACTCACATTTAAAGTAATGAAGAACTCACTCAAGTGGATCCTAAAGCTCAGAAACAATCATATTACACTTCCAGTTCCATCCACCTCCTACATTCCTAGATGATGATTTCACATGTTGAGACTTCCCTAACTCACACACCATTTCTAGCAAGCAAACCAGTTCATTTAATTACAAAACATGTCCGAACTCCAAGTATTTTTCACCATTATTCCTCTG
>NW_006399760.1:17793225-17795822 GCF_000299155.1 Elephantulus edwardii | reverse complement strand
AAACTCGCTGAAGGTTAAGATATGTCAGTTCTAACTTGATGGTATACACAACAACAATATAAGTCAAAGTTGAGATTAATTAAAAGAATTAAGAAGATAGAAAACATTATTATGCTCAAGCCCACTCCTACCCTCAGTCCATCTTTTTCAAGGTCTTAATCTTTTCCTTTGACCCTCTGAGACCTTCCCCAGCATGAAGTCTTCTTCTAAAAACTGGCTCCTCCAGACAAATTCCAGAGATTGTGAGATGGAGTTTCACCATCCATGCTTTTAAAGCGAAACCTGGTTGGACTTTTCCCAAAGAAAGACTTTCAACAAATCTGTCTTGAAGTATTGAATATACCATGGACTGCGAAAAGTATCTTGGAAAGAGTGCAGGCAAAGAGCTCCTTGGATGCAAGGATGGCTCATCTTTCTCACTTTGGACATGTAGCTAGGTAAGCTTATTCCTTGGAAAGAGACATTATGCCTGGAAAAATGGAGGGTCAGTGAAGGAGAGACGATCCCCAACAAGATAAGATTGACACAGACTTCAGCAATTGGCTCGAGTGTGTCGGAGATGGGGAGGATGGCAGAAAATAAGGCAGGATTCAGACTGGCTGTTCATAGCTTCACTATGAGTTGTACCCAACTTGATGGCATCAAATAACAAAAACTATGCTTAAGGGTGCTTGAGAGTAGTCTGTAGGGAATTATGTTGCTATTCGAAGGTAGTATTGCTCTGGTGGTTCAAATTCCCCACCTGTTCCACAGGAGAAAGACTGACAATCTCTTCCCCTGGAATTTATAGTCTTGTAAATCTGCTACAAGGTCAGAAGTGGTTCCAAATTCATGACAAGTGTGTTTTTCAAGCTTGTGTTCATGTTCATAATCAAAGTAAAAATATATTTCTTTTTTATTGTGAAAGTACACAGTTAGCATAAAGATTAAAATGGTGAAAAAAAATTAAAATTGCTCAAATTTAAGTACAATTGAGTGTTGACTGTTGGGACCATCAGGCCAGATACCTGATACTTTCCTATACTTAACCTTCTTTAAATAGGAAAATGTTTTATTTTATCAAAATATTTACCCTTCACCTAATCAGATCCAGGTCACAGAAGTTGTAAAATTAATCTTAAAAAATTTATACATACATACAAGCACACAAATGCATCTACTTAACAAAGAACATTTTGCACAAAATTAAAACTAAATAGAATGGAAATATTTGTGGTATACTATCTAGTTTATTTTTCAACATGACTTTTCCTAGCCATTATCTGAATCATCAGAGCTTATCAGCCTATCTAAAACCCCTCTGCTATCTACCATTCCACAATGGTACCAGCCAATAAATTCAACAGCTCTAGTAGCAGACACAGATCTGGTGCCACTGCATAAAAAGCAAGAAAATATAAGAAGCCTTTCTTGTTACAGCTACATCTACAGTAGCAACATCTACAACAGCAACATCTATGCCTGAACTGGAGACCTGATGTGAAATGGGAACTTGGGCTGGGGGGTGTTGGTGGGGGTTAGCCAATATTGGCAGGACTGAGAAATCTGTTGGACTACTGGGGTGGGTAGTCATATTGGCAGAACTGAGAACTTGGGAACAGTGACCAAAAGCTGCAAGGCCTGAGGCTGAGATGTCTCCCATTTGGGGAGCTGTCTTGACTGTATTCTGTAATTAAACTGGATTATAACCTTCTGACTTTTCCAATATGGTTCTGTGAGCTATTATTACATCTGTTTTGGGTTCGAGCAAGACATTTAGACTGATGTTGTGATCAGTAGAAAGATATACGAGAGCAAGGGGCAGTCTGATCTCAATGGAATGGTTTGGTGTTACTGATGCTGTTGACAGTTGGTTCTCCCTTGTGAAGTTAATAAAAGTCAGATGCGGCCATCATCACATGGCCCTTACTCTTTTTTACATATCTAAGACTGACAAAGATGATAGCTTAATGGCTAAGAACTAGCATAAACGGAATCAAAAGGTGAATCCAATCACGCACTTCTCAATCCTTTTGTATAGAGCCATTGACAGGGCACACATTTTCTGTCCTTAGCTATTCAGTGCTGGTGCAGACTGCACAGGTTAACAGGACACTGTTCCTTAGACTATCAATTAGGCAGATGCCAATTATAAGCTGAGAATCTATGGAAAACTTTTATTTTCCCCTGTTGATAGCCCTTTCCTTTCTTGTGTTCAGTAATTCAATGGAATGACAGAACACCTGGAGAGTACTATACTTAAAATTACAGATGTACTAATACAAAAAATATCAGTCAGAGTCATTAAACAGACAAACAGACAAGGTCTGGGATAGTTCCCAATGTGGAACTGCTTGGAGGTTGCATAACCATCCTTTAGATAACCAGTTTACTCTCTGAATGTAAGTATTTTGGCCTACATGACATGTTAATCATATATTCTGTAGCTAGTTGATACAGGTCTCCTAAGTAAGTCTGTTCCGATCTGAATAGCAAAAATACTCAATGAGTGGATTACAGGGAGGGACAGGAAGTACCTCAAATACTCCAAAAGTTCTTTCATCATAGCAAGGACAAGTGTAAACTTTATCCTTCTTGTTGTTGTTGTTATGTGCCAT
>NW_006399760.1:17792667-17793125 GCF_000299155.1 Elephantulus edwardii | reverse complement strand
AATAATATTGCATGAGTTCCTTGTTTTTCAATGCAGCGTAGTATTCCATTGTGTGAATATACCACAGCTTCTCTATCCATTCATTTGTTGATGGGAACCTGGGTTGTTTCCAACTCCTTGCTATTGTGAATAAAGCCACGTTAAACATGGGTGTGCATATATCTGCTTGGATGTCAGTTATGTTCTCTTTGGCATATATTTGGGACAATTGCTGGGCCAAATGATATCTCTATTTGCAACTTTTTGAGAAAGCGCCATACTGCCTTCCACAGTGGTTGCACCATTTTACACTCCCATTAACAGTGAATAAGGGTTCCAGTTTCTCCACAACCTCACCAGCATTTGTTGCTTGCTGTTAAAATTTTGCTATCCTGACTGGGGTGAGATGATATCTCATAGTTGTTTTGATTTGCATCTCTCTTAGAGCTAGGGATTTTGAACAATTCTCCATGTGCTTG
>NW_006399760.1:17790270-17791562 GCF_000299155.1 Elephantulus edwardii | reverse complement strand
AGAGGATTAAACTTTATCCTACACTAACAAAAAATGTATCTACAATATGCAACAAATTCCTAGAAAATATTAATAAAAACAAGCATCCAAATGAGAAAATTAGTATGAAAAGGAATTTCAAAAAAGACAAAAGGCTAACAAATATATGAAGAAATAGGAATGTAAATTAAAACAATAAGCTATGTAATGAAATACATTACAACCATTAGAAAACTAGATAACATCATTGGATAGTAGATATGAAGTGATTATCTCTGGCAAGAGTGTTGATCACTGTCTCTATTTTGGAGAGTAGGTGGAATACCTAGGGACACAGAAATAATGTCCCTATGTCAGACAGATCTTGGCTATAAACAGAGAATGCCAGAGGAATATCTATTTGCATTTTAGTGACTATACAAAGACATTTGTCTGTGGATCATAACAAACTGTGGCTAACACAGAGAAGAACGGGAATCCCTGAACACCTAATTGTGCACATGTGAAAGCTATACCTAGATCAAGAGGCTGTTGTGAAAAGAACAAGAGAACACTGCATGGTTTAAAATTAGAAAAGGTGTGCATCAGGGCTGTATCCTCTCTCCTATTTAAACTGTACCCTGATAAAATTAATCAAGAAGCTGGACTTTGAATGTGTTCTGAAGATCAGGAGAAGTCTTCAACAACCTGTGTTATGCAGAAGACACAACATTCCTTGCTGGGAAATGCAGAGGACTTGAGGATCTTCTGTAGAAGAAAAATGACTATAGTTTTAAATATGGATTATATTTTAATATCAAGATAATAAAGTCTCACCACTGGGCCAATTGGCACCATTATGATAGATGGAAAAAGACTAAAATTGACAATAAGTTCATCTTACTAAGATCCTCAATCAACAAACTTGGTACCAGCAATAAAAAAATCAGAAAATGTATCACCTTGGGAAAACTTGCTGTTAAGGTCCTCTACAAAGTGATAATGATGTCCGTTTAAAGACTTAAGTACACCAGATTCAAAACATGGTCTTTCAATTACTTCCTAGGCATCTGAAAGTTGGACAATGACTAAGGCAGAAATAAGAATTGTAAAGCCTTAGAGCTCTGGTGTTGGAGCAGAGTACTGCATATCCCATAGACTGCCAAACGAAGACAAGTACATCTTGGAGAGAGAGGAACCAGCGTGTTCCTTCAAAGCAAGGATGATAAAGCTTTGCCTCACATAGGTAGAGCACATTGTTAGGAGGGGCTCCTTGGAAAAGGACACCTTGCAGAAGTGTGGAGGGTCAGTGAAAGAAAGGAAGACCATCAACA
>NW_006399760.1:17771642-17788177 GCF_000299155.1 Elephantulus edwardii | reverse complement strand
ATTGTTGTACTTTTCTCCCTGCCCACCCATCTTCTCCAGTTCGTTGTTCTTTTTGAAAAGTAAAATTCTTTCATTGTTACACAGTCCCCCCTCCACCACCACACACAGTCCACTCCACTATGCAGCCTTCACTCTGGACTCCCATCATGACAAAAATACCCAATCACATATCCCTTTTAAATAGTTATTTCCCTCATCTGTTTCAATGATGTATACATTATTTATCCCATCTTTCTCAGTCTCTCCCCAATTCCAAGGTCAGTCCTGTTTTGCAACAGTGACACCATGCAGTATTTGTCCTTTTGTGACTGAGATACTTCACCCAGCATAATGTCCTCCAGGGTCGCCCATTTTGAATAAACTGCATGAGTTCCTTGTTTTTCAATGCAGTGTAGTATTCCACTGTGTGAATATACCACAGCTTCTCTATCCATTTGTTTGTTGATGGGCAGTTAGGTTGTTTCTAACTCCTTCCTATTGTGAACAAAGCCGCGATAAACAGGGGTGTGCATATATCTGCTTGGGTGGTAGTTATGGTCTCTTTGGGGTATATTCCCAGTAGGGCAATTGCTGGGTCAAATGGTATCTCAATTTGCAACTTTTGGAGAAAGCACCATTCCACCTTCCATAGTGGTTGCACCATTTTACAGTTCCACCAATAGTGAATAAGGGTTCTAGTTGCTCCATAATATCAGCAGCATTTGTTGCTTGCTGTTCTGTTAAATTTTGCTATTCTGACTGGGATGAGATGATATCTCATAGTTGTTTTGATTTGCATCTCTCTTAGAGACAGGGATTTTGAACATTTCTTCATGTGCTTGTTGGCCATCTGAATGTCTTCTTTGGTGAAGTGTCTATTCATTGTCTGTGCCCATTTTCAATTGGATTATTTATCTTGTTGTGGTGCTCAGGTATTTTCTAAATTCCAGATATAAGTCCCTTATCTGATATGTCATTACCAAATACTTTTTCCCAGTCTGTGACTTCCCTTTTTACCCTGTTGGAGAAGTTTTTGGATGTGCATAGGGATTTGATTCTTAGGAGGTCCCATTCACCTATTTTATCTTCTCCTGGTTGTAGGAAAAAAACCTCAACTTTTTAAAAACCAATTTAGATAGTGGGGATGAAGAATGAAGGCACTATAAAAAGTTATATAATTATGGAAATTTAGGAAAATGAATCAGTAATTTTTCCAAGTAACCAACTAAAAATATACACCTATAAAAGTGAATGGGGGAAAAAAAAAGAAAAAAAAGTGAATGGGAGATAATTTTATGTATTTAAAAGAAGTGATTTCTGACAATAATACCCGTCAGAGAAAACTAGCAGTTATTAAACTGTTAACCACAAAGTAAGGAGAAAAAAAATAGGTTCAAGGTATTAGTATTTTACGAAAAAAAAAAAAAAAGAACAAAGGCTTAAAAATAAACTTTTACACCAGAGGCTGTAAATTGTTTTATTTGTCTCATACAAAGGAAAAAGTAATTTTTTTTCCCCACAATTTGTATAAGATACACAGAAAAATGGTAGTATTTTTCTTTTTAAAAATCTGTATTTCTAGTTTTATCTGAAAACAATCTTTAAGACTTCATAGTGTTTTTGTTGTGAGGTGTCTTTGAATGGACTAGTGATGCTATAACAATGGAGCGGAAGGCTGTCCTATCCTGTGCCATCTTCATAATCTCTGATACAACTATAATCACTGCTGTGTTAATCAATCTTACTGAGGGTCTTCTCTCTTCTGCTGACCTTTCCAAACATGTCTTTTTCCATGGAGTGGTTCTACAGACGCAAATGAGTTCCTCATTTATAGGCCTTATATTATAATACTAACCCACTTCACTACTTATTACTCTAAGTAATATAAAATCTCTTTCCGTTTTCCATTGAAGGAAGGACTTGAGTTTGTACACCTTATACTTCCTTCAACATATTACAAAAAGGTAGAAACTTACTTAGCCATGTAAACAGTTACAGTAACTGGTCATAGGACGTGCTAAGTAAGAAATATGCTTCGAGTAGTAATAAAACAGTGAAAAGGGGCTTAGCAATGTGAATATAAATAATTATAATAGATTTCCAGGTAAGGTGAAAGACTAGACCATACTGCAGTTTAGACTCTCGTCACCACAGATATGAGAAAACTAGCAGATACAGATGATAATTCTGGAAGCAAGTATAAAAAGGAAAGACAAAGAAGTAGTAGGGACACTGATTGAAGAAAGAAACTGAAAAGAAAACATCATATAAGGAAACTGAACACAGATTGTGCGTAGTCATCTCAAACAGCTCTATATTCAAACTTGAAAATTTAGCACTTCAGTGGTATCCATTCCAGTCGCCAGTTGATAAAAGCAAAAGTGTAATCTCTGCTCCCTTGTCCTTGTCCCCTTGCAGAGACCAGGGAATTTACTTGACCCTACCACAACCATCCACTAGGTGGATGGCTGTCTCTGTCCAGTTCACTTCAGTTTCGCCTGAGTGTACATACTATTATGTAACTGGCACCAAAAGTATGCATGGTTCTACATTCAGAGTCTTCCACCATAAGCTGGAGGGCTGCACCCTGCATGGACTGCAGGCAGCATCTGGAATAGTCTTTCAAGGGACACTGGATTCTCCCTGGGAACTCTTGCTTGGAACATGCTATGCCTTACAGTACAATGTGCAAATGCTGGACTTGTAGAATAAACATTGAAGACCTTCCTGCATTTCTCAAGTTAAAGACATTGAAAAATAAATTTAAGCCATGAGCTGTAATACTGAGAGGAGCTATGGGAAAAGTCTTGAATGATGCAGAAAGCATCAAAAGATGATAGAATTCACAGAACCACTATATCAAAAAGCAGTGGCCAACATGGAAATATTCCAGGAAGAACCATAAGATCAAGAGTCAATGGTAATGAAGGAAGAAGTTCAAGCTGTATTGAAGGCATTGGCAAAAGCCCAAGACCCCAAGAATTGATGTGATACCAACTGACAAGTTTCAAATAATAGATATATGCTCAGGATATGCTCAACTGTCTTCCAGGAAATTTGGAGGACAGCTGCATGGTTAACTGGAAGAGATCCATATTTGTGCCCCTTCCCAGAAAAGTTCCAACAGAATGTGAAAATTATCAAATAATACCATTAATATCATATGCAAACAAAATAGGTGTGTCAGAGACAATCAGGTTAGCACAGAATAGAGCAGCGTTCAGACATGTTGGGCAGAGGGTAACTATGAGTTGCAAGTGACTCGACGGCATATAACAAGAAGAAACAAAATATTTCTAAAGACCATCAAAAAATGGCTAAAGTGGTACATCAGAGAACTGTCAGAAGCTCAAGCTACCTTTAGGTGAGGCCATGGCACTAGAGATACCATTGCTGATGTCAGATGGATCCTGTCTGAAAACACAGAATATCAGAAAAGGGCATATCTGTGTTTATTGACTACCAAAATCATGTGACTGTGCAGATCACAGCAAATTATGGCTAGCATTGAGAGGAATGTGAATCCCGGAACACTGAACTGCGCTCATACAAAAACTACAGAAGCTATTTTCTGAACAGAAAAAACAAAACAAAACACCAAAACACAACAACGAAAAACCAAACACGGCATGGTTGAAATCAAGAAAGATGTGCATCAGGGCTGTATCTTTTCTCTATATTTAGTCAATCTGTATGCTGGACAAGTCATTTGAGAAGCGGGACTTTATGAAGAAGAATCTGGCAACAGGATTTAAGGAAGACCCTTGAACAATCTGCGTTATGCAGATGACACAATCTTGCTGTGCTGATAGTGAGGCTGACTTGAGGCACTTGCTGCAGAAGATTAAGGACTACAACCTTCAATATAGATTACATCTCAACATCAAGAAAATGAAAATCCTCATTACTGAACAAACTGACATCATCAAGACAGATGGAGAAAAGACTGAAACTGTCAACAACTTCATCTGACTTCTATCCATAATTAATACCCTTGGTATCAGCAGTCAGAAGATCAGGAGATAGATATACTGTATTGGGAAAGTCTGCTCTCAAGGGATTCTACAAAGTCATGAAGAAAAGTCCATTTTAAGATTCAGGTGCACCTAATTAGAGCCACAGTCCTCCCAATCACCTGCTATTCTTCTGAGAACTGGACTATGAGTAAGGGTAACAGAATTGATGGCTTTGAGCTGTGATGTTGGAAGAGAGTCTTGAATATCTTATGCCCTGCCAAAAACCAAATAGATATGTCTTGGAAAGAGTGTATTCAGAGTACTCCTTAAGACACAAAAATGACAAAGTTTCATCTCATATACTATGGGCACATTATTAAGAGAGGCTGTTCCTTGGAGAGGGACATCAAGCTTGGAAAGGCGGAGAGTCAGTGAAAGCGAGGAAGACCTTCAACAAGGTGAAATGATGAACGAACGTTCCCTTTTCCACAGTATCATATGTGTCAGAATGTGGATGATGCAGGATAGGACAGATTTCAGATCTCTTGTTGACAAGGTCGCTATGAGTTGTACTTGACTCAACAATACCTAAGAACAACAACAGCAGCAACCCTTCCCAGGGTGTGACATACTTGAGTATTTCAAGTCAGCAGTGGGCTATTTGTTGATGTTAGCCATCTCTGATTGGAACCCTGCTTTTAAGTATCTGCAAAATCAGTAAAGACATCACACCTAGGGAGACTAGTGTATGTTCCTCTGAAACGGAAACCCTATTCCAGGTTGGGTGCCCCATCTCTTGATGCTCCATAGACAGAAAGAGCTGTCATCGGATGCCTGGCTGACATCTTGGAGCTTTAATAACATTTCTGACAAGCAGAAACTCTTATCTGACTGGGCGACCAACCCCAGGACAACATTTTGTTTAACTAGTAGACACATCATCCTAGGCCAGACACCTTGCCACCACCCAATAAGAGAACCAAGCAGATGTCCAGGTAAGTCTCCTGGACGGTTCCTCCTTTTTTATTTTGTTCTTGTGGTTTAAAAAACAAAAATATCTTTCTCTTTTCCTTTTCTAGTTCGTGTTCTCACCCTCTCCTCCTCTCTCTCTCTCTGATATTTTGCCTGTCTATTCAGAATTCTCTCCACTTTGTACCACACTCTGTTTTAATGTTTCTATTTTCTTTTACTTTCTAAACTTTTGTTTTGTTTCTCTTTGTCTTTGTTGAATTTGACACCTGGCATAAGAGTATGCAGACACTTACACAAGGCTGTAGCTTCATCCCATAGGCAGGAAAGCAGACTGGTTCCTACTAGACATGACTGACAAAGAAGTGCAGACAACCTCAGTCCAATCTACCCTCATGTGCATTACATAATAATGGACAGAAAATAGCACACACACTTTCATTCTTGATGTGAGCCACCAAAATACAGGAGAAGAAACAGTAAAAAGTTAAAGAACTACCAAGTAGGATGACACTCAAATGGCACAATCAGATATATCAAAACAGAATAATACAAAGATAACACAAACCACAATGTCTTAAAGGCAACAGATTTTTTTTTAATCAGTTAAAAAAAAACCTGAGCCTAAAACCAAGACCAAACAAGAGGACAAGATTAACAAAATATTGACTAAAATAGAGAATCAGAAATTTTACCTAGGCAAGAATGTTACTGGAACTTCTTCATTGAAAGAATGTTCATATTGAAAGAATGATAACTATTTTCTACTGCACTGAGTAAACCATAAGCATCCAGAAAAATCTACACAAAATTCTGCAGGAATTCAAAATAATAATGCAAGGCCAAGTAAAAAAAATTAGAAACTATACAAAAATAGCAAATAAAAATTCAGAACATTAAGACTAAAATTCTAAAAATAGATTAACATGCTCAGGGACAAAAATACACAATTTAAGAAATAGAACACTGACTTAGTAACATGGAGGAGGAGAACGCTTTCAATAGTAATCTGACAGAGGAACAATTAGGGAAAAAAAAGAGAAAAAATGAAGAAAGTGTAAAAAGTGGGGCAATATCAAGAGAAATAACTTACTTGGGACCGGTTATCAGAACAGAAAGAAATCCAAAACAACAAAGGAGATCAATAGAAGATTTGCTTGAAGAAAATGTCCCAAATATTATGAGAAGAAAATATGCATTCCAGAAGCTGAGCTACAGACAGAGAGAAACTAAGTGAATTTGTACAAACTTGAACAAAAGCACAAAAAATACGAAAGAAGTGTTCTGGACTGTGAGGCAACAAGACAGATAACAAAATGAAACTAACATATTGGCATCATTCAGAAACACAAAGAAATACACAAAGCATAAGGAAAAAATACAAAAGGAACTAGAGACATTAGTTTGTAAAGGAGGAGAACTAAAATGCTAATAGATGGAATGAGTACTTACAGAACTTCTAATTGGAGAAATCAGGGTGATTTCAAGATGAAGTTAAATGTTTAAGACTTGGGAATAGAATAGTGAGTGAAAGAGCAACCTTTAAGTATATAAACAGTCTCATCAAAATTAAAAAAGGAAACAACCATAAAGACTAAATAATCAAACAAGAACAATGAAGGCAATGACAAGAAAATTTATAAAAAAGGAAATTCTGTACACAAAGCAAATAGAACAGAAATTGGCAACAGTATAATAAAGAAGAGCAATAATATATTTACAGATAACTAGTGATTGTAAACTACTGGTTCTTCTACTGATTCAAGCTTTGGTCTTTTCAATCACTTGCTATGCCTCTAAGAGCTGGGCAATGAGTAAGGATGAGAGGAAAACTGGTACCTATGCACTGGGATAGTGGAGAGAGTACTGAATATCCCTTGGGCTAACTAAAGAACAACAAATATCTTGGAAGATTTGCAGTCAGAGTGCTCCTTGGAGGCAAGGATGGTGAAGCTTCGTTTAATATACCTTGGACATGATATTAGGAGAGGCTATTCTTTGGAAAGGTACATCATACTTGGAAAGGTGGAGGGTCAGTAAAAAAGGGAAGACCCTCAACAAGATGGATTGATACAGTGACTGCTGTAATGAGCTCAAGTGAATCAGAGATGATGAGAAGCTATAGGATTGTACGGGGTTCAGATCTACTGTTCACAGCATCACGGTGAGTCATATTCACCTCAATGGCACCTAATAACAACAACAACAACAACAACATAGATAATTACAATGAATGTGAAGGGATTAAATGGACCAGTCAACAAAAACAGAGGAGTAACATGAAGATGAAAACACAATCCATCAATACTGTGTATTAGGGATATATCTTAGATACAAGGAAGACTAAAATTCCTGAAAAAATTAGAGTTCAAAGCAAAAATTAGCATTAGAGATATTGAAGGGCATTGCATAATGATCACAGTATCAACCAAACAAGATAAAATAATTTTAATCACTATCTAGGTATCATGGACTACTAAGAAAACAAAGATTCATCCTAGAAAGGGTTAAACCGGGCTAGTCCTTGGAGGCAATGATTCTGAAGCTTCGTCTGACATACTTTGGGCATGTTGTCAGGAGGGACGGGTCCTTGGAGAGGGACATCATGCTTGGGAGGGTGGAGGGACGGCGCAGGAGGGGAAGACCCTCTATGAGATGGATTGATTCGGTGACTGGGGTAATCGGGATGGGTGTGTCAGAGGCAGTGCGATTGGCACAAGACAGAGCAGGTTTTAGGGCTGTTGTGCACAGGGTTGCTATGAGTCACAAGCAACTCGAGGGCACATAACAACAACAACAACAACAATCTAGGTACCAATTATAGAGCCTCAAGATAAAAATATCAAATCTTAACAACTTTGAAGAGGAGAAATAGTTATGTCTTTAATAAAAAGCGTTACAAAAATATGCATTTTGTGCACTTATCAGAAGTTTGCAGGTAGAGAACAATTACAATCTAATTCCAGAAAGATTTAAGTCTCAGAAACTCTATAAGGCAGTTATACCCCACTATTAATACGTATCTCAAAGAAACAAGAGTTGCAAAACAAACATATCCATGCACATTCTTATTTACTGTAGCATCATTTACAATAGCAAAGATTTGGAAACAACCACAGTGTCTATTAACAAATGAATAATAGCTAAAACCCCCGAGATATTCATACAGTGGATTAAAGGAAAAGATCAAGAATTTTTGAAATACGGCACAACATGAATGTCTCTAGAGCAAAATATGTTGAGTGACATAGTTAATTACAAAAGGACAATCATGGTATAAGTTTCCTATTAGAAAGTGGTAAGGAAAAGATCATACACAGAATTAACATTGGAGAGTTAACAAGAATAGAAAGAGTAGGAAAGGGGAGTAACATTGAATAGAGTTGCCTAAAGGGAAAAGTGATACACAATACAGAGCTGATTGTTTAGATATTGTAATTAATCAATCAATCAATCATAATATGATATAACAAAAAGTCTATGAATGAATGGATGAAAACTATGATAATCTTTAGAAGTAAGTTAAGAATAAGCTTTTAATATTGTGAAAGGAAATGATTATGAACATATTTGGGAAAAATACAGTAGATAAATATTTTTAAATTAAATTTTGTTGACTCAATTTTGCTCACAGGTTTGATGGAAATAACGCCCTTCTTTATTCTCCTTAGCTGGTTAAGATTCTTCTATACAGGTTTATCTTTGCTTTGAGTCAACTTACAGTTAAAAATAAAATACGCTACTTTGAGCAAGATGTTAATTAAGACAGAGGAATCTGTGTTCGGAATACAAAAGCTAGAGATTGTGAGGCTGCTCAGTGACAAAAACAAGCAACTTTAGCAACACAAATGACAATATAGGAATCCTCAACATTTACGTGAATGTATTTATGAGGCTATAGCTATTGCTTACCTAGAATGTTTAACTTAAGGATCTCGTTTGTAAACCATATAACCTTCAATATCTACTTTCCACGCAAAGCAGACATCTTCAGTGAGCATCTAAAAGAGAAACAAGAAGTCATCATGAATTTGAAGTTATATGTATTGCTTCATTCATTTTTTAACTACAAAAGCAGATTTTGAAATTATCCTTTGGACTTTATATCACTAAGAATGGGGAAATGGGTGTGAACATTATAAGGCATATTTTTGTTAATAAAAAATGAATTCCTCTTTAAAAGAATAACAAAATTCTGTAGAACATGTATTTTTACCTATTTCATAAATACTTTTTTTTTTAATGTATGTACCATCAAATCAGATCTGACTGGTACAGGAGGGGATTGTCCCTCCTTCATCATAGCCATCTGGTGGATTCAAACCATGCACCTCTGGGATTGCAGTGCAGCTTCTTGCCACTAGGCCAGCAGAGCTTGCCAGTAAAGTTAAATACTTTTTATAGTGTCAATTTATTAGTTTCTATGCAAAAAAATTTTTTTTTAAAAAATCAATAAATAAAACTATAACCCCACTCCAAAAAAATGTATTTTTGTTAAACATAAATAATTACAAAAGATGTTTTCGTGATTTCATTTTGGTTACTTACAGGAGACTAAAAGGATTCATATTTTTCATGTATACAAAGTTGATTCCTTTTTTAGTATAAACTGCCCTACAGTACTTTTCACCAATAACTTAGTAATGTTAAAGTTTAGCAGAGAAAAATCTTTTAAGAAAAATTGCCTCTAATAGAGAAACAGGAGCTTTGTAGTAGTAGTGGCAGGAAGCTGTGCTGCAGACCCAGAGGAACATGGTTTGGATTCACCGGATGCTCTGTGGGAGAAGGATGCACACCCTCCTCCAGTGTGATTTACTGTCTAGGAAAACCTGTATGGGCTCAGTTATGGGTCAGTTCTGACTCAAATATACACACTAACAACAACAGAAAGTGAGAAAATGTTTCTTGTTGAAGGAATGAGCTTCTGATCTGCTTTAAGAAAATTCTTTTATCAGTCACATATAGTTTGGGAAACAGAATAAGGATACTATAGCAGCACATCTTTACTGTGCAGTTTTAAGTACTATAGATTGTCTAGTCAACCTTAATGACTTTTGTAGAACCAGTATCACTAATTTAGTCTTGAACCTAGAGAAGTAAAAGTGAAAGGAAGAAATGAAGAAATAAAAGAACTGAACAGAGATTCTAACGGGCAGCTTGAAAAGATGAAGTATTACTGTGAAATGAGTAAAAATCTGGAGTTAGAAAAACAAAAGGGAAATATACTTTCAGTGTTTCTCAAGCTATAAGAATAGAAGAGAAAATTTAAGCCTTGAGTTGAAAAATGGACGGATTTAACTGCTAACAAAATAAACAATGCAGGAAGCATTAAAAAAAAGGGTAAGAGGAATAAAGAATCCCTCAAACCAAAAAGAACAGGTTAACATTCAACAAATTTAGAAATTTAGAAGGTAGCATATGATCAAGGATCATATGATAATAAAATAAGTCTAAGCTGTACCAGGAAGCACTGGGGAAAAAAACCCCAAAACACTTCAGGTATTAAAGAACATCATCTGAGACATTTTTAAAAAATGAGAGCAATACTGTACAAGCTAATTCATTCACACCAAGATATTTGAAAAAGACCTATCAGGTCACTCAACTGGAAGAGATTCACATTTGTGCTCACTTTAAAAAAAAGTGATCTCATGATGGAATATTATATAGCACTCAGGAACAATGATTTCAAAAATTGCTACCTAACTTTGGAGGGACTAGAAAGCATTATGCTGAGTGAACTAACTTAGTGTCCTAAGGACTAATACTGTTTAAGATCATTATTGTAGAAATAGATAACTAGTAAATGAGGATCTAAAGGGGGAAAGTAGGAGTAGAGGAATTACAATGGGCAGGGGAAATATCTTTGGGTTGCAACATCCTATGGGTGGTGGGATGGATAAAGGAAATGGGAAAGATCTGGTGGGGATCTGGAAAGACAGGGCAATGGTGAGCATAGTTCAATGTTGATTAATTTTATAAAATATAATGAATGGGAATGAATATGATAATGTGAATTAAGTAGAGTGTGAAACACAATACATATGAACTTTGTAAGCAAACCAATACGGAAGAAAATTTTATTATTATTTATTTTTAAATGGTGATCCAACAGAATGTGGAAATTTTTTAAAAATACCATTGCTTATCACATGCAAGTAAAATTCTACTGGTAATTTGTAAAAACAAACAAAAAAGAGGAGGGTGGGAGAGAGAGAGTGAAAACGCATACACGCAAACGCATGCATGCACACTCTCCTGACCTAGTAGGTGAGGGTTACCTATAAACCCTTAGGTAAGCGGTTCAAATTCACCAGCTGCTCCGCAGAAGACAGGAAGTCTCCTCCTATGTGATTTACAGCCTTTGAAAATTCTCTGGAGGATTAGGCATGAGTTAGTTCCAAATCAACAACACAATAAAACATTTAAAACATGGGTGCTGCATTACAATGCCAAAAAACTGCCAAAAATTTAAGCCTGATTCAAAAGAGGACTTGAAATAAGAGAGATCACTGATAATGTCAGATGTATCTTCCTTGAAGAAAGAGAATCCCAGAATGAAGTTTACCTGTATTCTGTAAAGGCATTCCACTGTGTGGATAATAACAAATGGATCATATTGTGAAGAAAGGAAATTGTAGAACAATGAATTTTGATGAAAGATAGTTGTTCAAACAGGACAAGGGGATACTGAATGGTTTTAAATCAGCAAAAATATGTTAGGGTTACATCAGTTCACTGTACTTGAGGTAGGTTTAACTGCATCAAATGAGCACCTAAGTAAGGAAGATTGAATAACTGATGCCTTCAAATTATGATGTTGAAAAATATTGAATACACCATTTACTATCAAAGAACAAACAAATCTGTCTAGGAGGAAGTACAGCGGAGAACACATCTTAAAAAAAGCAAGGTTGATGAGCACTGGACACACTATCAGGAAGGACTAAATCCCTGGAGATCATGCTTGATATAACAGAAGATACTGAAAAAGGCTCCTTGAGGAGATGGGTTCACACAGTCTTTCTAACAATGGTCTCACACACAGCTATCACACACAGCTATGAAAGAATGAATAGACAAAACATGCCTGGGCAGTTTTTTGTTCTGCTGTAGACAGGGCTGCTATAAGTTAGAACTGTCTTAATAACAGATCCAATCTTGCTGTAAACTTTCATTAAAATTACAACCAAAAAAGAAAAAGAATGAATAGAGAAAAAAAGAAAATAAAGCATGGATTATCAGGTACCACACTTAAGAGATTCAGATTCACATGGATTAACAATGATGCCATAGATTTTTCACGTGTATGAGAATGTTAAGTAATTTTAAAGCAGAAGTGTACTCACCCACCAAACCAAAGTCACAGCCATAAAAGCTGATTCATAACAAATCCGAAAGACAAAGCAGAACTGTCCCACTGAGTTTGTAAGGCCACAAATCTTTACAGAAACTAGGTGCCATAGTTTCTCCAGGAACCATCTCATGGGTTCAAACCACCTCCTCCTAAGAAAGCAGCTAAGTACTTAAATTCTACTCCACCAGAGCTCCAAGAAGCTCTACAAACCCTGTAAAAGCATTGCTATAAGAATCTGTACAAAGACTATCACACTAAACTCTCATTATTTTTTGCTATAACACAGCTCAAACACTTCTAAGACTGTAAATTTAAAAAGATAATATGAAAACTCACTGGTTTATGAAAATGCTTAAAATATTGCAAATAGAGTCTGTGCAATTAATCAATAGAGAGAAATATAAAACAGTTTGAATGACTTTTTTTTTTAGCTTTGCTATCTATCCTCCTCCTTCTGGAGAAGAGTATTGAGAATACCATGGACTGCTAGGAAAACAAAGAGATTCGTCCTGGAAAGGGTTAAACCGGGTGGCTCCTTGGAGGCAAGGATTCTGAGGCTCCCTCTAACATACTTTGGACATGTTGTGAGGAGAGACCGGTCCTTGGGGAAGGACATCATGCTTGGGAGGGTGGAGGGACGGCGCAGGAGGGGAAGGCCCTCTATGAGGTGGATTGATTCAGTGACCCGGATAATCGGGATGGGAGTGTCAGAGACAGTGCGATTGGCACAGGACAGAGCAGAGTATAGGGCTACTGTACATAGGGTCGCTATGAGTCGCAAGTGACTGGACGGCACATAACAACAACAACAACAACAACAACAACAACAACATCATCTATCCTCCTTAGTAAGCACACTAGGTAAACATATATTTAATGATGACATAAAATAAGAGAAAACTAGTCTACATTTTATATGAAAACTTTTAACTTAGAGCTGCATATGTAATCAGAAATATTACAATAATGTCTTGGAATAAAAAAAAATTTACTTTAATGACCGGGTGGGGTAGTTCTAGCAGCATTTGCTCAATTTAAATATAAAGCAAATAGAAAGTCTTGGATTATTTTCCACAAGAACACACAATAACATACTAAAAATAATATGAAGTAAGTTTTTAGCCTTAAAATTGGTTAGCTTTTAAAATTTTCATGAACAAATCCAGAAATACTTTTGTAGTTAAAATAACATACTCACAAACATACAAGCCCTTTAAGATTCTCAATGAAAATAGGAAAATATAATAAATGGAGGGTGATTCCTTTCTATATATAATAAGAATGAGAACCTCAGTAACTATTAAACCTGAAGTAAATACTTTAGCACTTATCTTCTTTACCTCATATGGAACCAAAACTAGTAAGAAGCTGCACTGTCAACCCAAAGGTACTTAGTTCAAATCTACCAGCTGCTCCACAGGAGAAAGATGTAACCTCCTCCCATACGAATAAATTTCATCTAAAAATGCTCTGGTGAGTCATCTCTGGGTAGGTTCTTACCCAACAGTATACCACAATAACACCTTCTTTACCTACTTTGGAACTAGGACTAGTCATATACTTTTCATTCTACAATGTATTAAGTTGCTGCAGATAGCAAGTTTTCTAGAAATGAATTAGAATCCTCCGTTTATGAATAGAGCTCTACTTCCCCCAGGTGTATTGCTGCTTAGTAGTTACAATCATGAACTTCACAAATGCCTTCTCTAACAGGAACCTGTTTCACTTCTCAGATCTGCAAGCTCAGCTATAGCATAGCCGTGAAGGGAAGTGTCAGTGTTTTTTGGCAAGACTCCTGGACATTTTGCTGATTCCATTTATCTTTTGCTGTGTAAACCCCTTTTGTCGGTCAATCAAAATCTGGTTCAAGTATTGCCTTCTTTTTGAAGGCAATGTTGATAAAAGCTCTTTTGCTACTTTTACACCATTATTGTAAATTACATAGCTAACTGATCGGGTTTTCTCATTATGGTCTCTTAGTTCTACCTTTTCTTATATTTAAGACTTGACATACTTGCATATGTTCTTCAACTAGATTTTAACCTCTAAGTAAGTTCCAATAAGAAAGTATTTAATAAGTATGTGATGGTTTTTGGAGTGAAAATTTATAGTAACTTAGTACAGTTTTAAATTCTGATTGGGAGAGATAACTAGGGCTTTCTCCACCATACTGTAAGACTATAAACATTTACAAACTGTAATATCCCTATGCTGTATAAATATTAAGTGTCAAACAAATGAGGATCAAGATATTTTTGAATGAATTAAACTGCGGGAAAATTAGGTAATTTAGTCTCTGAGAGATTGTCCTGCTAACTCAAAGTGCATTTATGGCAGTTTGAATTCGCCTGTAGTTTGGAGAGAGACAGGCAATCCTCTCCAGTGCAATTTACAGCCTCAGAAAACCTGCTGGAAGGTCAGACAGAAGTTGATACTAACTCAATGGCAATGAGAGTTTTTCTCCTTCAATAACCTTTACAGAGATGTCATAGGAAACATAATTTAGTGTTTCTAAATTGATAGGCTCCTTTTTAAAATTGCTATACAGTTTGCCCTTCAAATTAGCATGCTCACATTTGACCAATCATGGATGAAGAATAAATATATAAAAATTTAAAGTAAAATATGAATTTGTCATGCTTGCTCACTCTGCTAAATCCACACAAATGAAGTGTTGTGTAGGTACACCATGCTGCAGCCTCTAACCAGCTTACAGATCCCATGTCCAACACTTGTTTCCTGAGCATTATTCACCTTGTGCCTCATTCCTTTCACAGGAGATACACTGTGTCGTGTGTACTCTGTTCCTAGGGAGCAAAATGGCTCTTACAAAACAAGTAACAAACAATAACTTAAAAGCTAAGTGGGAACATAAAATGCTATTTATATATCATTTACATTGACACTCTGTGGCTAAATCGTAAAGCAAACACACTGTCAATCTCTACTTAAGAGTCATTGGTGGATCTGAACCACTGAAGTAGTAAGGCCTTTGGATTAGCAATTCTGTTCACTTTGGATTATGCTACCAGAGCTCCCTATATAAATAATTTAGATATGATTAAAATATTCAAGGACATGTTTATCTTTTACATAGTTTTGTTTATATAAGAGACTTGACTAAACCAATTTTGCTATCATCAGCAAGTATCAATAACCTGCATTATACAGATGACATAACCTTCTTGCTCAAAGTGAGAAGGACCTGAAACACTTGTTGCACCAGAATTTGTCATGCTGAATACTAAATACAGCTTTCAATATGGTTTGCATCTCAACATCAAGAAAGGATTGTTACCACTAGATCAATAGGCAGTATCATGAAAGTTGGAGAAAAGATTGAAACTGTCAACAATTTCATGTTACTGTGACACCAAATCAATGCTCTTGGGACTAGCAATCAGGAAATTTGGAGACATACTGCACTGGGAAAGGCTGCAGCTAGGAACTTCTCTAAATTTTTTGGGGAACAATGATGTCAGTTTGAGGAGTAAGAGGCATATGATTCAGGCCATAGTCTTTCTGGTCACTTGCTATGCATCTGAGACCTGGACAGAAAGTAAGAATGACAAAAGAAGAATTGATGACTTAGAGCTGTGAGGCTGGAGAAGAGTACTGAACATCCCATGGGCAAAAACAAACATGTCTTCGACAAAATGCAGCCAGAGGCTCTGGAGGCAAAGATGATAAAGATTTTGCCTGACATATTCCAGGCCTGTTGCTAGGAGAGGCTACTCCTTACATAGAGACAAGATGCTTGGAAAGAACAGAGGGTTTGCAAAGGAGAGGAAGACCCTTATCTAAGTGTACTGACACTGTGACTGACGCAATAGGCTCTAATGTGTCAAGTGTGAGGATGGCATAGGATAGAAAAGGGTTTAGATCTGTTGTTCATGGAGTTGCTATAGGCTGTAATCGACTGGTACCTAACAACAAGAGATATCCCCCCCCCCATATACCCTTACTTACTCATTAGTTCTGGAAAGTAAGTCCCTATCTGTTGATGTTGTTATGTGCCCTCAAGTTGCTTGCGACTCAGCGACCCTATGTACAACAGCCCTAAACCCTGCTCTATCCTGTGCCAATCTCACTGCCTCTGACACACCCATCCCGATTACCCCAGTCACGGAATCAATCCACCTCATAGAGGGTCTTCCCCTCCTGTGCCGTCCCTCCACCCTCAAAAGCATGATGTCCCTCTCCAAGGACCTCTCCCTCCTTACAACATGTCCGAAGGATGTCAGACGAAGCCCCAGAATCCTTGCCTCCAAGGA
>NW_006399760.1:17758710-17771025 GCF_000299155.1 Elephantulus edwardii | reverse complement strand
GGATATTCTGTTCTGCATACAGGTTGAAAAGGTATGGAGATAGGACATATCCCTGGCGTATGCCTTCCCCAATTTTGAACCATGCAGTGTTTCCTTGCTCTGTTCTGATGACTGCCTCTCTTGGTCCAAGTATAGGTTTCACATTAGAATGATCAAATGTTCTGGGATTCCCATTCTTCTCAGAGTCAGCCACAGTTTGTTATGATCCACACAGTCAAACACCTTTGCATAGTCTATCAAACACAGATATACATTCTTCTGGTATTCCCTGCTTTCAGCTAAGATCCATCTAACATCAGCTACAATAACCCTAGTACCACGACCCCTTCTAAACCCAGCCTGGAGTTTTTTTTACAAAAGTTTACACAAGTTTCATTTGACAATATCCCACAAATTGTTTGGTAACATTGTTGTTGTTGTTAAGTGCCGTAGAGTCGCAGGCGACTCATAGCGACCCTATGAAGGAGAGTCCTCGACGACTGGGTGCCTTTCATCCTCTCTCCAGGTTCACAGGGTTTCCAGAGGCAAGCTATTATGGAAGTGGATGCCACTCCTCCTTCCATGCTTGTTTAATCGGGGAGCTCCAACCCACTCTTAGTCCGCATTCGGAAGCCAAACTTTAACGCATTTGACACATCCGTGTCACAGTGTTCAGCCTCACAGCAACCACAAGTAACCACAGGACGGCAACTTGTACACCAGGCCTATACAACCTAGAGGAATGTCTGAACAAATACAATGAAAGACTCGCCGGAGGGCCACAAACTAAAAGTCACCCACCTTTGTCTTGGTCACATGGTTTTCTCTTCACTGGGCCGCTGATCTCTCTCTCTCTTTCTCTCTCTGTTGATGTTATTGTTGTTAAGTGCCGTCAAGTCGCAGGCGACTCATAGCGACCCTTTGTCTTGGTCACATTAGTTAAATTAATAATGTTGTTGTGTACCATCAAGTTGGAACTGACCCACAGCTGACCCTCCAGTAGGTTTTTAGAGGCAGTTAATCATATGGGAGGGGACTGTCCATCCTTCTCCCAAGGAGCAGGTGGTAGATCTTCCAACCCTGTCAATCTTCCACAACTGTTTTGATCTGTGTGTACATTTTCCCTCAGCTATTTCTTTCTGTCTGTCTGTCTGTCTGTCTGTCTGTCTGTCTCTCTCTCTCTCTCACACACACACACACACACACACACACACACACATAAAACAGAAATCAGCTCAAGGTGGATCAAGGACAAAGGGGTAGAACTAAATTGATGAATAGGACTTTTCAAAAATCAAATCCTCATTTAAATCAAAGAATTTTTCTGAAAGAGTAAAGAGAGCTTTGATGGTGTTGTTGGGTGCCTTGTTGGTGTTGTTATGGAGTCGGATACAATTAATAGCAACCCTATGAACAACAGATCTAACCCTGTCCTATTTATCCTGTGCCATTCTCACGCTTCTTGACACACTAGAGCTCACTGCAGCAGTCATTGTGTCAACTCATCATCTGGTTGAGGGCTTTACTCTTTTTCACTGACCCTCCATCTTTCCAAGCATGATGTCCTTCTCCAAGGAATAGCTTCGCTTAACAACATGCCCAAAGTATGTGCGATGAATCTTTATCATCTTTGTCTCCAAGGAGCACTGTGGCTGAACTTTTTCCAAGACATATTTGTTTGTTCTGCTGGCTGTCCACGGGATGTTCAACACTCTTCTCTAAAACCACAGCTCAAAGATATCAATTCTTCTTTTTTCATCTTTATTCACTGCCCAGCTCTCAAATGCACAGCAATGATCAAAAAGACCCACATGAGATGCACCTTAGTCCTCAAATAAACATCAGTTCTCCTCAGTAATTTGGAGAGGCCCCTGACTGAAAACTTTCTGAAGCGCAATACATCTTCTGAGAGCCTAAAGACTAAGGAAACATTGGACTCAGAGCTAAAATTTGTAGAAATCTCCAGCACCTGTACGAAAGAGGGACAAATGACCCAATTACAAAATAAGCAAAAGATATCAGAAGACTTCACCAAAGATAACATTGAGATGGCCAATAAAGACATGAAGAAATACTCAAGATCACTATTATTGTTACTTGCTGTCAAGTTGAACTTATAGTTTACCCTCAATTAGATTTTCAGAGGATTATAAACTGTCCACCTTTCTCCTGCAGAGCAGCTGGGGGATTCAAACAGTGTGCCTTTGTGTTGGCAGCATGACTCCTTACCACTAGGCCACCAGAGGTTCCCTAACTATTATAGATGTGAATTAAAATAAAAATAATATCTCATTCTAACAATAAGCAGCAAAGCGGAATAGGATAACAAACAACAAATGCTGGCTAGGACGTGTAGTGATTAGAACTCTCAAACCCTGCAGGTGACAATATAAAATGGTACAAACTCTATGGAAGGCAGTTTTGCATATCCTGCAAAAGTTGAAAACTGAAGTAATGATCCACCTATTCCTTTATTGGGAATATAGCTCAAGAAATAAGAGCTGTGACACAAACGATATACATATATACACATCCATAGTTATTGCAGCATTATTCACATTAACAAACAGATGGAAACAGCCCAAATGCCCATCAACAAGTAAGCAGAGAAACTATAGTACATTAACACAATGGAGTATTACACAACATTGAAAAACAAGATCTTGTAAAACACTGCACAACATGGATGAGCCTAGAAGATATTACACTGAGTGAAAGAACTCAAACACAAAAGGACAAATAATGTAAAAGACCACTACAATAAAAAAATTATGTTGGGGGGGGGGTTGGAGATGTTGCCAGGAGTAGCCAGTCCTTGGAAAAAGATACCATCCTGGAAAAGGTGGAGGGTCAGAAAAAGAGAGGAGGACACTAAACAAGATGGACTGACACAGACACAGTAACAATGGGTTTGGATATGACAGAGACTGTGAAGATGGTAAAGGATAAAGCAAAGTTTAGATCTGCTCTTCATCAGTTTGCTATGAGTAGCAGTCAACTTGGTAACACCCAATAACAAACAACAATTTGTGTAGGCGCTTAGAAATTAAGAAGACTTGATGTAATTCTTGAAGATCAAAGGCTATAGTCTTTAATATGGATTATATTTCAGCATCAAGAAAACAAAATCCTTATCACTGGACCAATAGGCAACATGATGATAGGTGGAGAAAAGACTGAAGTAGTCAATGACTTAATCTTGCTTGGATCCATGACAGAACTAACAATAACAACAACCTATTAGCAAAAAATAAGGTACCAAAATGGACTGAATACCAATTGAGATATTTCAGCAAATGGATGCAGTGGCGGACATGCAAACTAGTTCATGCCAAAAAATCCAGAAGACTGACTGGAAGTGATGAGTACTTGTGCCTATTTGAAATAAAAGTTATTCAATACCAGGCAGAAATTACTGTACAACATAAAAAACATCAAGAGAAAAAAAGTCTTCTTGAAGATAACTATAATAAAATGCAAACAGTAACAAAAAGATTAAATAACTTTGCTCTATAGTAAACAACAGGCAGAACTAAGTTTTAAAGTAGTATATACATAAATAATTTATTCCTTTACTCAGTAAACAAAAATTTCCAAAAATTCTTGAGACTTTACCTATTATCTCCTTACCAATTTTTTATATCTTTCACCCTTTTGCAAGACTTTTCTGTGTTCCCAGAAAAACAGAAAAGTCTACTGTGCCCATATCCAACTTTTCCTTTCCTCACAAATTAATATTTAAGTTCCCAGTTAGCTTTACATATATTCACTTCTGTATAACTTTCCATAATGAAGTTTCTGTAAAGCTAATGGTTTATCTCAAAAATATTAACCTTCATTCTAAATGCAATGCTACATACTCATATGGTTTTAAATATGTTCTTAATTGTATTAAATTCATTAAGTGTCTGAATACTAGGATATTAAATTCATTGCTTTAATACATTTTTCATTTTCTTATATAAACATTTGCTTTAAACTGGACTGCTACATGCAGGACGATGAAAAAGGATCCGTATCTCATACTATGCACAACAAATCAACTCAAAGAGTAAAGCCCAAAACCATAAAGTTTGCTAGAAACAAACTGAGATCAAGCTTAGAAGGCCTACTCTGACTGTCAAATACAGCCAAAAATGCCCAATCTGAAGAGGATAAAATGATGAAAATGAACAATGAATAGGACCTTCTAAAGATTAAATCCATGTGCGCATCAAAACTATATTGCAACAGAGTGACTGGAGAAAAAATTATTTGGCAGTACCATTTCAGACAAGGGTCTCTTATCAAAATTACTAAAAAAAAAAAGGGGGGGGTCTCACATCAAAAGTCCTGAAGGGCCTCCACAGCAAAAAGACTGATAACACAATTACAAAATGAGCAAAATATATGGAAAGAATTTTCAGAGGAAGATATTTGGATTGCCAACAGACACATGAGGAAATGCTCAAAATCACTGGCAATAAGAGATACAAATAAAAATCACAATGAGCTGTTATCTTACTTCAGTGGCAGTGGCAAAGTTTAGCAGGCCAGCAAATTAATGTTGGAGAGGATGTGGTGAGATAGAAACTTTTTTTTTGAGACAGAAACTCTTATACATTGTTAGTGGGAAAATCACTATGGAAGGCAGTTTGACATTTTCACAAAAAGCTGAACATAGAAATTCCATATGAGCCAGCTACTCTACTGCTTGGAATATACTCTGAGGAAATAAGAACTGAGGCATAAACAGAGACTTGTACACCAATATTCATAACAGCATTATACACCAAAGCAAGAATGTGGAAACAGCCCAAATGTACAACCACAATTGAATGGTTTGAGAAATTATGGCACAGTCACATGATGGAATATCACGCAGTACGCAGGAGCAATGATTTTGTAAATCACTACCTAACTTGGGAGGAACTGGAAAGCATTAGGCTAAGTAAACTAAATCAGTCTCATAGGGTCAAATACTGTATAAGACCACTGTTGTAGAACATGTATGAGAATCCGAGTGGGGGATGGGGGAGGGGAGAAACAATAAGGGGCATAAGGGAGGAGTATAATCATAGGATAGCATAATTTGATGGGTTGAGGGAGGGTTCGGTAAAGGAAATAAGAATGTTCTGATGTGAAAAACAATGTATATGAACTTTGTAAGGAAACCAATATAACACCAAAAAATTTATTTAAAGAATAAAAGAAAATTTGCTTTTATTGGGTATTAGTGATTCAAATGAAGCTTCAAATGGTTCGTGATCTATTACCCTCATATCAGCAGACTGCAAAATTACTTTACTAGGAAGTCACTAGGTACAACCAGACTTCTAAACTTAGCAATCAAATGCTTCATTACTGTACCAGCAATGCTCCTTTAAGAATAATTTTCAAAATATTACCTCACTCTCAATTTTCAAGTACATTCTTTTTATTTTTCTAAGCTCTGGGACATCATCCAAGTTCATGTTTGATCAATGATAATTTTGATAGCACTAGCAGTATTCTATTCTCATATCCTTCAAGAGCCCCTTTTCTTTCTGATTTGATGCATGATTTTAAAAAATATTATAAATCACAAATTTCACTTAAAGTTAAAAGAAACAGATCATAGCAATCAATTATAAAATAAAAGCTTATAGAATATTTTCTCTCAATAGAGAACATTCAAAGATTTAAAAATATTCTTAAGTCACGTCTGCATTTAAAAGATTACAACATTCCCTAGTGGAATAAATAATCATGCAAAACCATAGAAGATTTTGTTTCTCAATTGTTATTAAATTTAAAAAAATTACAATTTTAGCCCGAGCATATTCAAACTAATGCTTAATACCAGCTAAGACTGTTATTAGGTTATTCCAGAACACTCCCTCTGTGGGCTTTGCATTACCTTTGCTTATGGTTTTAATGAAATTATTCTAGTGATTTTTTTTTCTTTTGTGTCAAAGAGCAGAAGAGTTCCTTATTAGGTCTCCAAAAGTAAGTTTTAAATATAAAGAGCCAAAGGTAATTCTAAATCTTGTCCACCAAATTAAGTCTTGGCTTTAGCTTCCATGTAACTTGTCATGATGATCTGGCTTCTGTAAGAATCTGTGTCTGAAGCCAAAGAAACTCAAGTTCTCTTGATAATAAGCAGGCTGTTTAAAGTATTAATAGTAAATGAAATATTTCAAAAAACAAAAAGAAACAATCACATTTTTTCTCACCAGCATTCTTTAGAAGTATCCACTTAATCTGTACCAGTACCTTACAAAATAAATAAACTTGTTTCTGATACAAAAATTAAAACAAACTTACTGCCATCAGCCCAATTACGAAGTAATATGCTGTCCTGCTAACTAAAGGCCATGAGTCTTTAGTGGCTTGAATCTACCTGGAGCCCCTTTCCAGTAAGAGGCAGTCTCCTCTCACAGTGATTTATAATTTCAGAAAACAGATATAACTGACCCCGAAGCCAATTTTCAGAGGCAGTAAATTGGATGGGAAAAAGACTACCTATGCTTCTCCTACACAGCAGCTGGTAGATTGGAATTATGTGTCTTTGAGATTACTTACCACCAGTGGCCTTGATATTTGCCCCCATCCAAATGTTGGCATAATTTAGGAGTTTGGTGGTATTAGGGGCCACTATTGTTGTTACTGCTATGTACTAGTGAGTGGGAACCAAATTATAGCTGACTCTCCAGAGGATTTTCAAAGGGTTTTCACATGGAGGAGACTGCTGATTTTTCCCCCACAAAGCAGCTGGTGAGTTTTGAAACCCAGTTGGGTTGGCAGTACAACTCATCGCCAGTAGGCTATCAGCTCCAATTTATTGTTATGCTATAAATACCACAATGAAAGCTTGCCTGACCTGGTGCCACGCTACAATCTCTGCCTAAAGTCACTGTTGCTGCCTTTGCATCAGTCCATCTCACTAAGGATCTTCCTTTCTTACGTAGACCATTTACGAAGCATGAAGTCTTCTACCAAGGATTAGTTCTTCCTGAGAACATGCTCAAAGTGTATGGAACAAATTATCACAAATGTCTGTGGAAAACATTCTGTCTAGACGTCTTCCAAGACAAGTGTTTGTTCTTTTCGTAGACCACAGTATATTCAATAGTCTTTGCCCAAACAATAAAAACAATGGATTCTTCTCTGGTTTCCTTTACTCACTGTCCAGGTTTCACATACAAAAGAAGCAAATGAAAATAGCATGGCGAAGGTTAGGAACTCACTGGTCTTTAGACTGACACCAACCAGTGTGCTGGGGTTTTGACCATCTTTCATGGATCTTTAAAGTGTTACAGAGTCACAGTACAGACTCAATTATGTCTTTTCAAAACTATGCTATTTTTCACTTTGCTGCCTATGCATCTGAAATGTGCATAACAACTAAGGACGACAGAAGAATTGATGCTTTTTAATTTTGGTGCTTGAGAAAAGTACTAAATATCTTAAGTGCTATCAAAAGAGCAAAAAAATATGTCTTAGAAAAATTACAACCAGGTGTTCCTTGGAGAAAAGAATGGTGGGACTTCACCTCTCATACTTTGGACATACTGTCAGGAGGCGTAAAATCTTACAAAAAGTACATGTTGGGAAAGGTAGAGGGTCAGAGAAAGAAAGAAACATCTTCAAAAAGAGGGACTAACAAAGTGACTGTAATGATGGGTTGCAGAGTATTAGAAATCATGAGTATTATGCCACATAGGGCAAAATTCACATTTTGTTCAAAGGACACTGGAAGTTGTAACCAACCTTTTTCTTGCTATATTCTCAGCCTTTTCTCTTAAGTCCTCTAACCATTTTCTGACAACCACTGGTACCAGCTTTGATACCACTAGCGGTGGCTTTTATGTGCCATTGGGTTGACTGTAACTTATAGTTACCCTATGAACAAAAGAGTTGATCTTTACCTATCCTGGGCCATTCTTACCATCTCTGACACACTTGTGGCCACTGATACAGTCACTGTGTGACTCCATCTTATTAAGAATCCTCCGCTCTTACACAGACACTCCACTTTTCAAAGCACTATGTTCTTCTCCAAGGACTGACCCCTTCTAATAACATGTCCCAAGTATGTGTGATGATGCAACACCATCTTTTCCTTCAAGGAGCACCTTGATTTCACTTTCTCCAAGACAGACTGTTCTCTCGGCAGTCAACAGGATGGATATTCAGCACTCTTTCCTAACACCACAACTGAATGGCATCAATTCTTCTGTCATCCTTATTCACAGTGCAACTTTTAGATGCATAGTGCAACTGAGATGAAAGCAATTCACAAAACCATGATACTATGCAGTTAAGTTTAAAATCTCAGGTCTTTCATACAGCAGTCTTTATATTTTTATTTCCTTAAGAATACTCACTACTTCTGTGATTATTTTCTTTTTCAAATACAATTTGCTCATTATCATCAGGAATAGGAGTTAGCTAGATTACATAGAGTGCTAGAAAAAAAAATTCAGTACTAGAAAGTTCAATAGAAGAAGAAAAGTAGAAACAAAAGTAACAGCTACTATTGTTTATTTCATTGCTTAGCACTGTTACAAATGTAGATGGGTGGAGAAAAGACTGACCTTATCAAGGACTTGATTTTATTAGGATTCACAATAAACATCCATTTCAGCGACAGTCAAAAAACCAAAAGATGTGTGGCACTGGGAAAATCTGCTGCCAAACCAAGCACATTGAAGACTAAAGTGGGCCTGACCCACACCATGATATTGTCAACTGTTTTCTAGCTATATATATCTATATATCACCAAATTGTTTTTAATAAATATGAATCATGAAGTAGTGATATCACAGAAGGAATATAATCATTAGAGCCAGCATTTTATGCTAACACTGAAGGTGGTTTACAACACCAGTTTTAAAATCGAAGATTAATGTTCACAAAATTTTTTGCACAAAAAAGCACTCACAAGTCAAATACTAAAGCTATACTGTTCTGAAGAGGAAATTAATAAATATTTAAAATTATTTCTTCATTTTAACACAATGCGGCAAAATATAAGCATTAGTTGGAGCCATTAACACTCTAATACCTATTTATATGACACCAAGGTTAAAGCAAATAAAATATAACAAATTAGTTATGGGGCAAAATGAAAACAAAACAAACCCTGAGGTGAAGCAGAAATTTATGCCAGAAAATGAAAAAACTGCAGAAGAATTGAAATTTAGCTAAATAGTAAAAGTTTCCACCGATGATGAAAAAGAATTAAAGTAATATAGCTGTTCCTTGTGGGGAAAACAAACCCAAAAAGATGTGGCAGGCAGATTCCAAAAATATCAACAACTTTGAAAACTCTGAGGACAGATCTACTTTTTCCCATAGGGTTGCTATCTCAGTGTCAAAGGGGGTTTGATTCTAAGAAAGGATTATATACTTTGAAATAGTGGCAAGAAGCTAGGCTGCAATACCGAAGGCAAAAGGTTCAAATCCATCACCTGTTCCACAGGAGTAGGATGGGCAATCTAACCTAAAAGTTGTTCCTCTCTACAGATTTGCATTTATCAGTAGTAAATCTCCATCCACTGAAGGGTGACAAGAATTGGTTCTGAGTCTCTGACAATAAGTGACAGAGATAATACTTCTGGGCATCTGATAAATAAGGCATTACCAACCCAACCAAACAGTATTAGAAAGACAGATTTTATTAAGGTTACATAAATCTACATCAGCAACTACACTGAAATTCAGAATATACATTATAATGCATCATTTACATGGTGATAACAGGGAGCTCTCATGGCTAGTCTCTAAGGGCTCTACTAATCCAAAATTTGCATGTCTGGCTATTTGAATCCTCCAGCAGCTTGAAAAGAAAAAGATGAGCAGTCTCTTTCGTGATAGAGGCTCAGTTTAAGGCAGAATGAACTCAGTGCAGTGAGTCTGAGGTTTGTTGTTTTGGGTTTTTTCCTACCAAAGATAAGGCAGTTGATATAGGTACCAATAGTATGAGCTGGAAGCAACCCATAGCTGCCTTCGGGTGAATTTTCAGGGAGGGAGGGCCTGCTTATTTTTCTCTCCCTAGAGCAGCTGGTGGATTTGAACTGCAAGACTTTGAGTTTGCAGCACAACTGCCCACCACTAAGCCACAAAAGTTACCTAGCAATTGGAGAGCATTATATTGAGACAACTAACTCAGTCCCACAAGAATAAATTTTGCATAAAATCATTATTGTAGAATGAGTATAGGTTTCCAAGAGGGGTGGGAGAAGGAAGAAGCAAAGGGATGAAGATGTGCAGGGTGTTGGGGGGGTTTTTAATGGGGCTGATGGAGGGGTGATGGAAATTGAAAGAATCTGTTCTCTAAAATAATGTATTTGAATTTTGTAAATAAACTAATGTAAAACTTAAAAAAAAAAAAAAAAAGAGTTCCCTAGCAAAGAAAGTAACTGGTCTAAAAGTAACTCCACTGTATGAATTACTATAGAAGCTTAAGAAAATTATATTGAATAAAAAATTCAGAAACTACAAAAACCCCCCAATCCAAATAGGTTTCTTAGAAGACATTTTCCACATAAAATCAAGTTAAAGTGTGTGTGTCAAAATATAATAAGCTAGAGCAGACTCACTAATTAATATTTGTTAATTAAGACTAATTTGATGAAGAACTAATTAGAAGGAAGATATATATGAATGAACTTACAGAATATTTTAGAAAATATGAATGTAAAGTACACATATAGCTAAAAATGGCTCCTTTGTAGAGATCTTTAAGAGTATCTTCAAAATGCAGTTGTTATTAAAATCAGAATATGAACTGCTTAGATGCCAACATGAAACATTAAACCATAATATTTCTAAATGGTTTGTAATATGTAAATATTCTTCTAATACTTATGAAATTGAGAATATAAGCATAAACTTTTTATATAATGCATACTTTAGCCAACTATTCTATCCTCCTTCAAATTACCCTCCCCAAATGCCAAAATGAAAAGTTTCCATTAATGGAATTAAATCCTTAAAGTACTATCTGAAAGGGAAAAGATTTTAGCAAGCACAAGGGAGGGAAAAAGAAATATAAAGCAAAAGTAACTGTATTTTGGGAAAATAGTAAAAGCTAACAAAGAAAGGAAGACAGGAAAATAACAAAGTGAACATTTCCTACATCACCAAAACAAAAATCTCTGTTAAATTTCAGTAAGTTAAAAAGACAGGAGGAGAGGGTGCCACCCAGGAAAGAAGTGTTACAACTCTGTAGAAGGAAGTAGAGAAGTCTCCATGTTAACACACAAAAAGAATAAAATGACAAGCAAAAAGTATGCAAATGCACAGCAGAATGGGAGTATCAGTCTCAAAGAAGATTCATATGATTGGAGCATCAAAGAGGCCAATACTGCAGAGAATCAAGAGACACTGACTTGCTGCAGATTTTGAAGCAGGCACTTAAAACTGCAGAAGAAACCCTATCTCAGATGAATTCTAGGAGCTGGCAGTAATGTCTGATTTTATGCTATCTGGAAACAACTATCTTTTACCAAAATAAAATATTTCAAATCCTAGAAAATACAGCTCAATATTATAGCAACGTGACAAATAATGGCAAGTTTTGATAGGAAAATAACACTATGATACAGAAGAAAATCCTCATAAACAAAAAATGGTATCTGGATTGTACAAATTCTCTCCAAGAGTAAACAAAGATGAAGTCATTATTGATTCAGTACTAGATAATTGGGTAATCAAAAAATGAAATCTGAGTATGAGCAAGTAACTATAAAAAACATCTGAGTCACTGTTGTTTATTACTGTTTCTCCAGGTTTTATGTCACTGTCCTGTCAGGAATTTTTAACTGTAACAAAAAATAAATGGAAGACCATCTTAAATCTTTCAAAGGTGTCAAATCAAAACCGAAACAAATAAAATGTGAATTATTCCTAGAAACTTACATGTTCTAATCTGTTTAAAATGAACTGATATTATGATGCAGAAAAACAACTCAAAGGTTTAGAACAAAGTATGATCAGCCATTTTACTTTATATGAATGATTTAAGCTTTAATATCTCTCACATATAGTTCCAAATTTTACTGAGCATTAATAAAATATTAACTGTTCCCTATCTGGTTGGCATTTAAGAATGCTATAATTTTCAGATGATTTCTTAAAAATGAAAATATAGCTCTAGTTATTGTAGACATATAAAAGGTGTTATAAGGAAATGTACTCTCCATAAATATAAAGCCAGTAGGCTGAAAATATCAGCTTCACTGAAGGAGCTAAATGAGATGGCCTCCTCCCATAAAGGGTTTCAGCCTGGTGATAAAAGATTGACAACAGTGGGTTTGGTTTAATAACGATTTTTATGTTGTTGTTGTTATGTGCCGTCGAGTCGTTTC
>NW_006399760.1:17747609-17756840 GCF_000299155.1 Elephantulus edwardii | reverse complement strand
TTTGGTCTTTTCTTCCTCTTCTGTCTTTGTAATGACCGTTTACACTCTTCCTGAATGATATCTTTGACATCCTCCCACAACTCATCTGGTCTTCGAACACTAATGAGCGAAGACCAGATGATGAACACAATTTTTATAGTATAACATTTTTAACTGGGTAAAAAAACTCCTGTACTGAAGTACGGAGTTATGTGAAATAACTCTTGATATAAAGTGTCATTTTTACCAAAAGGAAATAATAAAAGATACAAGGAACATTTAATCACTAACAACTAAAACAAAATAGAAAGTATTCATTTCATATTTCTAGAAAATAATTTTTGCATTTACTTTGAAGCAGTCAGTATGCTGGCAATAGATGTTTTTATATTATGGGCTAAACAGGCAACATGATAAAAAACCCTTCAAGTATAAGTAATTCCATATAGCTTAAACCAAAAGTAGACAGTTAATTTAATGGTGTGAAATACTGCAATATCGAACCAAGAAATAAATATACACTGACTAAAATCTATAATGCAAATAATTTTCATACCATACCAAAAAGGCAAAATTGAATAAATATAATTATCAGTAATTTCTACTCTGATAGATTATGAAATTAAGAGGTTATGTTTTTAGCCAATTTAAATACATAGCATATAAACTATCATGTAATGAACATCAACATTATAGGCATTAGTGAAATGTGATGGACCGGCACTGGCCATTTTGAAGCAGACAATCACAAGGTATCCTATTCCTATGTAGGGAATAAAAAATAAAGAATGGTGCTGCACTCATAGTTGAAAAGACAATTTTCTTTTCTGAAGTACAATGTTGTCATATAGTTATTCAAATATATGACCCAACAGTTAGAGCCAGAGGAGGAAATTGAAAATTTTTATCAAATTTTCCAGTCTGAAATTGACCAACCACGGAATAAAGATGTGTTAATGATAACTGCTGACTGGAAAGCAAAAGGTGGACACAATGAAGAAGCAATGGTAGTTGGAAAGTCCAAGCTTGGTGACAGAAATGAAGCCAGAAATAGAATGACTGAGTTTTTTAAAGTCAGTGATTTACTCATTGCAAATACCATTAAATAAAAAAACAAACAAAAAAAACCAAACCCAAAACAACCACAAAAAGTGGCTTTAAACATGAACAATTTCTGATGGACTGTACAGGAATGAGGATTGCTACATCCATAGAAGCAGAAGCTCAATATCAGCAGTCAAAACCAGGCCAGGTGCTAACAGTGGAAAAGACTGGGTAAGTTCAAATTGAGGCTGAAGAAAATGAAAACAAGTCCATAAGAATCAAATTATGATCTTGAGTCTATCCAACTTCACTTTAAAAATCACCTTACAAATAGGTTTGGGGAAGGAAAAAAAAAGAAAAAGGTTTGAAGCCTTGAACATCAATGACTGTACACCAGATGAGTTTTGAGACATCACGAATATCGTCCATGAAGAGAGCAAAAGGGTCATTATAAAAATAGAGGAGAAAGAAAAAATTGAAATGAATATTAAAAGGGACTCTGAAAATTACAACAGAGCATGGAGAAGCCAAAACAAATGTTAAGGGTGGCTGAAGTAAGAGATGAACAGAAGGTTTCAAAGGGTAGCTCAAAAGGACAAAGCAAAGAATTAAATGGAAGGTGCAGAGAACTGTACTTGGACAGTAAAAAGGGAGGAATTCGCTTGGCATTTTTCAAGCTGAAAGAACTGAAAAAGAATTGAAGGCTCGAGTTGCAATACTTAAGCTATGCTATGATCAAAATCCTCAATCATGCAGAAAACATTAAAAGAAGATGGAATTATGACTGTACCAGAAAGAACTGGGTGACACTGAAATATTTCAGGAAGTACCATAGGATTAAAGGCCAATGATAATGAAAAAAAAAAAAAAAAAGTTCAAGCTTCACTGAAGGCATTGGCAAACAATAAGCCTCCACTAATCAATGGGACATGTTTCAAATGAGAGATGAAGCCGTGGACGTTCTCACTAGTCTATGCCAGAAAATTTAGAAGACAGCACTCTGTTCAATTGACTGGAAGAGATCCACATTTGTCATCATTTCAAAGAAACATGACACAACAGAATATTAAAATTATTGAACAATATAATGAATATCATATGCAAGCAAAATATTGCTGAAAATCATTTAAAAATGGCTAGAAGAGTAATTAGAGAACTGCCAAAAGATCAAGCTGGATTTAGAAGAGGTCACAATACCAGGGATATATCACTGCTGAAGTCAGACGGATTATGACTAAAAGCAAGTAATACCAAAAGAATATATTTTTCTTTATTGATTATACAAGGATTTGATTGTGTAGATCAAAACAAATTATGATTAAGACTGAAAAGAATGGGAATCACAGAACATCTGATTATGTTCATGTAAAACCTATACCTAAACCAAGAGGATATTGAGTGAACAGAGCAAGGGAATACTATATGTTTTAAAGTGAAGGTGTTCATCAAGGTTGTATCCCCTCTCCCTACCTATTTAATCTGTATGCTGAGCAAATTATTGGAGAAGCTGAAAATGAATGTTGGCATCAGGATCACAGGAAGACTTAGCAATAACCTACATTACCCAGCTGACACAATTTTGCCAAAAGTGAGGAGGAATTAAAGTACTTGCTGCAGAAGATCAAAGAATACAACACTCTACAGAGTAGACTGCAACTCAATGTCAAGAAGAAAAATTCTCACCACTAGACTGCTAGTCATGCTAGATGGAGAAAGATTGAAATTGTCAATGACTTCATCTTATTCAGATCCACAAGGAAGATACCTGTTCCCAGCAGTCAAGAGATCAGAAGATGTATTGCACTGGGATAGTCTGCAGTCAGATAGCTCTCCAAATTATGGAAGAGCAATTATGTTAGGCTGAGGACTGAGGTGCTTGTGATACATGGTCTTTTTTTTAAATTGTTATTTTAATGATCATTTACATAGAAGTTAGATTTTAATTCATTAATTGTTGCACATTTAACACCCCCATCCCTCTCCCCAGTTCCCTTTTTTAAAAAAAGAAATCATTCATTGTTGCACAATTATCTATCTTCCTAACTATCCCCAGGCCTCTTTGCAACAATATATCTCTTATTCCGGACTGTTGTTGTTACTTTATCAGTTCCAATGTAACGGTTATTATGTATCCACTCTTATCCTATTCTCTCCCCAAACCCCATATCTGACCTGCTTTGTAACAGTGGTGTTATATACAATATTTGTCATTCTGTGACTGAGATATTTCATTCACCATCATGTGCTCCAGGGTCACTTGGTTAGCATAATGTTTTATGAGTTCACCATTTTTTCACTGCTACATAGTATTTCATTGTATGAACATATCACAGTTTTTCTATCCATTTGTTTGTTGATGGGCACTTGCTTTACTCCCATCTCTTTGCTATTGTAAATAAAGCAGTAGTAAACAGGGGTGTGTAAGTATCTGTCTGGATGGCAGATATGGTTTCTTTAGATTAAATTCCCAGCAGTGGCACTGCTGGGTCTAATGGTATTTCTATTTCCAACTTTTTGAGAAAGTGTCAAACCACCTTCCATAGTGGTTGCACCATTTTTCACTCCCACCAGCAGTGAATAAAGGTTTTAATCTCTTCACAACCTCGCCAGCATTTAATGTTTGCTGCTTTGTTGAACTTGCTATTGTGACTGGGGTGGGATGGTTATCTCATAGTTGCTTTTATCTGCATCTCTCTGATAGCTAGGGATTTTGAACATTTCTTCATGTGTTTATTTGCCATCTGAATGTCTTTTTTGGTGAAGTATTTATTTATATCCTATGCCCATTTTGGTATTGGGTTGTTTACCTTTTTCTTGTTGAGGTGCTGGAGTATTCTATAGAAACAATTTGTTAAACTTAGCCAAATGGTATACTGAAATTATCATATTATGGTTTAAGAAAAAAAACAGGTTGGGAGGATAGATAATACTTGTGGAGATTAAAATTCTACTGTTAAAAGGCTTTAAAGGGTGGTATTACTGGTTCTTCCTAAGAGCCAATTTTCTTAATCATTTATTTATCACCAGCACTGACAAAACATTAATCAATGGTGAGAGGTAAAATAGCAATCCTGGAATCTCTGACATAGGCTTCATTCCCCCCCCCCCTTTTCTTCGACCAGAGAATTTTTTTTTAATGACAGACAGGTTGAAAATAGGTATTAGCCCAATTAGGACTGGCCTGGACTCTCAAGACTGGCCATCAGCGTGACTTCACCACGACTGGCCTATACTCCAAATACTGGCCATCAGCATTGACCAGGCTCTTCCTTGGGATTTGTATACAGATTTAAAAAAATGGCGAGTTTGAGTCTAAAGATGATAGAGGAACCAACCTCCCAACACTCTCATTGTTTGCAAATAAGAGCAAGGTCTACCTTTGACTCTGAACCTTCCTTGAATGCTCTGTGATTATTTCTTGTTTTGGAAGGCTGGTTTTTATAGTTCCTGGTGTGCTAAAATTGGTGTTATTACAATTATTTTTAACAAGGTCAGCTTACTTTTAATACTTTCATTTTATTTTCAATATAAATACTGATATTCTATGTTTTATTGGTATATTCAGAATATTAAGAGATTAGAATGTTAGCTTCTTGAGTCTTTTTAGTTTACCATTTTATTGTTTTTAATTCCTTAGTGTCCCTAAATATTTGTCTTTAAATACTTAAGAGTATTAAGACTTGTTTTTATGTATATCATGTTTCAGTACATTTCATTATAAATACAAATTCTGTTTTCTCCTAATTCAATGTTAAAAATTCCTTTCTATAATTATTATTTTAATATTAGAATTTTAGCAAAAGATATGTATCATAGTATTATCAGGTGTATAGCATATGTTTAAGTGTTAATATTTGCTAATCATAAGATGAACAATAATCACAACTGTATAAAAAAATCATACCAGTATGAAATAATATCAGCCTAAATGTGGAGCACTCTGATATATGGGTTTGTTAGGGGGCTATGCTCATTGAAATTCCCTAGATATAGAAACTAAGATAGAGTCTAAGCATATATAATTTTTTAGAAGGTCTAGGGAAACAAGAATGAGGGAAGTGATTAAAAAAAAAAAAAGAAAGAAGACCAAAAGAACATTAATGTTATGGGGTAAATTCTGGCAGAGGTATAAAAGCATGGCTCAAAATCAGTCCAAGACAGTGCCAAGGGAGCTAGGCTATTTCTGTGCCAAATATGTCAGTCAATCCATAAGGCTTTCCTGTAGTGGCTTCCAGTAGTCCAGGGCTAGGACAGAGATGCTTACTTTAGGGAAATCAGCATATCCAAAAGTACAATGGGCTCCAAAACATTTGGACACAACACCTACTTCATCAATTACATTATAACAAAACTATTAAGCATCCCTAATTGTCAATGTGATTATTCACATAAAGAAAATTTAGCCCTGAAAACTAGAAAAAATTTAGAAAATAGGTTATATGTGGAAGCTGAAGGTATGTTAATAATATCCAAGTATTATTAGTAATAACAGAGCTTGGATGGCTTCACCTGTAGGGATGCTTCATGTATACTGCTATCTCATCTTGTCCCATGTGATTTATGGACTTTGAAAACCTGATGGAGGGTAAGCTGTAAGTTAGTACTAACTAAATGGCAATGTGCTTTTTGGTTTATTAGTAATAATTATATCATTAATATCTCATGTAAGCAAGATTCTGCTGAAAATTATCCAAAAACAAAAGGAGCAGTACATCAACAGAGAACTGCCAGATGTGCAGGCTGGGTTTAGAAGAGGCTATGGTACTAGGGATATTATAGCTAATGTTAGATGGATCTTGGCTGAAAACAGAGAGCACCAGTGGAATACCCATCTGTGTTTAATCAACTATGCAAAGGCCTTTGTGTGGATCACAGCAAACTATGGCTGACTCTGAGAAGAATGGGAATCCCAGAACATTTGATTGTGTTTATGTGAAACCTATACTTTTACCAGGAGGCAGTTGTCAGAACAAAGCAAGGAAACACCACTGCAAGGTTTAAAACTTGGAAGGGTGTACACCAGGGATGTGTCCTATCTCCATACCTTTTCAACCTATATGCAAAACAGATCATCCGGGAGGCTGGGCTCCATGAAGAGGAATGTGGCGTGAGGAATGGAGGAAGACTCAACAACAACCTGTTATGTAGATGACACAACTCTGCTTGCTGGAACTAAAAAGGACCTGAAGGGCTTGCTGCAGAAGGTCAAGGACCGCAGCCTTAAATATGGATTGAAGTTCAATATCAAGAAAACAAAGATTATCACCAATGAACCAAATAGCAGTATTATGATAGATGGTGAAGAGACTTAGATTGTCAAAAGCTTTAGTTCACTTGGCTCCATAATCAACACTACTGGTACCAGCGGCCAGGTAATCAAAAGATGAACTGCTTTGGGAAAATCTGCTGTCAGGGACCTCTTCAGCATGTTGAAAAGCAATGATGTGAGTCTGGAGACAAAGGTGTGCCTCATCCAGGTCACAGTCTTCGCAATTGCTTGCTATGCATCTGAGAGCTGGACAATAACTAGGGATGATAGAAGGAGAACTAATGCCTTTGAGCTGTGGGGCTGAAGAAGTTGTTGTTGTTGTTATGTGTCGTCGACTTGCTTGCGACTCATAGTGACCCTATGTACAACAGCCCTAAACTCTGCTCTGTCCCGTGCCAATTTCACTGTCTCTGACACACTCATCTCGATTACCCCAGTCTCCGAATCAATCCACCTCATAGTGGGCCTTCCCCTCCAGAGCTGTCCCTCCACCCTCCCAAGCATGATGTCCCTCTCCAAGGACCTGTCCCTCCTTACAACATGTCCAAAGTATGTTAGGTGAAGCCTCAGAATCCTTACCTCCAAGAAGCTGCTCGGTTGAACCCATTTCAGGATGAATCTGTTTGTTTTCCTAGCAGTCCATGGTACCCTCAATACTCTTCTCCAGCACCACAGGTCAAGGGCATCAATTCTCCTCCTATCCTCCTTAGTCACTGTCCATATCTCTGATGCATTAACAAGTGATAGCAAAGACCATGGCCTGTATCAGATGCGCCTCAGTCTCTAGGGAGACACCATTGCTCTTCAGTACTTTGGAGAGGTCACTAACAGCAGAATTTGCCGTGGCAATACGTCTTTTCATTTCCTAGATACTGGTGCCAAGAGTGTTGACTGTGGAGCCAAGCAAACTAAAGCTGTGAACAATCTCAATCTCTTCAACATCCATCCTGATGCTGCCAAATGGTCCAGTGGTGAGAATCTTTGTCTTCTTGACACTGAGCATGGATCCATATTGGAGTCTGAAGAAGAGTGCTGAATATATCACGGACTGCCAGGAGAACAAACAGGTTCATCCTAGAGAAGGTGAAACCAGGCTGCTCCTTGGAAGCAAGGATGCTGAGGCTATGTCTGATATACTTTGGGCATGTTGCAAGGAGGGACCAGTCCTTGGAGAGGGATATCACACTTTGGTGGAGGGACAGAGAAAAAGAGGAAGACCATCAACGAAATGGATTGATCCAGTGACTGGGGTAATGAGGATAAGTGTGTCAGAGCCAGTAAAGTTAGCATAGGATAGAGCAGGCTACAGGGCTACTGTACATAGTTTCTACTGTCTCTATGTAAAACTTTAACAAGAATCTAGTAGTGAGACATTGGAGACCACATGCAATTCCAAAGAATAATTTATTCTGCCACTTAACTCTTTTAAGGAACAATTACTGTAGATTCAAACAATGGCCCCAGTGATAGCAAGGACAGAACTACAGGCAAGAATGCAATTCTAAGTAAATACTATTCTAAACATGACTTCTCTGAGTTGAATCTGAGAGCTTCCTTCTTTTGGCCTGCTTCACAGCATTTATGTTTCTCAGTGTCAGAAACAGGCATGACCAGGAGGTCCAGACCTAGAGCATGCTTATTCTACCAGAGACACTCTCATCAATGGGATTTCCTGTCTGATGCATTATTATTTCTGGGTTTTCATTCTACTCCATTTCTCACTCTGGATTAGAGGGTATGAGGGCTAAAATAGATTAACTGACATTATGGGCTAGCCAGGGGCATCACTGCCTACTATGGTGTGCATCAGCAAGAAGCTAAATGTATGCAAACTACATATCTATACCAATATTGGTGTTTGTAGCTGTGGAATTGATTTGTAGTTATGATTGATGTCTGTGGAAAATGTAAGGAATATATGGTTAAAAGCAGGTTTTGGTGAGCGAACAAATGACATTGTCCTTAAACTGTGCTGTGCTAGAAAGCATCATACTTGGGACAATTGTACATGCATCCACTTCTTTGGAATGGTATTTTTCACAACCAAGTTTTCAATCATTAGTCTAGTGGTACTGCAGAGAGTAGTGCCACAGAATTTGTCAAGGTGCTGCTGCAATTACTCTAAGTGGGTTTTTATGATTGTCAGATTTACTTTTAAAGTGTAGGCATATGGGTACGGTGGTGGTGAAGTGTGGGGTTGTTTGTTTTGTACGGGAGATATAGCGCAAATGACAAGAAATGAATTCATGTGACTAATTCCCGATCATGTCAAATTTTAGTAACAAGAATAATAGAAATTTAGTACTACAAAGAATCTTAGCAATCTCCCTGACACTATCTTCATTACCAAAAAGGGAGAGAAAGAGTCTAACTTGAAAGTTATCGTCTATTGAAGAAGGGCTAGCTAGTCCCACCTCAGAGCAGTCTTTTAATTTTTTTCTTAGATTTTTTTTCACAATAATTTAAACAGTAGGGATTATTTTTTGTCATATACAAAGCTTCTCTTTGAGTATCGCAACACAGTATCGTCAAATAAATAATACAAGACTTATTACTAGTACTATGCTACCTCCTAATATGAACTGATTTTATATAGTGTGTTTAATATTTCTACAATTCAATGATGTACATGTCCATCGGCCTAATATACAATTGTTGTTGTATATAATGTACAAAACAGTGGTTTGTAGTAACAAACATGTTATGTTTTGGTGTGCATCAAAATTTCATTACTGTATTATGTTTAAAATATTTTGATGTGTCTAGAAGTGTTTCTTAGCAGCCCTTGGTGACACAGTGGGTTAAGAATTGGACTGTTATCTACAACTAGGAGAATAAAAAATAAATGAATGGGACCTTCTAAGAATCAAATCCCTATGCACATCCCAAAACTTCTCCAACAAGGTAAAAAGGGCAGCCACCAACTGGGAAAAAGTATT
>NW_006399760.1:17716852-17744724 GCF_000299155.1 Elephantulus edwardii | reverse complement strand
AAAGAGGGTGACAGGGAATGGCAAAGGACACACTGACAAAGGAGATTAATCAGAACTGGCTTTGACAAGCACTGTGGCAATTGGACAATTAAAACAGACTTTCAAGGGGGGACAATAAAAAGAAGAACGAACTGGGGAGGAGGGTAGAGAAAATAGTGCAACAATGAATGAATGAATGAAAACCCCAAATCTCTGTAAATGTTCATGAAAATTAATAAAATTTAATAAAAAAAATTTCTGACATACTGCAGCTTGTCTACTGAACGAACTCAATCTTGACCTAATTTTTTTTATTATTGTTCACTATATGTGTCTAGTGGCCTAGTCGTGAGAAACTGTGCTGCAATCTCAAAGGCACATTGTTCAAATCCACCAGCTGCTCCATAGGGAAAAAAAAAAGTTTTGCAATCTTCTCCCTTTTGATTAAACTGCCTCTAAAAACCCACTGGAGGGTAAGCTATGGGTCAGTTCTGACTTAATGGTACACAGTAGCAACAGCAACCTCTATTGATAAAGTAATCCCTGTGGAAATTGGTTAAGAAGTAAAATAATTATGGATGATATAGAAACGGCCTTGCTTCCATCTAATCCATGATGCAACATGGCCAGAAAAGCACTATGATGTCTTAAGGTAAATTGCTATTAAATCCTTCTATAATCTAGTTTTATGATGGAGAATTAAATACATGTATTCACTCTATTTCCAGGACAGAGACATATTCCAAATAAACTCATTCAGGAACATCTATCTGTAACACAATTTTCTCCTGGTTCTTATTTTTGCATGTCTCTTTTCACATAGTTTGTAATTATTTCTCTAAGTGCATCCATAAAAAAAACAAGTCTCAAAAAAAAAAGACCTATTACTTGTACTGTGCTACCTCCCAACATAAACTGATATTAAGTCATTTTTTTAATAAGAAGGTATATTTAGAAGACTTGTTCAATTTGTCTAAATATTAAAAACTGACTCAACTATATTTCTAATAATTTCAGTGATATGAAATACATCAGAATTACTAATATATCCTAATTTCCTTTAAATTCTCAACAGGTCCCTAGTCTCTAAAACATTTTATAAGGTATATATATGCCTTCCAAAATTCAGTAACTTGAGGAAAACAGGAAAGATAGGCATGGTACATCTTTTTTAAAACTAGTTTTTAATTATTCTACAACCCCTGTAGTCGGAGATGATGCAAAATGTGGTGGCCGAGTGTAACTCTTATCAACTTCCACAAGGAAAACGGACCTTATCAATAATACTCATAGTATCAAAATAGCTACATAATCAAGACAAGCCACGTCACATGTTCCTGCACAGTTTTCTACCAATCATTGGGTCCAAAATCTGATGATGTTAGTCAGTGAAAAAGAAGATCCTCAATAAGATGAATTGACACAGTGGGTGTGAACATGGTACACACCATTAGGATGAACAGGATAGTATAACATTTTGAACTGTTACTCAAATAATTGCAATGAGTAGTTGTTTACTTAGCTGCACCTAACAACAGGGGTTTTCTGGTGTCTGGTGATAGAGATGTCAAAGATGGTCTATATATAGACAGCCCTTTGCCCCCCCCAGATAACTAGAATGGTTGATATTAGGAACATTGTCCCATGGATTTAGTTTCACTTACTAATTTTTTTTTAATGAATACACTCATATCTCAAAACCAGCAAATTACAAAACCAAAATGGAATTCTATGTGCAACTTGGAGCTTGGAGGTTTCAATTATTTTCTGTTTAATGGATGAATGTTAAAAGTCTAATGCTGTAGTGCAGTCACCAGGAATATTTACATATAGAAGTTTCTAGTTCTAACATATTTATGTCCAGAGAGATTTCAATTAAAATAAGAACAATCTAATGTTAGGAAATTATTATAATACCCACCTTTGATATTATAGGTAGAAAAAGCAGAAAAAAAGAAATTATTAAGAAGTTAAACTCTCTCAAGTATTTTCCTAAATCATACCTTTAAAAACCATTTCAAATACTACTTTTCAATTCAATTAGAATTTAATCCACAATTTTCTCCTGGGAAACAAAAGAGTGGATCCATTTAACATAGCAAAAAAGAGTATAATGTACATAATACGATGTAAGTCTGCCTATTATCCCAAACATACTTTCAAATCACCAGTAGTTGTTTCGTTGTGTCCCACCTACAGCTACCACTCCAGCAGGTGTTCACAGACAGTAAACTGCACTGCCATTTGTCCATCTTTCTCCCACAGAGCAGCTGATGGATTCAAACTGCACACCTTTGTGGCAAGAAGCTGCACTGCAATCCCAGAGACATGTGGTTCAAATCCACCAGATGCTCTGCAGGAGAAGGAGGGGCAAACTCCTCCTGTACCAGTCAGATCTGACTTGATGGTACACACACACAAAAATTAATAAAAATAAAATAAAAAAAACAAAAAAACTGCACACCTTTATGTTGGCAGTGCAATCTCTTTACACTAAGCCATGAGAGCTCCCTATAAATTTGTAATTAGATTTATTTACTATTTAGACTTCTATAATAAAGGGCTGGTGGCCTAGTGGTTAAGGAGTTGGGCTATAAAGCCAAAGGCACATGGTTTGAATCCACTAGCTTCTCCACCAGAAAAGGTAAGTAGTATCTTCTCATGGGATTTAAAGCTTCTGAAAACCCACTGGACAGTAGCTATGAGTTGGTTCTGACTTCTCTCTCTCTCTCTTACTTACACACACACACACACACACACACACACACACTCAACTCCACTACTAAAATGAAATTTAAAAAGATAATCAGGGCTTCCTCCTTAATTCACATAAAATAACAAATTACTAATCCCTACAACACTTTACTCGCTATGCATTACAAGACCTGGACAATGACTGAGGATGACAGAATTGATTCCTTTGAGTTATGATGCTGGAACAGAGTCTGCCAAGAAAATAAACAGGTCTGTCCTGGAGAGGGTGAAACCAAGTTTATATCCTTGCAGGCTAGGATTGTGAAGATCTTTCTCACATATGTTGGGCACATGGCCTGGACATCATGCTCGGAAGGTTGGAGGGGCAGCTTAGGAGAGGAAGACCCTGGATGAGATGGACTGATACAATAGCTGGGGCAATGAGGGTTGTTGAGTCAGAATTAGTCTGGCTCAAGACAAGGCAGGTTTCAGAGCTATTGTACATAGGGTCACTATGAGTCACAGGCGACTTGACGGTATATAACAACAACTACACAATGGGTGCTTATTAGTGTTTTGAGGAGAATAATTGAGTACAGCATATATGACATATACAATACACCAGTCATCCCAGGTAGAGGTATAAACAAAATGTTATGCAAGTTAAGAGAGGGTTGTTGTTGCTGAATGTCATCCAGTTGTGTACAACTCATAGCAATCCTATGAACAAAGAATTTGAACCCTGTCCTATCCTGTGCCATCCTATGGTCTCTTACATACCTGAGCCAACAACTGCAGTTACCATGTCAATACTACTCACTGAAGGTATTCCTCTCCTCAGCTGACACTCCGCCTTTCCAAGTGTGATGCCCTTTTCCAAAGAATGACCTCTCCTTATAACATGCCCAAAGTTAAGGTAGTGATAGGCAAGCTTGTTAACTCCTTAATAAATTGATACGAAGTTAATAAAATTACGATGCATTGAGATTAAAATTTAAAATAAAGCTCATAAAAATCAAATATATTCTTAATAAACATGCAACACAAAATTCTTTGTTGAAATTTTGTGCCATCAAGTTGACTATGACTCACAGTGACCCTATGAACAATGACTCTGTTAGAGCCTTGCCTTGTCTTGAAAAAAACCTCACTTTCTCACACATATGACTCCATTGCCACAGTCACTGTGCCACACATCTCATCTAGAGTCTTCCCCTCCTATGCTGACCCTCTATCCTTCCAAGCATGATGCTCTTCTCCAAGGACTAGTCCCTCTTGGCAATATGCTCAGAGTATGTCAGACTTTAAAATCCTTGCCTCCAAGGAGCAACTTGGTTTCACCCTCTCCAGAACACACCTGCTTTTTCTCTTTGCAGACCATGGGATGTTCAATACTTTTCTCCAGCACCACAACACAAAGGTATTAACTCTTCTTCTGTCATCCAACAGTCACTGTCCAGCTCTCAGATACACAGTAAGCAATAGAAAAGACCATGGCCTGGATCAGGCACACCCTTGTCTCTAGGCTGGCATCACTGCTGTTTAGCACTCTAGAAAGGTATGTGACAACAGATTTTTCCAATGCAACTTGTCTCTTAATTTCATGTCTGCTAGTGCCAAAGGTGTTGAGCGTGGATCTAAGAAAGAGGAAATCCTTAGTAAACTCAAACTTTTCTCTATCATAATGCTGCCTACTGGCCCAGTAGTGAGTATATTTGTTTTCTTGATGTTGAGATGCAAGCTACATTGAAATCAAAAGTCTTTGACCTTCTATAGCAAATTACTTCAAGAACTCCTCAGTTTTGGTGGGCAAGTTTTATCAGTAGCAGAACACAAGTAATTGATGAGTTTTCTTCCAATCCTGAAGCCAGATTCTTCTTCATAAAGTCTGGCCTCCTCAAGGATCCCTTCAGCATATGGAGAAAGGATGCATCCCGGACACACTCCTTTCTTGCTTTGGAACCATGCAGTCTTTCCTTCTCTGTTGAGACAACAGATTCCTGGTCTAGGTATAGGTTTCACATAAGAGCAATCGAGTGTTCTGGGATTCACATTCTACTCACTGTGAGCTATAATTTGTTGTAAATCTCATAGACAAATGTCTTTCCATAGTTGATAAAACACAAAAAACCCATCCTACTGGCACTTTTTGCTTTCAGCCAACATCCATCTGACATAAGCAATGAATACCCTAATGTCATGGCCTCTTCTACATCCATCCAGCTTATATTTCTAGCAATTCTTTGTCAATGTCCTGTTCTAGTCGTTCCTGGATAATCTTTAGCACTTTGATTGCACGCTGTATTAAGGATATTGTTTGGTAATTTCCACATTCTGCCAGATCACTTTTTGGGGCTAGGAAATAGATACAGATCTCTTCTTATTCCTATGAGTTGACCAGATCAGTTGACCTCCAGATTTTTTGGCACAACCTGGTGAGCACATCTAGAGCTGAATCTGCTGAATCTGTTTGCTGAATATGTCAACTGGTATCCATCAATTTCTGGACCCTTGACCTTGAATTTCCATTTACAATTAGTTCTTGATCATATCCTGCTTCCTGAAATGGTTCAGTGCCAGCCAATTCTTTTGGTACACTGACTGTGTATTCCTTGCATTTTCTTTTGATTTTTCCTGGACCATTCAAGATTTTGCTGATAATGTCTTTCAAATTGCCAACATGACACTTGAATTTGTTCTTCAGTACTTTCAGCTTTAGAAACACTGAGTAAGTACTTCCCTTTTCCTTTTCAGACTCCAGGAGTTTGTACATTTTGTTGTAATACTTTGCTTTGTCTTCAGAGGCTGCCCTTTGGAATCTTCTGTTCATCTTGTTAATTTATTGATTTCTTCCCTTTGTTTTTGCTTCTTGGCATTCTAGCACCATATTCAGTCTCTTCTGGCATTTCCACTATTATTTTCTATTCATCTTTTCCAAAGTTGTCACTAACAACACATTTCAAGTTGTGAAATGATCCAATCAGTAAAGTTCCCTGTTGTATTTCACACGGCCTTGAAAAATACAGTCTCTTCAAAGAAGCTCCCTCATTTGATTCCAGTGGTTATGGTCATTCTCAACAGTCTCAATATCTGTACTACTAACTGTAATATTACTGTACATTTACCTATTTTAACCTTTAGTGGGCTTCCTGTATATTTTACAGTGTGCTACTTTATTCTTATTCATTTTCTTGATCCTCACAGCAACTATATATTCTAATCAATAAAATTAATACTATTTTACGAATAAACTACAGTTTAGACATTCTATACCATGTTGCCATGGTAACAAGATGACAGCCATAGAATCTTGCTCAAGACCCTACACTACAAATCACTAATACTAGCTTCTTTAATATTTTTATAAATGTTACATCTGAAAATTTTTCAGCTATGACAGAAGGTATCATGAAATGAAATGTTCTGCACATATCCGGGACAGAGTTAAACACTGAATCATCTGCAGAGGATCTTTGCAAGATATGAATAGCCTTTAATAATCTTTTTCTCTAGGTGGGTTGGACTTTTCTATGTCTGAAAACCTGAAGAAGTTTTTCCGATGTATAGTCAGGTTTGAAGGGCAATGTACAACCCAGATTTGTGGGACACATTCACATTTTTAAATAGCTATTTTTGATTGCTCAGTTATAGGCTTTGTGGCGCTGAATTATTAAGGACACTAAGGCAACTGAAAACACAGATTGCCAAGATTCAAATCTCGGCTATGGTACTTACTACCTTTACTTCAGTTTTCTTAAACAGCATGATAATAGTGGAATATAGTAGAGTTGCTCCAAATACCTAAAGGGTTACTGACTATTTAAGAACTGAGTCTGATGCCTAACACATGGAAAGCTTCAATAAATATTCACAATGGCCATGGGAGTAGCATTTTGAGTATATTGTGTATTTGATGATTCAGATCTGAGAAACACTCTTAGGGGTTGATTCTTAACAGGGTTTCATGCTACATCTACTAGAAAAGTCATTATATATGTACATTTCTAATTAAGAAATACAATTTGTTTGCAAATGAAAGACTAGTTGTATTTGTGGCTAATGTGCTATTTTTATGCTAGTGATGCTCAACCTGGAGCTGAGTGACAAAATCTTTGTGATTCTGTAGAAAACACAGATTTATAAATAGGAAATTAACACTTGATTTTCACTTTATTTATATAACTCAGGGCATGTTATTGGATTTTCCTGTCTCCCTATTTGTAAACTGGATATAAAAGCTGGTTGTACTTTGTAGTGTTTCTATAAAGATTATGTAAGGCAATGGATGCGAAAATATTAAGTACTGTGTTTGATACATAGTAAATATTTTTTTTTAAAATTGGTGTTCCAAGTCAATTTTTACAAAATTCTTTTTAACTCACAGCTAAATGACAACTTGACAATTGAGTATGCAACTAAGTTTCTCCACTGTAGATCTGACTACCCTGATCATAGAAGTAATGAGTATATCAATCAGATAATTGTCAAAAATCTGAGGTTTCCTAGGTAAAGGTCTTACCAGCAAGTGAAATAGACTTAGATGGAAAAACCCACCATTTTTACCCTTGAGACATGTGTTAAGATGCCCAAAGCACACTAAACACATTTTTTCATATTTTTTCTGTGCATGTTTTACAATTTTTAAATATGCCATTGTGTAGTGACTGTCTTTTTGTACAGTAAAGGTGTGAAATAAATACTTTCTTCTGTTATACATTTATATTGTTTCTAAATTTTTGCTATTACAAATAATGCTGGTATTGAACATTCTTAATAAATATTTGCATAGTTTTTATATTATTATTGTTACTAAATACCACCGAGTCAGAACCAACTCATAATTGAGCCGCCAGCACTTTGTTAGAGACAGTAAATTGGGAGAGGATATTGCTCCTCTTTCTCCCAGGGAGCAGCTGCTGGAAAAGAGCTCTGTGACTTGGGTTTGGGAGCGCACTTCCTTACCACAGAGCCATCTGTATTTAAGTTGTCCTTGCTGTTTGGTGCTGTCAACTCAAGTATGACCCACAGTGACTCCATGAACAACAGATCTGAACTGTCTATTATCTGTACCAACCTCATATTTTCTGACACATTAGAGCCCACTGAGGCAATCCACCTGGTCAAGGGTCTTCCTCTCCTTACTCAAGCCTCTAACTTTCTGAGCATTATGTGCCTCTTCAGGGAAACAGCCCCTCCTAGCAACATGCCTGCAGTATGTGAAGTGAAGCTTTATCATCTTTGCCTTCAAAGAGCACTTCAGCTGCTCTTTTTCCACCACATACCTGTTTGTGACCATGGGATGTTCAGTACTCTCTTCTCCAAAACCACAGCTCTAAGTGCAGTACTCTCTTCTCCAAAACCACAACTCTAAGTCATCAATTCTTCTTTCATCCTTATTCATTGTCTAGCTTTCAGATGCATCAGAAAGTAACTGGAAAGATCATGGCCTAAATCAGATGCACTTTAGTCCTTAAACTGTTTTCATTACTCCTCAATAATTTGGAGAGGTTTCTAACTGTAGACTTTCTCATAGCAATACATTTTCTGATTTCCTGACTGCTGGTATGAAGCATGTTAACTGAGGATTTAAGTAAGATGAACTTGACAGTTTCAATCTTCTTTCATGATGACCTATCATGATGAGGCCTACTGGTCCAGCAGTAAGAAGCTTTGTTTTTTTGACATTGAGATGCAATCTATATTAAAGGCTGAATTATTTGATTTTCTTCAACAAGTTCTTTAAGTCCTCCCACTTTCAGCAAGCAAGGTTGTGTCATCTGTGTAACGCAGGTTATTGATGAGTCTCCCTCTAATCCTGACGCCACATTTCTCTTCATAGAGTCCAGCTTCCTGAATAATTTGTTCAACATACAGACTGAATAGGTATGGTGAGAGAATACAACCCTGATGTGATCTCGCCTTAATTTTAAAACAAATAGTGTTCTCTTACTCTATTCATACAACCACCTCCTGGTCTACACTGACATGCTCTGGGATTCCCATTCTTCTTAATGTCTGCCACAACTTGCTATGATCCACACAGTCAAATTCTTTTGTCTAGTCTAAAGCATAAATAGACATTCTTTTGGAATTTTTTACTTTCAGCCAGAATCCATTTGGCATCAGCAATGATATCCCTTAGGTCCCAGTTTCTTCTAAATCCTGCTTGAAGTTCTGTCAGTTCCCTATCTCTGTACTGTTCTAGATGTTTTTGGGTGAGCTTTAGCAGCATTTTGCTTGCATGAGATACTAATAATACTGTGAGATGGTTCCCACATTCTGTTGGATCACCTTTCTTTGGAAAAGGAACAAATACCCACCTATTCGAATTTGTTGGCCAGACAATTGTCCTCCAAATTTCCTGGCATAAACTGGTGAGCACATTCATGGCTGTATCTTTTAATTGAATTAGTCAATTGGTATATTAGTCAATTTTGGGGACCTTATTTTTGCCAATTTCTTTAATGCAGCTTCCACTTTCTATTTCATTACCATTGGATCCTGCTCATATGGTACTTACTGAAATTCTTCAGTGTTGGTCAGTTCTTTTGGTACATTCCCTCCATCTTCTTTGGATGCTTTCTGAACATTCAATATATTGCCTGTAGCATCTTTCAATATTGTGACTTGAGGCTTAAATTTGCTTTTCAGTTCTTGCAGCTTGAGAAATGTGTTATTTTTCTTTTTATTCTCCAATTCTACCTTTCTGCACATTGCATTATAATAGTTTGCTTTATCTTTCTGATAAGAAAAAGTCATCAGAGGGGGGCTACTTTTTGTCACATAAATGCACATGAACACTTAAAAATTTCCCAGATGGGCCATTTCACCCCTCCTTAGGAAACCTGGTGGTCTCATGCTCCCGGGAGGTCACCGTATTTCACCATATCGATACTGAACTTATGTGGACACCAGACTGGCACAGTGTACTACAGCCCAGAACTCCTGGATTCAAGTGACGCTTCAGTCTCAGTTTTTCTATAGTATCTGGGACTACAGGTGTGCATCACCATGCCTAGCTAAAAATGTCTCAAACTGCCTTAAAAAACAGGGGCAAATGGCCTTAAAACTAAAGTTGCACCAATTTACATTTTCACCAGCAGTATCTGAGAGAGATCATTTCACAGTGTGCTTAAACTTGCTACTAAGGAGTCAATTCTGACACATACTTTTTCCACAGAACTGAGAACTTCCCTCTAGTGTTTCCAAGGCTGTAATCTTTATATTGCTACATTTTTCTCTCGTGGAGTGACAGGCAGGCTTGAACCACTGATCTTCTGATTAGCGGCCAAGGGCTTTAAAAGTGTACCACCAGAGCACCTTCTTACGGCACACTTCTCTCAATGCCATAGAGTTGGAACCAAGTCATAGCCGACCCTCCAGTGTTTTCTCAGAGGCTGTAAACTACACGAGAGAAAACTGCCTAACATCACCTGCAAAGGAGATGGTGAATCTGAACCATCTGCCTTTGGGGTGGCAGCACAACTCTTTAACCTCTAGTCGAAAAGAGTTCACTGGACTTCTATGTAAGTGAAAAAAAAAATTCTGATCGTGAGACAGCTTTGCTAAAAAAAGACCATCTTTCTTTCTCATTTTAGTAACTTATACTAGGTAAGGTTTTAATTTTTTCATATAGTTACCTGCCACCTATGTTTCTTCTTTTCAGAATTATTCATAGTAATTACACAAGTCCAAGAGTATTCTACCTAATGTCTATATGATTTCCATTTAACAACATACTTAGAAATAAGAACTTTCCAAAATGAAAAACTATACTTTTAGAAAAAAATGAACATAAATGGAACTGTTAAATCATTAATATAAGGAAAAAGGAACATTTTAAATAATATTAATACACAATATTATTTAAATAATGAACATGGACTATATAATTCTCTTAAATTCAGATGTGTTAAAAAAATCTTCAAATCACAAAAATAATGTGCTAGTATAATTTCGTCAAAGTTTTTGACAGAACTGACGGTACTATTAAATCATACTGACTTGACTGGGATTGTGTCTGTGCTAATGTTGTATATATCCATCTGCTAGGTCATACATGAATGTGTCCTTATAAAATACAATCCAGTATGCCAGTAATTGTGCTGGGTCTGGAAATACAGATGTCCACAAGCCCGATGAAGTTCCCAATCTCATTACATTTACACCCTAGCTAGGCTGAAAGTCAGTCAATACCCACAACTTTGCTAAGTGCTACCATAATCTTTTCATTCAAGCAATCTTATATAAAATAATGCCAATTTGTTCTTATAAATCTCATCATTTGTGGTGAAAATTAATCTAACCTTTTTATATTAAATTTTCATATAGTTAATAAGTGTGGCTACAACATATTACAGTAGGGGCTGAGATTATACAGTTTGGACAAAGCTAAAAACTCTAACATCCTAAGAAAGCTCACATTAGTGGAAAAGTTTAACGTAAAAAAGAAAAACAAACAAAAAACCCTCACCAACCATGCTGCTTGTGAGAGCAATAAAAATGATTACACAGAAGTTAGTGGTAAGACAGAAAGGGAAATGATTAGGTCTATTTAAGTTTTTCAGGGAAAGATTCCTGTAGAAAATGTCATATAATTTGAATTTTTGAGAACAAATGTCAGTTTATGAGGTTGGCAAGGACTTAAGGGGATGCCAAACATTCAGTGAAATCTGGAGACTTGCAATCTCCCTCTCCTGGGGAGTAATAACCAACAATTCTGTACTGCTAGTATGTGAAGGTAAGCTTGCAGCATATTAAAGCTGATGCTCAAGTGGAAAAAGGCACCATGGTGCTTTTATGGAATCTGAATCAACTGGTAATGAAATCAGCTGGCAGTGACATATAGGTGTCACACAAAGGAAATTATTATATTCAAATTATTAAATGACTGTTTTGGTGACAAAAGGATTAAATGGTATTAAGATAACATGCAAGTTCTGGCTTTTGCATACCTCTCCAGCCTGATTCTGAGTAATTTTTTTCTATACTTTATGATGGGTTTTGTAAGTAGAGTTGGGCCTTGTACCAATTTTTTAGAAAAAAAGTGTTCCTTCGACACTTGATATAAATTTTACATAAATTAACTTTCCACTTATAAAAAGTTGCCGCTTTAAGCATCAACATTTGCATGTTTTAAAGATCCTTAAAACAAATGTTTAAAAATAGCACTTTATGATATAGGAATGACATTATAAATATCAAATGATGTATTTATGCCTGTGGGGACTCCCGAGTTGTCTAGAACTTTTGTCCTTATCCTGGAAGGCACTAGAATGATTTTTTTCCTCTTCAAAGCATATGTTATATTATAAATTTTCACCTTAGACCAAATAATGCTGAGTGTTATTTATAATATCCCATGTAACTCTCACCACACCACCACCTAATCATGTAAATGATATTAAGTGGGAAAATATAGAGGTTATCTAATGCCACATACCTAATCCAAGCAGAAGTTCTAGTCTCTGGGCCCCAAACTTAACTGCTTCCTTACTGATTTTCCAAAGAAGCCCCTACTGCAGGTTAAGTCTCTATTTCCATATAAGGACTTAACTTAATAATTCTGTTTGTTTTTTACATTGGTGGCGCAGTTTGCGATTAACTAATAACCTAAAAGTTTTATATTTAAATCCATCCAGCAGGACATGGAAAGAAAGTTCTGGGGATCAGTTTCTGAGAGAATTCATGCTCTGCCTTGCCCTGGCCCCTAAAGCCCCCACTTAGAGCAGTTTTCACTCTGTAACACATGGGGTTATCTATCATGAGTCAGAAACTAATTGAAGGCAACCAAAAACAATTACATACAGGAAAGGTAATAACATACATGAACTCTGAGTTAAAAACTGTGACATATAACTTTATCTGCTCATTAAATGTATGCAAAGACAGCAAATATTCAGTACTTTTGAATGTTCTATGCTAATGATTTTATAACTAAATCAATTTCCTATTTGCTGCCATAGCAAATTACCACAGACTTAATAGCTTAATACGTAATTTATTATCTTCTTATTGGTTTGCAGGTTAGAAGCACAACAGCAGCTTCACTGAGTTAAAAATCTCAGTGTGCCCAAGTGTGTACTCCATTCCAGAGGCTTTGGGGAATATCAGTTTCTTTCACTTTTCTACATGCTACTCAACAATTCTTGGCTTACGACTCTCTTGCTCAATCTTTAAAGTCCAAGTTATGTACTGTATTGTGTTCTTCCAAAAGATACGCTGTAGTCTTAATCCCTGACTTTGGTTAGAAGGAGAGTTTTTTTGTGGTACATTGATGAGTCACAGTGGAATTGGACCAAATAGGTCTTACAAAAAGGAACAACAGATAAAGAGAGACACACAAAGAGGAAAATACCATGTGAGGATTTAAGTACAAGTCAAGATATGATTGGGGCTTCCAGAGATGTAAGAGATGATGTTTTCTTAAAGTTGACAGAGTACAGCCTCTTAAAACTTTGAATTAAATTTCTACTCTCCCAACTCATGAGATAAATAAAAAAATAAATAAATTTCTTCTTTAAAACAACACATTGTGCTATGCAGCAAGAGGCTGACTGAACGAAAAACTGATCCTTCTCACATGGAATCATTTTGACCTCCTCTTAACCTTACCTCTTCTACTTTTAAGGATCTTTATAATCACATCCAACACACATGGATAATCTAAAATAACCTCCTAATTTTAAATCAGATTAGAAACTTTTGATTACATCTGCAATCTTACTTAGTCTCTGACACGCAATATAACATATTCACAGAAACGGAAAACTTTGGAGAGGTATCATTCAGCCTATCACAGTAGTTAAACAGTTCCCACCTAATAACTTAATGTAAAAAGTTTTGGAACAATGATGCTCCACAGGAGGAAAAAAATCTGGCAATTTGCTCTAAAAAGTTAAAGCCTAGGAATTGCAATGGGACAGTTCCACTCCATCATGTAGAGCTGGTATGACTTGATGGCATGCAAGAGTACAATTTAACACAAAACCTGAATATCCAAGACAGGAAAATGCAGATGTTTCCCATTCATGCTTTTATTTCTCTTTTACTGTAAAATCAACACATAATTAACTCTTCCAATCACACAATTATATGATCTAAAGTGCCTGGAATGAAAAATTGCTTAAGAATGGTGTTGCATTCATATTTTAAAAGACCATTTCAAAATATATCCTGAAGTACTATCCTGTGAGTAACAGGATACTAGCCAAACACATACAAGGCAGACCTGTTAATACAACAACTAATGAGATACACATACCAACAACTATGGGCAAGAAAAAGAAATTGAGGATTTTTACCAATTTCTGGATTCAGAAATTGACCAGGAACACAATCAAAACACATTAAGTATGAAGGATAAATTAGATCCTTTGCAGAAAAGGAACTTAAAGAATTTGTGAGAACAAGGCAAAAGCTACAAAAAATTTTAAGTCAAGACCTTCAGATAGAGAAGCAAAAGGAAAATGGATGGACCACAGTTACCAGAAACAACAGAAAAAAGAAACATTGCAAAATGGCAGCAGTAAAACTGGACCAGAGTATAAACACACTTAAAGTGAATGGAGTAAATGTGCCAATTAAAAGAAAAAGAGTAGCAGAATGGATTAAAAAAACCCCAAAGCTCACCAATATGTTGCTTACAAGAGACATATCTAAAAAATGGAGAGAAATACAGATTCAAAATCAAAGGCTAGAAAAATATACCAAGCAACTAACAACCACAGAAAAAGCAGGAACGGCAATACTAAGCTCTGATAAAACAGACTTCATAATAAAATTCTCCATAAAAGGTAAGGAAGGGCATTACATACTGATTAAGGGCAAAACAGATCAAGAAGACATAGCCTTGGTCAACATTTATGCAGCAAATGACAGACCTGCAAAATAAAGAAAACAATGGTTTACAGAATTGAAAAAAGACATAGATAGCACCACAACAGTGGTAGGAGACTTCAACACACCCCTATCACCAAAGGATAGCTCAACTCAAAAGAAACTCAACAAAGATGCAGTAAATCAAAACTATACAACCAGCCAACTCGACCTTGTGGATATATTCAGAGCACTCAACTAAAACTCAATTCACTTTCTTCTCAAGTGCAAATGGTATATTCTCTAGATTCTATCACATATTAGGACACAAAGCAAGCCTCAACAAATTAAAAAACACTGAAATAGTACAAAGTATCTTCTCAGACCACAAGCAATAAAACTAGAAATTAACCACAGGAGGGTAAAACTTACAAAACCATAAATGCAGAAACTAAATTACTCTCTTCTAGAACATCACTGGGTAATGAATGAAATAAAAAAGTTTCTTGAAACAAATGAACATGGAAATACAACATACCACAACCTCTAGGAGGCAGTTAAGGCAGCCCCCAGGGGGCAGTTCATAGCAATAGGCACACAAATAAAAAATAAAGAAGAAAAATCAATAATCTAATACTATACTTTCATCAAATAGAAAAAGAACAGTAAACTAATCCTATAGCCTCTACAAGAAAGGAAATTATAAGGACAAGAGTTGAAATTAGTGAGAAAGGAAACAGAAAAACAATAAGGCCAGGAGCTAGTTTAATGAATGGGTCAATAAAATTGAAAAACCACTGGTAAATTTAACAAGGGGAGAGAGAGAGAATACAGAGAGAACTCGGTTAAGAATTGATAGAGGTGACATCATCAATAAAAGCATATTAAACTATTAATATGGTAATACTATGAAAAGCTATACTCTGATAAATTCAAATACCTATAGGAAATGGTCAAATTCCCTGAAACTCATGCCTTACCCAGGTTAACAGAGGCAAATGTAGAATACTGGAACAGAGCCATCATAAAAGAAGAAACTGAACAGGTCATAAAAATATTTCCCCATAAGAAAAGTCCTGGGCCAGATAGCTTCACAACTAACGAATTACTCAACAGTATCATTGTTGTTGTTATTATTATTATTATTATTATTAATTTTGTGAATGAGTTTAGAAATGAAAAAAGTTAACAACTATTTTACTTTTGAACTATTTATCTGAAACATAATTTAAAATTAACAATCTGTCACTGTTGTTTAAACCATCTTATTACTATAATTTACATTTTATAATGGACCTTAAAAGAAGGGGCAAAACTTTAACAAGCAAATATGGAAAAGGCAGATAATCCAGGAGGCAAGGAGGCAAGATATCTACGAAAGGACAAAGAGGGACGAGTGGACAGAAAGAGGCACAATGGCTGGATTTGAAAGGAGCAGAAGATAAAACACTAAACTGATGATCAATAAGGATGGGTTCAAAGAAGCTAGGAGAACTGATTTAACAACCTGACAAGTTAAAAGCAAGTAACATGAAAGTTTCAGAAAAACTAGACCTGGTAGGCATTCCTTACAGATTGAGAGTTGGTGGTACAAATATAATTGCTAAGAAAGGAAGACCCTCAACAAGACACTGATTTTAACAATGGGCTTAAGTACTTTGGTGATAGATGGATAGATAGAAGGATAGATAGGTATGGTGCAAGACTTGCTGTCCATAGGGTCACTATAGGGAGTGCTGGTGGCTTAGCAGTAAGAAGTTGTGCTGCAATCCCAAAGGCACACAGTTCAAATCCACCAGCTGATTCAGGAGAAGATGGGCAAATCTCCTTTAGCCCAATTTACTTCTTCTGAAAATATGCTGGAGGATCAGGTATAAGTTGATTCCTACTCAGTAGCACACAGCAAGGTCACTATGGGTCATGGTTGAATCAGTGACACCTAACAGTTACATCTAAGTACAGAAAGCACAGTGCATAGATTCCGAACTGCTAACCAAAAGATTAGTGGCACAAAACTACCAGACCCTCTAAGCTAGGAAAATGTGGCATTTTGTTTATATAAAAATGAATAGCTCTGGAAACCTGAATATGGCAGTTCTACTCTGTCATTTATAGTCACTATGGATCAAAACGATCATAGAACTAGGACTAGGACTCTGCCCTAACTAGGATAAACGTGAGAAACTGAAGAAAACTCAAACTATCAACAGATGAATCAGAATGTTATTGTTCATCGCCATCAAGTTAAAACATGCAGCCTCTTACAGGTTTGCAGTCTGTAAATTGCATAGGAAGCTGTACACTGCCCATCATTCTCTCATGGAATGCATGGTGGATTTAAATGACCTGTCTTTTGGTTGTCAGTATAACTTCTTATGACTACAGAGCTCCATATGAATCAGGGCAGAAATCTTAAATTAAAAGAATATAAAGAGAAAACAGTGTAATAAGCACTGCAATATACTATGTTAAAACAAAATGGATAATGATTGTTTGACTGGGTATTTGTATTATAACCGCTAAGTAAGCATTCTTAAAATAGAAGAAACATATGGGCAAGAGGGAGTAAAAAATCTAATAAATCTAGAACCAAAAGCACTGCACTATGTTAGCAAATATAAGGAGTTGGGAGAGGATAGAAGAAAGCAGAATCTCTCGTTTTCATTTTAGAGGAAAAAAAAGGGTGAATGAAAACATTCTTAAATTTTCATCTTGGAAGGCAGAACAGAATGCTTTGGCGAAGGTTTATTTAGGATCTGAATTTCATGTAGTTTCAGAAAGTATTAGGTAATGAGGTTCAGAATAAGAGGCACAGAAGTACCATTATCAGAAGACAAAGAGATATAAAACTGTATTCAAATAATACATGGAACTTGAAGAAACAAGTAAAAATAAATGAAAAAGAACAAACAAAAGTGAACATAGAGTAAAACAGCATTCATTTAAAAAAGTGAGGACAATGCATCTAGAGTTTTCTTACAAAATTATACCTTAAGAAAAGCGCCTAGTATCTTTTTTTATTTTAGTGCAAAGTTATGACCAAATAGATACATAAAGATTCACCTATGTTGTTGTTTAGTGCCATGGAGTCGACTCTGACTCACAGCGATCCCATAACAACCTAAGGAAATCTTCCTCACTCTACAGTAGCCCACACTCTGCTGTGCTTAAGCTACAGACACACATACACAGAAGAAAATGAAACTAAGAGCCTTATAAGTAATAAGTAAAATAAAAATTATTCCAAAGATTAGATGATACATGGCTTTTAGAAGAATATTTTTCCTATAGTCTAGAATACTCTAAAGGAATACTTTTTTTAGGAATATCTTCTATTATAGATGGCAATAAACATGATTCCTGACCTCATTATTCCTGCTCTGCAAATAAATGTTCTTAACATAATGCTATTTCTTGGATAGTCATTTTCCTTTTCAAAAGGAGTTAAAAACAGTATGCAACTTAAGTTTTCCCTGATAATACTGTCTTATTTTAAAACAACTTTTTCTACATTTAACAATAAAAGTAACCAAAAAACAAAGTAAAGGCAGAAATGGTAAGGCTAAAAATACAGATCAAAAGTGGAATTAGAAATGATACATTCATGCCTCAGTGTTCGAATAAAAATAATTTACCATGATTTTAATTTTTAAACCTATGATTTGTAAGTAAATGCTAAGACCCAATTTTTCAAAATATGAGAACAGGAAGCAAAATACTCTCTATGAGGAAAATATCAGTCTCACATACTTTGGGCATGCGGCCAGAAGGGACTGGACTAAGAAAAAGAACATCATGTTTGGAAGACTGGAGGGACAGTGCAGGAGAGGAAGACCCTGGATGATATGGATTGATATGATAACCGGGGCAACAGGCGTAGGTGTGTTGGAGTCAGTGAGACAGCTCAGGATAGGGAGGGCTTCAGAGCTGCTGTGAATAGGCTCATTATGCATTGCAGGCAACCTGAAGGCACAAAACAACAACAATATTCTGCTTCAGATTAAGCAATAAAAATTAAACTACCACTGAATGTAAAGAATGGTAAAGTCAAACGTTTTCTTTGCCTTTTAAGTAACTGCACAATCATAACAGATTATGAATTCCAGTAAGTAATTTTTTTTAATACTCTCAGATTGTGCTATCAATATTCCCTCTTTCCACTAAAAGTCTTATTGCTAGACATTGACTATGCAGTTACACCTACCAAGGAAAGGATATCAAAGCACACGATTTAATTTGCTACTAAATTAAAACAACTTACAACATAGCATTTAGATCAGGTATTCTTTTTTTTGGGGGGGTTCCAATCAAATGTAGATCAGGTATTCTTATTTCATCTATTTTATGTAGTGAACATATAAATCCAAACTTAGTACTGTCAAGTTAATTCTGTCTCACAGTGAGTTTCTAAGGCTGTAAATTTTTTTTTTTTAAGGCTGTACATTTTTACAGTAAGAAATGACCAATCTCTGTCCTGCACAGCAGTTGGTGGATCTGAACTGCTGACGTTTCAGTAGAAGGGCAACCTAAAATACACTACACAACTAACAAGTATGCCTACACAAATATGTACATGTCTGTAAAGGAAAAAGCATAGTAGCTAAGGCCTAGAAATCAAGTTCTAATTAAAAAAACAATTATATCACATTTTAATATTTCTGAAAAATCCAAATATTGTGAAAAATAATGTATGTCTAATTTATATTTTAAAAATACATCAAGGTATCCTCTCCGAACTAATCTAGAAGACTGACTACAATTAAAATCTCTTTTGCTTTCCTGCACAACTTTCTCAGAGATTTGTTTGGGAACTGTCTCATGCTTAGTCACCTTCCAAATATGATTTTTAGGAGCAAAAGCAGTGAGCTATTTTTATATTAAGCAAGATGGAAAAATATGTATGAGTATTCCTTTTTAAGCAACACAGTTTGGTTTTTATGCTTATTTAATACTAAAAAAGTAGTTAGCATTTTACATTTCAGAATTGCCTTAAGAATGTATATATGTATATATAATTCTCATTACAGTGTTTTGCCAGTAGACTGTAGGTGTCCAGTAAAATATAAATAAAAAGGATACTTGAAAAAAATAAAAAAGAAAGTCTAGCACAGTGTATCTCTTAAGTAATGAAAGGACCTGTCAATATCATAGTCATTCAAATATATTCCCCAACAACCAAAACCCAGAAAAGGAAACAAGATTTCTACTAACTTGTGCAGTCAGAAACCAACTGAACCTAGAACCAGGATGCACTAATAATATCAGGTGACTGGAATGCCAAAGTTGGAAATGGAGAAGAAGGATCAGTAGTTGGAACACATGGGCTTGGTGACAGAAACAAGGCTGGAGAGAACATGATGGACTTTTGTACAATCAATGATTTATTCATTGCAAATAAATTTTTACCAAAAACACAAATAACAAGTATATGCATAGACTTCACCTTCTGGTCTGGACAGGGACCAGACTGACTATATATGTGGAAAGAATCACTGATGAAGCTCAGTATCAGCTGTAAAAATTAGGCTAGGTGCTGATTATGGAACAGACCATCATTTACTCATATGTAAGTTCAAACCGAAGATAAAGAAAATTAAATTTAATTCAAAAGAACCAAAATTTGACCTTTAGTCAATCTCATACAAAATAAAAAATTATCTCAGGAACAAATGTGAAGCCTTGAATACAAATGACTGAAGGCCAGATGAGCTGAGGGAGGATATCAAGAATATTAACCATGAAATAAAAAGAATATTAACCATAAAGAATGCAAAAGGTTATTACAAAGACGGAGGAAGAAGACTTAGCTGTATGTTAGAGGAGACTCTGAATATTGCACTATGATGCCAAGAAGCCAAACAAAGGACAGAAATCAAGAGGTTAAAGAGCTGAACAGAAGATTTCAAAGGGAAGCTTGAAAAGACAAAGTATTATCATGAAGTGTTCGAAGAAGTAGTTGGAAAATCAAAAGGGTTGAATTCACTCAGTATTTCTTAAGTTGAAGGAACTGAAGAACAAATTGAAGCCTCAAGTTGCAATACTTAAAGATGATACGGGCAAAATACTGAATGATCCAGGAAGCATCAAAAGAAGATGGAAGGAGTACACAGAGTCATTTTATAAAAAATAACTGGCTGATAAAGAAGTATTTAATGAACCAACTTATTTTCAAGATGCAATGGTGATGAAGGAGGAAGTTCAAGCTGTTCTGAAGCGATTGGCAAAAAATAAAGCCCTGGGAATTGATGGAATACCAACAGACATACTTTAACACGATGGAGGTGCTCACCAGACTGTGCCAAGAAATTTGGAGGACAAATACCTGACAACCAACTACTAGAAGAGATCTATATTTATTCCCAATACAAAAAAAGGTGATCCAACAGAGGAAGGGTGTCAGTCTAGAGACTAAGGAATGCCTGATTCTCACCATGGCCTTCGTAATTATTTATGCATAAGAGAGTTGGACAATGACCAAGGATGATAAAAAAATTGATGCCCTTGATTTGTGGTGTTGGAGAAGAGTACTGAACAAATATACTGCCAAGAAAACTAACAGGTCTTTCTTCAGAGGAAAGATTTTGAGACTGCCTCACATACTTTGGGCATGCAGCCAGGAGGGATCAGTCTTTGGGGAAGGATATGCTTGGAAGGGTAGAGGGACAACACAGGAGAGGGAAGTCCCCAGATGAGATGGACTGACACATTAAATAGGGTAATGAGCGTAGTGTGTCAGAGACTGTGAGATTGGCTTAAGATACAGCAGGGTTCAGAACTATTGTGCAGTCGCTATGAGTCATAGTTGACTCAACAGCACATAACAATAACAATTCTCTAATAGTATCTGATTATTTATAGAGCACATTCAACAATTATAATGCCTGACACACTGAATGTGCTATATAAATTGCACTGATATAATTTACTCCTCATATATATCCCTGAAGCAAGCATAATTATTCCCATTTTCCTACTAAGAAAATAAACTTGGAAAGGTCCTATGAACAGAATCTTAGCTAAAGAATGACTTGAAAGATTTTTTTAAATAAAAAAATAGGAAGATCATTTATAAAATAAACAAACCCTTTAAATTCGTTAAGCATATGACATTCACTAGAAATACTACACAGAAAGGATACATATCTACACACTCACATTCCTTACATGAACACAATGTTGTTATGTGCTGTCGAGTCACTTGCGACTCATGACAACCTTATGGTACAACAGCCCTAAATCCTGCTGTATCCTCTGCCACTCTCATTATCTCTGACACACCTACCCTCCTCATTGCCCCAGTCACTGGATCAATCCACCTTGAGGGTATTCCTCTCCTGTAGTGTCCCTTTCCAAGAACTGGCCCTGCCTTGCAACATGTCCAAAGTATGTCAGACTAAGCTATAGAATCCTTGCCTCCAAGGAGCAACCTGGCTTCACCCTCTCTAGGGTGAACTTGTTTGTTTTTCTGGCAGTCCATGGTATATTCAATGCTCTTCTTCGTCATCATAGCTCAAAGGTATCAATTCTCTATCATCCCTAGTCATTGTCTAGCTTTCTGATGCATAGGAAGTAATTTCAAAGAGTATGGGCTGGGTCATGTGCAAAGTAATTGCAAAGAGTATGGGCTGGATCATGTGCTGTTGCTCTTCAGTACTTTGGAGAGGTCTCTGACAGCAGACTTCCTAATGTTATTTGTCTTTTAATTTCATGGCTGCTGGTAGCAACAGTGTTGATTATGGAGCCAAGCAAATTGAAGTTAACAATCTCAATCTCTTCACCATCTATCATGATGCTCACAACCTGCCCAGTGGTGAGAATCTTTGTCTTCTTGATGTTGAACTTCAATCCATACTGAAGGCTGCAGTCCTTGACCTTCTGCAGCAAGTGCTTCAGGTCCTCCTCAGTTTTAGCAGGCAGGATTGTGTCAGACATGCTTGAAAGGTACATTATCTCACTTATCTGGCACTATCAAGATATGAATAACTTAAAAAATTTTTGTAATATTGAATAAACACAAAATAATTATAAACATGTAAAGGGATGTTTTTAAACATGAATAATATACTTTCACAAGAGAATGAACATAACTTTTCTTGATTAGACACAATTAAAAAATTCAATCTGTAATAACTGCACAGAAAACCACAGCTATCAGTGGCATACTATTTACCCTATTGCAATAGGACTCAAGGAAAATACTTCTTTAGTTCTTAAGTCTTTTTCTAATAATGTCTTATTTGTTGTTGTTAGTTGACAACTACAACTATAAACATGCATACTTCTTCATCTGTTGCAAAGGTGCCATTAAGTTGACTCTCACAGCAATCCAATGCACACCATGTTGAAAGCTTGTCCAACTCTGTAGCACCCTCACAGTATACTGTACTTAAATCCACTCTGGCAAGCACTGTCTCAGTTCATCTTGTAGAAGTTCTTCCTTTCTTTCGTTGAGTCTCCAACTTTCCACGAATGATGTCCTTTTCCAGGGACTGCTCCCTGCTAACAACATGCCCAAATTATCTGACACTAAGTCTCACCATCATTGCCTCTAGAGAACTTTGTACTTGCATTTATTATGGCCCTATTTCATTAAAAAAAAAATTAAAAAATCTTTAAGGAATTCCAGGTTGGGAAAGCAGAAATACAAGTTTATTTTAACTTTCCCGATTTGCTTCTTCAATTGTGTTCATTCATTTAGCAAATATTATTCGGCTACTGCAAGTGCCAAGAATCTGCTAAAGGCTAATTTAATGTTAAAACTAAGAAAATAATTTCAAAGGACTCAAAAAGTATATTTAATATTTCATCATTATTAAGTCACAAAGATAATTTATATAGAGTATCCTGCATTGCTAATAGATAGAATGATCTTATAAAATCTCTACAATTTATGTAGATGTTTCTTTCTTAAATGTAACAAAAAATGTAACAAATGTAAAAAATGTTACATTTTGGGTGGGAAGAACACCATGATGATATAAAAAGTTGAGGGCATATATACATGTAGGCTTAGTAGAAAATACAAAAGAGTGTAAGAAAAGATGAAGGAAGCTATATTAAAATGAGAAGAGAGGAAAATAAATGCCATGATCAATGTTATAATCTAAATATATGTCAGGAGCAACAAGCATTGGCCATTCATATGTCTGGGTTACAGGGCCCATCCCCTGAGCTCTTTATTTCTTGAGTGCTGCTACCATGGGAGTTGACTGGAAATCTACGTAAAATGAAATAATTCAAAATGTCAATATTTTCTCCATTTATTCTGATGTTGGCTACTGATCCAGTGGTAAGAAGTTTTGTTTTCCTTATGTTGAATGCATATTGAAGGGTGTGGCCTGTCATCTTCTGTAAGTACTTTGTTTCTCCACTTTTTGCATGCAAGGGTTTACACTTAATGCAGGTTTTAGAGTCTTCTTCCAATCCGGTTGATAAATTCTTCTTCACATGATTCAGCTTCTCATATTAGTTTCAAAATATATAAATTAGGACAGGTATGGTGAAAGGATACAAAACTGACAAATTTCTATGATTTTAAACCATGTAGCATGCCACTTTTTTAAAAAACTGAAATTTATACTTTACACTAAACTAAAAACCTCATACTCTCTGTTGTCAAATTGGATCAGACTTAAATTGACTCTCCATTGGGTTTCCCAGGCTCAAAATCTCAAAGAGAAGAGACTTTTTTCCTCACATACCTGTTGGTGGATTCAAACTGCTAGTGAGGCACATGTTCTAACTTAATATCAAATTTGTGTAGATACAGTTAAGAAGAGATCTGGCTTATATTCTAGGGAATGCCTGTAGAGTGTTATGCAGAAAATCTTGAAAATGGTCAGAACAATCCAGAAGATCAGTTTTATTTAATCCATTAAATTAAAATTTTACATTAACTTTTATTGTTTTCTCCCAAACTAACTCAAATGTACTGCCCTCAAGTTAGATCAGCTCATGGAGCTGTTGGAAGGTTACAGGAGGCTACAAATCACAAGCAAGGAACTTGTCCGTCTTCTTTCTTCAGAGACACAGGTGGATTCAGGTCTCCAGAGAGGAGCCATTTAGCTGTGTGCAATAGTAATCATCATCATCATCATCATCTTTTTTAGGATTAAGTGCGTGAGCTTTGAAGCTATTATTTTTCTAAACATTCAAATTCATGCACTGATTGTAAGGCCTACAGAAGTCGTGGCATTATTTGCCATGATATAAAATTCTTGCACATACGAAATGCTTTCACAAACACTTCACAACACAAAAAATATTAATAATTACAAATTTTGGAAATTTCAACTAAATGAGCTAGTTCAAATTTCAAAACACTGATAAATTATTTTTAAGGCTATTATAGATGGCAGTCAGTAACAAAAGTTTTAAAAACTTAAAAATTCATATTACATAATAAATGAAATCTGAGTACCAAATTCTGCCTTTTAATGTCTTCAATAAAATTTATTTGCAGTGTCTGAGTAAAGAGCCACCAAAAAAGGTCAAGTATACTTAAAGAGCTTTCTCCCAAATCACAGCATTATCCATATTACTAAAACTTTAAGATCAACAAAGAATTTCTATACTCAGTCATACTTTAGCATGGTGGCAATAATTTTGTGGTAATATGTCAGGTATATTTCCACTGAGACTATTTTTTGTAAAACACAGAGCTGAGTATTAGCTTGGTTTAGTAGTTCCTTAAGCTTTTCTCAGACATAACTTGTGCTACTTTTTCCTATTCAGGACTATTAATAGTTCTTTGCTTTCTTTTAATTTTTCTCAAGTGTAAGGCTTCTTAAAATTTGGATGACTGGGTGGATAAATTTTAGAAATTATAAAAAATAAAATAGACAAGGTAATGATGGGCAAGGTGGATTTTACTCTCTTTCACTGATTCCTCCAACTTTCCAAGGACTGGCCTGTCCTCACAAGGTGCCCAAAGTATGTGATATAAAGTGTAGCCATCCTGGCCACTAAGTAACACTCTGACTGTACTTTCTCCAAGACGTATTTGTCTGTTTTTTAGAAAGTCCATGGGATGTTCAATACTCTTCTCTAATACCACAATTCAAAGGTATCTTGCTCTTTTTTTTTTATCATCCTTATTCACTGTCCAACTTTCAGATGCTTAACAAGCACCTGAAAAGACCATGGTTTGGATCTGGTGCACCTTAATCTTCAAATCAAGATTGGTGTTCTTTAGGACTCTGGGAAGTCCTTAACAGCAGATTTTCCCAATGCAACTTGTCTTTTGATTTCTTAACTGTTCTTATTATTAGTATTGATGATGGATGTAAATAAGATGTTATCACTGACAATGTCTATCTTTTTTCGGTCATAACGTTGACTATTGGCTTTGTGGTGAAACTGTTTTCTTGATGTTGAGATGTAATTCATATTGAAGTTTCTATTCTTTGCTCTTTTGCAGAAAGTATTTCAAGTTCTGTTCACTATCAATAAGCAAGATTATGTAAATGGCATAATGCAGATTATGCAAAAGACACAGATAAATTTTCCTCCAACCTGATGCCACAATCATCTTCATATAGTAAACCTTCTCACATGATTTGCTCAGCACACAGACTGAAATATGGAGAAAACAGAAGGTAAATGGCGGGGTGGGGAGGAGGAGGAAGACTCTCAACAAGACAGACTGATACATTAACATCAAAAATGAGCTAAAAAAATCAGGAATTGTGAGGATACTACAGGACAGCATAGAATTTTGTTTTACACAGTGTTGCTACAGGCTGCACCTAACAAGAACTGTAAAATTCAGTAATGAAAGACATGAAGACAAGTTTTAGTTTTGTTGGTTTTTTTTTATTGTAAGGTTTCAGATAGTTATCATAAGTAATTTGCAACTAATAACTCAAACTCTAATTACTATAGTTTAAGGAAAATTCACCATGGCATCATAGTGTGAATTAGATTTTCTCTCTCTTAATTAAGTTCATTCTGACATGCTTTTTTTAGATAAAAGGTGCATTATATGAGTATTCACTATTCATCTTGTGGGAAACAGACTGATTTATGTTATTACAGTAAGTTAGAATAAGGAACTAAGAAGGGTGAAAAAGTATCATCTTCTCCAGTATTAAAACAGCCCAGGATATAGGCTACTATATACTTTACAAAGTACTTTATCCTGAAAAACTAAGTACAAAAAACTTCTGGCTCTTTTGTTCTGTTTTGTTATGTTTGGGAACTACAGAAGAGTAACACTAGAAAGCACTTGCTGAATACAGTGAGTGAAATATGAATGCTATGGACAATCATGGGTGACAAATTGATAACTAAAATCATACTACACCTAAAACCATCTGTAAATTTTCCTTTCTAAAAGTGCTTATTTTGAACAACATATTAGATACAGCTCTTTACCCATCTCTCTTTTAGTTACTGCTTCTTCACTGTGCTACCAATCTACTTCTCATTTCCTTCTATGGTAGTATCACACAGCTCTGTAAACTGTTTGGGGGTTGGTTTTTTTTTTTTATTCTTCTTTCTTAGCTTCCTTTTCCAACCTTAATAAACTGAAAGACCCTTCACAGCCAACCTTTAAAGAATAGGAAACAGCTACCAACATCATACTTGTATGGGCTACATAGTCCTAAACATCAATGAAACTTTATGGAAGAGATAGAAAAATTAGAAATCTGCAATATAAAATAATATGTGTTAAAAGTTAATCAGAGAGGCTATCTATACAGTCCATGCTGCAAACCCGTTTGAGGCTGAAAATTGGTTTCCAAGATTACAGTAAAAAAGAGTCTTATTTAAAATATGAATATGAGGGCAAAGAATAACAGGAAGAATGCTACAAGTAGAGCTAATATTATAAGAATTTACACAGTTCATGACATACTTTTCACAGTTACATTTACCTTTTAGAAAAAAATTATTGTAGTTCTTGAATAGAAAGTAGACTAAAAAATGCAAAAGTAAGGTGTTTACCACTATTTTATTTTCATAATTCATAAAAATTAGTAACACAGGTTATAAGCATTTTTATATATAAAGTGAAATAAGCACAACTTTTGAGCCAAATGAAAAATTCTCCTTGAGTTCTAAATTTTAACTTTGTTCCATTTTACATTCTTCCAGTAATTTTCTAAAACTCATAATCACTTTAGAAATGAGTTTCTTTTAAAATAAAAAAGATCAGCATGGCTATTTATGCATTCACACTGTCATAATTCAAGAGACCACCAACCTCTTCTATTTGTTGTCTTGTTTGATGCTCTACACTTAAGCCTTCACATCTTCTTGAATCAGAATCTCCTTTCTATTGCCCAACTTTCTTTGTTTCTTCCAAATTTCACTTCCCAGAAATTTTCTCCTTAAACAGATACTGTTCTCCCAGACTCCCCCAATTTTAATTCATTTAT
>NW_006399760.1:17713092-17716752 GCF_000299155.1 Elephantulus edwardii | reverse complement strand
TATAAAGTTGCATTTCCAACTGTCTAGTGGTATTTCCAAGTAGATATCACACAGTCAACACACAAGGACTATATTCAAAACACTGTCCATTTTATTAATCCAAAACCTACTCTAATATTTGTTAATAAAATAGTAACTTTCACGCTAGAAACCATAAAATAACTTTAGGTCCAATCTACTCAATCACCAGTCAGTAGTGTTGAATTTATACTCATTATTTTTTCTAACACTTGCCTTGTCCTTTCTACATTCCATAACTTGCATACATCTCTAACTAGTGTAATAGCTTTGTATTCTGTTACTGTATTCCCAAGTCCATTTCTATAAAAATAATTTTCTGAAAACCTAAGTCTTTTTCAACATAAAACTCTGAAAACTGTCGCAGTACTGCAGAGTAAGGTACAAAGTCCTTAGTTTTTACTAATTCCACAAATATTAAGAACTTACTAGGTATTAACATATGTTATAAACAAGAAAGAAAGCTGGATACTGTATTTAAAGATAAAGGCTAAGGCGAATACGACCAAGAAACATAATCTCTGATCTCATCCAAATCTCCACTTTCAATCCCATCTTTCTATCCTTAATTCTGTTCAACAGTCATTGCCTGCTGATACGGAATTTCTTCATCATCTTTTAGTCAATCTGATTCCTGTGCAGTACATCAGAGGAGGTCTATGTGTACTGTCACTGTTCAAGTTTGGGTTTGTTATTTTTTAATGTAATTGAATGAAAAGCTGCTATTTATACAGTTTCTATTGGCCAAATTTGTTCAGAAGTAGTTTACCAATCCTTCCTAGGTTGTAAATACTGGCAAAATCTGCCCAGCATGGGTGACAGTGCTGATCCTTGAAGCATTAGTCACACAGCTGTCAGCATCACCATAACACACAAGTTACTACAGTGCAAAAACCTGGCATCCAAATTACTATATTTGAATTATAATTATAGAAAAAGTACTATATAAAAATTATGCAAAAATTGGGAGGTACGAAAAACAAAAAAGAATGCATTTTTCAAGCTTTGAAAGATTTGAAGAAAAATTTGAAATTTGGGTTGCAATAAGGAAAGAGCCTATTACTCAAAATATTGAATGATGCAGGAAACATCAAAAGAAGTTGAAAGGAGTAAATAAAATTAATATTCCAAAAAGAACTGGTCTATCAATGTTCAGACCCTGCAGGAGGGAATATAAGATCAAGAAATAAAGGTATTAAAACAAGCCATTTACGTATTAAGATAATATTCTCAAAATGAAGTTTATACAATGCAACAAGGGGCGGTGGGAGGAAGACTGATAATCCAATAACAAAATAGACAAAAAATACGGAAAGACTTTTCACAAAGGAAGAAATTCAGATGGCCAATAGACACATGAAGAAATGTTCAAAATCACTGATAATCAGAGACATGCAAATCAAAACAATGAGATACCACCTCACCCCAGCAGCAGTAGTGAAGTTTAACAGGATAGCAAGCAATAAATCCTAGTGAGGATGTAGAGAGATTATAACCCTCATGCACTGTGAGTGAGATTGTAAAATAGTACAACCACTCTGGAAGGCATTTGGTGTTTCCTCAAAAAGCTGTACATAGCAATCCAATATGATCTAGCTATTCTGCTCCTAGGAATATACTCCAAGGATATTAAAACTGAGACAGATAGGGAGATAATATATGTCTGTGTTCATAGCCGTGCTAGTCACAACTGAAAGAAACTAAAAACAGACCAAACACCCATCAGCAAAGGAAAAGACTATCATGTAATTGGAATACTATGCAGCACTTAGGAATGATTTTATAAATACTGTAACATGGGAAAATATGGAACACATTATACTGAGTGAACTAACTCAGAATCTGTTCCCCCCCCCCCAACTAAATCACAGCAGCACAAACTGGAAAACAGAAGATATATATCGTTAATCTCAGGAAAAACAGTAGTATTCAAGGTATAAGGCAAAACTCTTCATGGTTGTCAGGTTCAGGAATTTGGAAGCGCATATAATGCTTCATCTGCTGCTCTTTTATCTTTCTCCTGACTTCCCTCATCTCCTCCATGTATCTTTCTGCATCATTTCACTCTTCCCTATTGGGTGTGCCCCATCGAAAATTAGGAGCAAGTCGCCAAATTCGTCCTCGCCTGCCATTTCCTCCAGGCTGCCGGCCTTCCTTTTCTTGCTGGGCATTTTCCACACTGACACTTTTCCCTGCTTGTTCCTCTTTGGCCTCCATTACTCCTGCTCTGACTGGTCACTCAGTCCCTGGGCTGCCCCTACCCCGAGAGCTCTGAACACTGCTGCGAACCACTGCCGAGAAGGGGCCAGCGCAACTAACTCAGAATCTGAAGGACAAATACCGCTTAAGCCTATTTTTGGAGGAGTAGAAAAATAAGTATTATGATGTGTATAAATGTCTAGCGGATAAAGGGGAAAGGAGAAGGAATAGGGGTATGGATAGCAGAGTTTAGTGGGTGGATGGGTGTGTGTATGTGCGTGAAGGAACAGGAAAGATTAAATGCGAGTTCAAAGAGAAGGGATAATAATAAGCATACATAGTATTTAAGTATATAAAATTCAACGCATATAAATGATTATATAAAACACAATGTACATGACTGAAAATTACTGAATGCAAACCAATAAAATAGACAGAGAGAATGTCATCTATGGTGCATTAATGGCACAGGTCAAAAAGAAAGCTATAGTAACTGATTCAATACAAACTGAAATGCTTTAACCAATGGATGCTACATAGAAGTGCAGCGTCATCTATACCAACAAATCTTAACACAGCTACCAACCTAAAATAATTAAAGAAATCTCTATCTGTGCAAATTACAAAGAAAGTAATTATCAAACAATATCATTAATATCATATGCAAACAAAATCTTGCTAACGACAATAAAAAGCAGTTCTAGCAATACAACGGTTGGAAATTACCAGAAATTAAAACGGAATTCAGAAGAACATAGAACAACTGCTATCATTGCTGCTTAGCAAACAACAGAGAATATAAAAAAGATGCTAATCTGTGTTTTACTGATTATACAATGACATTTAGTATAGATCATAACAAATTATAGATAACACTACAAAGAAGTGTAATTCTAGAACACTTAATAGTGTGTGTGTGTTTGTGTGTGTGTAGAAAAATAACCATTAGAAACACAATGTGAGTGTAGGGATGTGTGAAACACAATGTACATGGATGATACACGATGTATACGAATTTTGGTACGTAAAGCAATGTTGTTGTTGTTGTTGTGGTTGTTATGTGCCGTCGAATAGTTTGCTACTCAGAGCGACCCTATGTACAACAGCCCTAAACCATGCTCTATCCTGTACCAATCTCATTGCTTCTGGCACACCCATCGCGATTACCCCAGTCACTGAATCAATCCACCTCATAGAGGGTCTTCCCCTCCTGCGCTGTACCTCTACTCTACCCAGCATGATGTCTCTCCTTACCTGTCCAAAGTATGTCAGACGGAGTCCCAGAATCCTTGCCTCCAAGGAGCAGCCTGTTTTAACCCTCTCTAGGATGAATCTGTTTGTTTTCTTGGCAGTCCCGGGTACTTTCAATACTCTTCTCCAGCACCACAGCTCAAAGGCATCAATTCTCCTTCTATCCTCCCTAGTCATTGTCCAACTCTCTGA
>NW_006399760.1:17708179-17711174 GCF_000299155.1 Elephantulus edwardii | reverse complement strand
TCTGCATCAAGCGCTTCAGGTCCTCCTCAGTTTCAGCAAGCAGGGTCGTGTCATCTGCATAACATATGTTCCTGATAGACCTTCCACAAATCTGGACCCCACATTTCTCCTCATAGAGCCCAGCCTCCCAGATAATCTGTTCTGTATACAGGTTGAAAAGGTATAGAGACAGGACACATCCCTGGCGTACACCCTTTCCAATTTTGAACCATGCAGTGTTTCCTTGCACTGTTCTGATGACTGCCTGTTGGTCCAAGTATAGGTTTTGCATTAGCATGACCAAGTGTTCTGGGATTCCCATTCTTCTCAGAGTCAGCCACAGTTTGTTATGATGCACAGAGTCTAACGCCTTTGCATAGTCTATCAAACACAGATATACATTCTTCTGGTATTCCCTGCTTTCAGCTAAGATCCATCTAACATTAGCTACAATATCCTTAGTAAAACGACCCCTTCTAAACCCAGCCTGGACTTCTGGAAGTTCTCTGCTTATGTACTGTTCCAGTCATTTTTGGATAATCTCCAGTAGAACTTAGAACCATGTTAACATGGTTACTGACTGACAATGAAAAAACTTAAGCATAGTACCTAAAAACACTGATAAAGACATAACTCACAGTGACCTCCACTGGCTTTCTGAGGCTGTAAAATGAAAAAGATTAAAAAAATACAAGACACATCAAAAGAAGGTGGGAATATGTAATTACTGAGGTTGAGTATGATTAAGAGTTGCAAGCCTTAAAAGAAGTCCAAGCTTCTTCTACGATACTTGTTTTAGAGTTCAGGCATGGACTGAAAACAAACTGAACTTTATCAAGCAACAGATGTAGTGCTACAAGTGCTCTCTCAACTATGTCAAGAAACACAAAAATCAGATATCTGACCAATTTACTGAAGTGATCCATTTGCATGCCCTTTCAAAGAAAGGCCATTCAATAAAAGGCAGAAATAGCAAAACAATATCATCAATATCACGTGCAAGTAAAATCTTGCTGAAAATAATTTAAAAAATAGTTGCAGTAGTATATAAAAAGGAACTGTCAAGAATCCAAGTTAGATTTAGACCTGGAAAAAGAGTTGTTATTACTAATTCCAGATGAATCTTGGTTGAAAGGCGAAAATTATCACTGTTCTATTGACTACTGACAGTCAACTGTGTTGATTATAACAATTTCAGTATAAAACTATGAAGAATGGGAACCACCGAACACTTAATGATCTTCATGTGGAACATGTACATAAAGCAAGAGTAGTTGTTTGAAAAGAACAGGGAACTTATTTGTACTTTAAAATTAGAAAAGGTCTTCTCTACTAAAATAAGCTTCACTTACCAGTCTTTTTAAAAAAAAAAGAAAAATCAGGAAAGTATGTTAAGGCTTGTATCTGTTCCTTCTGTAGTGGAGCTCCAGTTTGAGAGTACTCTATTTTTGGCCTATAACATGCTTATGTACTATTAATTCACTCTGTATGATTGGCAAATAATATGGAAAGTTAAATTGTATGAAGAAAAATGAAACATCACAATATGAAAAATCATTAATAATCTTCAATAAGCAGATAGTACAACCTTTCTTACCAAAAAATGAAGACAACTTGACCTTAAGGTCAAAGACGACAGCTGTCAGTACTGATTACAGTTCAACATACATGAAATACAAACACAACTGGCCCAAAACAGAGTATCACGATAAAGAGAGAAAAGACTGAGGTTGTCAAATTTTGCATATTACTTGGATTAAAAAATCAAACACCAAAAACCCCCAATAGCTAAAAATCAAGTAAGTACAGCACTGGGCAAATATATTGCAATACATCTCTTTTAATGTGTTAAAAAGCCAAATGTAGAAGAGGACATAGAAATCTTCACTCTGAGGACTAAGGAGAACATGACTCAAATAATACTATTTTTAATTATCTCATTAACACCCTTAGTACAATCAGTCAGGAAATAAGGAGACACAGTGCATTGGGAAATCCTGCAGTTAGGGATATCTCCAAATTATTCAGGAGTAATGATGTCAGTTTGAGGACTAAGGTGTGCTTCTGATGCAGGCAGTGGTCTTTTCGTTCACTTGCTATGTATCTGAGAGCTAGACAATGAATAGAGATGACAGAAGAAGAATTGATGCCTTAGAGCTGTTATGTTGGAGAAGAGCATTGAACATCCTTGAGCTGGGATGTTGGAGAGCTGAATAACCCCTGGACTGCTAAACAAACAAACAAATGCCTTGGAGAGGGTAAAGCCAGACTGCTCTTTGAAGGCAAAGATGATGGGGCTTTACCTCACATACTTCAGGCATACTGCTAGGAGGGGCTATTCCCTGGAGAGGGGCATGAAGTTTCAAAGGGTGGAGGGTCAGTGAAAAAGAGGAAGACCCTATAGCAGGTGAAACGATAGTGATGGCTGCAATGAGTTCTAATGTGTCAGGAAGTGTGAGATTGCTGTTCAAGGGGTCACTATGAGCTGTACTCTACTTGATAGTATGTAAGAGTAACAACAACAACAATGTACGTATTGTTGCAAAAACCTGACAATAAAAAACTCAGAATTAAGAACTGATACCTTCAAATTAGGGTAATGAAGACTGTTTGTCCCACTGTACCTAAGAGTCACTGTGAGTTGGAACTGTTTGATGGTAACTGACAACGCTAATATCTTCTAGTGCTCAAATTCCAAAAGGGTAAATATGCCCGGACAAAGTGCCATCAGGATGCTCCTTAGAGGCAAGGATAGCAAAGCTTTATCTGAAATACTTTAGGTACTTTTTTTTTAAATTTTACACTTAATTAATTATGTTTATTTTTCATTTCAATGAACATCTACAGAGATTTTGGAATTTGATTCATTCATTGTTGCACCCTTCTCCCCGCACAAACCCCTCCCCCCCTCCATTTGCTCCTCTCCTTGAAAAGCAAAACTCCCTCATTGGTACACAATCCCCCCCATACCTCCCCAAACCCCACCCCCCAACCAATACCCCCAAATATAATCCAC
>NW_006399760.1:17703238-17704403 GCF_000299155.1 Elephantulus edwardii | reverse complement strand
TTCCCATTCTTCTCAGAGTCAGCCACAGTTTGTTATGATCCACACAGTCAAATGCCTTTGCATAATCAATGAGACACAGATAAGACATTCTTCTCGTATTCTCTGCTTTCAGCTAAGATCCATCTGACATCAGTAACAATATCCCTAGTACCACGGCCCCTTCTAAACCCAGCCTGGACTTCTGGCAATTCTATATAGGAATAGAAAATTCATGTGTGGGGGATGGTGTCAACTCATACTACAAATATATTATTTTAAAAGAGTAATATTCTTAGCAGATAAAGCACATATATACCTATTAGTTAATAAGAGTTAAACTTAGTAAGCAAAGGAAAATGCATGATTGAGAAACACATCATAATCTAAGGAGCTTAAGAGTCTCATGGTTTACCAAGTGAGCTAGACTGAAACACAAATGGAGACTTTTACACCAATGTTCATAACAGCATTATTCACCATCACAAGAACATGGAAACAGCCCAAATTTCCAATCACAACTCAATGGATTGCAAAACTGTAGTACATTCACACAATGGAATACTATGCAGTACTCAGTTGCAAGAGTTTCGAAAAATATTATGGAACTTGGGAGAGGATGGAGAGCATTATTTTGACTGAACTAATGCAGTCTCATAAAGACTAATACTGCATAAAAGCATAACTGTAAAAAAGAAGGATAATTTATAAAACATATATGGGAACTCAAGAGGTGATGGGTGAGAATGGAGGGATGAGGGTGGGTAGGGGTGAAACCACAGCGTTGCACACTTTGGTGGGTGGAGGGAGGGGGGAATAAATGGGAAGGATCTGGGTGAAAAGACAGAGTAATGATGGGCAAGGTCCAGGTGATTAATTTTATAAAACAAAGTACGTAAGAATGAGTGTATGAAAGAAACCATAACTGCCACCCAAGCAGATATAAGCACACCTATGTTTATTATGGCTTTGTTTATAATAGCAAGGAGTTGGAAAAAACCCAAGTGCTCATCAAGAAACGAATGGATAGAGAAGCTGTGGTATATTCACACAATGGAATACTACGTTGCATTGAAAACAAGGAACTCATGAATTATACAAAACGGGTGACCCTGGAAGACGTTATGCTGAGTGAACTATCTCAGTCACAAAAGGACAAATACTTACCATCTGACCAGCAATTGCACTA
>NW_006399760.1:17699201-17702588 GCF_000299155.1 Elephantulus edwardii | reverse complement strand
GACAAATACTGCATAATGTCACTGTTATAAAGCGGGACTGACATTGGGAAAAAGAGGGAATAAATAATGTATACTGCATTGAAACAGGTGGGGGAAGAGAACTATTTAAAAGCAATATGATTTGGTATTACTGTCATGAAAGAGTCCAGAATGAAAATTGCATTGTGGAGTGAATATGGCGGGTGTGTGTGTGGGGGGTGTGTGTAACAATCAAAGTTTTGTTGTTTGGGGTTTTTTTTTTAAACTTTCCAAAGAGAAAAGCAAACTGGGGGGAGGGGTGGGCAGGGAGGAGTGTGCAACAAGAAATGAATGGAAATTCAAAGTCTGTAAACTTTCATTAAAATTAATTAAAAAATGAGTGTATGAGACTCAGTGGCACAGAAGAATAATGTGAAACACAATGTATATAGACTCTGTAAGCAAATCAATTAAAAAAAACAACCACAAACAAACCAATCGACAAGGAGACAAAAGAAATATACCACTGTGTGTACATGAAGTGCTACTGAAGAACGTATAAATGATGGAAATAAAAAAAATAGTAAAATGAAAATAAAGTCTACGGAGACGCTGCAGATATGAATACCAATTTAACATATTGTTATTGCTATTATGTGTCATCGAGTTGCCTGCAACCCATAGTGACTCTATGTACCTCAGCTCTGAACCCTGCCCTGTCCTAAGCCAGTCTCACTCATTCTGACAAACCAATCCCCTTGCCCCAGTTACTGTATCAATCCAAATCTTGAGTCTTCCTCTACTATGCTGTCCTTCTCCAAGGACTGTTATCTCCTGGCCATATGCCCAAAGTATGTGAGATGAGTTTCAATAATCCTAGCCTCCAAGGACAGACTTGGTTTCACCCTCTCCAAGACAGACCCATTTGTTTTTTGGGCAGTCCATTGTATGCTCAAGAGTCTTTTCTGGCACCACAATTTGAAGGCACTGATTCTTCTTCTGTTATCCTTAGTCACTGTCCAGCTCTATGATGAAGCATAACAAGTAATGGTGAAGACCATGGCCTGGATTAGGTGTACCTTAGTCTCTAGACTGACATTGTTGCTTTTCAGCACTCTGGAGAGGGTCCTGACAACAGATTTTCTCAATGTAATTTCTCTTTTGATATTCTGCCTGCTGGTGTTAAAGAGTGTTGATTGTGGAGCCAAGCAAGCTGTGACTGATAACTACCTTAAACTCTCTCCATCTACCATGATGCTACCAATTGGCCCAATGGTGAGAATTTTTGTCTTCTTGATGTTAAGCTTCAATTCATATTGATGACTATAATCCTTGACCTTCTCCAGCAAGTGTTTGAGGTTCCTTCAGTTTCAGCAAGCAAGGTTGTATCATCTGAATAATACAGGTTGTTGATGAGTCAACCTCCAATCCTAATGCCACATTCCTCCTCATAAAACCCTGCTTCCCAATGATCTGTTCTGCACATAGACTGAAAAGGGATGGAGACAGGATGCATTCCTGATGCACTCCTTTCCTGATTTTTGAACCATGTAGTGTTTCCCGGCTCTGCTCTTCCTGGCCCAAATGTAGGTTTTGTACAAGCACAACCAAGAGTTCTAGGATTCCCATTTTCCTCAAGGTTAGCCACAATTTGTTAGCATTCACACAGTCAAATGTCTTTGAATAGTCAATTGAAACACAGATAAGACATTCCTCTGGTACTCTATGCTTACTGCCAAGATTCATCTATTATTGGCAATAATGTCTCTAGTACCACAAACTCTTCTAAACTCAGCATATACTACTGGTAGTTCTCTGCTGATGAACTTTTCCAGTCATTTCTGATTGATGCTCAGCAGGATTTTCTAGTGTGTGATATTAGTGATAATTTCTACACTCTGCTGGGTCTCCTTTTTGGAATGGGAATAAATATGAATCTCTTCCAATCAGTTGGCCTAGTAGTTGTCCTCCAGATTTCTTGGCACAATGTGGTAAGCACATCCAGGGCAGTATCTGTTTGTTGAAGTATTTCAATTGGTATTCCACCAATTCCTGGGGTTTTATTTTTTGCCAAGTCCTTCAGAGCAGCCTGCACTTCGTCCTTCATCACCATTGCCTCTTGATTATATGTTGTTCCTTGAAATCTTCTGTCAGCCAATTCTTTTTAGTACAATAATTAGAATTCTGGAATGTCTGTGATTAAATGAACAAGCAATCAACAATTTTAGAAAATGGGTTCAGGCAAGAGCAAGCATTTAGTTATGGCTTCGGAAGAACAGTTGTTACATAATGATGAGGGCACAGGTCAGAATGGTTGAATGCTAAAGTAGAAATAGCAGCAACTGGTTTTGGGAATGTACTAGAAGACCAAACAAAGGTATGTGTTTTAGATATAGACAGTGACTGAACTGCCCTCTAAGGAATACTGAGTTCAGAACAGATATCCTTTTCAAGTTCTCCTCTGTAAAAGGCCAAATGTGGCTGATAAGCCATAAACAGATTATGAATTAGAATTTAAAAAACTTTCCCATAAACAATAACAACAGATGGCAAAAAAGATGAAAGTAGCTAATGACTTAATATACATTTAAACTCATGAATATGAGAAAAAAATAACACTTAAGAAACATTTTTAAGTATTAAGAACACATGCTGCAGAGATTCATGTGACAATTCCTCATGCTTAATTTATTCAGTAATGTGTTAAAAATTCATAAAGAAGTTCATTTTTCACTAAATAGAAAATATTTGGTACAAAGGTATTTGAGGGCATTTTAGGAAACATTTTGAGAAAAGTTAATAAACTTTTCTTAAAGAAAAAATATTTTCATTCAGAGTATTTACAGCAGAGAAAACCTATCAATAGAAAATACACATGCCGAGATCCAAGATGGCGGTGGAGGCAGAGACAGCATGGTGAGCTGCGGGAGCAGTGAACCACTTAAAGCAGGGCCATTATGGCCTTCCACAGACTTTGGCTTATTGATAATTGAACACTTAAACAGTTGATGACTGGCCCTCACTGAAGATTGAGGCTCAACAACAGGAATTCAAGGATTCCTAAGGAGGAATGGGTGAGTCTCGTGCCTCCAAACCTCCCCGAAGAGCCCGCACTGTGCTGAACAGCCGCTGCAGCTCCATGAGGCTTCCACAGCCTGAACGAATGGATTCCCTCACCCAGGATGGATGCTGGGCACCAGCCCTCCTCAAGACTGGTACAGTGAAGCCACCACACTGCCCGCAAGGAGGTCTTGGTCTGGAGAGAATTCTTGGAGCCAGGATGGTGGCTGTGGGGAAAGCGGGCGCCTGCCGGCCGCCCGCACAGGAGGAGCCATGCACCCGCAGAGCACCCGTGTGGCGGGGTGGGGAGGCACGCCCCCAACGGCTGCCCGTGCTGGGGGGGGGGCGCACGCCTCCTGCAGGCCTCCC
>NW_006399760.1:17695126-17696758 GCF_000299155.1 Elephantulus edwardii | reverse complement strand
TTCTCCCCAGTACTCAGAGCACGGAAGTTTTCTGCTGTCTTTGGGACTTATCTGCAAACAGCTCGAAGGAGACGCAACCTAAAGGTTTGCCATCAGCAGTGATGTCAAAGTACATGACAGGATTGACCATGGCTGGGCAAGCGTAACAAACAACTATACTGCTGAGGCGACGGCATCTGCAAAGCCTGGTGCTTCATTTTTAAGTGTTATGAAATAATACAGGACTACAAAAAGAGAATTCATTATTTCTACATTCTTACTATGAAACATTTAATTCTATGAAAATTTACAGGAAAAGTAACCCCACAGAATACTTACTTACATTCTAACTCTTTACTCATTTGTAGTTCTCCTCTGTTGGTAGATAGTTCTGTGATTTGTTGTTGTTCTTAAGTGCCGCCATGTCCTATGTGACTCATAGTGATGCTATGCATAACAGCTATGAACCCTGCCCTATCCTGAACTAATGTCACTGTTTCCTACACACCTAACCCCATTATCTCAGTTACTCTGTCAATCCAGCTCATCTAGGAATCATCTTCTGTCCTGCAGCTCTCTAATGCATAGTAAGTAATTGCAATTACCAAGACCTGGATCAGGCTCACATTACTCTCTAGACTGACACTGCTGATTAATCTCCAGACTAATACTATTGCTCTTTAGCTCTCTCTTGAGGTCCTGGACAGCAGATCTTCCCAATGTAATCCACCTTCTTTTGATTTCCTGACTGCTGAGGACAAGAGTGCTGATTGTGGACCCAAGCAAGCTGACACTGTTAACAATCTAAATCTCCTTTCTATTATGGTGCTGCCAAATGGCCAAGTGGTGAGAATCTTTGTCTTCTTGATATAGTGCTTCTATCAATATTGAAGACTGCAGTCCTTGACCTTCTGCAGCAAATCTTTCAGGCTATCCTCAATTTCAGCAAGCAATGTTGAGTCATCTACATAATGCAGGTTGTTGAGAAGTATTCCTCCAATTCTGATGCTACACTTCTTCTTATAAAGCCCAGCCTCACAAATGATTTATGTGTATATGTACGTAAATAGATAAAATTTCACAGTCAATTAAAACTTGGTTGCAGCACCTCACTGTTATTTTCCTACATAATAATAATAAAAATAATACAACTGTATTGAGGAATGCTAACATAATATTAACATGAAAGAGTAAGCTGTTCTATTTTGAATTTTCCCAATAGCCTCAAACATTAGCCCCTCAGAAAAGCTTTTGTTCTTGTTTTTAGTTTTTATTTTCCTTCACTCGGATTTTGGACCAATGAAGCATAATTTTTTCTTATTTAGAGTAATTCTCTAGATTAATTTTCACATGTCTAACATTTTGTAAGAGTTCATTCATGCCAATTTTTTGGCAGATTACTCCTCAATTTGAGCAGTTGGTTAATATCATATAATTATATATTTGTCAAACATTATAGATGGAAATATAACAAAACTGTCTGAAATGAATGACTTTAGGAGATACATGATGTCATATTATCTTTTAATAGTAATGTGAAGTTTAATTCTTTGGTTAAGATGGTTGTTGTTGTTGTTATGTGCCGTCGAGTCGTTTCCGACTCATAGCGACCCTATGCACAACAGCCCTAAACCCTGCTCTATCCTGCGCCAA
>NW_006399760.1:17654365-17693331 GCF_000299155.1 Elephantulus edwardii | reverse complement strand
AATACCAGAAGAATGTCTATCTGTGTTTCATTGATTATGCAAAGGTTAAGATGGTATTTCCCAAATTTCTCCATTTTAAAGATTTCTTTTGCTAATTAAGAACTAATCTATGATATTTGGGGATCATGTAAATATCCTATTCCCCAACAGTCTTTCATTCAATAATTAATACACAATTTACTTCATGATATTATTCGCAATCTATTCAATATTAGAGTACTGTTTCCACATCCTCCCTGGGTTTCCCATCTCCACTTGCCCATCTTTTCCTTCTTTCACTGAACTTGTTTTTGGGTAAACGTTGCCCACTTGGTCTTGTATGGATGACTGTTCTGAGGAGCACTTTCCTCTTCAGGGTTTTAGTCTTGACTATTGCTCACTTGAAAAGTGATTTCTTGATGAAGATCTGCCCCATGATTGAAACATGTCTAAGAAACAGTCTTTATCACACCAGTAAGAGTGTTTTTTATCTATGTATGATTTCCAATTGCTCTATATTTCCCCCCATTCTGTCTGAGACCGTCTATTGTGAACCCAGTAACAGTGGTTGGCAGTGGTAGCTAGTTCTTCTGGTATCAGGAGACTACTGGAGATGACTGGACTATATTCTTTTAGTTTGAACTGGAGTTTTTGGATTTTACCATGCCAGGAATAGCTAATGGTAGAGTAAGGAGCATTTGTTTAGAAAGTGTGACTAAATCAAAGTTTAATGCCTTCACTTTAGTATCGTCCAAGATTCCGTTATCCAGGCTTTTACTTTAGAGGTAAAAGATTCTGAAAAATTTCTGTCTGTATTAAAAATCTTTGTTGTTAGGTGCCATTGAGATGACTATGACTCATACAATCCCTATGAATAAGACTGGAACCTTGCTATAGCCTGTATCCTTGTCAGAATTTCCACCAAGTGACCAAGTACTCACTGCTCTTTCAATCATCAATGATGCTCTCCAAAAACAAGGTGGGTTAATAATAAAGTCTTGGATCAAGAGAAAGCACACAAAGAAACAAATAAAAATAATCAAACATTACGGTCAGGATTCCAAACACAGAAACAGGTTATCAGTAAATCTGGCAAAGCATATATATTTCAAAGAATAAAAGAAACTTCAAATAAATATATTGAGAAATCTCACACATACAAGGAATGTTTTTATACTGAAGAAACATGATCAAAAGTTGTAGAAAAGAAACAAAACATCAAAATAGTTATCTGAAATGAAATAAAATAGGAGCATAAATTTACTAAAAATTTTTAACGGAATATGTCTTCTAACACCTCGGCCAAAATCAACAATGCTATCACTGAGAAATTAAAGAATACTGGGGGAAATGCTATCCTAAAAGCTTTAAGGGATTGCACTGGAGAAGCTGTTATACACAAGAAGAGAACTGAATGGTATTTGTTTTCTAAATAACACAAGAAACTAAAAGATAATGGAATTAAAAATTCTCAAATAGATAATGAGATTAAGAAAAGAGAATGAATATAAATTGATTATAATTCCTGTTAACATTTCTGAAGTCTTAAAAATATGAACAGAAAAAGCCTGGGTGCTAACTATTTACTTACCTGAAGTCGATGTATACTTTACTTTGGATTCAGTTAGGAGGGGCCAGAAAAGTGGAACATCAGTGAAAAAGAGAAAGACCTCCAAAGACATAAATTAACACGGAGACTGCAACAGCAGGCTTGAGCACTGTAAAGATTGTGAGGATGATTCAGGCTTACATAGGGTTTCTTTGCATTTTACACAGGTGGATCACTACGAGGCAGGGCAAGTCAAAAGCACCTAACAACAACCACAACATAAGAGGGTAAGAATGTCAAACTCATAAAGTCATGAAAACTTTTGGAAGCAAGAGAATGGTTTGACAAATTATATTTATTTTCATAATGATTATTTTTTAATATTGTAGATAATCAGCTATATATAATAGGTAAATTCTGATAAAAAGAAGACATTTAAAGAACTGGTGAAAATATATTAAACTGAAGCACGTGCTGCAGAAGGTCAAGGACTGCAGCCTTCAATATAGATTGAAGCCCAATATCAAGAAAACAAAGATTTTCACCACTGGGCCAACTGGCAGCATTATGATAGATGGTGAAGAGGCTGCGACTGTTAACCACTTTCAGTTTGCTTGGCTCCACAATCAACACTCTTGGTACCAGCAGCCAGGAAATCAAAAGATGAACTGCACTGGGAAGTCTCCTGTCAGGGACATCTCCAGAGTACTAAAAAGCAATAATGATAAAGACTAACATGCGCACGATCCAGGCAATTGTCTTTACAATTATGTGCTATATATCAGAAAGCTGGTCAATGACTAGGGATGATACAAGGAGAATTGATGCCTTTGAGCTGTGGTGCTGGAGAAGAGTATTGAATCATGGACTGCTAGGAGAACAAACGGGTTCATCCTGGAGAAGGTGAAACTAGGCTGCTCCTTGAAGGCAAGGATTCTGAAGCTCTGTCTCGAATGCTTTGGTGGGCATGTTTCCAGGAGGGACCAGTCTTTGGAGAGGGACATTATACTTGGAAGAGTGTGGGGACAGCATAGGAGAGGAAGATTAGATGGATTGACTCGGTGTCTGGGGTAATCGGGTGGGTGAGTAAGAGACAGTAAGGTTGGCTCAGGATAGAACTTGGTTCAGAGCTGTTGGACATGGGGTCGCTGTCAGCTGAATGTGACTTGATGGCTCATAACAACAACAGTAACATCTTAAATAGAACATATGTTGTTACTAAATCTATAATTGTAAGGCTAGGTAGAAAGAAGAAAATACCATAGAATAAAGATGGAGTACAAAATACATGTGTTTAAAAATTTTAACTATATAAAAATACATGTTCAGAATTAACGGTCAATATAAAAAAACAAATTACTGTATTGTAATATTGACATCGTTGATTATGATTCCCATAAATAACGGAGTAGTAATTAACAATTTTAAATGAGGAAATCATTGTAGAGCATACAGAAAAGAAAATGCTTTTAAAAAAATCATCCAAATTTCTTTCTTAAGAAATTTAACTATTAAGCCTGTGGTACTGTGCCCAAGCATATAGGTTTTTTTTACAAAATTTTATGCATTCTATGTTTCAATTTTCCAGTCACTTCATATACAATATACTATAGCCTTTTTTCCATGACATAAAACTCTCATCAAAGAGATCTTTTAAAACTTTTATTTAGCATTTCATTACATGGGTATTTCACATTCAATTAAACGTATTTTCTTATCATGAGGTAATCAACAGTTTCTGACATTCTACTTTTGTATAAGATGATTGGCCCTTGCCTACTATGGGTATTATCTCAGCACATATAATTAATATTTTTATGAATTATGGTAAGTTATTTCACTGTGCCATAAACATAAATATTTTAAAAATAATTAACACACACATGTCCACTGCCTATTAGCATTTTAGCAATAAGGTTTATGAAGATGTCTAGATTCTGGGGTCTTTGTCAAAATTGTTTCAAATTCCCTTTTTCTCCTTCCTTAATACTGTTGCTATGTTCTGTGGAGTTGATTGTGACTCATAGAGACCCTATATACAATAGCCCTAAACCCTGCTCTATCCCTTGCCAATCTCGTTGTCTCCAACACGCCTATCCCCATTACCCAGGTGATGGAATCAATCCATCTCGAGGGTCTTCCTCTCTCATGCCATCCCTCCTCCCTCCCAAGCCTGCAGGCCCTCTCCAAGAACTGGTCCTTCCTTGCAAAATGCACAAAGCATGTCAGACAAAGCTTCGGAATCCTTCCCTCCAAGGAGTAGCCTTCTAGGACGAACCTGTTTTTTTCTCCTAGCAGTCCATGATATATTCAATACTCTTCTCCAGCACCAAAGCTCAAAGGCATCAATTCTCCTTCTATCAGCCCTAATCACTGTCCAGCTCTCTGAAGCATAGCAAGTAATGGCAAAGACCATGGCCTGTATCAGGCACACCTTAATCTCCAGACTGACACTGCTGCTCCTCAGTACCTTGGAGAGGTCTCTGACAGCAGACTTTCCCAATGCAATTCGTCTTTTAATTTCCTGACTGCTGGTGCCAAGCGTGTTGACTGTGAAGTCAAGCAAACTAAAGCTATCAACAATCTCAATCTCTTCACCATCCATCATTTTGCTGCCCATCAGCCCAGTGGTGAGAATCTTTGTTTACTTGATGTTGAGCATCAATCTGTATTGAAGGCTGCAATCCTTGACCTTCTGCACCAAGCACTTCAGGTCCTCTTAGTTTCAGCAAGCAGGTTTGTATCATCTACGTAATGCAGATTGTTGATAAGTCTACCTTATATCCTGATGCCACATTTCTAATCATAGTGTCCAGCCTCCCAGATAATCTGTTTTGCATATTGATTGAAAAGATATGGAGATAGAACACATCCTTGATGCACACCCTTCTCAATTTTGAACCATGCAGTGTTTCCTTGCTCTGTTCTGGCAACTGACCCCTGGTCCAATATTAGTTTAGCATAAGCACAATCAAGTGTTCTGGGATTTCATTCCTCTCAAAGTCAACCACAGTTGGTTGTGATCCACAAAGTCGAATGCCTTTGTATAGTCAATGAGACACAGATAGACATTCTCTGGTATGCTCTGCTTTTAGCCAAGATCCATCTGACATTAGCTATATCCCTAGTGCCACAGCCTCTTCTAAATCCAGCCTGCACTTCAGGCAGTTCTTTGTTGATGTGTTGTTCTAGTCGTTTTTGGATGATCTTTAGCAGACTCTTGCTTGCATGTGATAGCAATGATATTGTTGGACAATTTCCACTCTCTGTTGGATCACCTTTTCTTAATATTGTGTATTCATAAATTGTATTCAACAGTTACTTCTATTTGTATTTCTTGGATTACTACTGATTTTATCTATTACCCATGAAACATTTCTTCTTTGAGGAGTATTTATTTATGTTTTATGGCTGGTTATTATTAAAGTAATTTGGGAATTTAGTTTTAATTTTGCCCCTCTTTATAATGAATATATATAGTTCCACTAATTGCTCTGCAGATGAATGATGAGTAATCTCCTCTCTTGTGAGTTACTGACTCTGAAAACCTATGAGAAGGTCAGCTAAGAGTCAGTTTTGACTCAACTGTATATAACAACATTTTGCATAACACAAAAGGATCTCTTTTTAGAATTAAAATATTAGAAAGGATTTAAAAAATCTTAAATATGTCCACAGAAAACCATAAACAAACCAAGATTAAGTGAAGTATTCTAGATTAGTAAATAAAATTTAAATTGTCTTTTACGTAAAGATATTTGTTAAATCAACGGAATTTGTGCATCAGTTTTTAACAATTGAGAGGTCCATTAAAAGACCCTCCATTGTTCTAGGTGTACAAAACATCATTTAGCAGTAAATCATAGACAATGAGTATAACGACATCTATACAGAAGATAGAAAAACCATAAAAAGAATACCAATATTATCCTTTTCTTAAAGATTAATATGTTGTTGTTGTTATGTGCCGTCGCGTCGTTTGCGACTCATAGCGACCCTATGCACAACAGCCCTAAACCCCGCTCTATCCTGCGCCAACCGCACTGTCTCTGACACACCCATCCCGATTATACTAAAGTGAAAAAGATCAACTGATTTCCTCTATGTTAGTGGCAGAACTAAAATGTAACTTCAGACGGTTGAAGTTTAGAGACTCTGCCACTATCGAATCCCCTACTTTCAATAGAGAAAATAAGGAAAAGAGCTTGTAAACAATTTGACCATAGTTAGTCCTAGACTGGTTTGTGATCTAAATTTTCTGCCACTGTTTGCTTGTTCCAAAAACCCAGAAGCCAAGAATTTAAAGTGGTTCTCTATTAATAGCATCATTCTAATAGTATTCTCAGGACTCTGACATGAACAAACTCAAACCTTCTACTGAGAAATGTACTGTCATGTTATTAGGTGCTGTTGAGTCAAATACAACTCATAGTGACACTCTGAACAACGGATCAGACTTTGCCCTAGCTTGTCCCATCTTTATCATTTTTGTTGCATGGACGTATACATGGAAAAAATGACTATGAATGCTACTGGTATGACAGAGAGTAGCTGAATATCTCACTGCTTCAGTCACTATGTCAATCCATCTCTTCAAAGGTTTTCTTTTAACTGACGCTCCACCTTCACAAGTATGATGTTGATATGCAAGGAATGGCTTCTCCACTCCAAGCAATGCAAAATGCCCAAAGTATGCAAAACAAAGTTTCTCTATACTTGTCTCATAGTTTATGTAGGTTTCACTTTTTCCAAGAAATATTTGTTAGTTCTTTTGGCAACCCAGGGGGCATTCAGTCCTCTTCATCTCTAAATATTTTCTCATGTAAAATCTAAGAAAACTAAGTCGTTTTCAATATAAAATAATCACCTAATATACAAGAAGACAAGACACTGTATGTGAACCATAAATAAAATAAAATAGTACAGGGCAGAATCACGCCTATTAATTTTCCTGACATTGAGATTATTGCATACTCACTATGTTTAATGTGTATCATGAAATACAAGGTTTGAAAATATAGGTACACAACTTTGAAAAATAAACATTAAATTTCTAGACATGCTCACTAATCAAAATAAAAAATTTAATGAACATGCTAGACAGTACCTCTAGTACAGATGGGAAAGAAATTAAAGAATTGGACTCGAGGAAATGAATGAGTTATGTCAAATGGGGCATTGAAAGGGATAAAGGGAATAGAGTATAAAGAACTGAGAGATGAATGACAGTTCCAGCAGACAGGAGGCAGAAGGTAATACTATAGTTGCAAAATCTCCTTAACTAATGAAAAACAGTTAAGTCACAGGTTCAAGAAGACTAATAAATAGCTAACATCAGGAACCACATAACTATAGGTATGTAGATAATTAAATAGTAATTATGAGATGTTAACTACACAGCTAAATTCCAATATCATTGTTGTTGCTGTTAAGTGCCGTCGAGTGGCAGGCGACTCATAGCGACCCTATTAAGGAGAGTCCTCAACTGTTGGGTGCCTTTCATCCTCTCTTCAGGTTCACAGGGTTTCCAGAGGCAAGCTATTATAGAAGTGGATGCCACTCCTCCTTCCAAAATTCCAATATTACTAAACATATAAAACAAAATCGACAAATTCCTAGAAAAACATAGCTTACTAAATTAAATGTGACTCAAGAGGAAAAAAGAAAATCTGAACAATCTTATCAAAGATTCTGAATTAACAGTAAAATCTTCCCAAATAAAATTCTAGGCCTAGTTTTAATTTTTTTTCCCTCTGGTTGTACACTTTAAGATAGTATTCAACTCCTGTGATCCTTAGTTTACTGATTTATGAAGAAATATTATCTACTTCATAAGCATTTCACTTGATACTACTAAAAAAGTATATAATCGGTCATAGTATTCTAAAATACTATGAAAATTATGAGTCACACAATTTTATCTAAAAAAAAAAGCCCCTAATTAAAAAAAAAGTAGACTATTTTAAAAATGCATTAAAGGGTCAACTTTTCATCTTAAGGCACATCTTTTATGTTCAACTAAATTAAAGTTCAAATTCCTCAGGGGGAAAATTAATCACAAAATCATACAATGGCAAATTAAGAATTCAGAAAGGAAAAAAGAATTCAGAAAAATGTGAAATGTACTTTTAAAAACACAGTCAATATTAAATGCTAAAAGATTATACTAAGAAAGTTATAAAATACCTTTTTTGTTTAGTATAATACAAATTTTTCTACTTCGAGGCAGTCTGTCAAGAGAGCAAAAGAACAAAAATAATTTTGCAGGATAAAGACAAAGAAGCATAACAGACACAGTAATTAGTAATATTTAATAATTTTTTCCTATGAAACACAATCTTCTAGAAATGTGTGCTTCAGAAAACATCTACTTAGATTCATTTGTTTTCTCTTTCACTTTTTACTGTTGTTTGGGCAAGGATTTACAGACCAAGGTAGCTTTCCACTCAACAATTTATATATATTTTCTAACATAACTAGGTTGTAATAAATGCAAAACCTTCCCTCCCATTTCCTCCCTGGATTCCCTCTCTCCACTTGTTCTCCCTCCTGGTCACTTCCTAACTCTTGAGTTTTGCTTATGGTTGGTTGATTTTTCTGAAGAATACATTTCCCCTCATTCCCCACAGTGTTGTTACTCATTTCATATTTACTACCTTTGAGTGGATTCTGTCTCACTGCAACTCTCTACCTGGTTTGTGAGGCTGAAATTCTCATGGGAGAAGGCTCACCCTTCAGTTAGCAGGTCAACTTACACTACACTCCCTAAGTGCCTTATTTACAGGTTTATCTATTGTTTACTTGCAAGTATATTCTCAGGGGTGGGATCTAGGCCTGGAATTGTGTCTGGGAAGAACAATAATATTAATTTTCCATGCATGCATTCATTCAACAAACATTAACATATATTTGGATTTGCTACTGTGAGGACAGGACATAGTCAAGCTACAACTACCCTATTATAGTCTTGGAAAGTAACAGAAGGACCAAAATAGAAAGGTCTATGAGTAGTACCAATGGCTAAGCTGTGCACTAATAGTGATTTGAACCTACCCAGAGGTCTCTTAGATGTCAAGCTTGGTGATCTACTTCTACAAGGACACAGAACTGAACACCCTATATAGTAATTTTTCTGTAAACACAAGAAGTTACCAACAGTAAATGGCAAACAGCAATACCCTCACTATCACCTCCAGAAAGAAGTATGCAGTGGGTATTATGCAAGTTCCTACAGGAGGTATACATAATACAGAAAGAAAAATCAGAGAAAGTTCCATGATGGAAATGACTCTGAGACTATAATTTAAAGAAACTAGTGTTAGCCATGGTCTTTGCAATCACCTGTTATGCATCAGAGAGTTGGACAATGACCAAGGAGGATAGAAGGAGAATTGATGCCTTTGAGCTGTGGTGCTGGAGAAGAGTATTGAGAATACCATGGACTGCTAGGAAAACAAACAGATTTGTCCTGGAGAGGGTTAAACCGGGTGGCTCCTTGGAGGCAAGGGTTCTGAGGCTCCGTCTAACTTACTTTGGACATGTTGTGAGGAGAGACCTGTCCTTAGAGAGGGACATCATGCTTGGGAGGGTGGAAGGACGGCGCAGGAGAGGAAGGCCCTCTATGAGGTGGACTGAATTCAGTGACTGGGATAATTGGGATGGGAGTGTCAGAGACAGTGCAATTGGCACAGGACAGAGCGGAGTTTAGGGCTGTTGTACATAGGGTCGCTATGAGTCGCAGGCGACTCGACGGCACATAACAACAACAACAACAACACAGTGTTAGCCATGGGAAATGGAGAAATAGCAAGGCCATTCTACAAGGGACCTTATTTAAATAGCATTCAGTTTATTACAAATATTTAGTATTGGCTTACCCTATTTCCCCCTTTTGTTTTTATCGTAATTATGTTATCATCTAGATGAGCATCCTTTATACACAAATAAAACAAATTAAACATAACAAACTCAAAGAAATACTTTCAAGAATCTCCATATGATCAGAAGGATTCACGTTGAATATTCCTTGAAAGTTTATTTTATTGTCCCATTTGCCAGAGTACTTGTCAAAACCATTTTCTCAAAAAGTTGCAAATAGAAATACCATTTGACCCAGCAATTCCACTACTGGGAATACACCCCAAAGAGACCATAACTGACATCCAAGCAGATATATGCACACCCATGTTTATTGCAGCTTTTTTCACAATAGCAAGGAGTTGGAAACAATCCAAGTGCCCATCAACAAATGAATGGATAGAGAAGCTGTGGTATATTCACATAACGGAATACTATGCTGCATTGAAAAACAAGGAACTCATGCAGTATTATTCAAAATGGGTGACTCTGGAAGACATTAGGCTGAGTGAAGTATCTCAGTCACAAAAGGACAAAGACTGCATGGTGCCACTGTTGTAAAACAGGACTGACCTGCAGTTTTGGGAGAGACGTTCTTTGTTTTCTAAGGTAAAATCAAAGATAAATTCATTAGAAAAGTCTCAGATATCCACCTATTTTCACAATAGTGGTCTAGGTAGTGTTAGTCCTTATGTGACTGAGTTCTTTCACTCAGCATAATGGTCTCTGGATTCTCCCATGTATTACAGTATTTTTTTTTTCTTTATTTTTTTTTCTTTTTTTTTTTTGTATTACAGTATTTTATGAATGGTTCCTTAGTGCTACATAGTATTCTATTTTATGACTGTATCAGTTTCTCAATCCATTCATTTGTTGATGGGTATTTGTGATGTTTCCATTTTCTTTCTCTTGTGAATAACACTGCTATGAACACAGGTGTTTATATTATCTCTGTTTATGTATCAGTTTTGATTTCCTTCAAAGATATTCTTAGCAGTGGAATTTCTGGGTCAGATTTTTTAGGAAATAAACTGAAGGAGGAATATAAGGAGAGTAGTGGGCAAAAGGAGGGAGTAGGTGAAGGAATGGGAAATGTTCAATGGGGACTTAAAAAGATGCAGTGATAATAGTCAGAGATTTAACAATAATTATATAAAATATAAGGCATATGCAAAATTGGATAAAACAATTTATTGGCTATGCATCATGTAAAAGAGTAATTATATGCAAAATAATAAAAATATGGAGGATAAAAAAAGATACATCTCAGAGACTGAGATGCGTTATTTCTCCAAAAGTAAAAATGTGGAGAAATGCCCACTTAGCTTAAATGGCATGACTTCTATACCACTTTCAAATTATTCTTCTAACTCTGGAAAACAGGGGTCAAAAAGTCAGTTCTGAGTCATGCTGAACTCATGTATGAAACAGCAGAACTATGTTCCATCAAGGTTTCAAAGACTGATTTTTTCTAAAGTTAGTCATCATTCTTTTCTTTCAAGGTAACTATGGTGGCCTAGTCGGTAAGGTATTGCACTGCCAAGTCAACCAGCTGCTCCATCGGTGAAAGACAGGCAATCTTCTCTGTTGCCATTTACAGTCTCTGAAAATCTGTTGTTTTAGCGATGAGTCAGTTTTGAAGCAATGGTACATAGCAATAATAACAAACACCTCTGGGTGGACTTAAACCTCAATGTTTGATAAGCAGTCAAGTGTATCAATAATTTAATAATTTATACTACTCAGGAACTCCAGTTCTGGCAGAAATATACTTTTGAGATGTACTTTTAGCTAAAATAAATGAAAGCATAAAAATGTTTATACTGTTTTCAGTATAAACTGGCCGTTAGAACTTAGAAGAACAGATGATAAGATGGGAAATGTGGGTATTCTTTGGTCCAGAACAAAGAAAGGGCACATGTGTAAATTCTGAGGTTAGCTTTCCAAGCTATGATACCATGCACAAATGTGCAACTTCAGTGAGTGTCAAGTGCCAGAATGGCAACAGATCATACAGTTCACGGAAAAGCGTCCATGAGGTAAAAGCCAGTGTTCAAGGTTTTCCTCTAAGGAGGGCTTAGTTTCTGAGAGTGTTTCTTAACACTACCACTCCATCTGAACTCTTCTATGAAGAACTACATTAAATAGTGAAATATTTTCTAGGCTGCAAGATTTTTAACTCCCAGTAATTTTGATCTCTGTTAGAAATATAACCCTATTATTAGAGATATATGTTACACAGATGAGAAAAAAGACACTGATGGAAAACTAAGTCATACAAACAAAGATCAAGCAGTAAGTAGCAACACAGCTGGGGTTGTGTTTAGCTTTGGTAAAATAAAGAAAAATATAATACAAGTGGGTAACACACATTTTACCTTCCACATGCTGCTTACATGGAGATCTGAAGAATTTATTTTAAGGCTATGTTTGAATTCTCCCAGAATAAGAAATATTTTCTTACAGGCAATTTATATTCTGATTAAATGTTTCCATCTTTCTTTCCTTACGGAGCTGGAATGTTCTAATCCTGTACAACATATAATAAATTACGCTTTTCAGAGTCTCTTTTGTATACTTTTTTGGTCATAACAAAGAGCTAAAAAAAATAAAATACATTCAATCCACCAATGAGCAGAGACAGAGCTTCTAGTACTGCCAGTATAAGCCTCTGTAAGCCTTCTACTGCCCCTACAAATATACTAAACAAACAATCCAAATTTATAGATACCTGTAGCTGAATGAAAAGGGTGATTTAATTCTGATCCTTAAAATAAATGTTAAATAAAACTGAAAATTATATTCAACTGAGAAATATTACATTAAACTTCTATGTACTGTTCACAAACTGAAAGAAATGATATTTGTTCTTTGCCAGACTGACTGACCTGGTCTGCTATCCTATCATTACCACAATTATCTGAGTAACAGAACAAACTACTTTTTCCAATCTCTGCTTCTTCTCTCAAACAGGGAGTTATAAGAACTCCACTGGGTTGTACTAAGGGAGAAAACAAACTCAGTGTACCTGGCAAATATAGTGGCACTACAGAAAATGTAGGCCAAAGGGATGAAAAGAGATTAGGAAGCCTATCTGGGCCAGTAGCTTTGAGGTTCGGCTGAAGAAGGGTGGATAAAGATGCATTAGAACAGCTAAAGTGACATCAAGAATATGTACGTGACTTAGATAGGCAAGTGAAGCAGTTGATTTTATGTTGTCCATCAAGTCGGAACCAGCCCATAGCTGACCCCCCGCCCCCAGCTGTTTTTTAGAGGCAGCAAACTGCATGGGAAGAGACTGCCCATCTTTCTCCCATGGAGCAGCTGGCAGATTCAAACTTCATGCCTCTGGGTTGACAGCATAGTTTTAAAGTCTTTAATTTACAATAAAATAGTATTATTTTCTTCGAACCCCTTAACAGCCTTCTCCATGCTTTTGTGTAAGTCAGAATAACTTAAAAATAGAATGCTAACTTTAAAAATATCTTAAAAGTAAAGTCAAAGACATCATGGATGAAAAATCAACATGGAAACAAAGATTTAAAGACACAAACTGTGATTATTACTATTAAGATAAAAATCCTTTTCTTATTTAGGTACATTCTTAAATTGAGGACTGAGTCAGATTATATTTTACAAAGATTTTATATATATTTTCCTCCCACTGAGAAGTGAGTTCTATGATCTATTCCTTGGAATACAGGCACAAGCCTCTGACTGTTCTGACAGAATAACGCAAAGGTGGTGGTGTTATGTGACTTTGGAATCTAAGTTGTAATAAGGAGAAGGCCCTTACCACTTGGTTTCATTATTCTTGATAATAAATCAAGAGGAACTGGTCACCATACTATGAGGAAACTCAAACTAGATCATGAGAAGCAAGCATATACAGAATCTCCTAGAGAGAAATTAAGCTTCCCTCCCAGTCAACATCCAGAACAATGATATGCAAGACACATGTAAAAAGTTTATTCATAAAAACTTTCATACACCATATTTTCCCAGAAGCTTAATCGGACTTCTCAGGATGTATTTGGGGGCTTTGTCTACTAGATTTTAGTCAATTTATAACATAGTTTCCCAACTGTTTAAACTCTTTGAGGGTAAGAACTGTTCTTACTCAATAGTGCATATTCACAATGAAACAGTTATCTAATAATCAAAATGTCAGTTGGACTAATGATTGCATGAGGGAATGAATGCTTTTTTCCACCCCTACCATGGATTGAAAAGAAAGATCATGGAAAACCGACGAACCTGGATGTTCAAAAACTGTTGACCAAACATACACATATGTTAGCGACCATTCAAATTCACCTTTCTCAATTCGGAACACCCAAAATAAACCAAGGACAACAAACTGATAGATTTCATTATTCCTTCTCTCTTCACCCCCTGGAGCTGCTGGTGTATTCAAACCAAAAGGAGTCTCACCTTAAGGCCAGCACTCCACCCCCTTATGGACTAGATCACTAGGTGCTCCATAAACACTGTTCCAAGTGTACTGCAAACCTTCACATAACCTGCACTTTTTTCTGTGTTTCTTGTTTCACACCACTATATACAAACAAGAAAACAGGAGTGGGAATAATTTTGTGGGATTACATATACATAGCTGGATTAATTTATTAGCGTGGTTTACGCTTACTAACATACTGCCTCTATTACACAGTTCCATGTTTTTGCTGTTGTTAGGTGCCATCGAATCAATTACAAATCACAGCAACCCCATGAACAATAGAGTTAAACTCTGCCCTATCCTGAACCATCCCTACAACTTGTCATGCTCACGTCCACTGTAGCAGGTATTATATCAACCCATCTTCTTGTGCCATCAAGACAAGTATGACGAACAATGACCCTATGAACTGATCTTCACCCTCTCCTCTAGCCCTCTGCAAAATCATTTTGTCAATCCATGTAGTTGAGGGTCTTCCTCTCTTTAGCCAACCTTCCACCTTTTAAAGTATAGTGTAACATGCTTAAAACATGTGAAATGAATCTTGCCTCCAAGAAGCACTCTGGCTGCACTTTCTCCAAGATGTATTTTCTTCTTTTGGAAGTTCATGTGATATTCAGTATTCTTCTCCAACATCCAGCTCAAAGACAATTCTTCTTGTCTCTGTATGCACTCTCAAACTCTCAGATGCACAGTTTCTCGGACTGAACATACCATGGCCTGAATCAAGCACACCTTTGTTCTGAAATTGACATCACGGCTCCTCAATAATTTGGAGAAGTCCCCAACTGCAGACTTTCTCAGTGCAATGTATCTCCTGATCTCCTGACTGCTGGTACAAAACGGAATGAATATGAGTGAAATCAGTGACAATTTCAGTCTTTTCTGTATCGATCATGATGTTGTCTACTGGCTCAGTGGTAAGAATTTTTATTTTCTTGATGCTGAGAGGTAATCCAAATTGAAGGCTGCATTCTTAGATCTTCTGCAGCAAGTGCTTCAAGTCCTCCTCACTTTCAGCAAGCAAGGTTGTGTCATCTACTTAACACAGGTTATTGAGTCTTCCCTCGATTCTGATGCCACATTCTTCTACAGCTATTTAAAGAGTTCAGCTCGAATTATTTGCTCAGCCTATTATTACATGCCAGTGAGTCACCCTCGACTCACAGCGACCCTATGTACAATATAACTCTGAACCCTGCTCTATCCTGAATTGGTCTCACTAACGCCAACACACTCAATCCCACTCTCCCAGTTATGTCAATCCATCTCGTCCAGAGTCTTCCCCTCTTGTGCTGTCCCCTCCACCCTTCCAAGCATGATGACCTTCTCCAAGGACTGGTCTCTCCTGGCCACATGCCCAAAGTATGTGAGCCAGAGCTTCGAATGCTGTCCCTCTACCCTTCCAAGCATGATGTCCTTCTCCAAGGACTGGTCTCTCCTAGCCACATGCCCAAGAATGTGAGACAGTGCTTCAAAATCCTTGTCTCCAAGGAGAAACTTGTTTTCACTGTCTCCAACGCAAACCCATTTGTTCTCCTGGTGATTCAAAGTATGTTCAAGACTCTTCTCCAGCACTACTACTCAAAGGCATAAATTTTTCTCTAATCCTCAGTGTCTACCTCTCTGACATATAGCAGATCATGGCCTGGATCAGTTGCACCTTAGTCTCTGGAATGACATCATTACTCTATTTAGCACTTTGAGAGATACCTCATAGCAGACTCCCCCAATGCAAGTAGTCTTTTGATTCCCTGATTGCTGTTGCCAAAAATGTTGATTCTGGAGCTGAGCAAGCCGACACTGTTGATAACCTCAATTTCTTCTCCATCCATCATGGTGCTGCTAATTGGCCCAGTGGTAAGGATTTTGGTCTTCTTGATGTTAAGCTTCAATTCATATTGAAGACAACAGTCCTTGACTTTCTGCAACAAGCACTTGCAAACAAGGTTGTATCATCTGCATAATGTAGACTGTTGATGTTGATGAATCTTCCTCTAATCCTGATCCCACACTCCTCTGCATAAAGTCTATCCTTTTGAATGATCTCTTCCATGTACAGATTGATATTTTTGCTCAGTGTACAGACTGAATAAGTATGAAGAGATGATACAATCTGGATGCAGACCCTTCTTAATTTTAAACCACGTAGTGATCCCCTGTTCTGTTTGCACAACAGCCTCTTGGTCTAGGGAAAAGTTTTTCAGAAGCACAATTAAGTGTTCTCTGATTTCTATTCTTCTCAATATTGCAAATAGGGGTGTTAAAAAGCAAGTAACATCTGTCCTTATGCTTGATATTTGCAACTCAGCAAAAGGAAGTTCTGATTCTAAGAAACCTGTGAACTAAAATGGTTCAGGGTCAGGAGAATCAGGCTCAAATTTTGGTCATCTGACTCAGTAGCTGGAATTTCTATTATCTTTGACATGAAGTAGTATGCTACTTTAATGGCAAGGTTTTGAAACATCACACTGCTAACATTTCAGACTAATACTTTGCTGTTGTACTGTGCACTGTAGGAAGTTCAGCAGTATCCTTGACCTCTATCCATTAGATGCCAGAAGCATCTTCCCAGTTTGACAATCAACAATGTTTCCAGAATTTGTCAAATGTTCCATGAAGGGCAGTCTCACCCACTATTGAGAACTGTGCAAAAGTAATGAAGAACAAGAATTTATTATCGTTTTCTTAGTTCAGTAATTCAATGGCAAATTTTCCCCAGAACTCCTAACAAATTACTAGGTTAATGATTTAGTTTTATGTGTCATTTCATTTGTTCATTGCTTTTTTGTAATTTGGTTTTAAATAGTCTAACATATACCAAAGGAAGAAAGAAAATGGAAAAGTTAAGTGTTAAACTGGTTGTACAATTGTTCTTAAGTAATTAGAAATTTATAATGTTGCTATTTTAATTCTTAGCAGTATTTAAACTGTTTTTCCAACAGTCACTTTTTAAAAAGAAAACCAAATACACTGAATCGATTCTAACTCATTGCAATTCGTTTCTAAGGTTGTACATTCTTAGGACAGGAGACTATCTTTTTCACATGAAGTGGATGGTGGATTCAGATTGTTCATCTTTTGGCTGGCATTATACCACCAGGGATCCTTTTAAGAAAAACCCCAAAAATCTTGCTATTAAATAGATTCTGACTATTGTGGCTGATGCTAGGTGTCAAGCTTTTAAAGCATCATGAGTGGATTCTGCCACTCTTTCTCCAGGGGATTAGCTGGAAATTCCTATTGCTGACCTTCCAGTGAGCAGCCCAACAGTGAAACAAATCATGTCAACAGAGCTCCTTTTACGAGGGAACAACAAAAACAAAACAACCTCATTGCCTGTAGGAATCAATTCCTAGCTGATCCTGAAGTAGGTTTTCAGAGGCCATAAACTTCTCCAGCAGCAACCTCTCATCTTTCTCCCATGGAGCAGATGGATTAACCATGTGCCTTTACACTGACAGAAAAACTCGCTTTTGAGGACAAAAAAGAGTACCAAGAGTACTATTTTCCCAAGCATAAGACAAAAAAAGTAACTTTATAATTTAGAGATTCCAACCTATACTTTACATTTCAAAACATAACACATTTGAACCTGTTTCTTTCAGAGATATTTTTGTTGGATGGTTTGTTTTGAAGTCAATTTAAGTACCAAAAATACCCTGAAAGAGGCTAACTCATAGTAATGGAATTATGTTTACTATAGATATTGTGTAGAGAAGTATGTAACGTTCAGAAGTAATTTCTATTTGCACCATAGTGCTCTCATAATACTTTATAAATATTAAATTTAATATTTTAATGTAGCCACCCTTAAGAAAGAAGGCATTTTTAGTTGGTAAAATTACATACATATAAGAACTTTTTATATGGGGTCAATACGGTTTTTAAGAGACATAAACGCAGGTTATATACATGGATTTCACCTGATGGTATGCATAGGAATTAGACTGATTACATATGCAGAAAGAACTGCGGCAGAAGTTCAATATCAGCTGTGAAAACTAGGCCAGGAGCTGACTGTGGAACAGACCACCAACTACTCATATGCAAGTTCAAGCTTAAGCTGAGGAAAATTAAACTAAGACCACGGGAACCAAAATATGACTTCGAGTTTATCCCACCTGAATTTCAGACAGAGCTCAGGAACAGGTTTGAGGTCTTGAACACTAATGAGCGAAGACCAGATGAGTTGTGGGAGGATATCAAGGGTATCATCCAGGAAGAGTGAAAATGGTCACTGCAAAGACAGAAGAGGAAAAGAAGACCAAAATGGATGTGAGAAGAGACTCTGAAAATTGCACTGGAGTGCAGAGAAGCCAAAGCAGAGGGAAGAATTCAAGATACTAAAGAGTTGAAAAGAAGATTTCAAAAGGCAGCAGGAGACGACAAGGTAAAATATTACAATGAAATGTGCAAAGAGTTGGAGTCAGAAAATCAAAAGGGCCGAACTCGCTCAGCATTTCTTAAGCTCAAGGAACAGAAAACAAATTCAAACCTCACGTTGCTATAAACAAGGATGCTTTCGGCAGAATATTAAATGATCCAGGAAGTATTAGAAGACAGAAAGAATATACTGAGTCACTGTATCGGAAAGAATTGGCAGACATAGAAGAATTTCATGAAACAACATACGAGCAAGAGCCTATGATGATGAAGGAAGAAGTTGAAGCTGCTTTGAAGGAAATAGCAAAAATAAGGCCCCAGTAATGAATGCTATACCAATTGACATATTTCAGCTAACAGATGTTGCTCTGGACGTGCTCACCAAGTTGTGCCAAGAAATCTGGAGAACAACAACCTGACCAACTGACTGGAGGAGATCTATATTTGTTCCCATCCCCAACAAGGGTGACCCAACCGAGTGTGGAAACTATAGAACAATCTCATTAATTTCACATGCAAGCAAGATTCTACTGAAGTTTATTCAAAAACGACTGGAACAACACATCAGCAGAGAATTGCCAGAAGTCCAGGCTGGGTTTAGAAGGGGTCGTGGTACTAGGGATATTGTAGCTGACGTCAGATGGATCTTAGCTGAAAGCAGGGAATGCCAGAGGAATGTATATCTTTGCTTCATTGACTATGCAAGGGCGTTTGACTGTGTGGATCATAACAAACTGTGGCTGCCTCTGAGAAAAATGGGAATCCCAGAACACTTGATCGTGCTAATGAGAAACCTGTACTTGGACCAAGAGGTAGTCGTCAGAACAGAGCAAGGAAACACTGCACAGTTCAAATTTGGGAAAGCGTACACCAGGAATACATCCTATCTCCATACCTTTTCAACTTGTATGTAAAACAGATTATCTGGGAGGCTGGGCTCTATGAGGAGAAATGTGGGGTCAAGGTTGGTGAAGCTCTATCAACAATCTGCGTTATGCAGATGACACAACCCTGCTTGCTAAAAGTGAGGAGAACCTGAAGCACTTGCTGCAGAGGGTCAAGGATTGCAGCCTCCAATACGGATTGAGGCTCAATGTCAAGAAGACAAAGATTCTCACCACTGGACCAACTGGCAGCATCAGGATGGATCGTGAAGAGACTGAGATTGTTCACAGCTTTAGTTTGCTTGGCTCCACAGTCAACACTCTCGGCACCAGCAGCTAGGAAATTAGAAGAAGTATTGCCATGGGAAAGTCTGCTGTTAGGGGGACCTCTCCAAAGTACTGAAGAGCAATGGTGTCTCTCTGGAGACAAAGGTGCACCTGATACAGGCCATGGTCTTTGCAATCACTTGTTATGCATCAGAGAGTTGGACAATGACTATGGAGGATAGAAGGAGAATTGATGCCTTTGAGCTGTGGTACTGGAGAAGAGTATTGAGCGTACCATGGACTGCAAGGAAAACAAACAGATTCATCCTGGAAAGGGTCAAATCGGGCTGCTCCTTGGAGGCAAGGATTCTAAAGCTCCGTCTGACATACTCTGGACATGTAGCAAGGAGGGATAGGTCCTTGGAGAGGGACATCATGCTTGGTAGGGTGGAGGGCCAGCACAGAAGGGGAAGGACCCCCATGAGGTGGATTGATTCAGTGATTGGGTTAATTGGGATGGGTGTGTTGGAGATGGTGCGACTGGCACAGGACAGAGCAGAGTTTAGGGCTGTCATACATAGGGTCGCTATGAGTCGCAAGAGACTCGACGGCACATAACAACAACATATGGGGTCAAATTGATAACAGTAATTAAAATGTTAGGTAGGCCTCTTAGGGGAAAGCCAACTTATGATGATAAAAAGAGGACTATCTGAGAAACTGAGGGAGCTAACTCAGAGCGAGAAAAGTCAGAGAAAGCTAAGTCAGAGGAAACTAAGTCAGAGGGAGCTAACTCAAGGATTTCTTGTGGCTTAGTGGTAGGAGTTATACTTGCAATCAAAAGCCACAGAGTGTGAATTCACCAGCTGATCTAGAGGAGAAAGATAAGTAATCAATTTGGGTATTATTTACTGCCTCTCAAAACCTGCTAGTTCAGATATGAGTCGATTCCAACTCAAAGAGACATAACAACTACTCAAAAAAGGATGAGCAATTATAAGAATGCAATCAAAGGCATTAAATAGTATATGTAGAAATGTTTGATTAAATAAAATTTAATGGGAAATCTTTGAGAAAAAGGAGATTTATTATATAACAGCATTAGAACAGCACTTTGTAAGGCAAAAAATATATACACTCACTATATACAAAGACATAAATTAATTTTAAGCATCTGAAAATGAAGTCATAAAGTATCTTAACTCCTCTTACTATATTAATACAGCACCTTAATACTAAATAAGTATACTTTTAATTGCACATTAAAGGGTTTAAACAATGCAACCAATAATACAGCAAGTGGTAAAGATGAATTATCAAGTAGATTTATATTTTGTATTTATATCCAAATCTAATGTAGAAATAAGACAAAAAAATCCCCAAAATTAAACTCACTGTTGTTGATTCAACTCAGAGTAACCCTTTATGAGCTTGACTGTGTCAGAGACTGTAAGAATGGCACAGAATACGAGAGGGTACAGATCTGTTGTTCATAGAGTCGCTGAGAATTGTATTCAATCCACAGCACTTAACAAAAACAAGCCACCAAAGCTCTCTTATAACAGGGTAAAAAAGGTAACAGTTTGCAAGGCAGTAATCTTTATGAAGGATGTTCCATACTCTTCTCTGACTCAGAAAACTAGAGGGTCAGCAAAGGAAAGGAAGACGCTTTACCAAGTGGATTGACATGGTGATGCCACAATGGGCTCTAGTGTGTCAGGAGGTGTGAGGGTGCCACAGGATAGGACAGGGTTCAGGTCTGGTGTTCATGGGATTGCTATGGGTTGTACGTGACTTGATGGCACTGAACAACAACAACAATCTTTATGAAGGTAAATACTATCACATCCTTCTCCCAGAAAGCAGTAGATAATTTTCTATCAGTGATTTTTTTGTTAGCAGCTGAGTATTTAAACACTTCAACCAGGGATCCTTAATGTAAGGAAGGAGTTTTAATTTCTAAAGCATCAGAATAAAGAAAAATGAGTTCACTTTCAATTACTTTTTAAAATGCTTAGTATTTCCTGTGTTCTTTTAAAAACTGAAAAATAAACACTTCTCTAACAAACCACATTTTTCAAACTATTAAAGGGTTGCTGATTCCATATTGTTTAAATTTAGGTAGGCCTCTTAGGGGAAAAAAATGTATGTTAGTAAGAGAAGACTAACTCAGAAACTCGGGGAGCTAACAACACCGGGAGCTACATCACGGAGCTATCAAGTGATTAGGTATATGCTGGGGAAATGTCAATATTTCAATTACAGAGTTAACAAAAAGCATTCACTCATCACTTTCCTATTTAGCCCCTTGGTATTTATACGTTGCATGTTTCCCCAAAAAGAGAAAAGTCAATAGTTCAAATTCAACAGGTGTTTCACTGGAAAAAATCTGGAAGTCTCCTCCTTTAAAAATGTACTGTCTTGGAAACACACTGAGGGTCCCCAGGACTTGGAATGAACACAGAAGCAGTGAATTGTGTATTAACTTTCAGTAATGTATTGCTGATAGAAAACTGCAGGGAAATTGTATTATGAATCCTACCTCCCTGGCATAACCCCTATGGAAACATAGCCACATTCCTTATCTCACTGTCTGAGTAGGAAATACAGGTTTATATAGTAGTTTTAATACTCTCATCTATCTATCTAGGAGCTAGGATGGCAAAAATTATTTTCTCCCTTTTTCAAAATGTTTAAATTGATTATTAGAACTCTAAATATGCTACATTTTAAAATATTCTCTTCCAGATAAAAAACTCTAGTAGGGTCTGTTTTGTGTGCCTCATAACAAAACATCAATATCTCAAAATATCAATGAAAATTCCTTCTTGGACTCCAATTTTTTAACTACATTATGAATGCTCACACCACTAAAAATATTAGATATTACTTAATGATTAATGAAAATGGCAGTAGGAAAAAAATATTTCAAGATAGATAAAATACAAGATAATGTAATTCTTTAAGTATGGTAACGTTCCTGAACAAATCTTTGGTGTAGAGCATTGGGATACATATTGAGACCTCTCTTAAAATTCTCCTCTAAAGTTCTGTAGGCAATACTAGACAAGACTAATACCTAGAATGTGAATACCATTCTCTGATTGAGGTTTGTGTGCAATTTATGATAAAAATTTAAATACTTTTGGAACAGGTGGTCTCAAGTAGACTCAGAGACATTATAAAAATTCTTACATATTGGGACAACTTTAATGAAAAAGTAATTTTGGAAGTTGTGTTTTAAGATATTAAAGTAGCTGGCTACTGCAAATGATACTGCTTTCTTAGTTTTCATTTCTGTGTTTTGTTATTGCTAATGAATCTCACTGACTTGTGTATAATGATCTGTATCCTGCCACTCTACTAAATTGGTCTACTAGCTCTAACAGTTGTTTTGTTGTTGTTGTTGTTGAGCCCATGGGATTTTCCGGGTACACAATAACGTAACCTGCATTTAATGACAGTTTCATCATTTCTCGGCCATTCTGGATGACTTTTATTTCCTTCTCTTGTCATATTGCTCCAGCAAGCATTTCCAATACAATATTGACTGGAAGTAGTGACAATGGGCATCCTTGTCTGGTTCCTGTTTGGAAGGAAGACAAATTAGGACCAAGCTTAGAAGGCCTAAGTCATGGTATAAAAAGGCTGACAAGTACAGCCAGGACTGAAAAGAAAATCTACTGAGTGGAAAAAAAAGACTTTGACAATGCCATTTCAGACAAGGGTCTCATATCAAAAGTTTACAGAACCTTACAGGGCCTCCATAGGAAAAAGACTGATAATACAATTGCAAAATGAGGGAAAAAAGTTTACAGAACCCTACAGGGCCTCCACAGGAAAAAGACTGATAACACAATTGCAAAATGAGGGGGAAAATCATGGACAGAATTTTCATAAAGGAAGATGGACAGATGGCTAACACATGAAGAAATGCTCAAAATCACTGGTAATAGGAGAGATGTAAATCAAAACCACAATGAGATACCATTGCACCTCAGTAGCACAGGCAAAGTTTAACATGACAGCAAATAATAAATGTTGGAGAGGATGTGAAGAGATAAGAACTCTTAAACACTGTTGGCAGGATTGTAAAATAATACAACAGCTCCGGCAGCCAGTCAGTACATCCTCAGAAAGTCGAACACAGAAATTCCTCAAGATCTAGCTATTCATTCTATGGCTTAGAACATACACCAAGAAAATGAGAACTAAGGCACAAATGGGGATTTGTACACCAGTGTTTATAGCAGCACTATAAGAGAACTTGGAAACAACCCAAATGCCCAGTAACAACCAAATGGACTGAGAAACTACAGAACATTCTTACAATGGAATACTAGACAGCATGCAGGACCAAGGATTTTGAAAATCACTACATAACTTGGGAGGGACTGGAGAGCACTATGCTAAGTAAACTAACTCAGTCCCATAAGGACAAACACTGTATAATACCTATGGTGGAAATAGAAAGATAACTTTTAAAACATGTAAGAAGATCTAAGTGGGAGAAAGTAGGCAGGGGGATAAATCACAGGGTGGTACAAAATGGTAGAGGGAGGAATAGGTAAAGTAAATGAGAAAGATCCAGTGTAAAAAAAAACAATGTATACAAACTTTGTAAGCAAACCAATAAAAAAAAAAAATAAAAAGTCTATACAATGTATAAAAAATAAAGCTCACATAATGTCATCAGAAAAAAAAGATATTAAACCAGTTAAATATGATATCCTCAATTCACAGAATTAGCTCTGAAAACTCTCATTACAACTGGATGTTTAAAATTTTGCACTTGTAATAGTAAAGAATATATTGCTAAATAAATAAAGTCCTACACAGGACAAAAACAACAATCATATCACATTTTAAATATGATGTGATTCAAAATGTAAAAATGAAAACAGATAATTTTGACAATTAGCCCAAAGAAATATCTACATCAGTTATTCTTTAGTACAGTCTCGGAATCAAGCTTGCATATAAAACCAGACTGTGGCACTCCTACCCCTAGGGTTTGAAGTAACAGGCTTGAAGCAGGACCTTACAATTAGTTTTTCTAATGCGTAACAGAAAAAGATGCTTTTGGTAAAGGATTGTAATTTCATAATGAGAACAACTACTATTGAAAATATGCAGTATAAAAATATACATGGATGAACAAACATTTACCTAGGAATTTTCTTTTTATGGCTATGTAGATACATATGAATCTAAAGATGTTTTTGTATATATACATATATATATAAAATTATATATAAAGTTACATACATAATTTTGTATATATATACACATACACACATATATGAATATATATATGAAATAAAACACATAGGTGGCAAAGTTATTGATACTCTTTAGACATAAGAAAACATCGAGCGAGACAGATTTTTCTAGGTTAGAAGGTTTAAGACAGCAATCTTGTGGTTGCTGTTTTTATGTGCCATTGAGTTGCCTGTGACTCATTGTGACCCTAAGTAAAACAGCCCTAAACCCTACTCTATCTTATGCTAATCTTATTGTGTCTGATACACCTACCGCCACTACCCTAGCCACTGAATCAATCCATTTCATCAAAAATTTCCTCTCCTTCATCATCCCTCCACCCTCCCAAGCATGATGCCTTTCTCCAAGGAATAATCCCGCCTTGCAACATGTCCAAAGAATGTCAGAGGAAGCTTCAGAATTCTTGCCTCCAAGGAGCAGCCTGGTTTCATCCTCTCTAGGACGAACTTGTTTGTTCACCTAGGAGTCCATGGTATATTCAATACTCTTCTCCAGCACCACAGCTCAAAGGTATCAATTATTCTATCATCCCTAGTCATTGTCCAGCTTACTGATGCATGGCAAGTAATTGCAAATACCATGGCCTGTATCACGTGCACATTAGTCTCCAGACTGACATCATTGCTCTTCAGTACTTTGGAGAGGTCTCTGACAGCAGATTTTCCAAGTTCAATTGGTCTTTTCATTTCCTGGCTGCTGGTACCATGAGTGTTGCTTGTAGAGCCAAGCAGACTGAAGCTGTTGACAATTTCAATTTCTTCACCATCCATAATGATGTCGACAATAGGCCCAATGGTGAAAATTTTTGTTTTAGTGATGTTGAGCTTCAATCCATACTGAAGGCTGCAGTCCTTGACTTTCTGCAGCAAGTACTTCAGGTCCTTCTCGGTTTCAGCAATCAGGGTGTGTCAGCTATATAATGCAAACTGTTGATGAGTCTATCTCCAATCCTGATGCCACATTTCTCCTCATAGAGCCCAGCCTCCCTGATAATCTGCTCTGCATATAGATTGAAAAGTTATGGAGATAGGACACATCCTTGACGCACACCCTTCCCCGTTTTGAACCATGCAGTGTTTCCTTCCTCTGTTCTGATGACTGCCTCCTGGTCCAAGTATAGGTTTCCCATAAGCACAATCAAGTGTTCTGGGATTCCTATTCTTCTCAGAGTCAGCCACAGTTTGTGGTGATCTATGCAGTCAAATGCCTTTGCAAAATCAATGAAACACAGATAGACATTACTCTAGTACACTCTGCTTTCGGCAAAGATCCATGTGACATTAGCTATAATATCCCTAGTACCACAGCCTCTTCTAAACCCAGTCGCATTTCAGGCAGTTGACTGTTTCAGTCATTTTTGGATAATCTTCAGGATAATCTTGTTTGCATGTGATATCAATGATACTGTTTGATAGTTTCCACACGGTGTTGGATTACCTTTCTTTGGAATGTGAACAAACATAGATCTCTTCCAGTTATTTGTCTAGGTGGTTGTCCTCCAGATTTCTTGGCACATTTCAGTGAGCATATCCTCGGCAGCATCTGTTTGTTGAAATATGTCAACTGGTATGCCATCAATTCCTGGGGCCTTGATTTTTGCCAATTCTTTCAGAGAAGCCTGAACTTTTTCCTTCATCACCACAGGCTCTTATTCATATATTGTTGCATGAAATTGTTCTGTGTCCACCAATTACTTTTGGTACAATGACTCTGTATACTCTTTGCATCTTCTTTCAATGCTTCCTGGATCATTTTACATTCTACCCAAAGCACCCTAAGTACTGCAACTTGAGGATTGAATTTGTTCTTTAGTACCTTCAGCTTACGAAATGCAGAGCAAGTTCAGCCCTTTTGATTTTCTGACTCCAGCTATCCATACATTTTCTTGCAATAATTTTGTCTTCCTGCACTTAACTGACAGTAACACAATACTTTGTCAGTTATAGAACAGTGCCATGTATCTTCAGACCAGAAGAATTAGTACCAGCTACCACTATAGATTATTCTGATTTAGAGGCAGAAAAGTGAATCTCTAAAGAATAAGAACAAAGTGCAACAGAACTTCAGTTCTTCAAAAGTCATACCTTAATACACTGGTGTAATCTAGAAGAATCAGGTTAGCATCCTAATAAATAAACAAAACTTAGACCAATGTGATCTTTTAACTAAATTACAAAATCACTTATAAAATAAAAATTGTCACAGGTGAGCACGATCTCTTTCAAAATATTACTTATAGGAGATCAAACAGTCAAAATGTTTATCACAGTAAAGGTGAGAAGGTAAGGAGGCAGGGAAACCAGAACACCTGAAACCGTGTGCCTAAAATGGAAAAGAGAGAATGATGATACAGAATATATATGTAGTCGGTATCTCTGGATAGAAGACATAGTAATTGTGACATGAGAACCTATTTTTTTCGGTAAACTTTTAACTTCGTTCTAATCTTCTAGTTGCTCTGTGAAGAAAAATGATAGGCAATGTCCTCCTTTGCGGGGATTTACAGCCTCTGAAGACACACTGCAGTATCAGTTTTGAGTTGTTGCTGCCTCAATGGCAATGAGTAAAAGTGTCTTCTTTAAGCTGAATAACTCATTATATTTTCTAGATACAATTCATCCATTTATTCATACAACTCTTTCCATGACAAGGTCTGTTTAAGGTTCTGGAAATAAAGGAGACAGGATAGATAAAATTCATGCTTGCTAAAACAGGCAATAAGCAAGCAGATATGTGAACAAAAAAATGCTAGAGGGCATTAAGTACTATACATGAACTTACAGTGATATAACAGAGATTTATTTATATTTGGTGGGATTGGAAGATTTCTCTTAGGAATTTACATTTAAGATTTGAATTTATAAACCAATCATGAAAATCTTGAAGAAAACACTGTATACTGAAGAAACAATTTTGAAAGATGTTCTAAAAAAGGTACAACTTTTTAGTTTTGTTCAAAACACAGAAAGATAAACCTCAGTTACAATGGCACACATAGGAAGCATGAGTCCTTAATCAATTTCACAGAGTTGTCTGGCTAGGGCTAAAATGTTTGGAGGACTTAAAGCTGGACAGGCACTCCAACAAAACATACTTAAAAATCTGTCATTATGGTACAAAGGAGACTGGGCTTTATTAGGAGGAATGTCGCAGCATGATTGAAGGTAGACTCATCATCAATCTACATTATGCAGATGACACACTTTGCTTGCTCAAACTGAGGTGGACTTGACGTGCTTGCTGAAGAAGCTCAAGTACTGCCTGTTGTCTTCAATATGGATTAAAGTTCAACATTAAGAAGACAATTGGCAGCACCACGATAGATGGAAAAAAGATTGAGGTTGCTAACAGTTACAGCTTGCTTAGCTTCACAATCAACACTCTTGGCACCATCAGTCAGGAAATCAAAAGATTAATTGTATTACATAAATCTGCTGTCTGGGACTTTTCCAGAGCGCTGAGAAACAATAACGTCAGTCTAAAGACCAAGGTGCACCTGATCCAGGTCATGGTCTTTGCAATTACTTGCTATGCATCAAGAGCTGGATAATGACTAAGGATGATAGACGAGGAATTGATGTCTTCAAGTTGTGGTGCTGGAGAAGAGTCTTGAACATACCATGGATTGCCAAGAAAACAAACAGGTCTTTTTCGGAGAGGGTGAAACCAAGTTTCTCCTTGGAGGCTAGGATTTTGAATCTCCATCTCACATATTTTGGACATGTGTCCAGGAGGTACCAATCCCTGGAGAAGGATATCATGCTCTGAAGAGTGGAGGGACAGCACAGGAGAGAAAGACGCAGGATGAGATGGATTGACACATAACTACAGCAATGGGGGTTGGTGTATTGGAGTCAATGAGACTGGGTCAGGATAGGGCAGGCTTCAGAGCTGTTGTGCAAAGGGTCTCTATGAGTTGCAGGCAAATCAACAGCACATAACAACAACAACAACAACAAGAACTTAACTTGACAATTCAGTTGCAAAGAAAAATCTCACCATATTTAGCACACATATCCAGTTGATTAAAAGATGGTGCCAGTGGGGTAGGTAGCCTAACAAATTTAAGACAGTTAAAGTTAGGTTTGTAAGTTTCTGCCACTTACAGTTATGTGATCAATAAATGATTTCCTCTCATTTTTCAAGATCTCATGTTTGTTTACCTATAAAAGGCAGAGTGTCTAAAGAATATGAATAAAGATTATGATAACATACAATAATGATTTGTATAACACCAAGGATACCATCCATGAAAAAAGCAAAATGTTGTTACAAAAATAGAAGAGAAATAAAAGACCAAAATGAGTGTTATAAGGCATTGAAAATTACAACTAGAACACTGAGAAGTCCAAAGAAAGAGAAGAAATGGCCATGAAAGTAACTGAACAGAAGACTTTAAAGGGCAGCTCAAAAAGACAAACCAAAGTATTATAAAGCAATATGCAAAGCACTGAGTTCAACAATAAAAAGAGAAAAAGTAGCTAGGCATGCCTCAGCTGACAGAACTGAAAAAACAAATTTGATCCTTGAGATGCAATACTTAAGGATGACCTAGACAAAATCTTAAATGATCTAGATGTATCAAAAGATAGAAGCAAAATACAGAGACATTGAAAAGAACTGACTGACATGCAACAATTTCAAAATGTAGTGTAAGACCTAGAACCAATGGTAATGAGGTAAGAAGTTCAAGCTGCACTGAAGGCAATACCAAAAATTTAAAAAGGCCCTAGAAATTGAGGGGATATCAACTGACATATTTGAAGAAACAGACGCAGTCCCAGATGTGCTTAGAAGGCTGGGCCAAGAAATTTGGAGCACAGCTACCATGACCACCTCACTAAAAGAAATCCATCTGCTCCCATCTCCAAAAAAGATGATCTAACAGAATGTGGAAATTGTCAAAGAATATCACTATTATCACACTCAAGTAAAATCTTGTTAAAGATTATCCAAAAACAGCTAGATGATTACAGAGAACTGTGGTTGTGATACCTGGATTATCACTGCTGATGTCAGATGGACCTTAGCGAAAAGTACAGAATACCAGAAGAATATCTGTTTGTGTTTTATTGACTATGCAAAAGCATTTGACTGTATGGGTCATAATAAATTCTTTTCAATTTTGAGAAGAATCAAAACACCAGAAAACTTAATTGTGGTCATGAAAAACAATATTCATAGAATAAGAAGTTGTGTGAACAACATGGAAACACCACATGGTCTAAAATCAAGACGTGTGTATCAAGATTGTTTTCTTTCTCAATACTTATTTAGTCTGTATGCTCAACAAATTATTCAAGAAAGTGGACTTCAGGAAGAGGAATTTGTCATCAGGGTAAGAAGATGATTCATTTTAGATTGCTGAAAGTGGTGAGAACTTGAGATGCTTATCGCAGAAGATGAAAGAACCCAGTTTTCAATATCGACTACATTCAACATTAAGAAAACAGAAATCCTCACTATTGGGCCAATAAGGGATATCATGAAAGATGAACAATTTCACCTCACTTGGATCTATACACAACACTCTTTCTAGTAGTTGTCAAGAAATAAAAATGCATTGCAAAAATCTGCTATCAAGGACCTCTCCAAGTCACTGAGGAGCAGAAATGTCATTAAAAGACTAACGTGCACCTGATTCAGGCTATGGTATTTTCAATTACTTCTTATGCATCTAAGAGCTGGAAAAGAAAGAAAGATGGCAGAAGAAGAAATGATGGTTCTGTGCTGTGCTGCTGGAGAAGAGTGCTGAAGATGCGATGGACAGCAGAAAGAACAAGCAAATATGTCTTGGACAAAGTGAAGCCAAAGTGATCTTTAGAGGCAAAAATGATGAAAGAATTTCTCACATACTCATGGTATGGTATGCTCTAAGGAGAGTGCTTGGAAAAAGACATCATGCTTAATAAGATGGAGGGTCAGTGAAAAAGAATATGATTCTGAAGGTAAGTTTACACAGTGACTATACTAATGGACTCGAGTATACCCAGAATGGTGAGGATGGTACAGGATAGAGCTGGGTTCAGTTCTCCTTTTTACAGTGTCACTCTGGGTTGTAGATGGCTGGATGGCACCATACAACAAAGATAACAACATGTACTTTAAACCAATATCTTACACTTAAAAACACATGTTTTTCCATTCATAGTAGAAAATTGCAGGGTTAACATGGTTTCAAATAATTCTTAAATTTCTGTTCTATGACTACTTTAAAATTCACTTATCAATTGGATTATTTACCTTTATCTTGTTGTGGTACTCAAATATTTTATAAATTCAAGATATAAGTACCTTATCTGACATGTCATTACCAAATAATTTTTCCCAGTCTGTGGCTTCCCTTTTTTACCCTGTTGGAGAATTTTTTTGGATATGCATAAGGATTTGATTCTTAGAAGGTCCCATTCATCTATTTTCTCTTCTCCTGGTTGTAGATTTTTCAGGATCCTTGCAAGACTATTTATGTTGTGGATTAGGACGACTAGAGTTCTTCCAAGCTATTCTTTAATGAAGTTTATAGTCTTTGGTTTTAGTCCTAGATCCATGATCCACCTTTAGTTGGTTTTTGTATATGGAGTGATGTGTGGATCTTGCTTGAGTCTTTTACAAGTATTTTTCCAATTTTGCCAATACCATTTGTTAAAAAGGCTGTTGTTTCCCCATTTAAGTGATTTCATCTCCTTGTTAAAAATCAGTTGACCATAGGTAGATGGGCTGATTTCTAGGTTCTCAATTCTATTCCATTGAACTGTATGTCTGTCATTGGACCAGTCCACGCTGTCTTAACCACCATGGCAGTGTAGTAGGATTTGAAATCAGGGAGTGAGATGCCTCCTACCTGTTTTCTATTTTTAAGGAGTGCTTGTTTATTCAGGGCTTCTTTCCATGTCAAATGAAACTGGAGATGAACAGACACTTCACCAAAGAAGACATTCAGTTGGCCAACAAGCACATGAAGAAATGTTCAAAATCCCTAGCTTAAAAGAGATGCAAATCAAAACAGCTATGAGATATCATCTCATCCCAGTCAGAACAGCAAAATTTATCAGAACAGCAAGCAACAAATGCTGGCGAGGTTGTGGAGAAACTGGAACCCTTATTCACTGTTGGTGGGAGTGTAAAATGGTGCAACCACTGTGGAAAATGGTGTGGCACTTTCTGAAAAAGTTGCAAATAGAGATACCATTTTACCCAGAAATTCCAAAACAGGGAATATAACCTAAGGAGACCGTAACTGCCATCCAAGCAGATATATGCACACCCATGTTTATCACGGTTTTGATCACAATACCAAGGAGTTGGAAACAACCCAAGGGCTCAGCAACAAACTAATGGATACAGAAGCTGTAGTATATTCACACAATGGAATACTACACTGCATTGAAAAACAAAGAACTCATGCAATATTATTCAAAATGGGTGACACTGGAGGACATTATGCTGTGTGAAATCTCTCAGTCACAAAAGTACAAATACTGCATGGTGCCATTGTTGTAGAGTGGGACTGACATCAGGGTTGGGGTAAGACTGAGAAAACCTGGATAAATTATGTATACTGCATTGAAATAGAAGAGGGAGAGAAAAATTTAAAAGCGATATGTGATAGGGTATTATGGTTATCACAAGAGTCCAGAATTAAGGTTGCATAGTGGAGTGTACTTGGGGCGGTGCGAGTGGTGCAGGGTATTGTATACCAGTGAAAGAATTTTTCTTTTACTTTTCAAAGAGAGAGCAAACTGGGGGTGGGGGAGGGCTGGGCAGGGAGAAAATTTCAACAATGAATGAATGGAAATCCAAAATCTCTGTAAATGTTCATTAAAATTAATTAAAAAAAATTTAAAAAATTCACTTATACAGGCCCTATAAAATTCTTATAATTTTTGTCTTTGACCAAAAACCAAAAAAAAGAGAAACAAAAAGCTTATGCATCTAAAGACAAGAATTTGTCTGTTAGTTGTCTGTAAAATTCTAATATTCTTAAAAATTGATTGCTAATGAATGCAGATAACTTTCAAAATAATGGTGTAGATGCTGACAAAAATGTAAGCATTTCCCAAGCAACAGAGCATCACTAAAATAAATAGAATCCCACATAACTGCTTCTCAAAAAAGGGCAATTGTTTGGCTCAGTAACTTTTAATATTTGTGTAAAAGCAGTCAAATTATTATATAATGTATACATTACATAAACAAGATAGAAGATTTAAGTATTTTTTTAACAAAAGGGCCCAACTGAAGTATCAATTTTGAAACGAACATAAACTAACAATCTTTAAGGAAAAACAAACACCATGAGAGGGGAGAAAATAGCCATGCTACTTCTAGTAGCTGTCCTTAAGTCTCTCTTACCAGCCCCAGCTACTTTATAGTTCTGATCATTTATAATGGACTTTTTATTCCTTTTCCACTATTATAAACAGTAAAAGTCACCACCTTCTTTAAGAAAGTAAGACTGAGAAATATAAGGAAGAGTTAAATGAAGGATGAAGTACAAATAAAAGAATGAGGTGACAGAAAAATGAAGTTTGGAATCTAGTGCCATTCACTTATATGAGAATTTAATTGGCAAAAGTAAAAAAGGGACCTACAAAGGGTAGTTCTCAGTGGCCAAAGAAGAAAGAGTAAAGATTGTGTGAAGCTATGAGTGCAAAAAGAACACTACACTCACTCTGCATCCTACTGGTCAATTGGTCTTGGTCTGGTGAAGATCCGCTCTCACGGAGTCTGAAAAGTGAGCCTCCGGAGACATGTCAAGGTTACAACAGTGATATGTCCATGTTTTGGGAATGAGCCAGGATTGGGTCAATATATACTTTTAAAATATTTTTCTGCAATATATGCATACTTCATGTAACTGTTAATATACCTTACATACATTACGGACTGTTGTTAAGTGACGTCTGATACAACTCAAAACTACCCTGTGAACAACAGATCTAAACCCTTTCCTGTCCTGTGCCATCCTCTTACCTCCTGAAACACTAGGGCTCATTAAAGCAGTCCATCTGGTTGGGCTACATTCAAAATCAAGAAAATTATATGACTCAAAGTCTTCCTTTCCTCTGCTGACCCTCCATGTTTCAGAACATCATGTCCCCAAGGAACAGCCCCTCCTGCAACATGCCTGAAGTATGTGAGGAAAAGTCTCATGATCTTTGTCTCCAGAGCACCCTGGCTGCACCCTTTCCAAGATATATTTTGTTTTTTCTTTGACTGTCTATGAGATGATCAGTTCTCTTCTCCAGCACCACAGTACAAAGGAATCAATTCTTCTTCTGTCACCCTTATTCACTGTCCAATTCTCAGATATACAGCAAGAGACTGGAAAGACCATGTCCTGAATTTAGATGCACCTTAGCTCTCAAACTGACATAGTTACTCCTGAATAATTTGGAGAGGTCACTAACTGCAGACTTTCCTAGTGCAATACATCTGACTTCCTAACTGCTGGTACCCACAGGTGTTAATTGTGGATCCGAGTAAGATCAAGTCGTTGAAAGGTTCAATCTTTTTTCCATGATGTTGCCTATTAGTCCACTGGTAAGAATCTTTGTTTTCTTGACATTGAGATGCAATAGTTGTATTCTCTGATCCTCTGCAACAAGTGCTTCAAGTCCTCCACATTTTCAGCAAGAAAGGTTGTGTCATCTGCATACATAACACCGGTTATTGATGAGTGTCCATCTGATCCTGATGTTACAGTCCACTTCACAGGGTCCAGGTTCTCCAATAATTTGGTCAGCATACAGACTGAACAGTTACGGTGAGAGAATACAACCCTGATGTGATCTTTTCCTAATTTTAAACCTTGTAGTGTTTTTGCTCTGTTCATACTATAGCCACCAGGACTAGATATAGGTTTCACATGAGTACAATTAAGTGCATTGGGATTCACAGTCTTCTCAGTGTTAGTCATAACTTGTCACTTGATCACCTGAAAAGTGGTCCAATAGAAGGTGGAAACTACTGAAGAATATCATTAATATAAGCAATGGTGAAGATCATTCCAAAACAGCTAGAAAAGTACACAGATAGGAAATTGCAATAAGCTCAAGCAGGATTTAAAAGAAGTCGTGGCACCAGGGATATTGCTGCTGCTGTCAGATGGATCCTGGCTGAAAGTATACCAGAAGAATGTCTACCTTGGTATTACTGACAAAGCCAAGGCATTTGACTATATGGATCATAACAAGTTATAATAGACTGATTAAATGGATGCAATAATGAAAAAATCAACAAAAACCAAACCAGACCTCACAACCTTGCAAAACATTATTTCTTGGAGAAAATGTATCCTGAATGGCAAAACTGAAAATAAAATTAAATATTACTATTACGAGTCTCTTCAGAGTGAGGGGGTCCATCGCAGTTAAGGGTTGCTAAATAAGATTCTTAAGAATTACAGGACTGAAAGTAATAATGACCTACAATATCTCTCACTAAAAACCTTAAGGACTTTCAAAGCTGTTTTTGGAAAAAAAAAAAATTCTAGAAATGTACTATGAATACACAACTCCTAGAAAGCAAAGCAACAATAACATTTTTGCAGTAAAATATATGGATAATCACAAATGGATTATAAATAACCTTGTGTAAATTTAGCTCTGAATTTCCCACCAAATTAGTTTTATTCAAGTCAAATTTTGCTGACAGAATCAAGTATACTTTTACATAACTTTCATCTTTAAAAATTGATGGGTTCAACTACCTCCCAGACCTGCTTGGAGTTCAGAATAATAAATAAGGGACTAAGTTACAAGGTAAAACTTAGACTAATATTTGTAAATGTTAATCAACGCTCTCAATATCCTCACAAAGATAATCCACGGATCTCTTTAAAAAAGAAACCCTGGAACTTCCTATGTGACAATAGTAGGACAGCTCTTCAAAAGCTTGGATATCAATAATTGCCATGGCACCCAAGAATCTTGACAATATATTAAGATGTAAGATCAAAGTTTTTCTGAAACTAAATCATAGAAATTATTCAAAACATGAGATTTATATTAGCTTCTCTGCTAAAATCAATGATAATCAACATTAATAAGGATTTCAGGAACCTGCTTTTATATTCTTAAGCCTGTGCAGCACCGGTCAACCCTTCGTCTGTTAACTGCTTTCCTGTGTTGCTTACACATACCAATCTATTTCTGTGGCAAAGGATTCATGTGTTTACAGTGTTTCCTTCTGCCTCATTTCATAATGACCCCTTGGCTCTAATATTTTAAAGATTCTAACCACGGGGCCAATTGGCAGCATCAGGATGGATGGTGAAGAGATTGAGATAGTTAACAGTTTTAATTTACTTGGCTCCACAGTCAACACTCTTGGTAACAGCAGCCAGGAAATCAAGAGACAAATTGCACCAGGAAAGTCAGCTGTGAGGGACCTCTCAAGAGCACTGAAGAGCAAGGATGTCAGACTGGAGAGTAAGGTGCACCTGATCCAGGCTATAGTCTTCACAAGTACGTGCTATGCATTAAAAGTTGGACAGTGAATAGGGTTGATAGAAAGAGAATTGATGCCTTTGAGCTGTGGTGCTAGAGAAGAATGCTGAATATACCATGGACTGCTAGGAGAACAAACAGGTTTGTCCTGGAGAGAGTGAAGCCAGAATGTTCCTTGGAGTCAAGGATTCTGAAGCTTCGTCTGACATATTTTGGGCATGTTGCAAGGAAGGACTAGTCCTTGGAGAGGGACATGTTTGGCAGAGTGGAGGGGTGGCGAAGGAGAGGAAGACCTTTGATGAGATGGATCGATTCTATGACTGGAGAGGTGGGAATAAGTGGGTCTGAGATGGCTAGATTGGCACAGGAAAGAAGAGCGTATAGAGCTCTTGTATATAGGGTCGCTATGAGTCACAGGCGACTCGATGGCACATAACAACAACAACAGCAGGAAATAACTCAGTTTCATTTTCACTTCAAGTTAGAAATTCATATTCCTCTCTGGAAAAGTTAAGTTTCTGACTACAACTCTGTGCTTGCTGAAACCCTTGTCTATAACCCTTTATATCAGCTTATAACAACTTTAGTTCTTGGTTCTTCTTGGCCTGCCCAAGTTTATTCCATTGACATGGACAGAAATTCTTGCTGCTCTTTGGTTTTGTTAATTATAAAACATAGAAGCTGTGTCAGCTCCAGCTTAAAATTACAGAATGTATAGGGCTAGCAAAAGGAGCCCTGTTGGTTGAATAGGAAAAAGACCAAACTGCTAACCAAATTGCTAGTGGTGGGAATACTCAGCCCCTGGAGAAAAGGCACAGTAGCCTGCTGCTTTAAAGATTACAGTTTAGGAAATTTAGGAAAATTTCACTCTATCCTACAGGATCACTAAGAACCATACCCTACTCGACCATACCACAAAGTAGGCACAGAACCCTCTAGGAGGCATTCTGATTGGATGCCACCCTAACTAATGCTACTATATACACTGCTTGCTAAAAGCAATGATTTTTGGGATACTCAAATTACATCTCTCCTCTAAATGAAAACAAATAAAACTTAAACCAGTAGTCTACTGGAGACAACCCTGATTCGTGGTGAGCCCTTCAGTATCAGTGTGAAATAATGATCATCTGTAGGGCTTTCAATAGCTGAGTGGGGTTTTTTTTTTTTTGTATTTTTGAAGGCAGACAGCCAGACCTTGCTGCCAGCGCCATCTCTGAGTAGATTCAGATCTTCAGTTTTTCAGTTAGTAACTCCCTGCTTTAGTTATGTAATTCTTACTCCTCATTTTAGCAAAGACATTCTGAAATCAGGAATGGGACTGTAACTCATAACAAGGCTGGAGTTAAGTGAGTTCCATGTTGCTATATTCTAGATCAAACAACTAAAGGCATCTTTGATCTTGATGACAAGTTTCCCAAGAAAGTCAGTAAAGAAAGTCAAGTTGGCCAGTAAAGAAAGAATTTAAATAAATATCACTGGATCTATCTACTACTGGATCTACAGAAAGTAACTGGAAGTTAATCGCATAAACTTCTTTATATATTATTTATTCACTCCTTCGACAAGTCATTATTAAGTTTCTATTATGTGTGAAGAATCACTACTAGCTACACAAGTATTTGCACTGTAAAAAACAGACAGGAAAAACTCCACTTTTCATTCAAGGAAGTTTCTGTGGAGAGATGAGAAAAATAGTAGTAGACAATAAATTTACATTTAACCTCTTTTATAGTAATAATATTTGATACCAGTTTTGTAAGTTGCCTAGCATCCTGACACTAAGAGTAATTTCTTATACTGAAACACTGTGTGATCAAAATATGACCTTTGGGTCTATATTTATTAACCTTTTTTCTAGTTACAAAATGTATTAACGATATTTAATCTTAGCTTCCTTTATTTTTTTAATGATATTATTCTCACCATAAAAGTAGCAATCATAATAAATAAAAATTGAAATCTAAGGAAAATTTCTGCTCCTAGCACCGATAAGTTTAACACATTACTTTCTAATATTACTTAATGTTTACATACTGTGTATTTGAATAGTTTCAAGGAAAATATACAATAATTTGAAGTGCCATATACATAAAAGATTATCATTAGCAATTTTCACGATTTCACAATTTTTAAAGTTAAGTATATATACTAAAAGAACAGCCATATCTGTGTTTAACTTTCCATCAGAACATAAAAAAACTTACTAATAAGAATATAGAGCTTATTTTAACCTTAGCTAGGTGTTGGACACTGAATAAATAATCTGAAAAGCTCAAGAAAAATGTGGTGTCAGGGTTGGAGGGAGATACAATACAGTTATGCAGATTATACAACCTTGCTTGTGGGAAATTTGAAAGGACTTCAACCACTTAATGGAGATAATAAAAAATTACATTTTCTTCAATATGGATTATATCTAAACATTAAAAAAATCCTCACAAATGGACAAAGAAGCAACAAGTAATAATGAAACAAAAAATAAAACTATCAAGAATTTCCTTTTACTTGGACCTATACTTGATATCCATAGAACCAGGGTTCAAGAAATCAGGCAAGGAGTTGCTCTGAGCAAATCAGGAACAAGGATCTATTTTCAGTGCTAAAAAGAAAGAATGTTAGTTTAAATATTAAGATACAACTAACATAATACATAGTATTTTCAACTGTTTCAGTATAAATGTGAAAATCAGTCAATAAATATGGAAAACTGAAAAAGTTTGTCAACTGTGGTGTAGAACAAGAAAACAGACCATACCATAGACTGTCAACAGAATGCACAATCTGTGTAATAAGTGGAACTGCATGTGAGAAAGGAAGGGACAACACTGACACTAAAGTTAACTCCGCAA
>NW_006399760.1:17582431-17651802 GCF_000299155.1 Elephantulus edwardii | reverse complement strand
GAAGGCCCTCTATGAGGTGGATTGATTCAGTGACTGGGATAATTGGGATGGGAGTGTCAGAGACAGTGCGATTGGCACAGGACAGAGCAGAGTCTAGGGCTGTTGTACCTAGGGTTGCTATGAGTCGCAAGTGACTCGACGGCACATAACAACAACAACAGTCCTTGGAAAGGGATGTGATGCTTGGAAAAGTGGAGGGTAAGTAGAAGAAAGACCTTCAATGAGATGGATTGAAACAATACTGCAATAATGGTTTTAAGCACAGAAAGACTGAGGATGACAGAGGATCAAGTTAGGTTTCAATTTGTTACATACTCACAGCACCCAACAACAATATACTAATGTTCATACATATTTTCCTTTGTGGCTCTTTTTGTTACCTGTATGACTGTTGTTGCTGGTGAAATGCTTGTTTATACTGCATATCTGTGTTACTTATTTAAGGCAGATATAACAGAGACACCACATGTAGACGGAGACTTTGTTGTTAAGTACCAACAAGTTGACTATGATTCACAGTGTCCCCTATGAACAACGCATCTGAACTACGCCCTATCAGATTCTATTCTCATTATTTCTGCCATGTCTGAGCTCATTGTTACAGTTACTGTGTCAATCCAGCTTTCTGAGTCTTCTATTCTTTCCATGAACCTTTACATTTTTAAAGCATAATGTCTTATTTCCAAAACTGGTCCCCCGTAACAACATGTTCCAGGTATGTGAGATCAAGTTACACAGCCTTACCTCTAAGGTGCACTCTGATGCGCTCTGTCCATGACATATCTGGCAGGAGACTATAAGCCCAAATGAGGGGTTCCCGTGTGAGGAAAGGCTCACTTGTGTCAGCTGGTGAGAGAAGATCTTTGGTATCTGTAGAACTGGTTTTTCCTTAGATCTCCATATGTTATGGCCTACCCCAGTAACAAAGAGCTTCGTCACAGAGGGGCCAGGTCCTAAAAGTGGCATTCCACTCCTGTGGATTATTTCTCAGTAGTATTATGGTCCCTTCTCCCTCTCAGCTTCATTTCCTTCTTTTATCTCTCACATACTCTTATATTACCAGAGAGGTGGAACTGACTCATAGCTTACACTATTCAAAACATGACACAAGCTTGCCCCTCTTTTTCCTGAAGAGCCGCTGATGGATCCAAACTGTCAGACTTGTGGCATTGGGGTTAGAAGCAATGGAACCCCCTAACTACTACACTGACAAGAGCTCCTTGATCTCTCTCTGAACGCTGTTGAGTCTGTACTGACTCACAGCTGACAGTGCAGCCGACTTCACTGGTGGATTCAAAGTAGCAGAGAGGAGCCATCCCTGGGTAGCCCTATGAATTGTAGGTATAAAAGGCCACATCCGAGTCAGAGCTTACAATGGGTTTTGAGAGGCTGTAAATTTAATGGGAGGAAACTGCCCATTTATATCCCAAAGAACAGGAGGTATATTCGAACTGTGTGCCTTTATGATGGCAATGCAGATCCTTACCACTAGACCACCAGATGAGGTTAATATATAGTTGAGAAGTATTACATTCCACCTTTAATTCTCCTACAATTATTTGTTTTATCAGAAAATGGGAGATCATACACATGTATTCAGGGAAACACAAGTAATCCATGATTATATCCCTTGGATTATTAAGTTCTTAAAGTGTTAAAGTTTTCTATCAATTCCAGTAATTACACCCTTGAGGAATTTGGTATGGTCAACCCCCACCCTGGCCCCCCCAGGAAGCAGGTCCTATTATTTAGAAGTTCTACTAATCTAAGTATTTCTTTTCTTTAAAAAAAAAAAGCTGTTGTTGTTATGTGTCAACGAGTTGCTTGCGACTCATTGCGACCCTATGTACAAGAGCCTTAAGCGCCCTCGCCGTCTCCAACACACTCATTTCCACCACCCCAATTACAGAATCGATACGTCTCATCGAGGGTCTTCCTCTTCTGTGCCGTCCCTCCACTCTCCCAAACATGATGGCCCTGTCCAAGGACCATTCCCTCCCTGCAACATGCCCAAAGTATGTCAGACGAAGCTTCAGAATCCTTGACTCCAAGGAGCACTCCAGCTTCATCCTCTCTAGGACAAACCTGTTTGTTCTCCTAGCAGTCCATGGCATATTCAACACTCTTCTCCAGCACCACAGCTCAAAGGCATCAATTCTTTTTCTATCACCCCTAGTCACTGCACAAGTCTCCGATGTATAGCACATAACTGCGAAGACTATAGCCTGGATCAAGTGAACCACATACCAAGTGACATATTTCAACAAACAGATGCTGCCCTGGATGTGCTAAGTTGTGCCAAGAAATCTGGAGGACGGCCAGCTGGCCAAAACTGATATTTGTTCCCATTCCAAAGAAAGATGACCCAACAGAGTGTGGAAATTATCAAACAGTATCATTAATATCACATGCAAGCAAGATTCTGCTGAAAATTATCCAAAAGCAATTGGAGCAATATGCCAACAGAGAACTGCCAGAAGTGCAGGCTGGATTTATAAGAGGTTGTGGTACTAGGGATATTACAGCTAATGTTAGATGGACGTAGGCAGAAAGCAGAGAATACCAGAAGAATGTCTATCTGTGCTTTATTGACTATGCAAAGGCTTTTGACTGTGTGGATCACAAGCAGCTATGGTTGACTCTGAGAAGAATGGGAATCCCAGAACACTTGATTGTGCTTATGCAAAACCTATACTTGGACCAAGAGGCAGTCATCAACACAGAGCAAGGTGACACTACATGGTTCAAAATCAATAAGGGGGTCTGTCAGGGATGTATTTTGTCTCTCTCTGTATGCAGCACTTTTTAATAGGTTCCATTTATCTAGTTCATCCTCCAGTACTGGTCCACTCTTAGTTATGCCTGGTATTCTATCCAGCAGTGGCTCTGGGAGAATGATAGACAATCTTCTCCCATTTAATTTACACCCCTAATAACCTATTGGAGTTCATCTACAAGTCAGCTCTAAATAAACAGCAATGAGTTCCTGAGTTTATTAGCATAGAATAACAAAAGAAGAATCGATGCTTTTGAGTTGGGTGGTGGTGAAGAGTACTGAACATCCATCCCATGGACAAGAGGGCAAACAAATCTGTCCCGGAGAGAATGACACCAGGGTGCACTTTGGAGGCAAGGATGGTGAAACTCAGTATCATAAACGTTGTATATGTTGTAAGAAGAGGCCAGTCCTTGGAGAAGGAGGACATGCTTGAAAAATGGAGGATCAACCCAAATGAGGAAAATCCTAACTAAACAAGATGGACTGGCACTGTGACTGTAACAGTGGGGTCCAGGATGTCAGAGAATGTGAGGTTGGCTCAGAACAGGGCAAGGTTCAGAGTTGTTCACAGAGTCACTAGGTGTTGCATTCAACTTGATGGCACATAACAAAAAAACAACGGTACTGTAGTTATTTTTAATTAAGTCTTGTTACACACACACAGACACTGAGAGAGGCAGAGAAGGGAGAGAGAGAGAGAGAGAGAAGGAATAAGAGAGACAGAGAGAACACGAAATTTTACAGACAATTAAAATTACAGAATATTACAGATAAAAATGATGTTAATTTCAAACTGCTTGATACTATAGTCTATTAGGACAATAATTTATATTTTTTTCAAAGTACAATCTAATGCTTTGGGTAAAATGGATCATGCAATGGGCAGAGGGTATAGTGGACAGGATTTTAACCAACATTTTGGTTTCAAACTGAGCAAACCAGTTTTTACCTATGTCTATGATCTATACTTATCTCTTGTTGTTATGTGCTGTCAAGTAAAAAATTACTCATAACTGACCCTCCAGAGGGTTTTCAGAGGCTGTAAAATCACGGGAGAGAAGACTGCTCATCTTTCTGCTAAGAAGTGGCTGGTGGATTAGCATTGAGTACCTCTGAGTCGACAGCTCAGTTTCTTATCGTAAGGTCCCCATATCTGTTCCCTTAGATATGTTTCTTACTAAAGCTTCAAGTCCTAGTTCATTAGAATACACCCCTAGGCTTGTTCACTTTTACTCACTCTCTGAAAAAGAAAACCTAATCTTAAAGTGCTCAGCCCTTACGGCGCAGTGGTTAAGCACTCAGCTGCTAATAGGAAGTATGACAGCTTGAAGCCAAGCACGATGTGTTATCCAGTGCAAAGACGCAGGTCTGCTCTCAAGACCAGAGCCTTGGAAACTCCATGGAAACCTGCCTGAGAGTTGATGTGAGCTATAATCAACTTAACGGCAGTTCAACAATATTCCCTAGTTATCTCATTCTCTATTTTGAGTGTCTTCGCTGAGGCATCTTTCTAATAATCCTGTTCCACAAACTTTTTCTTTCATGCTTCTATTAAGTACTGCTGTTATTTTAAGTATATTAATTACCAATTCCCTACACATCACTGTCATCACAGAAAGCTCCCTTGACAGACTACTTTAAGAGAAAACCAGAGGACACTTTTCTCAGATGGCTCTCTACAGGACGTCTAAATTCATTCATTGTAAGAAAGCTTGCGGAAAGGATGAGGTCATCAGTCTCTTATTCAGCATAATTTCCAAATCATAACTTCCATATTCTCACGTAAAAATTCTAGTAGTGTGTCCCTCTCCTTATATCCCTCCAAACATCATCTACAGATCTCCTATTATCACTCACATTATGGTGGTTAACATGATGTGACACAAAAATCCCACCCTAATGCCTCCAAAATAGTAAATTTAAAATTAAGAAAACAGTAATCATTTTCTCTTTTAAGCTTATTTTGTCACCACAGAAGGGGTCTTAATCTGTTCTTAATTTTCTTAAAACAATATAAAAGAAAATCAACAGAGTAAGAATTTCTCTTATAAGGAATCTAGGATTTTGGGGCCAGCTGACCAAAAGGGGACAAAGGCCGTGGGTTAGTAAATAAGTCTAGATGGATTCTTCATCCTAGGGTATATTAAGGAGCACGCCTGGTGTAATGGGTAATGGCAAGAGGTTTGAATCTACCAGCTACTACCTGGGAGAATGAAGGACAGTCTCCTTTCATGTGATTTACAGCCTCTGAAAACCTGCTGAAGGGTGATCCGAGTTGGTTCCAATTGATAGCACATAACAACAAAAACCAACTGTGGTTTATCACCTCATTTCAGCTCTCGTACCATTTTTGTTAAAAGAATAAACCTGTAGAGCTGCAAATGTATATTTTAGAACATGAACACAATACAGAGAAATATTATTTCTCCTTAAATAAATCACTGTGGTTTAGAAAACACATACATATTTATCACTGTTAAAAGAAAATACTATCCTACCCCATAGTAAGATAGAAATGTTCTAGTTTACATGGGTTATAAAAACTTTAAAAGTAAAACTTTGCAGTTAATACGTAAATTGATGCACAGATAACACAGAAATCTATAATAAAATTAATGTTTCCAATATCAGAGACAATCAAATGTTGTATTATTCCATTATAATAGAATTAATTCATATGCTTCCTAAAGAACTAAAGTGATAAGGCCCTCTGTGAGGTGGATTGATTCAGTGACTGGAATAATTGGGATGTGAGGGTTGGAGTCAGTGCGATTGGCACAGGACAGAGCGGAGTTTAGGGCTGTTGTACATAGGGTCACTATGAGTCGCAGGCGACTCGTCTGCACATAACAACAACAACAAGTGCATTAAACTTTCCACTTAATCAATCCCTTGGATGAGTATAAAAGTTATCCCTGGGGCTGAAAGGTGGGGCACAAAAACATGATAAAGCATTATAAAAGGATACAGAATTTTTCATTATACTAAATAAAATGTTTTCAGAAATATTTTCTCAGATACAGGTCAAACCATGGAAATCTAACCTCTAAAGACTAATGTGTACATTTTGGTTCATACATTTAAAAAAATATTTGATATGTGGTATAACAGGAATGCATTTTGCATCTAAAAATATATTCCTGAAGGATGACACTGTGTGAGATGGTATAATTTAAGTATACTTATTTTTAACTAAATGATGACTCACTTTCACTTTGCAGAGATTTTAGCTAACAATATAAATATATGTGGTTCCATTATCCAAAAGTGTTTTTGCTATGATAAATATGTTATTAAAATAGGCCATATTAATAGTGTAGAACGTGGGTTCTAATTAGCATAAAGAATTTTCTAATGAAATAATTGTATAAAGATTAAAATAAGAAAATCATTTGGTTATATCCTCCAAAATATGAGATCCTCTGATCATTTAAGATACTTAAAAAGTGTCCAATGAACATTCTAAATTTTCTTCACATAATCTTTCAAATTAGTATTAGAATTCATCATGAATATTACAAAAACAAAACCAGCACACTTAATGATTTATTAAAAAAGCAATTTAATGATTACAAAACTAGAAGTATGTTAAACTTTCAGTTAAAAATACTTTACTCAACAAATCACCCTTCAGAAGAAAGCTGTAGGGCTGAAAATGAGCTTTGCTTTTAGAAATGCTTAACAACTAATAATGTAATTGAAAGAGAGGGGAATTTCAAATAGTGCAAGAAGAGAAATGAACAAAGCTAAATTATCTCAAAGAAAGTATCTCATACTGTCTTTAATGAACAGATTCTTGGATAGGCAGAAATACGTAAACACCGAGACCCCTCCATCTGAGTCCTAAAGCCCATTATTGAATTACTCTGTAACTTTGAAAAAGGTACTTCCTTCTTCTACTGCTTAATTCCCTCATCTTCAAAAAAAAAAAAGAAAGAATAGTATTTGTTGGATTATTAGGAGGTATAAGTAACAACAGAAGACAATTTAGGACAGTGACTACTTAAATATTTATAGCCTTTTTCATTTATATAAATATAAATGCACATCTATAACACGTACAAAGAACTTAGTATGAAATATATATATAATTTACATAAATGTTATATGTTTTATATGTAACAGTATGTTAAAGAAGGAGGAAAAGTATACCATAATCTACTAAGCCAATTTTAGTAATTTTTAACTGGGAAAAAGCATAGTTCTCAATATTTTAACATGCAATCTTTTATTTTTTACTTGAGATTATCATTAATTAGTGTACTAATAGAATTACTTTTTACATTTCAATTTTAAAAGACTGTATAATTAAAATGTCACGATCTTGTATAATGTTACTACTGTGCTGAAATTCTCAAACATCTCCAAAATTCTAACAAAAAGATACATGATATTGGCAGCAACAGAGGAATGGTATGATGCTTAATAAAACAATATAAGATTCCAGAAATATACATGTGAATGTGAACTGGTGATGCCATCTTCAAAATTTAATACCTTCAATATTTCTTTCTTCATCAAAGAATCTTGTTCCCTCTATAGCGAAAACAGATGGTCAGTTTTCCTCAGTATTTTAAATTTCTATCCAGGGGAACTCTTAATATTTTATGCTAACTTTAACACATTGAGTGATATTCTTGGATAAAAAATTTATTCTATTAGTAGCAAGCATATAATTCATTAAAAAACTGTAATTCATACTATTTATGTACAGGCACTATTACTAGCTTAAGAAGTTTGAACCTCCAAATAGAATGCTTTATCAATGCTGAAAGATATCTTTAGCAAAGTGTCATATACATTAATCAATACTTCATTATTTAATTTGTGAAGACATTGAAAAGTAGACAGAAATTTGGTTTTGCAGGTTTGTATCAATAGCAGCTGCCTGTTTTAGTTCCACACATGTTCTTCATTATCCAGCCTTGTGACATCCATGATAAAACACAATAATGTACTATAAGGTAACATATATACAAACATTAGATACAGAAAAGAAAACAACTGGTTAGACAGTCATTTGCTGTGAGCTATTATAAATTTTGTGTCATTAAGGGAAAAAAATGCCAAAGAAAAGTGTATTGTTCAAATAAATTATTGCACCAATGAAGGAATTTTTCTTTTACTTTTCAAAGAGAAGAGTAAACTGGAGGCAGGGTGGCAGGGAGAAAAATGCAACAATGAATGAATGGAAATCCAAAATCTCTCTCTCTCTCTCTCTCTCTATATATATATATATATATATATTCATGAAAATTAATAATTTTTTTAAAAAACGAGTATTCTGCTTTTTAAAAATTTCATTTATAACTATCTACTGACATGAAAATATACTGAAGGAAAATACTGCATAAGAGTAATGCATATTTTAATCCTATTAACAAAAATAGAGCCAGGACTCTCTTTCTTCCCCCTTGTTATATATTTACACACACCGAGAGCAACAAAAAGTCTAGAATGAGAAATACATGCGCAAATAGTAATTTCTAAAAATGAGATTATGCATTTTTCTCATTTGTCTCTACAGTAAAATATTTTGAAGGCGAAAATACACTAGTAGCAGAAGAATTATAGAAAAGTGATAATGTGAAAAGTGAAATTATATACATATGAAATGTTAAGTGGTAACAATTATCACCTTTCACTTCCTCAACACTTAAGATACCTTAAAGACTAATGGAATAAAAAAGTGACCCAAAATATACCATCAGTGGTAGTATTTGAAGAATGAACAAATAATATAATGTACAACAACATCAAAAGTGTTCCAAAAGAAATTACTTACTGGAAATATCCCAGCTACAAATTACCACTGAAAGACTCTTGGGCCGATACACTACAAATATGGGGTCTACAGTCTAATGAGCCAGCATCATTGCTAAATAACAACCAAGACCTTTATATTTGTTCTCTGAATACAGTTTCTCCAGGGAACAAAATGGAGCCAGGTCTATAATTTTTTGGTCCACCTAAACATGCAGACTTACAGGATATCAATCTACCCAGAATCAAGAAAATAGAGACAAATGTTTGTCAGCAGGGTAGCAACAAATGTTCCCCTTTTTAAGAGTCCTTGCAATAGTCCCCAAGCAGTGGGTCCATAGAGCAAGCTATTTAGGTGCTTCCTTCTCTGACCTGCCAGATGATGGCTTAGGGGTGAAATGATAATCATTTTAAGCTGGTCAGGAAGTTAAACTAGATAAAGGTAGGTGATCAGTTTACTTTTGACAACTACTCTAAAACTCTGGAAGTTCTAACTCACCTAGATGAAAAAAATACATGTACAAGAGTGTTCAAAAGAATGGTTAACACCGCAGTTTATCAGGAAGTTGTTGTTAAGTGCCATCGAGTCACAGGCGACTGACTCATAGTGACTCTACAAAGGAGAATCCTCAACGCTTGGGTGCCTTTCATCCTCTCTCCAGGTTCAAAGGGTTTCCTGAGGCAAGCTATTATGGAAGTGGATGCCACTCCTTCCAAGTATCAAGAAGTACCATAAAATAAAAAGTCAATGGTGATGAGGGAAGAAGTTCAAGCTGCACTGAAGCCTTTGGTAATAAATGAAGCACCAGGAATCTATGGGATACCAATTTACATTTTTCAACTGACAGATTGAAAAAATATGACAGACTGGACCTACTCACCAGTCTCAGAACAAAAAAACTGGAAGAGTGTTACCTGGTTAACTGACTGGCAAAAGATGCATATCTGCTACCATTCTCAAGAAAGGTGATCCAAGACAATGTGAATATTATCAAACAATATCATTAATATTACATGAAAGCAAAATACCGCTGAAGGATTACCCCAAACCACTCAAACCAGCACACTGACAAGAGAACTGTCAGAAATTCAAGCTTGATTCAGAAGAGGCTGTGGCACCAAAGAAATCATTACTGGTGTGAGATGGATTTTGGCTGAAAGCAGAGACTACTACAAGACTGTCAATTTGTGTTTTAATGAATATGCAAAATATTTGACTATGTGGATCATAACAAGCTAGCTATGGCTAGAATCGAAATTGCATAATAATTAAGCTTACAGGAAATCTATACCTAGATAAAGAAGCAATTGTCCAAATGGAGCAAGGGAACACTGCATAGCTTAAAATCATAAAAGGAGTGTTACATCCCTTCTCCAGACTTATTCAATCTGTATGCTAAGCCAATCATTAGGGAAAGGGGATTTTATGAAAAAGAGAATGGCATCAAGATTAGAGGAAAACTCATGACAATCTGTGTTATGCAGATGACACAACCTTTTTTGCTGAAAGCAAGAAAGACTTGAGGTTCTTGCTGCAGAGAATCAAGAACAATAAAGACCTACATCTTAAAATCAAGTAAAGAAAAGTCCTCACCGTGGGGCCAATAGGCAACATCATGATAAGATGGAGAAAAGTTTAAAATTGTCAATGATTTAATCTTACTCAGATCCTCAATCAACATTCTTGTTACTAGCAGTCAGGAGATCAGGAGATGTTTAGCACAGGGAAAGTTTGCTGTTAGATAACGTTCCAAAAACTTGGTGAGCAGCAATGTCAGTACTGACTAAAATATGCCTAATTCAATCCACAATCTTTCCAAATACCTGCCAGACATTTAAGAACTGGACTATGAATAAAGATGACAGAAGAATTGGTGCATTTAAGTTATGGTATTGGAGAAAAAGCAAACTAATACGTCTTGGCGAAAGTACAGTTAAATGTTCAAGGAGGCAAAGATGGCAAAGCTTTGTTTCACATATTTTGACCTTTTGTTAGAAGAGGCTATTCCTAGGAAAGGGGCATCATGATTGGGTTAGCGAAGGAGAAGAGGACCCTCAACAAGATGGACTGATGTGTGTGGCAATGGGTTAGAATGTGTCAAGGATGGCACAGGACAGGACAGGATTTAGACCTTTTGTTCACAGGGTCATTATGTATTGTACTCGACATGACGGCACCTAAAAACAACAGTGGTGACAAGGGAGAAAGATCTGGAAACGTGAAGACAGCCAAGAAAACCCTATGGAGTAGGTCCACCCTGCAATATACAACATCACCATGAGTCAGAACTGATGTGACAAAGACAGGTTAAAACTCACAGCCTCGGAAACCTAGCAGAGGGTCACAAAGAGCTGGAACCAACTTGATGTCCAATAAGTTAACTGATATATTCAACCTTATCAGTATATCAAGGAAAAGGAGCCAGAGCTAAGTGAAAGGAAAACTCTCATGCAGAAGGAAAATGGGTTCTGTTATACTTTTGCCCAGGCAAGACAACATATATTCTCACAATACTAGTGAGTTAAGAAAAGTAAGAATGTCCATTGAGTTAATAAGCAGTGGTGCTGCCAACCCAAAGGAATGTGGTTCAAATCCACCAGGCGTTCTAAAAGAGAAAAACAGGTAATTTCTTCCTATGTAGTTTACAGCCTCTGAAAAGCCACTGGAGGATCAGGGATGAGGGGATTCCAACTTGATGGTACACTACTACAACAAAACATGAGAAAACAGGGACATGGAAGTAGGAATTTATTAATTTCTCTTATAAACTTAAAAAATACGCTTATTTTAAAATCACTTAACAGCTGGATTAAAATAGAACTTATATTCATTTTTATAAGGATGTATATGTAAGTCAGAGGTCTGAGACTAAAATTCCTTAAAAAAACATTGTCTCTAAAATGAACTTATACAACACAATAGTTTTCTTGAGTTTCAAAGTATCATTATGTAGGAAAAAAATACATGAACAAATGAAATATTTACTGAAATCTTAAATTTTATTTCTGCATGCATGGGCAATCTCCTCCCATGCAATTTATTGCCTCTGAAAACTTGCTGTTTATGTTATCAGAAAGGCCAACTACAAAAGATTATTAGTAAAGTTTTTTGGGAGTCAAAAGTTCTATTTGGTGGTAGATAAACTAGATTTTTTCCAAATATATATATACACACATACACACACATTCTTGACTAAAAGAATAATTTAGGAAGAGGTCTAGAGGTGAGAAAAACATGGTACACATTGGTTAATCTAGAAACAGTTTAGTACTTCTGAGAAAACACTAAATAATTAAAAAAACCCTCAGTAGATATGAGTTTTCATCCTAACTGTAAGGTAACAGAAAAGTAACCATTAAAAAAAGAGCATTTAAAATTGCTATATCTTGGAGCTCTGATGTCCTAGTGGCAAGATGCTACACTGCAATCCCAAAGGCACTGGGTTCGAATCCACCAGAAACTCTACTGGATTAAGGAGGGGCAACCTACTCCGAAGCGAGTTAGAAATGATTCGATGGTACACAACAACAACAACAAATAAATAAATTAATAAATAATTAAATAGATAAGATATAAAAAAAATTGCTAAATCTCTATATATCTATCCAATGAGTCTAATGCTGCAAATTGACCTTGCCCTTTCCTTCAAATAATTTAACAACAATATGTGACTAATTCTGGGACATACAAATTACAGCTTACTAACTATAAACCAATTCAATGATAAATCCATCTTTTAACTATTTGCTCTGAATACACCAGACAATTATCCAAGGATAATATCCTTACCTTTAAGAAAGTTTACTGACACTCAGAATTCAGAGTTGTTTATTCAAAAGCCTAAATTCATAATATAGTCAATTTTACCAGTTTATTTTGTGATGTCCCTCTTCTCAAGTTATCTATGGTTTTACCTTACAGGCAGTAATTAACTTCTACATATTCAATTTTCAAGCAACCCATATTTTCCTATTTTATAATGTGGTATCACTACATTAATTTCCTCTCTTTTTTTTCTCTCTCTATATTTTGTTGAATGATGATCTCAAAATCTCATTACATTGCCTCGAGCTGTTATTGTTAAAGAAAACAGACTGTTCTTAAATCGGGAACACAGATTGTTCACAGGCACAGAAGCAGATCATAAATTCACGGGTCAGTTCTCCTCAACGGATATGTAGCACTGCTGGTTTACACAAACCATTTGGTTTAGGCTCCAACAATCCTAAAGCTATTTTTACAAACTCTCCCCAGTTCTCTTGTCTTAATAAAACTTGAAAAGATTATGTTAGCTGAAGACAGGAGAGCCTTATTATAAGGGCTGATGTGCCCGCAGCAAGAACTGCTAGGTTCTTCCTTTTTGGTACTTAGTCCAAAAGAGAGTAAAGGTATTTCTTACTACTACATTACTCTTTAAGAAGTTGGGGTATGTTTACTTAAACACACAGGATTGAATGGGGAGTTATTATTCATCAAATCTTTTGGAAAATGACGAATTTAAATTTATTACCTATAGATGCTGGCCCTAACTACAAAACAATTAAGAAATCTCATCTGCCCACTAGATTGTAGGGCAAATAGGATCTATAATTTTGTAAAACAAACAGGATCCATAATTTAGGTATCAGGCAACGATGACAATAGATGACTTCAGTTCTCAAGTCTATTATCAGAAATACATTAGTATAAAAGTAACACCTTCTGTATACCACATTAAAAAGCAGTAATAATGCTCTCAATATTATAACTAGTTTTTCATACATCAATTACTAAACCAAAAAGGAGATATAGTTGGAGGCAAGAGAGGAGAGGGAAATGGCCAGTACAAATATTCCAAATATTCAGATGATTAACTCAAGAGTTATCAATCCTTTGTGTTTGTCATTGGCAGAAATAAAAGCAGAGAGTGAGTTTATCTGTGAGGTTTCACAGACCCTACTAGCAAATGCTTGGGAATAGGCAGGTTTTCTAATCCTTTAAGACTATGCTCAGAAAAGGTGACTGACAAGTAGTAAAATTAGTGGCCAATGGTTTATGAAGAGAAGAATATAAATCTTACCCATGATTGAGCCAATTCCTATATTTTGTCACAGGACTAATAGGGAAGGAATCTGTATAAGGGTGATATTAAAAGATGGGTGGTGAAAGCATTTAGTTTGCTGGAGATCTCCTGGTATAAAGCAGAGCTAGAGAGATGGGGACTCTGCCTGAGCATAAGGAACAAATCCCACCAGAAAATAGGAAAAGAAATTGTATTAGTACTACACAGGTTATCAATTATTGTGGAAACAGTAAGAGAAAGCTAGAGCTTGGGGCACTGGGAAATTTATGGACTCAATCTAGGTACCAGGATACCAGGACAGTAACATGCAGAAATGAGAGCACTATTAACATGGGCTCAGGAACTGGGCTGGATAAGATCTATAGGTCGGAAGATTTAGATATTAGAAAATAGACTAGTAGGGATACTTTTCTTTGGACATACTCTCAGGAGAGGTCATTCCCTGGAAATGGACATACACTGAGCAAAGTGGAAGGTCAGCTAAAGAGAAGATGACTTTCAACAAAATGGATTGATAGAGTGACCATAACAATAGGATCTAGCATATGAGAGATGGTGAGGAGGGTAGAGGACAGGGCAGAGTTCAGATCTGTTTGTTATTCATTGGGTCAGTATGAGTCATAATCAACTCAAAGGCACCTAAAAACAAGAACAAAGAAAGGTTAGAGGCAGAATCATTCTTGGATAGTTACAAGAACTGGGAAGAGAGGAAAAGGAGGAAAACTGATCAGATATTTATTAACATGAGTGAAGGAAAAGGCAAACACACAATAAGAAAAATCAAAATTGTGCATATTGCCATTAATTTTATGAGTATGAATGATTATATGAATAACCAATATGCTTATAACCAATAACAAATATGTAAAGTCTCCAACTTTCATGGAAATTAGTTTTAAAATATAACAGTGCATTCAATCATATGTATGACATCTACTTTTGCATAGAAAGTTTTAATGGGCATAGGTAAGGCCATTTATGCATGTACATGTGGTCATTGGCTATCTTCACATTACAAGAGTACAGTCCAAGACACTGATTTTCTGGCTCTTCACAGAAACAGTGTTTTGATCTCTGCATTAAGAGTAATAACCTTCTGGAAACAATCATTAGGGTCCTCAACTCCCATTCCTGACACTTGCTTTCTTTTTCTCAGTAAATGAAAATTTAGATTTCTTTACTCTATTTTACAAATGCAACTTCTCACTGTAACAGTGACAAAAATTATAATGATTTGGAAATTTCAGAGAAAACATAAAACATATGAAAACCCAAAGCACAAACTGATTGCCATCAGTTTGATTCAGATTCACAGTCAGCCTCCATCAGAGTTCTGAGACTGTAAATCTTAACTAAAGGAGCCTGCCCAATATTACTCCTGCAGGCCAGCTGGTGGATCACTGCCAGAAGTTCCTGGCTTTCTGGTGAGTGGCACAACCGGCTGCCTAAAACCTGAAGAACAACATAAATTATAAAGAAATTCAAGGAACATCGGTGTAACGAAGACATACAAAACTCCTTTAAAATGTTTTCAAAAGTAATATATACAACAAATGTGATTAATATTTGTGATATGCTTTCCAACTGAGGATGGAAAACAGGGATCAGAATTCTCAAATTGTATTCGAATATTGAAACACAAAGAGGCTAAATGGACTGTTTTTGAAATCAAGATCACAGACTCCCAAGAAATTAACAGACATATTTGGATTATCCAAAAGACTTGTTTTTTACTTTATTTTGATAACAGGGTAGTGACTGTGGCTATATATAAGAGATGTTATAAGCAATTTATATATATTTTTCCATCCATCTATCTATCTGAAATTGTGCAATATTTATTTGTTCTTGGAGATGCAAATAAAACAGTAAAATATGAGGCACACTTACCAGAAAAGGTCCCAGGGTAAGGGGGAGAGGATAAAAATGGTATCTGAAGAATGATGACAATGCAGTGTGTAGTACAACGGGTTTATTGTTCAAATTGGCTTTCCTAGGCTACTGCCTTTGTCTCACACCACACGGCTGGATGGGAACATAAAAACAAAATATATAGTCTAACCATAAGGGTATTGGCCAGTTTAGTCATCCCACTAACTTAAAATTGAGCCGATTCAGGGTCATCTTACTACCAACAAGGGAAAAAGCACAAGAAAATGCAGAGCATGTTCTTCAGGGTCAGAGATTTCTGCATTGATTAGACTGAAGGCTATGAGAGAGCAGCTATAACAGGGGAAAATCAGAGAGCAATGTGAAGCTGCCATGGGTATGCTGCCTGAGTGCCAGAGCAAGGGGGCCTTCATCTAAACTGGCTGAAGAAGTAGGTGTGGATGGGAAGACAATGCAAATGGCATGAGTAAGAGAGCTATGTAACACAGAGCTGAACTGGGAGGCTGAAAGACAAAGGGCATTTTAGGAATGCTTGAGAAGACACTGTGACTGAGGAATTGTATCTTGCTGCCAACTTGCACTGTAATCTCACTTCCCTAATGAATACCATATCTAAGTATGATCTGTCACTGCAACTGATGATAAACACAACAGTAGAGTAGTGAGTGCTGGCAGCAACAAATGGCATTAGAATGGACGGAAATCTGTTTGGGGAGGAGGAAAGGCATATCTGGCCTGACTGGACTTAGTTTTGAGATGACTATGTTGTTAATGAGGACAGCTGTGGAGTTAGCAGAGGACAGATGTGGCCTAATTCTTTTTACATAGTGTACAAAACTCACAGGAACATTTATGATTAAATATTTAAAACTGCTCAACAAAATTCAAACGAAATACTAATTTTCCTGTAGCATTATGTATCTACAAAACAAAGAAATGTTTTTTCTTTAAAGGAAAAAAAACCACACCAGAATGTTAGCAATTGTTTTTTAAATGAGTCTGAGTTTACAGAACAGATATGGAATAGCACAGAATGCTTAAATTTTCAATCACAGCATATAAATTTATATATATTTTTTATAATAATAATGATGTTATGGGATTCACACTGTCTATAATTAGGATAAGTACTTAAGTACATAGTTTAAAAGAATGCAAATTTTGAACAAAGATTATAAATGCTTTGAGAGCAAGATTCATATATTTACTAGCTTTTTAAAAATTATAATCTTAGCCTCCTAAATTTTCTGAATAACTAAGGAAAAATTTTATTAGACACACAAACATAATATTACATCTAAAGTTTAGCACTGTCAATAGGAAGCACATTTGCATAATAGTTCCAATTTAAATCTAACATACAAATTAGGAAAATATTTTTGAAAAATATGATAAAGACTATCATTGTAACATTCTCACATAATGAGGAGTTTAAAAAAAGCCAGTACCTTAACAGATAAAATATAATGCATATAACTACGTACTTTATTTTTAGAAAAGTATATACAAGTATATCATAAATACCCAAAGGGCACAAAGAACATTTTTAAAGAGGCAAAAGTCCAAAACTTTCAACAGTACAGTGAGACATTCTAATGTACTGTGAGCTGGAAAGCGTAAATCAGGTTCACCTTCCTTCAGAAGCAAATTAACAACATGAATCAAGAGCTTTAAAAATCTTCACAGAAAAAAAAATCTTCACAGACTTTGACTCAGGACTATAATTTTCAAGAATCAATTCTATGCAAATAGAGATGCTGACAAGAATTTATGCAAAAAAATTCTCTGCTGTGGTATAATAATAAAATATTAGAAGCCATCTTAAGCCTTTCTCTAAGGAATGACTAAGTAAATTATGATACAAGCATACACAAAAATTTACATCAAGAAAATTTTAATAATATAAAATACATTTATGTTAGAGTAGTGAGTAAGAAAACTTGGTGTACAATATGAGCTCAATTATAAAGAAAAGAAAAGGTAGAGAAAAGACAAATTAAGTCTTAAAAGTGTTTTCTAAATTTATATAATACTTAGATTTGCTACAGTAAGAATATGGCAGCCTTATAAAGAAAGAGAAAGGGGTGGGGGATGATAAGAAACAGTCTCTGTGTCACTGATCATTTAAATACAATTACCCCTACTTCTAAACATGTTAATTATAATAATCATATAATTACATTACTTTCATGGTAAATTATAAAGGAGTGTAGCTTTTGGAAAAGGAAACATCCTAACAAAAAATTCTTTGGGGACATATACAAGCTCAGAAAATAATAACAAATCAGTTGAAATTATGTAACTTTCAAAATATAATGACAAAATTCTATCGCAAAAAGAAAGACTCAGAAACTCTTTTAAGAACAAATAAGTTGTTGAAAAAATGGAAATTAAAAGGGGAGAGAAAAACAAATGAGGAGAGTTCACATCAGAATTATTCCTAAAGGAGCCCTGGTGGTACAGTGCATAATGTGTTGAGCTGCTAATGAAAAGGACAGTGTTTCAAACCCACCAGATGCTCCATGGACAAAGGTAAGCAGTATCTTACTGTAAAGATGTACAGTCTCAAAAACTTAATGGAGGATGGCTATACAACAAATTCAACTGGAAATATGTAGGTGCAGGAGTTTAATTTTGGCATAAGAATGTGCTCAGCTTTTAAGTGAAAGGTCAGTGGTTTGAACTCACAGTCACTCGAGGAAGAAAGATGTGCCAATCTGCCTTCGAAAGGTTTACAACCTTGAAACTATGTATGTGGCCTCTCTGCTCTGTAATGAGTGCCAAAAACCAGGCCAAATTCACTATAGCTAAGTCTTATTCTGATTCATACCGACTCTGTAGAACATACCAGAACTGGTCTATGATTTGTAAGGATGAAAATGTAAAGAGGCAGAATATTACATTTTTGTCCTGCACAGTGGTTGGTTTAAGTCATCAAGGCAATTCTGGAACTGAGTTGACAAGAAGCATTGGTTTCGGGGGAAATTTTTTTTAAAAAATCTTAAAACTATGTAAAGTCTCCATGGTTACTTAACTGGCAGGAACATTGCAAAAGGACGGGATAAATAGCAGACTCATCTCTAAGTGAGAAAGAGAAGTCAAAGATCCTATTGCTGATGTGATATGGACATTGGACATTGACTGAAAGAGGAGAATACCAGCAGGATGAAGATGCAATGGCTTCTGACTGTGCGGGTCCTAACAAATTATGACTGACACTGAGAACAATGGGAATCCCAGAATACTTGATTGTGCTCATGTGAAAACTACACCTAAACCATGAAAATACTGTGTTAAGACAGAAATGGAACACTGCATGATTAAAAATCAGGAAAGGTATGTGTTTGGGTTGTATTCTTTCTCCATACTTACTCTGTGTGTGGGGCAAATCATCTGAGAATCTGCACTCTATGAAGAGGAATGTGACATCAGGATCAGAGAAAGAGTAACCAACAAACTTCCTTATTATGTAGATCATACAACTTTACTTGTTGAAAGTGAGAACTTGAAATGCTTGCTACAGAGAATCGAAGATTACAATACTGGTTTGTTGTTGTTGTTAAGTGCTGTTGAGTCAGTAGGACTCACATCAACTCTATAAACAAAAGATCTAAAACATGTTTTATCCTGTACCATCTTCACACTTCCTGACACACAAGAGCCCATTGTAGCAGTCACTGTGTCAAAACACCTGGCTGAGGGTCTTCCTCTCTTTCGTTGACCATCCACTCTTCCCAGCATCATGTCCTTCTCTAAGGAATAGCCCCTTCTAGCAATATGCTCAAAGTATGTGAGGGAAAGCCTCATCATTCTTGCCTCCAAACAGTACTCCAGCTGCACCCTCTCCAAGACGTATCTGTTTGTTCTCTTGGCCGTCCATGGGATGCATGTCCAGTGTTCTCCAAAATCACAGCTCAAAGGTGTCAATGCTTTATCAGTCATCTTAGATATTCACGCTGTCCAGCTCTCAGATGCACAGCAAGTGATCAGACAGACTATGGCCTTAAGGAGACGCAACTTCGTCCTCAAACTGACATTATTATTCTTCAATAATTTAGAGAAGTCCCAAACTGCAGATTTTCCCAGTGCAATGCATACCAACTGACAGATTTCAACAAAGAGATACCGCCTTGAAAGTGTTCACTAAGTTGTGCCGAGAACACTAGAGGACAACAACCTGGCCAACTGACTGGAAGAGATCTGCATTTGTTCCCATTCCAAATGAAGGTGACTTGACAGAGTGCAGAAATTATTGAACAATATCATTACTATCAAATGCAAGCAAGATTCTGCTATATATTATCCAAAAACAACTGAAGCAGTACATCAACAGAGAACTACCAGATATGCAGGCTGGGGTTAAAACAGGTCATGGTAATAGCGATACCGTAGATATTGTTACATGGATCTTGGCCAAAAGCAGAGAGTACTAGAGGAATATCTATCTGTGTTTCATTGAATATGTAAAGGCATTCGACTGTGTGGATCACAACAATCTGTGGCTGACTCTGAGAAGAATGGGAATCCCAGAACATTTGATTGTGCTTATGTAAAACCTATGCTTGGACCGGGAGGCCATTTTCAGAACAGAGCAGGAAAACACTGCATGGCTCAAAATAGGGAAGGGTGTCCGCCAGGGATGTATTCTGTCTCCATACTTTTCAATCTATATGCAGAACATATCATCTGGGAGGCAGGGCTGTATGAGTAGGAATATGGCATCAAGATTGGAGAAGATTTATCAATAACTTGTGTTACGCAGATGGCACAACCATGTTTACTGAAACTGGGAAGGACCTGAAGTGCTTGCTGCAGAAGGTCAAGGACTGCAGCCTTCAATATGGATTGAAGCTCAACTTCAAGAAAACAAAGATTTTCACCACTGGGCTGAAGGGCAGCATTATGATATATGGTGAAGAGATTGAGATTGTTAACTGCTTTAGTTTGTTTGGCTCCACAATCAACACCCTTAGTACCAGCAGCCAGGAAATCAAGAGACAAATTACACTGGGAAAGTCAGCTACCAGGGACATCTCCAGAGTACTGAAGAGCAACAATATCTGTCTGGAGACTAAGGTGTGCCTGATGCAGGTCATAGTCTCTGCAATTGCTTGCTACGTGTCAGAGAGCTGGACAATGATTAGGGATGATAGAATGAGAATTGATGCATTAGAGCTGTGGGGCTGGAGAAGAGTGCTGGATATACCATAGACTGCCAGGAGAACAAACAGGTATGCCCTAGATAGGATAAAGCAAGACTGCTCCTTGGAGGAAAGAATTCTGAGGCTTCGTCTGACATATGGTGGGCATGCTGCAAGGAGGAATCAGTCCTTGGAGAGGCACATCATGCTTGGAAGGGTGGAAAGACAAAGAAAGAAAGGAAGAGCATCGATGAGATGGACTGATTAAGTCATTGGAGTAATGAGGGCAGGTGTGTCCGAGACAGTAAAGTTGGCACCGGACAGAGCAGGTTTCAGAGCTACTGTACATTGCTATGAGTTGCAAGTGACTCGACAGCAAATAACAATAACAACAACAATGTTTCTCCTTATTTCCTGATTGCTGGTACCAAGCATGTTAACTGTCAATCCAAGCAAGATGAAGCTATTGACAGTTTAAATCTCCTCTCCATCCATAATGACGCTGCCTCTTGGTCCAGTGGTAAGAATTTGTTTTCTTGACACTGAGATGCAACCCATACCAAAGGCTGCATTCCTTGATCTTCTGCAACAAGTGCTTCAAGTCTTCCTCACTTTCAGCAAGCAAAGTACTGTTATCTGCATAATGCAGGTTACTGGTAAGTCTCCTTTAACTTAGAATCAGCAACCAGGAAATCACAAGACATAATGCACTAGAAAAGTCTGTTATTAGCGACTTCTCTAAAGTGCTGAAGAGTAATGAAAGCAGTTTGAAGACTAAGGTGTACCTGTCCCAAACCATGTCTTTTCAATTATTTGTCATGCACCTGAAAGTTGGACAACGAATAAGGATGAGAAAAGAAGAATCAATGCCTATGAGCTGTGGTGTTGGAAAAAAATGTTGGATAGTCCATGGACTGCCAAAGGATAAACAAATGTGCTTGCAAAGAATGAAGCCAGGGTGCTTCTTGGAGACAAAAAAAGTTAAACTCTGTCTCACATACCTTAAGCTTGTTGCTAGAAAGTCAGTCTTTGGAAAAAGACATCATGCTTGGACAGGTGGAGGGTCAGCAAAGGAGAGGGAAGACCCTCAACAAGACAGATTGACAGTGACTACAATGGTGAGCCTGAGCATGTCAGATGATGCACAAGATAGATCAGGGTTCAGATTCACTGTTCACAAGGTCGTTTTAAGTTGTAGTCAACCCAAGAACATTAAACAACATTAATATGATTTGACAAAGGTAAGTATAATAAGTTTGATGGTAGAATTCTTGCCTTGCCTGAAGGATACATGGATCTGATCCTGGCAAATGCAGCTCAGCAAAATTATCACCCATGTATTAGCAGAAGTTTACATGTTGCTATGAACTTAAACAGACTGCAGTGTAGCTTCTAAACAAAGACAGATTAAGAAGAAAAGCCTGGCTAATCCAGTTATCAACATTTTCACTTCCATCAGGAATTCCAACTCACAGAGCCCCTCCTTCATGTTTCAAAGGCTGTACATTTTGATGGGTAGAGACTGCCCACCTTTCTTCTGAAAAAACCCAGGTAGATTCAAATGGCCTCAATCTGTAGCCTTTTGTTAGCAGCACAGCGTGCTGTAGACTAACACAACAGATGAGTTAGTAAAAGCCTTATCAGTCACTACTGGACGTGGATATGGTGTAAGATCAAGCAGCATTTCAAATTGTTGTGCAAAATGTCACAGAGGCAGGATGTTGACTAGAAAGCAGAAAACAACAGCAAGAAGAAATGCAAGGCATTTTTGAGAAGCAATAAAAAATATAGAATATTTACAGCATTATCAGTCATTACAAAAAAAAATTTGGAAGTCATTTCTTTTCCATGTCTTCAATTAAATCTTCAGTTTATTATTCCAAAACACTTTAGGCTTTATTAAGAAGCATGTCATCTGCTGCTGTTATGTACCATCGAGTCGCTTGTGACTCATAGCGACCCTATGTACAACAGTCCTAAATTCTGCTCTGTCCTGTGTCAATCTCACTGTCTCCGACATCCCCATTTCCCAGTCATCAAATCAATCCACCTCCTAGAAGGTCTTCCACTCCTGCCCCTGTCCTCCACCCTCCCAAGCATGATGTCCTTCTCCAAGGACTGGTCTCTCCTTACAACATGAGCAAAGTACGTCAGACGAAGCCTCAGAATCCTTGCCTACAAGGAGCAGCCTGGTTAAACCCTCTCCAGGATATATCTGTTTGTTTTCTTGGCAGTCCATGGTACATTCAATACTCTTCTCCAGCAATACAGCTCAAAGGCATCAATTCTTCTGTCCTCCCTAGTCATTGTCCAACTCTCATGTATAACAAGTGATTGCAAAGACCATGGCCTGTATCAGACATACCTTTTTTCTCCAGAGACACACCATTGCTCATCAGTACTTTATAGAGAGGTCCCTAACAGCAGACTTTCACATCGCAATACATCTTTTAACTTCTTGGCTTTTTATCTCAAAAATCTAAATGTTCTTGAAATAACTGAGATAAGTCCATACTTTGTCGTTTTTGTTTTATGTGCCATCAAGTCGCCTGAGACTCACAGTGACCCTATGTACAACAGCCCAAAACCCTGCTTTATCCTATGCCAATCTTGTTATCTCTGACACACCTCCCCCCATTATATCAATCCCTGAATCACTTCATTTCATCAAGGGTCTTCCCCTCCTGCGCTGTCCCTCTACCCTCCTAAGCGTGATGTCCTTTTCCAAGGACTGGTCCCTCCTTGCAACATGTCCAAAGTATGTCAGATGAAGCCTCAGAATCCTTGCCTCCAAGGAGCAGCCTGATTTAACCCTCTCAAGGATGAACCTGTTCATTCTCTTAGTAGCCGGCAGTATATTCAATACTCTTCTTGAACACCACAGCTCAAAGGCATAAATTCTCCTTCTATCATCCCTAGTCATTGTCCAGCTCTCTGATGCATAGCAAGTGATCGCAAAGACCATGGCCTATATCAGGTACATCTCAGTCTCCAGACTGACATCATTGCTCTTCAATACTTTCAAGAGGTCTCTGACAGCAGACACTCCCAGTGTAATATGTCTTTTAATTTCCTGACTGCTGGTGCCAAGCGTGTTGACTGTGAAGTCAAGCAAACTAAAGCTGTTAACAATCTCAATCTCTTCACCATCTATCATGATGTTGCCAATTGGTCCAGTGGTGAGAATCTGTTTTCTTGATACTGAGCTTCAATCCATATGAATCCAACTTATGAATATACAGATGCTTGTTATTTCTTATTATCAAACTAATACAATTAACTCTCCTGCTACAGAAGAAAACTGAGGTGGAATTTTACCAATTGCCACAACAATTTTTTTAAAAACTGCTTTAATGAAAATCATGTAACTAAAATACCCACTGTGTCATCTGTAAGGTGTGGCACAGGTATGTGAAGTCAACAAATAAAAAAAAGCTTCTGACTAGGCACTAAGATTCCCCTATTTCATAAAGAAATCTTTTAACAAATTGGAATAATTTCTTTTTTCATTTCATAGGTAAAAAGTAATCATAAACATGTTTTAAGTTTACACTACTGAACAAATTTTTAACTATACTGTTTACATGTTATTGGTATAATGTACGGTTGAATATGAACCAGCTCGTTGCTGACCCTCCCTCCAGTAGGTTTTTAGAGGTAGATGGGAAACTGCTCATTTTCCTCCAATGGAGCAGCTGGTGGATTCAAACCACATGCCTTTGGGTTGGCAGCAAAACTCCTTTACCTCTAGGTCCTATATGTTTACATGTTGTTGTAGTGTCCCACTGAGTCAGAACCAACTAATAGCTCCAGTGAGTTTTTAGAACCATTAAATCACACGGGAAGAAACTAAACTGAATGTCTTTGGACTGGCAACAGAACTTCCACCATGAAGCCATAAAATTATTATGTGGTTAGAATACAGACACTGCTCTGTGGGAGGAAGATCAACAGTTGTCTTCCATTAATATTTGCTTGATGAATAACCTTGAGTCAGAAAGTGAAGCTGCTACCACAATCTCACACATACACCCCCCCATATATACACCTCCCATCCACCACCCCACCCATATCCACACCCCACACCACATATCCACATACACTCCACCACATTTATATACACACTCCACACCGCCACATCCACAAATCCCCACTCCCAAACACATTTCCTATATACACCCCACCCCCCACATCCACATTCACACCCCCTACACTACATTTACATTCCCACCCTCATCTATACCCCCACTCCCAAAAACATCCCCCACACCCACATACGAACCACACACACCAATATACACCCCTCCCACACTATGTACACCCCCCATATCTAGTACCCCCACCCACACCAACTACCCCCCCACAGTCCCCACTCACAGATACCCCCACACCCACCTACTGCCACTCATCCACATATATCCTCCCACATCCATATACATACACCGCCACCCCCACATACATCCCCAAAAGGTGTGAACATCATGTATATACTTTCCATCATCAATACATTGCATGCTATTAAACACTTCCACTTTGTGACAAGTAATTTAAGGGCTGAAATAGCCAAGAAATTTCTAACGAAGTTCACATAAGGCCACTATTTGTTCTATTGGAATGCTATATTTAATACAGAGTGAAAGAGATGCACTGTGGTGGAAGTTTTTAAACTAATAATTCTAGCATACTTTTTACCTAACATTGTTTGAATAAATACAGCAAAGACAGACGGAAATAAATAATGAATCCATTCAATGAAAACGGAGACCTTATCATGTAGTCTGTAACTAACCAGGCTGCTAAGTGAAAGGCTGGCAGTTCAAACTCAGCAGCTATTCATTGGGAAAATGAGGTGGTGTTTCCCCACATAAAGAACTGTATCGTTAGAAACCCAACAGCGGATCACATGAGTCAGAAGTGACTCAACTGTATGGAGTTTGGGTTTATAGTGTATTTAAGGAAAACTTCAAGCACTACTGTGCCTCCCTTATACTATAAACTCATTGCCACTGAATCAGAACTGACTCATAGCTGGCCTTCCATTGGATTTCCAGAGCTGTAAAGTCACACAGGTGGATACTGACCAACTTTTTCCAATGGAGCATATGGTGCATTAAAATCATGAGAGAGGTCTGGTCTTTGGTTGGCAGGGCAACTCCCTATGCTCTAGACCAATAGAGCCCCCTGCCCTACATAATATAATGTTGTTATTGATCTGAACCGACTCATAGTTTACCGGTTTTCAGAGCATAAACTGCATGGGAAAAGATTGCTTATCTTTCTCCCTGGGAGCAACTAATGGATTTAAACTGTGTTCCTTTGGGTTGACAGCACAACTTTTTACCACTAAGCCATGAGAGTCCCTTGAGCTATATAATAGATACAAATAACTGGAAAAATATGTAAATAGACAGATTTAAACTTCATGGTAACATTTAGCTGAATTATTTTTATTGAAGCACTGAAACGAAAGAAAAATTACAATAGACGATATTCCATAGCAAAGAAGTGATTTCAAAAAACTGCTCAGTGTCATCTAGTTAGAACCAACTCATAATTGACCCTCCAGAGGATTTTTCGGATGCAGTAATCACACTGAAGAAGACTGTATACCTTTCTCTCACTTTACAGGTGATTGAGAGGTGGAGTTGAATTGCCTGCCTTTGAGTTGACAGTACAACTCCTTACCCACTAGACTACCAGAGCTCCTCTAAACAAGAAAAGATCTCAGAAAAGAAAAAAGAAGTATGTCCAATAGCAAATGAAAGCAATCTCTAAAACAAAAACAAATATTCACATGTTAGAGCATGTTAAACTGCTCACAGTCTATGCATGTTTCTTACTGAGATCAAATATAGAAGTTTAAATAACAAAACTTATACAAAGTACAGATGTATCATGGGAACATATTTATAAAACATCATGGGAATAAAAACAGGTTTAAACTGGCTGTCCACGTTTACTCACTACAGAACATTAAATAAATAAATATAACATTTCAGTCTTTAACTATTGGGAAAATATGCACAGTATCTAGTTTATAGGGTATCTGTGAATACACAAGAAATAGGATAAGGAACAATACCTCACCAAGAGGTAAATGCTACATAAATGTAATAATACATATTCTAAGAAGAAGGGTAGGGGTCAGAGGAAAGCAAAGGAAAGACTGTCCCAAGTTGGGGAGGAAAGAGTTACTGTTTTCCAGCTTAAAAGCATTCCATGAATAAAACCATTGTGGAATTTTAAAGTATTCAAAATTACAAGATGAAGAATGCCATCTTTTCTATAATAACTTCTGAAATAAACCTAAGAATCATATTCAAACACAACCACATTTTAATGAGTTTTATAATCAATAAATCTGCACCAAATTTATATAATTTACACTATAAGGATTAGAAAACTAAAGAATACTAATAAGATAATACAAACTTCTACAGTTCAATGAAAGTATTTACTATTTAACTTTTTTTAAAGTAGTAAATAAATTTGTAAAGTATTCAGTAATTTTGTGAACAATTTCTTCATGCTACTGCTATTATTTTAAACTCTGCTAAAGTTCAAAAGGAAAAACCAAGGTAGTAACATTTCAGTTAACGTCTTTGATTCAATCACAAACCCTACAGAATATTAGGGCTCTCTGGTCGCCTAGTGGTAAGAAACTGCACTAAAATCTCAGAGGCATGCAGTTAGAATTCACCAGATTCCCTGTGGGAAAAGGATTAGCAATCTCCATGTGATTTATCGCCTCTGAAAACATGTTGGAGGGTTAGCTCTGACCCAACAGCACACAACAACGTGTGGGGGAGGAGGAGTGTGAGAGAGAAGGAGTGTGTGTGTGAGAGAGAGAGAGAAGAAAGAGAGAGAATGTGTGTGTGTGTGTGTGTTTGTGTGTGTGAGTTGACAAAGCTTCAGGTATACAGTACAGGAAGAGATTATGCACCTTTCTCTCAAAGAGTAACTGGTGGATGTGAACTCTTGCATTTGGGTAGGCAGTCTAACACTACCTACGAGGCCATTAGAGTTTCTTATGTGCCGAGGTTATACATACACAAATGTTTTACAATTTATTGGATTTCAAGTTGGAAGAACTATAAACTAAAGCACGTGAGTATGAATTAAAATTCTTCTACTAAGTAAATTATTCTACTAAATCTATACAATCCACATTCCTTAACCATATATACCTGGGAACAAGAATAGAAATTTAAAAAACTTAGAAGAAGCAGTAATAAAAATTTACTTTATCAAAATTTGTATAAAGTATTTAAAGCAATATTTATAGGATATGTAAAGGCCTAGAAGGCTTCCATTAAAATAGGGTGAGGATTAACTAGGAAATATCTATGTCTGAAAGATTTAAAAGCTAGGAGAACACATAATAAAGCAAACTTTTTTTAAAAAAAGCAGAAGGCAAAGAACAATAGTTCTAAAAATAAAGAAAATAGGAGATAAACATATGATGCAAGATATCAATAATACAGAAAGTTGGTCCTTCAAAAAGATGCAGAAGTTCTGTAATGCCACTAAGAAGAAAACAGAGACACATAAACAAATATTAGAAAAGTGGCATGTCACAAGCTATATATTGTAAATATACATTTGAAAGGATATTATGAACTTTAAGCTAATACACGTAAAAATGTAAGTGACACAAATGAGTCACTAGAAAAATAGAACATACTGTTTAAAGACTAAACTGAGTTCTTAATCATCCTTAACCAAAGAAATAATTAAATCACAAAGTAAAAATTTTCTCACAAAGAAACAGTAATCCCTGATGAGTTACGAGTGAATTTGCTTATAAATCTAATTAACAGGAAAACCCTTAATTTCTATATTTAATTATAGTTACATTAAAAATAGAATTCTAATCTTCCCAAATACTTCTAGAGGGTAGAAATAAGCAGATAGGGGAAGAGTCAGTTTATACACCCTCAATTCCTTTTATAAGAAAACAAAGTATGACAATTTTGCTTAAAGAATATACAGGCAAAGTGTCCAGTCTAAACAATTCTAAATCCAACAGAGCAAATGTATAAATAAAGAAAATTACATCATGACAAAGTTTGTTTTATATATGGGCTGTCAACAGTTTAATATTAGAAAATCATTTCACTGTAATCTACTGCATTAATGGATCAGAGAAAAATCATAATTAAAAAGCACAACGGACCTAAGGTACCTATAGAACACTTCACCCAAAATAGCAAAATAAACAGTATATCCAAGTGTTCTCAGAACACTGTTCACAGACTGTTAATTCACATATACTGTTAATTAGGCACAAAACAAGTCTCAATACATTTAAAAAGAATGAAATCAAACAAAGTGTGTTCTCTTACTAAAATGAAACCAGTAATGGGAAAAAAAAACAAACAACACACACGGAAATTAAGCAATACATTTCTAAATACCCAACTGACCCAAGTAAAAACTTATCACAATAAATAAATACTTTTATAAACATACAAACAAAATACCAAACTTTACTATAAAGCCATAGTAATCAAATTAGTATGATACTAATTTGAGAGAGTTCAGAAAGATTTAATTTTCAACAAGGGTGCTAAGACCACTCAATGATGAAAAAAACAGTATCATTACCAAGTATTACTAAGGAAACTGGATAATCCTCAGGGAAAAAATATGGATCCCCTAACTAAGAACCTAACTAAAAATAGACCAAATATGATACCATAACTAAAAATAGATTTAAATCTAAGAGCTAATAGCATAAAACTCTTTGAAGGAAATACATGTATAAATCTGTAAAATAATGGATTTAGGCAATGTCTTCTTAAATATGAGAAAAATACTACAAGCAATGACAACAGAAAATAGGTCACTGAAGTTCATGAACATTAAAAAAACTTGTGCAGCAGATGATATTAAAAAAAGAGAAAACATTATTGAAAAAATTTTTAAAAAAAGACTTGGAAAGTATTGGCTGGATATGAGTCTTATATTCAAAATGTAAAGAATTCTCAACAACAGAAAGCCAAATGTGAATATGTATTTCTCCAAGGAAAATATGTAACTGTTCAATAAAAGACACTGAACATTGTTGAACACTGTTATGCTATCAAGGAAAATCAAGTCAAAATCAGAACGAAATACCATTTCACATCTATTAGGATAGTTATAATAAAAAGGACGGCTAACAAATATTGGTCACAATGTGAAGAACCTGAAACCTTAGAATATTTCTGGTGAAAATATAAAATACTGCTACAATGTTAGAAAACAATTTATGTTTTGACAGTTCTTCAAACTATCAAAATAAACATGTAATTATCAAATGACTTAGCAATTTCATTCCATAATAAGTGTATCAAAGAAAAGTGAAAATATATTTATACAAAAATTTATATACAAAGTTTCATAGAAACATTATTCATCATTGCTAAAAAGTAGAAATAGCCCAAATGTTATCAACTGATGAATGTATAAACAAAATGAGAGATTATCTATAAATGGAATATTGTTCATAAAAAATGAAGTACTGACATATGCTAAATATGGTCCATGAAAACAGGCGAAGTACAAAGATGCCAAATAGAAAAGGTCTTTATTTCACTTCTTTGAAATGTCCAGAAAAAGCAAATCTAGAGAGACAGAGACCACTTTGTGACACCTGTTGCCTTCAGACTGACTCCGACCAGCAATGCTGTAAGACAGTAGAACTCCTCAACACGGTTTCCAAAGATGTGATCTCTATAAGCCGACTGCGACATTGCTTTCCCAAACAGCAGATGATGGGTCTGAGTGCTTTCTCCTTGTATTAACAGCCAAGCAAGCAACCGCTGCACCAGCAGAGCTCTTTCCCTGATGGTGGGGACTGGAAACTGGCAGAATATGATCACAGGATGATCGAAGTATAATGAAATAATAATAATATTTCTATAAATGTATATATACTAAAAATGAATGCAGTGGATACTGCAAAAAAGTTTAGAAGTTGAATTTTTATATTATTTTTACCTCACTAAAATTTATGGGGGGTAACATTAAAGCCTCAACAACTTTTAGTTCTTTTCCATATCTATTTCCTTTTTAAAAAATAATTTCCATAGGCCTTACTAGTTTGTAAATACACTGGAGTACAAAGTGATGGCACAATGATTATTCTGTAAGAGCTTATACCCACAGATACTAAGGAATTTCCAGTGCTATCCAAACTTCTCCTTCAGGTTAAGGCAAAGTAAAGAGTGAATGATTCTCCAGGATATTTCATCAAGTCTGTTTGTCCCATAAATTGTAGCCTCTTAAGAGCTAAGGTACTATCTAATTTTGGGATATAAACAAACCACTGAACTGAGAGAAAAAAATAACATGCCTGTTAACACCACTGGAAAATCAAGTCACAATCCCGCCCATCTATCACATACGGTGTTACCAGAAATGATCAGCAACCATAGAGAAATGTATTTCCTTACTATTATTGCTCCATAATATGGTCAATCTTAACTCAGGCTACGCAGGCCTAGTCACAGACATATCATTAGTAAAATCCTGGCCCTCTGCTCCTCCTGCCTCACTCTTTGATCTATTGTTCCTACTGCTCAATGCTTAGGGCACCAATGTGTTGTTGTTAGCAGGTGACTAGAACTCAGTGACCATGTGTTATTTACAGTAAGATTTTCATGACAGGTGAGCTGTCAACTTCAGCATCCCTGGCTGAAATCGGGTTCCATCCTCATTTTAGTCCCATTTCTCATAGTAATTTATCCACTTTCCTCAAGCTTTAATTTCAGGATTTCTGGGAGATGTTAAACAGGAAGATGTGTGTGTGTGCGCACACACACACACACACACACACACACACACAGCAGATTCCCCGATTGGTAGTCTACTCCCTTTCTCACTTCTCTAGAGGTATTTGTGTCACTGCTAACAAACAAGTCATATTACCTTTATCCTTCTTCTGGGTATGCTTTTCCCTTTTACTGGCAAGGGAACTCTACAGGGAGTTGAGCTGCTGACCCTTAAGGCTGTGTCTCTCGGTGGTTAAAATCCACCAGGGGCTATGGGAGCAAACACCAAAGGCAAACTCTTCCCATGTGAATGACAGTCTTGGAAACCCACTGGATAATCAGTTATGGCTCAATTCCATCTCAAATACAAAGAATGGTTTATTTTTCTTTGCAAGATTTATCTCTCACTGTCCCCTACTTTGGGGCCACAGCCTCCTGTAAATCGTTAGAATTTATGGCAGTTCTCTTGTGATATATCATTCTAGGTTTTTAAAAATTATTTTCCAGTAAGATTTTTGCTTGTATGTGATCTTAAGAACACTGTTCAATAATTTTCACATTCTATTAGATCATTTTGGGAGGAATGAGAGTAAATATGGATGGTGCTGGTGAGACTGTCTAAACTTCGGTGGATGAAATCTTACAATGGATTCTTTAATCTTGCTGCTTTTGTACACTGTGTTTTAGCACATGGTGTTCCTTTAGTCTGGGAAGCCCTTATCAACTATCCATCTGTAGAATTCCAATTCAGTCTTTAAAACCTTGCTAAGAAATTACTTTGGACTTGAGGTCTTAATTCTGCCCGAAGACATATTTTCTTAAGGTACTTCTGTTCCCTACAATTACTTATCTAACTCCTATTTTTTTTAACCACAGTTATTAACTTATACATCTCCCCGACTGAATATGACACTCTTCAAAGGCAGATTACCTCATATATCGTTGTATCCCAAATGTCAGTCTGGTACAGAACTTCACATACTGAAAGACACATGATAAAAACATTATCTAACTAAACTTCTAGTTTCCTTGGCTAGCCTTTTGGTAGGCTTGTCTTATTTGTCTTAACCCTGGTGATACAATATTTGAAAAATATCTAGACTTGTCACTGTCTATGCTACTTTTCCTAAAGAAATCAATTTCATCTCATGCTATGGAATTGAAGTAAACTTTTTCTTAAAGTCTGTGGCTCAATAATTATAATATACCTAGAATAGCATGAGGTAAAGTTGGGCTACATTTGTAGGTACAAATAAAAACAAGGCAAGGACTTTATAATCTCCAGAGCTGACTGGTCCTAAAAGTAAAAAGTTAGTCTACCTACAGTGTTAAAATTATAAATATGCACACCATTAACAAAAAAAGAGCAAATCAAGTCAGCTTGAGGACAAATAAAATTATACACCCCCCCCCCTAAAAAAAGAGTGATACTGAGACCTGTGAGAGAACAGCCAGGATGGACAGGAAGAGCAGAAGCATCAAACAAAAAGAGAATATACGCGTAAAGAAAGCAGATGTAAAGAAGCACAGCTTAATCTCACAGGAAGAAGAAAGTAGCATGGCAAACCACAAAAGATAGAATGAAAAAAGCAATAGGAGATGAGGCTAGAACTCTAAATTGAAATAACATAATAAAACAAAGAACTTCATACTAGACTGATACTTGAATTATTTATTAGCTAGATAACTCCTTTAAGATTTTTAAGAGTAGACCACTTAAAAGGTTTGGAAGAAGCAGTGACGTGATAAGGATGAATCATTAAAGCTTAAAGGTGAAGATGATGAAACTTCATCTCACACACAAATTCAAGCTTTCAAGAGGGGCCAGTTCTTGGGGAAAGACATCATGCTGGGAAAGGTAGAGAGTTAGAGAAAGAGAAGACGACTCTAAACAAGAAGGACTAACACAATGGTTACAATATTGGCTTAAAGCATATCAGAAAGGGTAATAATGGTACATAATAGGCTAAGGTTTAGACATGCTGTTCATTGTTGCTGAGAGTCTTAGTCAATTCAATGGTACCTAATAACATTACTAGATGTGTTAAGGAATCTCAAACTTCAACAAAACAGAGCACAGACCAGTGCAAAGAAAAGAAATCGTGAAGGTCTGTAAGGTAAGAGTGTTCCTTGGTGACAAGGATTGTGAAGTTTTTGTCTTGCTTACTTGAAACATGTTACTAGGAAAGGCTGTTCCTTGGAGAAGGACATCATGCTTGGAAAGGACGTGGGGGGATGGCAATGGTGAAGAAGACCTTCAACCAGAGAGACTGACACAGTGAATGCAGCAATGGGCTTGAGTATATCACAAATTATGAGATTGTCATAGGATAGGATAGGGTTCAGATCTGCTGTTCACAGGCTTGCAATAAGCCATAATTTACTTCATCACACCTAACAACAATTAACAAAGCTAACATAGCATGAGACATAACATGAAGATAAAACTACTTACATGTTAAGAAGGAGAGTAAATCTATATATGGGCTTAGCTATTGGCTGACTATTGAGGTAAAGGCCAGGGTAGCAGAGGACTGTACCATTTCTAACTTGGGGAACAGGAATAAAAAGGAATGACATTCTTTAAAAGAAATTATTGGTGAGCTCTGGTGGCCTAGTGGCAAGAAGCTGCACTGCAATTCCAGAGGTGTGTGGTTCAAATCCACCAGATGCTCTGCTGGAGAAGGAGAGACCATCTCCTCCTGTACTAGTCAGATCCGATTTTATGGTACACAAACACAAAAATAATAATTTTTTTAATAAAAATAAGAAAATATAAAAGCAAGAGAAGTTTGTGGGGTTGCTAATGAGTTCAATTATACAAATACTGAAATCCATGGACCTCTGGGACTTACTGTTAACCATTTTCTGACTAAGCCTTTAATTATATGCTGTTTAATTCATCTGATGTGTATATGTAGAATTCTCACCTAAAGAAGAAAAAATCTTTAAAAGATATTTCCTTTATAATATTGCTAGCATATGAAAAAGCCTTCACTAAAACACTTATAGCAACAAACACTTGGTGAGCTAATCTAATCTGTATGGACTATGATTATGCTCTTAAATTAAGACATAATTTTATTTCTATTTTAGGATTAAGGGCCAGAAATCTTGAAAAGGTCTAGATTGCTGTGAGAAACAAATCATAATATAATTAATAGCCTGAAGGCAGGCAACAGAGAAGAATGTTAAAACATAGTAAGAAGTAGCTACAGGGGAGCTCAGGTGGTTTGGAGGAAAGGAGTTACACTGTCAAACCAAAGGCACCTAATTCTTTTTTTTTTACAGAGGTTTTGGATTTCCATTCATTCACTGCCGCAATTTTCTCCCTTCCCACCCCTCCCCACCAGCTCTCTTCCCCCTCCAGAGGAAAAAAAAAGAAAAAAAATTCAGCTGCCTCGTGGTAGAAGAAAAGGCAATCTCTTTGCCTGCTCTTTACTGCCTCTGAAAATCGCTAGAGGGTCCCCTATGAGTGAGTTTTCACTCAATGGTACATACAGTAGTAGCTACAAGACATTTTTTCTCTCCAATGCTAACACTACAAAACTTTCATCTGGAAAAAAATGAGCTTTCAGTTTACTTGAAAAATGAATCTGATACAAATACAGGCTTTGTTTTGTTTTGTTCTAATTTTTCCATTTACAAACACTGTTGTGTCAGACACTGACTTTATCACACTCTAACTTTTTTCCTTTGAGGAAGCTCATTCAAAATCTGTAGAAAAGAACACATATCATGGCCTAATTAAAAAATTAGAATTAAGTGAGATGAGTATCTATTAATTATGCTTGGAATGTAACAAGCCATATTCGTATCACTCACCTTCATGCATTCTTCACATGTGAGAGGAATCTATCACATACTTTGCAGTTTTTTAAAAGCATTTAATACATTTAAAATTTAAAAATTTTAATATAAAGACTGGGCATTAATTTCCATAGCAGAGCACAATGACTAAGAAGAAATGAAATTAGATCTTGTAAATTTAACATTTATTACTAGGGTGAGCTTAGTTCATCAAAATGCGCATCCGAGAGCTGGAAAACGAATAGGGATGACCAAAAAAAATGTTGGCTTTTAGCTGTGTACTGGAGAAGAGCACTGAACATTCCACGGATGGCCAAGAGAACGAACAGATATGTCTTTGAGAGCAGACACCTGGAATGCTCTTTGAAGGCAAGAATGAAGAGCCTTCGCCAAGGAGAGGAAGACCCTTAACCAGGTGGGCTGACATGGTGACTGCAGCAATGTGCTCTTGTGACAGGAAGTGTGAGGATGGCACAGGATAGAACAGGGTTCAGATCTTTGGTTCATAGAGTTGCTATGAGTCACACTTGACTTGATGGCACTTAACAACAGCAACATCTTCAAATGGAAACAAGCACTGTATCTACTTTGAAGTTGAATATGTGGAATAAATGCCATAGTGCATTTGAAGTATGCAATTGCTCTGTGCTAGTTAATATGTCACTCACTGTAGAGATGAAATCTTTTATATACACATGTAACTATCTTTGAGGGCCTTATGAGCAAAAAGTCAAATGAGAAATTAAAAAAACAACCTAATAGGTATTTTCCAGAAAAGAAGATTTTAGGATTACCAGATTCTACATGATAGTATTTAGTGAACTAACTTTAATCTGTTCTATGAAAGAAATACAAAGATAAATATTAAAAAGCCTTTTGTAATTTTACTAATGAATGATGTATCAAATTCAAGCAGTTTCCCCATACAGTTACTGACTGGTTCACTGATCATCTTTGTAATTAGAAATGAAGATCCTTCACTAAGCCATCTACATAATTTTACCTGATCACCATGAATCCTTAACAACCAATTTGATGAGGAGTAGGTTAAAATATGGTATAATTCTTGCTTTATGTTAAGTGCAAAGTTTGGGGTTTGGTGCTTTTTAGTTGTTTAAATTTTATTTTCTATTGGTTTGCTTATAAACTTCATGTATGTTGTGTTTCACATTGTTCTTCATTCATATTGGTTTTAGACAATCATTCCCATTCATTATATTAATTACCACTGTACTATGCCCACCAATACCCTATCTTTTCAGGTCTGTACAAGATCTTTCCCATGTCCTTTACCCCCTCTGTCCACCTACCAAATTGTGTAACACTGTGATTTCCCTCTATCCATTCTAACTTCTCTGCTCCCACTACTTCTCCGCTTGGATGCAAATACATGCCTTACTAGTTATCCTTCTACTTTTACAATAATTGTCTTATACTGTATTTGTCCTTCCATATGAGACTGAGTTAGTTCACTCAGCATAATGCTCCCTAGTCTCTCCCAAATTATGTAGTATTTTTCAAAATTGTTGCTTTTGAGAGCTGCATAGTGTTCCATTGTGTCAATGAACCACAATATCTCAATCCACTCAATTGTGGCTGGGAATTTGGGTTACTACCATTTCTTGCAATGGTAAACAAGCTACTATGAACACTGGTGTACAAATCTCCATTTGTGTCTCAGTTCTAGTCTTTGGGGTATATTCCTAGAAGTCATAAAGAGTTTCTATTTTCAGCTTTTTCAGGAAATGGTTATACCATTTTACAATTCTACCAGTAAACAACAGTAAAGTTTTAAGATAAAAGGACTTAGTGCTATGGTATAAATATATTTATGCATCAAATAGACCAGCTTCAGAGAGATAATAGATAAGTTAATCCAATCTAAATCTAAAAATTTGAAATAAGACAAAGTCTGCAAACCAGAAAGAAAAAAAAAATTAAGAACGTATCAAGTTTGGAATGAAGTGTTTGGTTAGACTTTATATTATTTTAAAACTGTATTTAAACTCTTTTAATGCATTCTTTTACATATTGCTACTTAATATGTGCATTAGAAATAAGTTTTGTTCATTCAAATCCAGACATGGCTCTCCTAGAGACAGTTCATGTAACTATGTACATCTAAAGTGAAGTTGAATTTATTTTAAAACAATTCCATAAATCAGGTTTTTCCAAAATTTGCACTGGATCTGACCTCAATTATTCTGAATTGGAAATACTTTGAAGTAGCTATGATTGGATATCTCATTCAGTTCGATGTCTATTAAACATATGAGTAATTGTAGATATATTTTTCCCAGAAAAAAAGTGTATTCTATATAAGGCTAGGAATAAATTTACCTTAATTTGCATACCATTATGTGTCCATAAATCCAGGATTTAAAATATTTATTTCTCATAACATTTCTTTTAATTAGAATAATCACCCTACCAAAAGAACTATTTCTTCTCATTATATTAACAGCATTTTCCCGGCAGATATTATAAGTTAGGTCCGGTATAATACTGGACTGGTAATTAAGAGAACCTGGTTTGTAGGTGAGGCCAAGGTAAGAACTGAAAAAACTCTATAAAGTTCTAAAGAAGAGATTCTCAACATTTAGTAGTATGCAGAAAAGTCGGATAACAATACTTGTTAAAAAGCACATTCCTAACCTCTATTTATCATGGTGGTTGGGAAATAGACTGAAGCTGTCAATAATTTCATCTTACTTGGATCCATAATTAACACCTTTGGTACCAGCAGTCAGGAAATAAGGAGATGTATTGCACTGGGAAAGTCAGTTAGGGATACCTCCAAATTATTGAGGAGTAATGATGTCAGTTTGAAGATTAAGGTGCATCTCACTCAAGTCATGGTTTTAAAGATCACTTGCTATGCATCTGAGAGCTGGACAATGAATAAAAATGATAGAAGAATTGATGTCTGTAAGCTGTAGTGTTGGAAAAGAGCATGGACAATCCCATGGACTGTCAAAAGAACAAATAAGTATGTCTTGGAAAAAATGCAAACCGAGTGCTCTTTGGAAGCAAGGCATGTTGCCAGGAGGGGCTATTGAAAAGGTACATGATGCTTGAAGGCTGGAAGGTGGGTGAAGAGGAAGACCCTCAACCAGATGGATTGACATGGTGACTGCCACAAGTGTGAAGATGGTACAGAATAAGATGGAGTTCAGAACTGCTATTCACAGGGTCACTATGAGTCATACTCAACTTGATGGCACTCCTAACAACAAAAATATCAACCACCTCTCTTAGGTAGCAGGTGAAGGACTGGTGGAAGAGAGGAAGGCACAGGATAGGACAGGGTTCCGATCTGTTGTTTATAAGGCCCCTATGGGTCGTACTTGACTTGACAGCATCTAACAACAACAACAACCTTAAACACAAGAGTACTGTCTGCATTTTAACAGGCAATTTCAGTAATTCGGATACAGGTGGTCTTATTATATAAGAAAGTGTACATGGAATTTTTCTTATAAAACTGTATTCTCACTAGATTCCAACGTTTTCATCATATTTTTCTAAAGGAGGCAAAACCCTTAGTGGGTAAAAGTCACTGCTATAAAGGATCAGAAAATCTACAATGAAAACACAAACATAACTAGTAACTTTACCCCTAAGAAGTGTTTAAAAAAAATTGCACCATCAGTCTGGAATCTTTATAAAATTGCAATCTTTATAAAATTGTCAAATGCTAGTAAGAAATTTTATTAACATCATCCTTCCCTCTCCCTGTCAAATATTTAGAGATCTGTAACTTTTTTATTTGTTCACCACTTATTTTCCTTTTCCTACCACCTCCTTCTTTATCTCTCCAAATTTGTTAAAATAAAAGTCATGATGGTGTTAATTGCCTTAGAGTGAATTCCAACAACTGGCAAGTCTATTTTTGCACAGAAGACCTCTTCCAATGGACTTTTAAAGCTGTCATCTTTTGATCTTCAAAGATGTCTCTGGGTGCCAATCTTTTGGCTTTGTAAACTATTCAAAAATTCACCTATTTTGCACAATCCCACACCCAAACTCAAACCACTGTCAACAAGTTAATCCTGAGGAACAGAAATCCTCCATTACTCCCCAGAGTTTCTGAAGCTATAACACTTAATAAGAAGAGGCTGCCTCACCTTTCTTCTGTGGAGCAAGCTAGTTGGCTTGAACTGTTGACAGAGAAGTCAGTAGCTGGACCAGTAATGCCTTATACGACCACGGTTCCATGGGGAGCTTTAGTGGCCTAGTGATAAGGAGGTGAGCTGCCATACCAATGGCACACAATTCAAATCTTCAAACTGTTCTGTGAAAGGAAGATGAGCAATGTCCTCCCTTGGGATTAAACTGCCTCTGAAAACCTAACGGAGGACTGACTACCTGTAAGAAAGTTCCAATTCAAAGGCACACAACCACCACCACTAAATGGCTCCTAAATGTTACTGTACTCTGTGTGTAATGTAGATTGTAGAAAGATGGCACCGTTTTATTGTTACTCTTTCTAAACACTGCAATGGGCCTTGACAATATAAGCTTTTAAAAATAACATATTTTTGTGAAGACCTAGTCTACAAGTATTTATGTATCCAAAGCATTATTTTTTTAAAAAAAAAAAATAAAACCACCCAAAATCTACTTGGTCTTTTGTGTGAAGTTACCTATAGCTTACCCATAACTTTGTGAGAATTTTACCTATAAGTCACAAATCTTTTTTATCTGTAGAGGCATATGTTTCATTATCAGTCATGTAAGGAATATGCAACTTCAAAAATGTAATATAGGGTGCTCACTTTGGCAGCACATATACTAAAATTGGAATGATACAGAGAAGATTAGCATGGCCCCTGTGCAAGGATGACATGCAAATTTGTGAAGCGTTCCATATTAAAAAAAATTAAAAAGTAATATAAGCATTAAAAAATACCAGGGAGGACAAACTGCCAAGAAAGAGATGCATAATCATTGAACTCTTATTGTAAGGTTGCTGATTCATCAGCATATTTAGCCACTCTAATGGTCAGGATTGGTGGATGATTTATCAACAATCTGCGTTATGCGGATGACACAACCCTGCTTGCTGAAACTGAGGAGGACCTGAAGCACCTGCTGCAGAGTGTCAAGGACTGCAGCCTGCAATATGGATTGAGGCTCAATGTCAAGAAGACAAAGATTCTCACCACTGGACCAATCGGTAGCATCAGGATGGATGGTGAAGAGATTGAGATTGTTCACAGCTTTAGTTTGCTTGGCTCCATAGTCAACAGTCTTGGCACCAGCAGCCAGGAAATTAAAAGGCGCATTGCCATGGGAAAGTCTGCTGTTAGGGACCTCTCCAAAGTGCTGAAGAGCAGTGGTGTCTCTCTGGAGACTAAGGTGCGTCTGATACAGGCCATGGTCTTCGCAATCACCTGTTATGCATCAGAGAGTTGGACAATGACCAAGGAGGATAGAAGGAGAACTGATGCCTTTGAGCTGTGGTGCTGGAGAAGAGTACTGAGAATACCATGGACTGCTAGGAAAACAAATAGATTTGTCCTGGAGAGGGTTAAACCGGGTGGCTCCTTGGAGGCAAGGATTCTGAGGCTCCGTCTAACTTACTTCGGACATGTAGTGAGGAGAGACCGGTCCTTGGAGAGGGACATCATGCTTGGGAGGGTGGAGGGACGGCGCAGGAGAGGAAGGCCCTCTATGAGGTGGATTGATTCAGTGACTGGGATAATTGGGATGGGAGTGTCAGAGACAGTGCGATTGGCACAGGACAGAGCGGAGTTTAGGGCTGTTGTACATAGGGTCTCTATGAGTCGCAGGCGACTTGACGGCACATAACAACAATGGCAATTATGAAAAAAAAAAGGAAGAAAAAGTATGTCTTCTCTAAGAGACATCAGAGTTCTGATAATAGTGTTGACGATTTATATAAATTCTCACAAAAAGAGCACTAACTCTTTTTAAGCAGAAATTGTTGGTAGGTGCTGTCAAGTACAATTCATAATGTCCCCATGAACAAAAGATTTAAACTCTGTTCTAGCTTATGCCATCCTCACACTTCCTGGCACACAAAAGCCCATTCCAGCAGCCACCATGTTAATCCACCTGGTTGAGCAGGAATACTAAATGTTAATTATTTTTCTGCAATCAAACGGCTCACCAAATTTTTGTTGGGTAGACTTTCTTTCTATCTTCAGGAGTGGCATCCACTTCCTAAACAACATGCATCTGGAAACTCTACGAACTTTGATAAATGACAATAGTTATAGAAAGGCTTCAGGCCTTTTTTTCCATAAGTTCGCTATGAGTCATGCTCAACTGGACAGCAATGCTCAACTGGACAGCAATCAACCACAACAATATTACACATCAGCTGACAAACAGAAAAGCAGTAAGTGCAAAATCCATCTACAGTGAACAAGGCTTTTCAACTCTTGTCACTTTACTTCAAATTAAAATGTACAAAAGATATTGGTCTTACTATGTTTCTGTTGACTGGCCTGCAGTAACTCTATATTGCAGAGCTGAACTGCTCCCCAAATTATTTCCTAGGATATAATCTTTAAGGGAGCAGACTTCCAGGTCTCTTCTCCTTCAGATAGCCAGGGAGTCTCAATTTTATTTTAGCAGCTGAGAATGTAACCACTGTACCAACAGGGTTCCTTACATAACTTGCTAAAATAGTATACTATAAGGAGATCTAGTGGCATAGTCCACAGCATGTTATGCTGCTAATCCAAACAGTGCACTCACTATACTGTGAGAGGATTTCAATGTTTGTGTGCTTCCACGTTAAGCCCTTCATCCTTGGTTAAGGAAAATGTCTGTCTGTGTAAGACATTTTAACTATAAGCAAGGAGGTATTAAAGAATTTGTTTTTGGAGAGGTCAGAGAGAAAGCAGAAGAAAGGCAGCAAAGCTAAGACAGAACGTTGTTTAGCCCTCAGTAATCAATCTCTCTGTATCAAAATATTGGGAGCTTTACTTGCTTTAGAGAACCTGAGTGGTAGTGTATGTGGTGTACATATGTGGATGAAGGAGGAAAAACTAAACCACCCCAAATCTAACTGCCATGGATTGGAACTAACCAATAGCTGGCCCTTCATCAGGTTTCTGGCACTGTAAATGACACAAGAGGAAACTGATTATGTTATTCCTACAGAGCCACTGGTGAGTGATTTGAACTGCCAGAGAGGTGTAGCCTTTGTATTAGCAGCTCTACTTTATATGGATTATACCATCACTACTGTTGTGTCTGTTATTACCTAACTCCTTGTGTTCACTTACCTCCTAAGAAAAACTATACCTGATGGCTTGATGTCAGCTCATCAGGAGGTCCATTTCAAAACTATGTGCTATTTTTAAGTATAACTTTGCTGAATACAAAACTTGCCTCAATTTCACATAACTTACTTGGCTGAAAAAAGAAATCCCAGAAAAATGTTCACCTGTGTTTTATGGACTATGCAAAGAAATATGAAAGCATGGATTATAACAAATTATAACCAACTTTGACAAGAATGGGAATCATAGAACACTTAATATACCTAGACCAAAAACCATAAAATCAGGAAAGGTGTGCATCTAATCAAACTATTGTTGTTTGCCACTGAGTTGGAAGAGACTCATAGCTGACCCTCCAGTGGGTTTTCAGAGCCGGAAAATTGCATGTAGAGACTGTCCATTCCTCTCCTGCAGAACAGCTGATAGATTCGCACCACCTGTCTTTGGGATTTTAATGCAGCTTCTTCTACCAGGCCACTAGAGCTCCCTTCTCAAATTGGATGCTAAGAAAATAACTCAAGACATTGAATTATATGAAGAATAATGTGACATCAGGACCAGAAGATGATTCACCCAATAAACTGCATGGGAGGAGACTGCCCATCCTTCTCACGCAGAGTAAGTAGCTGGCAGATTCAAACCAAATGCCTTTGTGATTAAAGGGCAGTTTCTTACCACTAAGTCCCCCAGAGCTTTAAGCAATTAAATTAGTGATTCAAGATTAAACTATATGTGCTATCAAAAGTAATGGTGAAGTCTAAATAAAACCTGTTCATTTTCTTAGCAGTCCATGGTATATTCAGTACTCTTCTCCAACACCACAGCTCAAAGGCATCAATTCTCTCTCCTTCTGTCTTCCCTGGTCATTGTCCAGCTCTCTGACCCATAGCAAATGATGATAAAGACCATGGCCTGTATCAAATATATTAAGCTGAGATTAAGTCAGCATCTATATTAAAATACCTTGTAGAGTTGCTGTTCTTCGAGTAGGACTCATAGTTAGTGACCCTATGAACAGTCGACCTGAACTCTGCCGTATTCTTTGCCATCCTCTTCGTAACATAATTTAAGAAGTTATTATGAGTCATAAAGAGTATTAACCTGACATTCTTGTTTCCATGTTGATAAGTTTCAGAAAAAAGTTATTTGGGGCTCCTATTTCAGCTCCTCATTGTATAAAAGTATGTCTACAATGGTCTATAATGAGGGCCTAATAGCTATTTAACATTCAAAGTATTTTACTGATACATTAATACCATCTTTAATTAAGAAAAAAATTATAACTAAGCATGGTATTTCAGTATGCAATGTTAGAAACTGAACATTTTATTCCTACAGTTCCCTAGTACTCTGTTCCCTATTCCTGTGATCTGATTAAATAAAAACAATACAAGTTTCTTTTATGTGTATTGACTAGTATAATCAATGTTTAAATTCATGATAACTAGGCACACAATATATAAATGACAATGGTAGGTTACACTTTTAGTATGGCCAACACAACATGAGATACACTGATTCAGTCACTGGAGTAATCGGGGTGAGTGTGTCGAAGACAGTGAGACTGGGTTTCGGTCTGTCATACACACGATTGCTATGAGTAGCAGGCAACTTGACAGCAGGTAACTATAAGAAGTAGTAAAAAAAATGGGAGTCTCTTCTGTACGCAGAGTAATTTGTCATGTTGTTGTTATATGCCGTTGAGTTGCCTGCAACTCATAGTGACCCTATGTACGACAGACCTAAACTCTGCCCTATCCTGTGGCAATCACACCATCTCCAACAAACCTACTCCCATTACCCCAGTCACTTAATAAATCCATCTCATGGAGGGTCTTCCTCTGTTGCGCTGTCCCTCCATGCATGATGCCCCTCTCCAAGGATTGGTCCCTCCTTGTACCATTTCCAAAATATGTCAGACAAAGCTTCAGAATCCTTACCTCCTAGGAGCAGCCTGGTTTAACCCTCTCTAGGACAAACCTGGAGATGAAACGGTCAACAGCTTCATCTTGCTTGGATCTATAATTAACACTCTTGGTGCCAGCAGTGAGGAAATAAGGAGATGCACTGCACTGGAAGAATCTACAGTTAGAGACCTCTCCAAATTATTGAGGAGCAATGATGTCAGCTTGAGGACTAACGTGTGTCTGATCCAAGCCATAGTCTTTCTGATCACTTGCTATGTATCTGAAAGCTGGACAAGGAATAAGGTTGACAGAAAAAGAACTGATGTCTCTGAGCTGTGGTGTTGAACAAGAGCACTGAACATCCCATGGACGGCTAAGATAATGAACAGATATGTCTTGGAAAGGGTGCAGCCAGCATGCTCTTTGAAGGCAAGAATGATGAGGACTTGCTTCACATTCTCTGGACATGTTGCTGGGAGGGGCTATTTCTTCGAAAGGAAAAGATGTTACAAAGGATGGAGGATCGACAAAGGACAGGAAGACTCTCAACCAGGTAGGCTGACATGGTGACTGGCACAATGGGCTCTCTAGTGTCAGGAAGTGTGAAGGTGTCACAGGGTTCAGATGCACCAGGTTTCAGATCTTTTGTCCATAGGCTCACTATGAGTCATACTCAATTCGATGGCACCTAATAGCAGAAAATACATACCTTAATTAGAAATAATAAGTACAAAGTGAGACACTGTTTTCTTAGAAATGAAAACGTTTATATTGCCACATTATATCAAATTAATTCTGACTCACAGCGACTCTCTAAAACAGAGTGGAACTGCCGAATAGGATTTCCAAGGCTGTAACACTTTATAGGTGCAAACTGCCAAATAATTTTTCTCTGGCAAAAATGGATTGTGAGTTCAAACTGCCAACCTTTGAGTCAGAAGTGAAATGCTTAACCACTGAGTCACTAGGGCTCCTATTACATCTGTAAGGAAGAATTATTTTTATTTCTAAGACAACAGATCTAAGGTTGTAAAAGCAGAGGAAGTGTCTTCAATTCCCAGCTATTATTTTTGTCTAGAATCTGCTGCACCATCTTTCGCCTTTGCCATATGCATTGTAGGTGGGATGTTTCCTATTACTATGTCTAGCTTTGCAGACTCAACGTTAAAACAGTTTATTTACTCTCAATGTGTGATCCTATAATTGTGTTTTGCTGGCCCCAAGTAAAAATTAAGTGACTAGCATGTGTACCCAGTTTTCCATTCAAAATATTTTTTAAAACAACACAAAGAACAACATTTTTATTATGATTCAAGTCAAAGTATACTGGAGGGTATTTGTAGTCCACACAACCATTCATACATATTTTTTATGACATTTATTAAACCCCCTATACAGTATCATCACTCTTTCCAAATACTTCTTTATAGTACTTATTTCCATTTTCCTCTAACTTGTCCCTTCCTACCTCTGCGTTTCATCCTTGAACGAATTTGTCCTTGAGGTCCTGTGTGGTCAATAGGTCTAAGAGTTGAGTACAACCCTGGGTACTTTACTGTGCCACATACAGGTCTGTGCCATGTTTGACCACATGCTGTTTCACAGGGTTAAGTTCTATTTCTGGCTCAAAGGATGGGTTGTTGTTGTTGTCGTTATGTGCCGTCGAGTCGCCTGCGACTCATAGCGACCCTATGTACAACAGCCCTAAACTCTGCTCTGTCCTGTGCCAATCGCACTATCTCCAACACACCCATCCCAATTATCCCAGTCACTGAATCAATCTACCTCATAGAGGGCCTTCCTCTACTGCACTGTCCCTCCACCCTCCCAAGCATGATGTCCCTCTCTAAGGACCGGTCTCTCCTCACAACATGTCCAAAGTATGTTAGATGGAGCCTCAGAATCCTTGCCTCCAAGGAGCCACCCGGTTTAACCCTTTCCAGGACAAATCTGTTTGTTCTCCTAGGAGTCCATGGTATTCTCAATACTCTTCTCCAGCACCACAGCTCAAAGGCATCAATTCTCCTTCTATCCTCCCTGGTCATTGTCCAAGTCTCTGATGCATAACAGGTGATTGCGAAGACCATGGCCTGTATCAGACACACCTTAGTCTCCAAAGAGACACCATTGCTCTTCAGCACTTTGGAGAGGTCCCTAACAGCAGACTTTCCCATGGCAATGCGCCTTTTAATTTCCTGGCTGCTGGTGCCAAGACTGTTGACTATGGAGCCAAGCAAACTAAAGCTGTGTACAATCTCAATCTCTTCACCATCCATCCTGATGCTGCCAATTGGTCCAGTGGTGAGAATCTTTGTCTTCTTGACATTGAGCCTCAATCCATACTGTAGGCTGCAGTCCTTGACACTCTGCAGCAGGCGCTTCAGGTCCTCTTCAGTTTCAGCAAGCAGGGTTGTGTCATCCACATAACACAGTTTGTTGATAAATCGTCCCCCAATCTTGACCCCACATTTCTCCTCATAGAGCCCAGCCTCCCGGATAATCTGTTCTGCATATAGGTTGAAAAGGTATGGAGATAGGATGCATCCCTGGCGTAAGCCCTTCCCAATTTTGAACCATGCAGTGTTACCCTGCTCTGTTCCGACAACTGCCTCCTGGTCCAAGTATAAGTTTTGCATTAGAACGATCAAGTGTTCTGGGTAAGTGCCATAGTTTCAAGAGTCCCACAGGTCTCCCTCAGACCAGCAATAAGTTTGGCCATGGCTGTGATTTGGAATGTCACCACCCATTCTAGCCATGACTGTCTTGTTGTCATTCCTTTCAGAGCACTTAGCTATGATGGATGGGTACCATCAATTAATAACCTTTTCTGAGGTAAAAATCAAACGTAAAGGTTTGTTAATCTAAAGAAAGTTAAGGAATAAAACAAAAAAAAACCCAAATTTTAAAAAATTAGAGCAGAAAGATAAAACCAGATACTTCTTTATAAATTCTTATTTTATTAATTTAAGCAAAATTTTCTATGTAATTGGAATAATATTCATTATAATTTAACATGAATTCATTTCTTTTTAAGACTCATCCAGGACCAGTACAGTAACAGGATTTTAAGCTAGTGTTACATAAAAACTTTGCCAGAAAAACCATGTCCTTAATCTCCTAATATCTGCTGTTTTTACTTTTAGCAGGAAAAAGTAGATTTTTACCTTAGAAAATTCAAGATCATAAAATGTATGCATTAAAACAAACAATTCTTCACTCTAGAAAAAAAAAGTTTTAATGTAGAAAAATTCCATAGGACTAACATACTTGACATGCATCAACATAGTATTCCCATTTTATAATTCGGAAAAAGTATTTACCTCGAAAGAATATTATTAGCACATACTAATGCAGAACCATTAACTTTCTCCCCTCAAAATACCAAAACCCTTTAAGCAATTTAAATAAACATAAGTATGAAAAGTAAGTTTTAAATAAGTATATTTCCTCATATTACATTATCTTTGTCAAAACCAAAGCAGCTAATGGCCATTTGGACTAACTTCCCTACTTGTCAACTGTTTTATTCTACAAGTCAGATATATCAGACCAGAATACAGGAACAGTGATCCCTGCTGTGTTGTTCTTGTTAGGTATCACTGAACTGGCTCCAGCTTATAGTGACCTTGTGCATAAAGAATGAAATTCTGTCCAGTCCATCTTTACAATCACTGCTATGCGTAAGCTCACTCTTGCGTCCACTCAGTCAATCCATCTTGCTGAGGGTCTGCCTTCCTAATATGCCAATCATGCTCAAAAGGGTGGAGGGACAGTACAGGAGAGGAAGACTCCTGATGACATGGACTGATACAGTAACTGGGGCAACAGGGGTTGGTGTGTCGGGAACAGTGAGACTGGCTCAGTACAGGGCAGGCTTAGGAGCTGCTGTACATAGGGTCACTATGGGTCACAGGCAACTCGATGGCATATAACAACAAAAACAACAACATAAAAACTTAGATAATCACTTATTTTTCTTGAGTACCTATTCTGATCAACAAAATGGAGCAGGTGAAAATATACATATTTTATTACTATTTTCTAGGAAAACAGCCTAATAATTTACCTTCATATGCCCAGCAGCTGAAAAAACCTGCTAAAGTGAAACATTTGAGAGCTGGAATTTAAAGGGGCTCTCTAGTTTTTCCAGTTCTTCAAGTTTTCTGCCCTGACAAGGTGAGGTTTTAACATTTTTCTACTGTTCTTTTAAGTGGCAAATATTTTTTATTTCTTTCTATGACGGATTTCTTAAAGAGATCTGAGCTTTTGTAGGTTTTACTATACTTTGTAATCTGTATCTATTAAATATTTCTTTAGTATTAAGCTTTAATTAACAAACAAGCTGTATGATTCTTGCCTGTGTTGTTCACTGTTGAATACCTACCATATAAGAAGTACTTAATATTTGCAGAGTGAATAATTATGAATGCATATTTGCACTTTTCCACACAACTATAAAAAAAATTCGATACTGATCTTACAGTTCTCGAACTATTTTCCCAAGGCACTATGAATATGTATTTAAAAACTCAGCAATCTCCACTTATGATAATATTATTGTTTTTTGAATCAGAATTTTATTTCCCTAAAAACTGAAGTTCTAATTGCTCAAAAAGAAAGAATTTCATGCGAGGTTAAGAAGAAAAATTTAAAAATCCTTAATGAGATGCACTAACACAACAGCTGCAGTAACAAGAGGCAAACAAACCAAGGAGGCTGAGGACAGCACAGGGCCACACGGCATTCCATCCCACAATATTTAAGGGCACCATGAGTCAGAGTGAATTCAAGTGCAGTGAGCAGCAGCAAGAGCTGAGAACAACTCTAATAAAACCTTCCAGAATCCTTATCTTTAACAGACTGTTTTCACAAGCTAAGATGTAAAAGAAGGAAAAAAACTCCAAAAAACCCCAAACATTTAACTAACCACTTCACACTATAAATATAAATCCAATTCGATGTTCATGGATGGGAAGACTGAAGAATGTGAAAAAAGTACTACTATCAAAACTGATCTATATTCTAATGAAATCCTAATTCAGATCAGAGAAGTCACTTTGGGAAAACGCACAAGGTTCTTTCCAGAGTGCTACTAGAGAACAAGGTTGTCATCTGAAAGACGAAGGTGCATTTCATCCAAGTCATGGTCTTCTCAATTTACTTAGAGAAAATAAAACCACAGTGCTTCTTGGAAGCAAGGATCGATCGTAAAACTTTGTCTCACATATTTTGGAAACATTGTTAGGAGGGGCCAGTCCTTAGAGAAGGACAATATGCTTGGGAAGGTGGAGGGTCAGTGTAAGAGAGGAAGACTCTCGACAAACTGGATTGATACAGTGACTGTAGTAATAGTCTCAAGTATGTCAGAAATGGTGAAGATGGCAAAGGATAGGGCAAGTTTTAGATCTGTTGTTTATAGGGTCGCAATTAGTTACAGCAGACTTAACAACACTTAACACCACCACCAAAAAGAGCAGTGAAGAACAGAAACTGCTAATGATATAGCTCTAATACAGTTGAACCCATCGAAGGCTCTCCCCCTCTGGCACCTGTGTGATTGGGCCTCAGAAACACCACTGAGGCTCAGCTATAAATTGGCTCCCCACTGCAGCCATCAGTGAGTGAGTGAGTGATTAATAAAACAAAGTAGGAAGCCATAGATTTCTGATCTCAAAACCTACTACACAGCCATAGCAACAAAAACAGTTCAGTAATGGTACAACAGGTAACATAGACCAATGGACTAGAACAGTGGATGCAGAATCAAATACAACCACCTATGGACAAACCACATTTCACCAAGAGATTAATCCCATTAAATGTGGAAAAGCCAGATGCTTAAAAAATGGTACTAGCAAAATTAGGTATCTATTTGCAGAAAATGGAAACAAGATTCACATCTTATACAATATACAAAAATTAATTCAAGATTAATATAAGACCTAGGCATAAAACCTACAGCTTAGGAGACCTTAAATCCATGTCATAAACAGACTATAAAAAGAACTGAAAATATTCAGATAACGGAGCAAACCAGGTGACTGCTGGTGTTGAAGACTGCTGAGTCAGAACTAACTCACAGCTGACCTTCCAGTGGATTTTTAGAGGCAGTCAATCACATTGGAGGAGACTGCTCAGCTTTCTCCTGGGAGCAGCTGGTGGATATGAACTATGTGCCTTCAGGATTGTGCTGCAGCTTCTTAACACTAACTAGACTACCAGAGTGTCTAAACTAGGTGATTGGGATCTCCTAAAAATTAAAATCCTTACATGCACCAAAAGACTTCTCCAAAAGAGTCAAAAGAGGAGCAGGTATCTGGCAATAACATATCTGACAAGGAATTAATTATAAAATTTATCAAAAAGTAAAAAAAAAAATTATCAAGTCAACATTTCAACAAGAAAAAGATAAAGAACACAATTACAAAATAGGGTGTAGAGGTGAAAAGATACTTCCCCAAAGAAGACATTCACATGGACAACACATATATAAAGAAATGTTCAAGGCCATTCATTAGCTAGTCTTGAAAAAGTCTCACTGTCATCAAGTTAGTGCTGACTCACTGCTGACCATGCACTGATTTTAAGAGGTTCTAAATCACACATGAGGAAACTGCCCAGCTTTCTCCCTTGTACTCCTTGATGGACAGCAACTGACAGAGAAGTGTCACCCTTGGGTTAGCAGTGCAACTCTCCACCCAAAAACTATTAGGTATTGTTGCTGCTGTTATGTACTGTTGAGCTGGAACTGACTTAAAGCTCATCCTCTGGTGGGTTTTCAGAAGCAGTATGGGAGGAGACTACCCATCATTCTACCGCATCAGCTGGGGGATCACAAACTGCCTGTTTTTCAGGTGGGCGGTGTAGATTCTTACCACTCGGCCACCAGAGCTCCAGTATGAAGTACTGTCGTTGTTATGTACCATCGAATTGGAACTGACCCACAGCTGACCCTCCAGTGAATTTTCAGATGCTGAAATCGCACGGGAGGAGAATGCTCATCCTTCTTCCATGAAGCAGCTGGCAGATTCAAACTGTGTGCCTTCCAGATTGCCTTCAGGATATCAACTAACCCTAGCAAGATCAGCCAAGTTCAGCAGGGGAGCAAACAACAAAAGCTGGAAAGTGAACTTACCAGAGAAAAGGGAACTTTCAAACAATGCTGGCTAGACCGTAAAATTGTCCATTAACTACTGAAACACTGTGGATGTTCATTCAAACACTGAAAATGGAAATACCATTGTATTAAGCAATCACACTAATAAGATAATGCCTAAAGAAAAGGTACAAACTGATAAATGTTCTTCCATATTTGTAGTTGCTATTATGTGCAACTGAGTCACTTGCGATTCATAGTGACTCTATCTACAACAGGTCTGAACCCTGCTCTAACCTGTGCTAACCTTACTGTCTCTGACATACCTACCCCTCATTATTCCAATTACTGAGTCAATCCATCTCATCTACTGCCTTCCTCTCTTGTGCTATCTCTCTAGGTTTTCTGGCATGATGTCCCTCTCTAAGGACTCGTCACTCCTTGTAACACATCCAAAGTATGTCAGACAAAACTTCAGAACTCTTCTCTCCAAGGAGCAGTCTGGTTTCACCCTCTCCAAGATAAATCTCTTTGTTCTCCTAGCAGTCCATGGTATATTCAATACTCTTCTCCAGCACCATACAAAGCTCAAAGACATCAATTCTCCTTCTATAATTCCTAGTTACTGTCCAGCTTTCTGATGCAAAGTAAGTAATTGCAAACACTATGATCATGCCTCCGGAAACTCTAGGAACTCTGATAAATGTTGATAGTTGTAGAGGGGCTTCAAGTCTTTTATTCATAGGGTCGCTGAGTCATGCTCGACTCAAAGGCAATCAATCTAAGGGCTCTTTAATGGATGAATGGTTAAATAAACTATATAGTACATTCACACAATGGAATACTTTGTAAAACTAAAGCAAGACGGTGAAATCTAGAAACTTTAACATATATGAATCTAAAAAGCACATTAGGCTAAACAAAATAAGTTAGCTACAAAAGGGTACATATAAGACCATATTATAAAAAGATAAAGATTTATATTGTTCTTGTTATGTGCCAACGAGTCACTTGGAACTCACAGCTACCCTATATACAAGAGCTCTACGACCCTATATACAAGAGCTCTAAACGCCGTTCTATCCTGTGCCAACCTCGCTGTCTCAAACACACTAATTCCCACCACTCCACTCACAGAATTGATCCATCTCATCACAAAATAATTCTTGGGTGGTTTCAGGAGATGGGAAGGATGTAAATGAACAAATAAGAAATTATCTCTCTCTCACTGCCATCAAGCTAGAGTTCATAAACTGGTTTCCAAGCTTAAATTTGCATGACAAGAGACTATCTTTTTTAATGGAGCTGTTGGTGGATTTAAATTGAAAGAGAACAGTAGAATTTTGGTAAGAAGCACAACTCCCTATGAATTATGTCACCAGAACTTTCTAAACAGATCTTATTAAGATGAGTGAAAGAAAAAGCAGTATACAATAAGAGACATTACTGTTAATTAGTACTGACATTTAGAGAAGTGTAAATAATGTTCTAAAAAAATAAAATGTGTATCACTGATCGAATGTAAAATAAATGAGCTTTGTAAATTTTCACCCAAACCATACACACATAAAAAACAACTCAATTTAAAACAATCAAAGACCTATATGTGAGAAGAAAACACAGGGCTGCTATTAGACCATGGGTTTTTAGATACATCAAAAGTATACGCAGAAAATGTTAAAAGAAAAAAAAAAAAGCAGGGTGTTGTTGCTTTCATGTTAAAATTTAATTTTTTTTTTCCTAAAAGGACTTAACCAAGTAAAGTGATAACCTACAGATTGAGAGCATTTGAGATAATCACACATCTACTAAGTTTAATATCCATTAGATATGCATTGTTATTGTTATTGATATGTATCATCAAGTCACCTACTCATAACAACCCTACGTACAATAACTCCAAACCTTTCACTAAACTGAGTCAGTCTCACTGACTCTGACACACGTAGGCCTATTACCTCAGTTACTATGTCAACCCTTGCAAGCATGATGTCCTTCTCTTAGACTGGACTCTCCTGGTCATGTACCCAAAGTATTTGGGAAGGGGCTTCAAAATTCTTACCTCTGAGGGGAGACTTGATTTCACCCTCTCTAAGACAGATCTGTTTGTTCTCTTGTCAGTCTATGATATAGTCAATACTCTTCTCCAGAACCACAACTCAAAGGCATCAATTCTTCTTCACTCACCCTTAGCCATTATCCAACTCAAGCATACTGATATCATTGGTCTTTAGCACTTTGGAGAGGTTTCGGATGGCAGACTTCCCAAATGCAGTTCGTCTTTTGATTTCCTGACTGCTAGTGCTAAGAATGTTGATTGTGGAGCTGAGCAAGCTGAACTTGTTAACAACATGAATTTCTTTTCAATGGTGCTACCAACTGACGAAATGGTGAGAATCTTTGTCTTTTTGATGCTGAGCTTCAATCTATATTGAAGACTACAGTCCTTGACCTTCTGTAGCAAATGTTTCACTGCATACTGCAGGTTATTGATAAGTCTTCCTCTAATCCTAATGCCACATTTCTCTTCATACAGCTAACCCTCCTGGATAATCTGTTCTTCATAAAGATGAAAAGGTATGGAGACAGGATGCATTCCTGACACATTCCTTTCACGATTTTGAACCATGAAGTGTTTCCTTGCTCTGTTCTAACAACTGCCCCCTGGTCCAAGTATAGATTTCGCATAAGCACTATCAAGTGTTTGGGGATTCTCATTCTTCTCAGAGTTAGCCACGATCTGTTGTGTTCTACACAGTCAAATGCCTTTGCACAGTCAATGAAACACAGGTAGACATTCCTCTGGTACTCTTTGCTTTCAGTCAAGATCCATCAGACAGTGGTGATAATGTTTTCTAGTGCCATAGCCTCTTAAACTAAATTTGTATTTCTGGTAGTTCCCTGTCAATGCATTTATTGTTCCATGTACTTTTGAGTACTTCAGCAGGATTTTGCTTGCATGTCTTATTAGCGAAACTGTTTGATAATTTCCACACCCTGTCGGGTCACCTTTGTTCCTGGAAGGGGAAAAAACATGGATCTCTTCCAGGCAGTTGGCTAGGTAGTTGTCCTTCAGATTTCTTGGCACAACATGGTAAGCCTGTCTAGGGCAGTGTTTATTTGTTGAAATAAGTGAGTTGGTATTCCATCAATTCTTGGGGCCTTGTTTTATGCCAATTTCTTCATTGCAGCCTAAACTTCCTTCTTTATCAAAAAGCAGACCTACTTGAATAGATATTTCTTTTGAGGGTATACAAATGGCCCATAAGCATAATTTAAAGATGCTCAAAGTGATTAGGCCTAAAAAAGATGCAAAATAAAATTACAATGTGATACTGTCTCACTCCTACTTTGACTATTAATGATAAAAAAATAACAAAATAATGAAAACTCACAAGAATGTGGGGAAATTGGAATCCTCACCCATTGCTAGTGGAAAAAGACAGCTATTGTAGAAAACAATTTGGCAGTTCCTCACAAAAATGAGCATAAAATAATCAATGACTGAGTAATTTCACTCGAATATTCTACTGAAAATAATATAAAAATGACTAGAACGGCAAATGAACAGAGAACTGCCAGATGTGCAAACAGGCTTTAGAAGAGGCCAAGGTACTAGGAATAACAGTGCTAATGTTAGATAGATCTTGACTGAAAGCAGAAAGAAATGTCTGTCTGTGTGTGTTTCACTGACTATGCAAAGGCATTTGGCTTGTGTGGATCACAACAAACTGTAGCTAACTCTGAGAAGAATGGGAATCCCAGAACATATGACTGTGCTTATGTGAAACCTATACTTGGACCAGGAGGCAATTGTCAGGACAGAGCAGAAAAACACTGCATGTTTCAAAATTGGGAAGGGTTTATGCCAGGGATGTGGCCTATCTCCATACCTTTTCAATCTATACACGGAACATATCATCTGGGAGGCTTGACTCTATGAGGAGGAGTGTGGCATCAAGATTGAAAGAAAACACATCAACAATCTGCGTTATGCAGATTACAAAACTCAGCTTGTTAAAACTGAGGAGGATCTGAAGTGTTTGCTGCAGAAGGCCAAGGAGTGCAGCCTTCAATGTGGACTGAAGCCCAACATTGAAAAACAACGATTCTCACCACTGGACTGGTTGGAAGTATCATGATAGACAGTGAAGAGAATGAGACTGTTAAACAGCTTTAGTTTGCTTGGCTCCACAATCAATACTCTTGTACCAGAAGCCAGGAAATCAAAAGACGAACTGCTTTAGGAAAGTCTCTCTCTGGGTTCTCTCCAGAGTACTGATAAGGAACTGTGACGGTATGGAGACTAAGGTGTGCCTGATCCAGGCCATGTTTTTTGCAATTACTTGCAAGCGTCAGAAAGCTAAACAATGACTAAGGATGACTGAAAGAGAATTGATGCCTTTGAGTTGTGGTGCTGGAGAACAGTACAAATATACCATGGACTACTATAGGAAAACAAACAGGTTCATCATAGAGAGGGTGAAACCACGCTGCTCCTTGGAGGCAAAGATTCTGAAGCTTCATCTGACACATTGTGGGTATGTTGTAAGGAGGGACCAATCCTTGAAGGGGAACATTGTGCTGGGAAGGGTGGAGAGACAAAGCAAGAGGTAGACCATCAATGAGATGGATTGATTTTGTGACTGGTATAATGAGGGTAGGTGTGTCATAGACAATAAGCATGGCAGCGAATAGAGCTATTGCTACTGTACATGGGGTCACTATGAGTCATAATCGAATCAATGGCACATAACACAGTAACAACAAGAATATATCCCAAAAAACCTGAAAACAGGAATGTTATTGTGCTTAAGTCCTGGCAAATCATAACGACCCCATGAATGAAAGATCTGGACACATATAACTTTCGTCCTTTCTACAGGTTCATAGGGTTTCCAGAAGCAAGCTATTTTGGAAGTGGATGCCACTCCTGCTTCCAAGCTTTTTTTAATCGGAGAGCTCCACCAAACACTTTCCACGATGTGTAATCCTTATCGCACCTGACACATCAGTGTCACAGTGTTCAGCTTCACAGCAACCACAAGTTACCTCTGTACAAAAATTGACAGACCAGAACTACACGATCTAGAAGAATGTTTCACCAAAAATAATTAAAGACAGACCTCAGGGCCACGGATTAGAGTCACCCACCTTTGGTTTGGTAGTATCACTTTCTGTGCACGAGGCCAACTGATCTCCGTCTATGCTGTTTTGTTGTTAAGTGTCACTGAGTCGTAGACAACTTATAGCGACTCCATGAATGAAAAACGTAGACACTTGTATAACTTTATCCATTCTCCAGGTTCATAGGGAAACCAGAGGCAAACTATTTTGAAAGTGGATGCCACTCCTGAAAACAGGAATACAGACAGAATTCTGCACATCTATGTCCAATGCAGCACTATTGACAACAGTCAAAAGGGGGGAAGGCTTGGGTGGGTGGTAACATCCTAAATGTCCAATGCTGCATACAGTCATAATGAAATATTAATCATAAAAGAAAATGAAGTGCTGCTCTACCCTGTCCCAACCTTTGTGTCTCTGACACACCTATCCCATTACCCCAGAAAGCAGCAAGACTATACTACCAGAAGAGACAGAGAAAACATCTTAAAGAATCCGATTATAAAAGGTAAAGATTATTTCATATGGTAAATAATATGGGCATTGTGATTTTAAATCTTGTTCATATCTGGCCATTGTACACAAATCAGGATTTTTTTTTTAATTCTTATAATATTAGTGACATTTATGGGGAAAGTCAAATATATTTTTGAAAAGTATTGTAAATTAATAATTTTTATGCTTGTATGATTTTTAAAAACAAAGTTAATCATAAGTTATTTATTCTATCCAGACATAAACAATATACCCCTATTATACCACATTGAAAATTTGAAACTATGTATTTCCCACTACATATATGTTTAAGTAACCATTTGTAATTCTGTCTTAGAAGTTATGGGTCTGTGAAGTTTTTGGCCTAAATAATATGTTCTTTCTTGGAAACTTAATCACACTTTATAACTTTAAGAAGAATATAAACAAGAAAACAAGCACTTATTTAAAACCATTTTCTATCATCCTGGCAAGTTCTGGTGGTCCATATTTAGTTCTGCTCATAAAGCAAAGGTCATGTTCCCCAGGGCAGTTCAAATAGACAAGACCACCCACAGAAGAATGGGCAGTCTCCTCCTTGGAGACCCACTGGAAGGTCAGATATGAATGAAATCCGACTCAGTATCAATATGTGAGTAGTACATACACATCTACTACTGTCAAAAGTTCATTGTGCAGTAATTTAGTCTTTGGCACCAAGAGTAATTTTCACAGATATAACATATTAATTAAGGGATATTTAGTTTTCTAGAATAGGATTTTTTGTTGGTTTTCTTAAAAAAAAGATAATTCTCTAAGTGTCATTCATATAAACATAATTTCAAAGATAAATCCAGTTACTCAAAATAAATTTCAGATTGTAATATTTTTAGATTGTACTGCAATAAAAGAAACAAAACCCACTGCCATTATGTCAATTCTGACTCAGAACAAGCTTCCTCAGGTTCTGGAGGTTGTGAATGTTGCCAGGAAAAGACAGTTCATCTTTCTTCTGCTGAGTGTCTGGAAGATCTGAACTGCTGAACTTGCAATTAGCAATTCAACTTTATCAAGGCTTCTTATAAGAAATCAAAGCAGGGAAAAAAATGTTCATCCATACATGCTTATATATATGCACCAGGAGCCAATTTTTTTTTTTTACTATGCTGCTTTAAAACCACATAGCAACATGAATTACCTCCTGGAGGAAATTGTTGCTGTATTTTGACACACAGAAGGGAGCTACCAGCATGGTAACTCAGGAACAATAACTTTCCTCTAAACAATACCTGTAACAAATAATTATCACTGACCTGGTCTTCCTCCTTCTTTTCTTCAAAACTCACTCACTGCCTTAGAGTCAGTTATGACTCAAAATGACCCTGTGGGTTCAGAAGCTGCAGATAGCCCTGGAGGAGACACCGGCTATTTCTCTCCCTCTCAGCAATTCCCTATAGACTAAGTCACCAAGCTCCTCTTTCTTTTCCTTATGAAACCTCACCCCAGACCCACCTACTAATAGCCACAAAGGTAGGAAAAGTTTAAACTCCTAATGGTGACCCTCCAACAGGATGCCAAGGCTATAAATCTTAGCAGGGTGGTCTGCCCATTTTATTTTTTTTTGCTGTAGAGCATCTATTGTTATTGCTAAGTGCCAACTCCTAGCAAACCTATTAACAATGGTTCTATCCTGTGTCATCTCCAACATCTCTGATGTACTTGAGCCCACTGTTACACTCACAGTGTCAATCCATCTTGTTGAAGGTCTTCCTCTCTTTTGCTTAACTTCTACCATTCCAAACAGGATGTCATTTATAGAGTAGTGTAGTCAGATGACTCAAACCACTGACCTCTAAGTTAGCAGTTCAGAATGTGACTGTCTCTACCTATAGGACTTCTTATATCTTTTGTTTGGTGCCACTGAATCAGCTGCATTTCATAGTGATCCTACATAAAACAAAACTAAACCCTGTCAGATTCTGCTCAATTCTCAGTCTCTTAGGTGATTAAGCTATAGTTGCATTCACAGCTAAAGTCGCTATGTTAATACATTTCATCGAGAGTCTTCCCTTCATCTGCTCACCCTCGACTTTTCCAATGATGTCTTTTTCCAAGGTCTAGCCCTTCCTGAAAACATGTCCACAGCATGTGACACAAAGTCTCACCACACTTGTTTTTAAGGAACACTCTGGCTGCAATTCTTCAAAGGTACATTTGTTTGGTCTTTTGGCAATCCATGGTATATTCAATATTCTTTGGATATAACACAAAAGCCTTCAATTCTTTTTCAGTCTTCCTTATTTATTATGCAATTTTTCACATGCACATGAGTAAACAGTCACACTGGCTATGATGTGGGCCAGTAAGCAGTGGAGACAACAACAGCAGGGAGGCCAAAGGCAGAGAGGACTTCATGTTGGAGAACCAAGAAACATGGGAAGGAGGCAAGAGGGAATATGCACAGCTGAGACAGTTAGTGAACTGAAAGGCCAAGAGAAAAGCCTGCCTACTAGTACAGCTGAGAAGACCCTGAGAGCTATTCTGGCTGGAAACCATGTTGCACCGCAATCCCAATCTTGATTCCAAGATGTTATTTCCAAGTCAGTCTTGCTCCTATGATGTAGCTAATTCCTACTCTAAGAAAGTACAGAGCTATGAGTATGATTTACTGAGTTCTGTGGGGGGGTCTCTATAAGATTATCAAAGGTAGGAGTGAAATGAAGAGTGCTGTGAGGGGGAAGGAACACATACTGTCAGAAATGATGTAAAAGTTGGGGAATGAAAGCATGCCTGACTTTATATTTACAGGAGCCAATTTTGTGCTGATCCTGGTTCTTAATTCTAGGTAATTTGGTTGAGTTTAAACCGCAGATTACAAGTATACTGACAAGTTTTAAAATTCACATTTATAAAACTGGCATACATTTTAATAATTTTTTCCCTACTATATAACTTTTCTAGTTCTTCTAAATTTATTTTCTAATTCCTTTCAATTAATCAACTCAAGATTTTTTCCGGATTTTTAAAAAATGTATCCGGCACAACTTAATTCTTGCACTGCTAACCCAAGTTCAAATCTACCAGTTATGCCATGGAAGCACACAGTTCAAAGCCTCTAGATATGCCATGGAAAAAAGATGAGCAATCGACCATGTGATTTACTGCTTCAGAAAATACAATGGAGAGCCTACTATAAGTTGCTTTTGCCTCAATGGCACACAATAACGAGCAAGGATGTGAATTTAAAGACTAAAGAGTATATAATCCAGGTACTCCACATTTTCAATTTTCAGTTTCTTCAAATGCATATGAAAGCTGAACAATGAGTCAGGAAACCCAAAAAAGAACTGATGCTTCTGTAATATGACAAAGAGAACACCATAGGCTGACAAAAGAATGAGCAAATACATCTTGGAAAGTCAAAGTGATCCTTAAGAGTCAAGGAAGGTGAAACTCTGTCCATTATTCTGTCGGCATGTTTACAGGAGTGAGAAGTCCCTGGAAAACGACATTGTATTTGGAAAAGTGCAAGATGAATGAAGATGAAGAAGATCCTAACTGGGATAAACTGACACTGTGACTGCTGCTACGAGCTTACACACAGCAAGGAGTAGGAGGTTGAGACAGGATTAAGCAGAGTGTCATGCTTTCCAAAGGGGTGCCAGCAGTTGGGGCAGACTTGTCGGCCCATAACAACAATCTTAAACAGAAACAAAAATCTTTTGTGAACAAAATTTAACAACCAATTCAAAGACTGCAGGTTTTTTGGGGGTTTTTTAATTATTTTTTATTTATTTTTTTTTTACAGAGGTTTTGGATTTCCATTCATTCAGTTTTTAACATGTATACAATAATAAGTTGTTGTCTGTTGTGTGCTGTCAAGTCAGAACAAACCCACAGTTGACCCGCCATCGGGCTTTCAAAGGCAGTAAATTGTACAGGAGGAAACTGCCCACCCAAAGGAGCTGGTGAATTCGAACAGTTTGCTTTTAAGACTGCAGCTCATTTTTTACCATGAGGTCACCAGAGCTCCAGTAGGGCACATCTGTTTACAGAATATGAAGGTAGGATGACTATGCTGGTAGGATGAATATTGTTAATTATGTATACAAATATATTCATGTGTGTACACACACATACACAGAGAGAGAGTGAGCGAGCACGGGAAAGGGAGAGAGAGACAGAGAAGAGCCAACAGGGAATCACTCTTAAACTCTTCAACCAATTTAAGTTTAATAATAAGTAATCCTTACAATTTTAAGCACATCAAAAGAAAATTTCAAGTCTTAAGTTACAATTTTCTACTTAGTATGCCAAATTAGGTAAAACTATTTGTTGAAAAATCTTATCTTCTAAAACCTTATTTATAAATCCTATTTATAAAATATCTTATAAATAATACTTTTAGAAATGCTTTAAGCATATAATTACAACCTAGTTTTTTTTCTTACAAAGTTCATCAAAGAGTATAGGAAAATCAATTGAAAGACAAATCACAATATTCAGTCATTAAATGTCCTAACAGTAATCTAAACAATGGTTTATATTATTCAAAATACTACATTTTGTACAGTTTTTAAATTAGTGTCTCCTTTAAGAAGATACTTCCAAAGCAGAAACACACCAATTAAATTTTATGAAGAGAATAATGTATCTTTAACAATTATTTTTCCAACTAATAGGCTTGCTGTTTGAATTCTCATTAACTAGTAGAGATATTCGGACTCAACACACTAGCACCTGGAACATTTCAGGTTAATGAGCTTCCCTATATGCCTCAATTTCCTTATGAGAAACAAAAGGAACATTTTTTTTTCAATCTCCCTCAACATTAAGATCCTGAAATAAAAACATTAAAGGGTATGCAAAATATAAAACTGTATATAAATATATAATACTTCAAAGAAACTAAATTTCTTTTATTCAGTCTAGTGGAAAAAAATTATTCTTAGAAATCAAGACATTAGTTACTATTTTTTGTATTGTAACTATATAATTAGTATTGTATACATTTGGTATAACAAATACTATATGGGAAATACATGTAAGCACTATAACAACAATTTTATAGAACTTTCCAGTGCCAGACATTTTATAATAAAAATGCAACTGTATAATACAATCACTGTAAGACCATATGTTGTTGTTGTAAGGTGTCGTGGAGTCATAGACGACTCATAGTGACCCTATGAACAAAAGGCCTGAGCACTGTTTGTACATAGAGTTTTCAGAGGCAAGCCATTTCGGAAGTGGATGCTGCTCCTGCTTCCAGGCTTGTTTTAGTCAGGAAGCTCCAGCCAACACTGTCTACCATGGGTGCCCATTACCACCTTTGGCACATCACTGTCACAGTGTTCACCATCATAGCAACCATGAGTTACCTCTGTACAGCAATACACAGACCAGTGCTATACCACCTAGAAGAATGTTTGACAGGAAAACAATCTGAACCCGGCCGAGGGCCGCTGATTAAAATCACCCACCTTTGACTTGGTAGCATAACTTTCTTTCCACTAGGCCAACGCAGCTCTCTCTCTGGTAAGACCATATAGTTATGCTATAATCATTATAACAACATTTTTAAGGTACTTCTGTAATACAATTATATTACATAGCTATAATTCATTTATTGTATACATTCTGAGTTGTAACTAATATGCGGAATACATGAAATCACTATAACAACATTTTTAGGTATTGAGCATGTGTCAGACATTTTTTTCTAAAAAATAAAGTGAAGAAAATAAGAAATTAAAAATGTGCTTATATCTGGTTTGCTATATATATCTCAATCTGAAATCTTAAGAACACAAATATAAGGTTTCATTTGCTGAAATCTTCAGAACACAAATATAAGGTTTCATTTGCTGAAATCTTCAGAACACAAATATAAGGTTTCATTTGCTAAAGACTGAGGAGACTGAGGCACAGAAAAGTTATATACCAAACACTGACAGTCTATGAACACCACATAAAAAATGAATCACCGCTAGTCACAATGACTTCTTTAGAATGTTTATAAGTAAGTCAAAACGCACTAAACACCATTCTGTAACTTTTACTTCTAGATGTTGTCTGTTTTAAAAGCATAATATGCCTTACCTGAAAACATCAGGATGTTAAAGATCACCTGATGAAGAATGTTCCGGCATCAAACTGATGTACTCAAAAATAGAATGCTTGTATATATTACACTATTTCTTGATAATTTAAAATTCTTTTTTAATATGTTCTTCCAAGTAAACTTAAATAATTTCTTGAATCCTTAGTCATTAGTAATTGTTGTTGTTTGTTATTGTTGTAGTGTGCAGCTGAGCTAGAATCGACTCATAGCTGATGCTCCAGTAGCTTTCAAAGGCTTTAAGTTGCGTGGAAGGAGACTGTCCATCTTTCTCCTGTGGAGCAGCTGGTGATTTAAACCACCTGTCTTCAGGTCAGCAGTAGAATTCTTTGTCACCAGGCCACCAGAGTTCCCTAAGTATTTCTTACACTGTTAAATTAGTTAACCCCAAAATAAGTGGAGTTCAAGGAGCTTAAAACTTAAAACACGGACATGCAATGAAGATACCTCACTGGTAACTGTAAAAATGAAACAAAAAAAATAAGAACTAAAAACTCTAAGCATCTGTTTAGGATAATAAAAAAAGTTGAGACTATTTATAGTTGATCAACAGAGACTATTAAAAGTATGATGACCATAATTAATGCCAATGAACTATACATGTGAAGATAGCTGGCGCATGCATTTTCTACCCCCCCCAATTTTGAAAATAAAACTTTCTTCAACTATAGCATCAGCCTGAAATAGCTGAAGTAACTTAGTCATTTATAATCTTGACTACGTGAATTACTCTAAAAATAACAAGATCGGCATTTTTACAGCTATCATTTTGCAATTCTATTTTTCTTACCGAGAAAGAATGTTTAAAATATTGGTACTCTAATAGCAGATATAAAGGTGCCCAACATTCGGAACATTCAATTTGCAATAAAATACCTTTTTCACCCCTTTTATTTTAGCCCACTACTGATGACACTGTGGTCCTATCTAAGTGCCAGTGGAGTGTCTTCTCAAGTTGTCCAACAAATGGGTCCTTTACAGTCATGTGTAGCCTTTTCCTTTATTATTCATAGCAAATCAATCACGCTTAGGGCATTCCCTACTGAGTACACAGGGATAAAATTCTGAACTGTCCTTTATGATTTTCCTCCCAACTACTATAAAGTATACTTAATATGATTAAGTTATATGTTCATGATTTTGTAATGCTAAAATTTGTGTTAAAGGATGTTTATGATTTTCTAACCACTCTTAACAATGAATAGAAAAGCATTATGAATTCAAAACTGACAAAAAAATATCATCAGTAGCAAATCCCTTTTAAAAGTAGTAAGTTTTTCCCATGAAGCATAAAAATAACCATCTAAGTTTAAGACAGCTAAGAATAAAGCCTAAGAACAAAGACAGGCTTAGAACATAATGCCTAACACAGTTTGATCATAACCCCTCTACCACGACATTTTACCACAAATAATCTATCATAATGATCTACATTTAATGTCAGGGCTTATATTCCCTCTCATGTCAAGGCTTTTATAAATGGTGTTCATCCTTTCTTAAAAGTCCTTTTCCACTTCTTGCACAAGTAAACTTCTTATCAAGATCTTACATATAATAATTTTTTTCAATAAACCTTCCCTATTACCTGTTTGATGAAATAATTCTTCCATAAATCCTCATATTAATTACTATATACATCTCTGGTGGTGGCTACAACCAGCCACCACCCATCTATTATTTTGTATTATGACTTGCAAGAGGCTATGCTTAAAGTTATGTCACCAGTATTTCAAATACCAGGAGAGTAACTCTTGGCGTACATGTTTCAGTAGTAGTCAGATTAAAACAGACTAGGAATATACTTGCAAAAATTAGCCAATCGAACTCTGTTAATCATTACACAATACTACCTAATAGAATGCTGAACAATGAGATCATCAAGTAAGAAGGCACAATATTATTTTGGAAAAGCTGCCTTCTTAGAGTGGTCCATAATGACACAGGAGGAATAAGTACTAAGGACTATTATGTGCTAATATAGAATAATTCATGGTAAGACAAAACAACAAACAGCCCCTGCTGCAGTTGTTAGGTGTCATGGATTCAGTTCCAACTATGGCCACATTATGTACAACTGAACAATACCTAGTCTTGCATCATCCTCACAATCATTGTTAGGTGTGAGCCCATTACAACATCCACTGTATCAAATTATCTCACTGAAAGTCTTGGTATTCTCTATTTTGCCAAGCCTGATGTTCTTCTCTTAAAACTTCTCCCTCCTGATAATATGATCACAGAACAGAAGACCAAGTCTCATTATCTGCTGTAATTCTCCAAAAATAGATTTATCTATTCCTTGGCAACCCAGAGACTATTTAGTATTGTTTACTAACACCATAAAGAAGCACTGGTGGCCTAGTGGCAAGAAGTTGTGCTACAATCCTGAAGGAATACAGGGTCAAGGCCACCAGCTGCTCTGCCAGAGAAGAATGGGCAATCTCCTCCCGTGTGATTACTTGCCTCTGAAAACCCACCAGAGGATCCGCTAGGGGTTGGTTCTGACTCAACAGGACACAACAACAACAATTTACACTGTAACTCATAGGCATCAATTTTTATTTGGCATATATAAGGTTGTCATGAACTGAAATGGACTCAATGAAAACTAACAATAAAACATCAAGACAGCCAATGCTGTCAGGAACAGTTTACTATTCATACACCAACAACTAGTTAATATGACTGTTATGTAATATGTTTATGTACTAGCCACAAAGCTAAAAAATGAAATAAAGATATTTATGAAAAATTCAAGTATAAAATTTATGTTACTGTATTAGTATACTATAACCTGGAACTGATGCTCTCAGCTTATTCTTCAGGTTTTCTGAGGCTGTAAATCACACAACAGGAGGCTGTCCATCTTTTTTCCATGGAGCTGCTGGTGGAATCAAGTCATCAGAGAAGTGCCACCAGAATTCTCTTACACAAAACTATGCCACCAGAATTCCCTTACAGATAAAGTACAGTCAATACATATTTGTTACACTAGTGATTACAGAAGATGTCAAAGGGCAGTTTGAGACGACAAAGCAGAGTACCTGAATGTGAAAAGAGCTGAAGTTAACAAATCCCAAAAAGAATAGGTTTGATATTTCTTCTCAAGCTGAACAAGTGAAAACATTTAGAAGAATGGGAATTCCAGAACATTTAACTGTGCTCATCAGAAACCTATACATACATCAAGAAACTTGTTCAAACAGAACAAAAAAAACAAAAACCACACTGCATGGTTTAAAATAAAGGAAGAATGTCAGAGTTCTGTCCTTTCTTCATACTTATTTAATCTGTATGCTGAAAATATAATTTGAGAAGCTGGACTATACGAAGAAGAATGTAGCAGTAGTACTGGAGGAAGATTCATCAACAGCTTGTATTAGGCAACTGACATAATCCTGATTGCTTAAAGTGAAGAGGATTCAAACTCTCCCTGCAGAAGATCAAAACTAGGGCCTTCAGTAAGGATTACATCTCAATAATAAAAAAAAAATCCTCACCATTAGACCAACAGGCAACAACATAACAGAAAAACTATAAACAGCTTCATTTTACTTACATACACAATCAATACAAAAGACAATAGCAGTCAAATCACAAGATGTGCTGTACTGGGAAAAGCTCCTATCAAGAATTTCTGCAAAGTGCTACGCTAAAGAGTATGAATGTCAGTTTACAGACTAAACGGTGCTTGGTTCAAATTATGGTATTTTTTAATCACTCACTATGCACCTGGAAGTTGGACAATGAGGAAAGGATGACAGAAGCAGCTAGGTCTTTGAAATTTGACCCTTGAGAAGAGTACTGAATATTCCACTGACTGCAAAAGAACGAACAAGTCTGTCCTGAAGGAAGAGCAACCAGGGTGCTCTTTAGCAGTAAGGATGATGACATTTCCCCTCACATATTTTGGTGATGTTGTTAGGAGGAGTCTGTCCTTGGAAAAAAGATACCATGTGGAGAAAGACGGAGGGTCAGAGGGAAAGAGAAGTCGCCCCTCAATAAGACAGACTGACACAGTGACTGTAACAACAGGCTTATGCACAGCAGAGATAGTAAGAATGGTGCAGGATAGGGGAAGGTCCAAAAGCGAAGTACATGGCTGATACTTTTCAAGATAGAAGAACTGAAGAGAAAATTCAAGGCTCAAGTTGCAATGCTGAAGCATTTTACAAGTTAAAAACAAACAAACAAACAAATAATTGAGTGATACACAAAATATCCAAAGAAGACAAGAGGAATATACAGAATGCCATACTAAAAGGAATTGGTCAGACATTCAACCATTTTAAAAAGTTGTATATGACAAAGAACCACAAGCACTAAAGGCACTGGCAAATAACAAGCCCCCAGTTACCAACTAAGAGCTTCTACAAACAAAAGCAATGCTGAAATATATGTCAAAATATGTGGAAATGAGGATGTGCAAAGGAAAGGGGGATTAATCATGGAGTTGTACAGTTTGAGAGTGGGGGTTGAGGGAAACTGGAAGAACTGTTCTGGAAAACAATGTATTCTAATTTTTTAAATAAACTATATAGTTTTTTTTTTTAAAAAAAAAACACACACAAACATGTTTGGAGATATCTGCTTGTCAAATTAACTAGACCCACTGCCCTTCTAGGTGATTCTAAGTGACAGCAGTATTCTACAGGCTTTTCAGGGCTATAAACCTTCAGAGGAAAAGGCTTTATCATCTCTCTGCAGAGGACTGGCTGAGGATTTAAACATCAACTTTTTGGTTAGAAGTCTAATATAGGGTTCTTTAACTGACTAGAAATGATGCATATTCAGGCTCATTTTGTTAATTTGTAGGTTTTTTGGGTGTTGTTTTTTTTGGGGGGTTGTTTGTTTGTTTTTAAAAAGGTCAAACAAATATACAAATTATCCAATATCAGTGATTGTTAACTAACAAACTTATGTCTATATTCTTACATTGGTGAGAAGTAACTGAGGTCTTAAAAGCTCTTAAGTGGCAACCTAGGTTACAATTACTGCTTTTCGCATCCTGAGCAAAAAAGAACGAAGAAAATCAAACAATTACTCCACAAAATAATGGACTATATGAAGCATAGTCTTCACTAACCAGAGATCAGAAGAACTACCAAAAGTGCCCAGCCGTTTACCAATTGCTATGATGAAGCTGGTAGCCTAGTGGTAAGGAGTTGCACCGTCAAGCTAAAGCTGTATAGTTCAAATACATCAGCTTCTCTGTGGGAGAAAGATAGGCAATCTCCTTCTGCGTAATTAACTGCCTCTGAAAAGCCACTGGACAGTCAGCTATAGATTGGTCCCAACTACACAAAAATAACAAATGATGTTGTTGTTAGTAGGTGCTGTCTAGGTATGTAAGACACACAGTGACCTTATGGAAAACAGATGTGAACTCTGTCAGATCCTGTGCCGTTCTTAACATTTCCAACATACTTGAGCCCACTGCTACAGTCACTATGTTAATCCATCTTGTTAAGGGTCTTTTCTCTTTCACTGACTCTCCACCTTTCCAAGAATGATGTCCCTTTCCAGAAACCTTCTATAATAATATGCCCAAAGTATGTGAGATGAAGCTTCCCCACCCTTGCCGCTACAGAGTACTCTTGTTGCACTTTCTCCAAGGCATATTCATTTGGGGGTTTTGGCAGTACATGGGATAGTCAGTACTCTTCTACAACACCACAAAGGAAATCCTTATTCACTGTCCAGCCTCAGATGCACAGGAGGTGACTACAAAGACTATGGCTTTAATAAGGTACACTTCAGTCTTTAAACTGGCATCTCTGCTCTTAAGATCTTGGTAGAGGTTCCTAACAGCAGATTCTCTCTATGCTATACATCTCCTGATCTCCTGGATGCTGGTACCAAGAGCGATGACTGTGGATCTAAGTAAAATAAAATAGTTGACAATTTCAACCTTTCCTCCACCTACTATGATGCTGCCTACTTGCCTAGTGGTGAGGATTTTTGTTTTTGCTATAATGACAGGATGTACTAAATAGTGTAGGGGAAAATGGTAGAATAAAAATTTAATTTATAAAAATGATCTTAGTGGCGAGCTCTGGTGGCCTAGGGGCAAGAAGCTGCAATTGCAATCTAGAGGTGCATGGTTCGAATCCACCAGATGCTCTGCTGGTGAAGGAGGAACAATCTCTTCCTGTACCAGTCAGATCTGATTTGACGGTACACA
>NW_006399760.1:17576402-17582245 GCF_000299155.1 Elephantulus edwardii | reverse complement strand
AAAATATAAAGAGAATAAGAACTGAGGAGAAATATGTTTCTTAAAATATTTAATCATACAATCCAGACATCAAAGCATTTGCCCAAAAGCAAAGTTAGGAAGGCAAGAAGAGGCAGGTAGAGTTGAGGTATGTTGAGGGTCTACAATCAATATCACAAAACAAACTGTACAAAACCCTAAGAAACTAATTTACTTTGTAAACTTTTACCTAAACCACAGTAAAATATCTAAAAACAAACAAAATTCTACTGAAGATAATTTTAAAATGTCTGCAGCTTTACACTGAAAAAAGAAATGCCAGAAATGTAAACTAGATTCAGAAGAAGACATGGAACAAAGGATATTACTACTTTCAAATGAACCTTGGCTGAATGCAAAACATAGAAGGAAGATGTCTCCGTGTTTTCTCAATTATGGAAAAGTTTTCAACTGTGTATATAGATAATATGGTGAAAGGTAATTAAAGAAAACTAATAATGTTCATATGGAAATTGTACATTAAGAGTCAACAGTTCCAACAGACTGTGGGTGGGAGATGCCAGGACATTACAGAAATAATGACTGGCTCAAAACTAACAGGATAATATCTTTTCACTTTACTTATTCAATCTGTATGCTTAACAAGTAATCTAAGATTATATGAAGAATCAAAAGTGAAAGAGGACTCAATAACAACCTGGGATAACAACAACTTTGGATACAAAGATGGCATAACTTCACTGCTGAGAACGAAAATTACCTGAAGTACTTAATGATGATGGTCAAAGACTACAGTCTTCAGTACAGGTTATACTTGAATATGAAGAAAACAAAAACTCTCACCAGGTGGCCCAACAAATGGTAGCATGATAAATGAAGAAGGAAGGACTTGAAGCTGTCAATGTTTTCATTCTATCTGGATCCACATCATTCACTGAAGCTGCAATCAAGAAGTCAAGCAAAATACTTCCTCAAAGTTTTAAAAAAGCAAAGCTCTAACTTTGATAAAGGTGATACTGAACCAAGTCATGGTCTTCTCATACGCATGGGAGAATTGGAAAATGAAAAGGGAAGAATTTTGGTGGAGATGAAGGCTGTTGAATATATAATAGGAAGAAGAATGAACAAATCCATTTCACAGGAATCAGTCAGAAGAAGCAATGGCAAATTTTCATTTCCTCTACTTTGGACATGCTAACAGGAATCACTAGAAATCATATGCCTGGTAAACTACATGGTCAAAAAAAATTAAAGAAATACTCTGTGTGATGGATTACTATACTAGCTGCAAAATGGACTCAAGTAAACCAAAGATCTTGAAGATGACACAAGGCCAGTCAACCTTTTATTCTGTTACATAAAAAGTTGTCATGACTCAGAGCTGAGTCAAAAACAACATACAACTTCTCCACAGAAAATAAAACAAGTTCTATACGGGATCAGATGAACAAGAGCAAGCTTCAATTCTGAGAGCAGTGGGTATATGTTAATGGGAAATCAATTCTGAAAATAAGGATTAGTAGTTGCATAACAAAGAATATATTCAATGTTACTGAATGAATTTTATGTATTAAAACTGTTGAATTGGTGTCCATATTCTGTGTAAATCTTTAATAGCAAAAATAAGTTCATTACATACAAAAAAGAAATAGGACTAGATTTATCTAATTATTCCTCTTCTCCGTTTCTAGGATATAAAACCTAGAAGGGCAAGGGAAATGTCTACTTATGTTTCCTATCTCAGCAAGCAGACATACAGTTGTCAACATGCATTTAATGAATAAAGACTGATAAACCACTGATTAAAAACAAATAAGCAAGGATAAAGAGCAGAGTCAATCACTCTTACATAAATACTTTGCTTTACTTTTTAAAATTCACTATGAATTTTCAGCTGAAAACAATATATAGAGTTATATACACGGAAGCACTCTTTAAACTTGCCAGTTTTTAGGTAGAAGCAAAAGTTCAATTCTTTACAGGAAGAGTGATTAAAATGATAATTTACATTACAGGACCTGCTGGAAATAAATTAGTTTAAAAACAAAATTTAAAAGGTAAATTGATAAAGCATGAGCTTTTAATTACTTTTAGTATCCGTTTTTATACAAAACTTTTTTGTTTTTATTGTGTACCTCTTACTAGTGATCCTAGGGACTAACCTGGCTACAAACCTTATTATAAGAGAATAAAGAACCTCAATTAGTATCCCTGGGTAATGTTCTGCTCTTTTAACCACAGTTATTTCAACACAATGTAGATTCAGCATAAGTTTGCTTAAGAAGATAATGCTTATTTAATCATAACTGCGATGACCTACGTATTTTCCTTTTTTGTTTAATTTCTGTTACCTTGATAAATACTTTCTCATTTATATCTTCTCTGAATTGCATTCTGGGAAATAAATTTTCAAAAATATGAATACAAAGTATATTTCTTGTTTCTTCCCCAAGTAACTGGGTTATTTTAAATTTTACTCTGCATTTAAGAAGATTTCTGATCCCCTTGTCCTATTGTAAATTGTCTCTACTTGAATTATCCTCCTGTAGACTAACCTAGTTCTCTCTCTTCTATCTAAACAAACCCTGATTAACTCAAGTCTTTCTAAGAAGTTCACTGTAATTAACTCTACAGAATTCGAATTTCTTCTTGACTCTGTGTAGTTACATACTCTATTTGATGTTATTTACAAGTTCCTAAAGTGTTTTTTCAAATATATGCTTTACTCATTTAAGAAAAAATAAAATTCCTCAAATCTTGTTTTATTTTTCACTCTATTCAAACAAGTACCAGAAAATAGAAAATATTATCTGTTAAATCACTGTTCCATTTGTATTTTGCATGACCATTGAGATGAATGATTAAAATAATAAAAGTTCATTTTAGGTTTATGCATCTTAACTAGGACTGGAACTTGACCCACTTTTGCCCACTTTCTGACTGACATCCTCTTTCACCACCCATTCACCAATCTGTTTTCTTGGGATAGCAAGAAATACTTTTGTTCTTTCTTTAATAAGTCAGGCTTTATCCTGTTAGGTAAGAAGATTGGAACAATCTGGAAGATTTTATTTTATACCAAACTATGACTATCCACCAATAGTAAATGTCTTCAAAGTTTTTAGACACAGTGACTACATAGCAGAGATTCAAGATGATGCAGGATAAAGGAAGGTTCCAATATGTTGTCCATAGAGTCACAATGAGTCATAGCTTACTAGACAGAATCAACAGCACAAGTGCATATAACTATTTAACCAGGAAGGAGTCCTGGGACTGAGTTTGTTTCATAATGACCGCTAAACAAAAAGTCAGTGGTTTAAATCCACTAACTGCTACAAGGGAGAGAAAGACAGACAATTTGCTTCCATTAAGATTTACGGCTTCAGATAGATATCCAGTGCAAGGTTAGCATGAGTTGAAATCAACTAAAAGGTAGTGAGCTGGGTGGGTGTTAAGCTAGGACTGCAATTTTCCTGGACCATTTTGAATCCTTTTGATATGTAAGTATAGTTTTCATTATCAAATTACTATATGTATGTATGTTTGTTACGTGCCATCGAGTTAAGTATGACTCAGTGACCCTATGAACAACAGATCTCAATTCTGTCCTACCCTGAGCCACCACCCTGATCATGTGATATATATACTTCATCCTGTAGCTACAGGCATCACGCCAAATTAAAAATAAAGCTTACTAGAAATAAACCTAATGAATGAAAACACAAAAATCCAATGCTACTGAAGAGAATATAAATTATAGTGATCCTATAAACCAGAACAGAACTGTCCAATAGGATATCCTTGGCTATAAATCTTTACAGAAAGCTGCCTTATCATCTTCCTGTGACACAGCTGGTAGGCTTGAATTGCTGTCCTTTCAGGTAGCAATTAATGCGAACCGAAAGTACCACAAAAAAACCCCTCAGTGGTACAAAGACAGTTCTGACTCCTAGTGACTGACCTTCCATCAGGTTTCCCAGGCTAAATCTTGACCAGAGGAAACTGCCTGTCTTTTCCCCAAAGAATTACTGGTAGACTTGAATTGTGGGTTAGCAATCCAATAAGGTATACACTATGCCACCAAGGCTCCTTAACTGATGTAAACATATATACAATAATGAGCGTTTTAACTTTCTTGGATCCCTTCTCCTCCATCCACATAAACACTTTTAGTATACCAAGAACATAATGGTATTTTCTAAATCTTTGTGTTAAAGGAAACCTAGACAAAATAAAAATCATGTATGTTGCTGTTAAGTACCACTGAATCACCTATGACTCACAGCCAACCTATGAACTAAGATCTGAACTTTGCCCAATTTGCCTGTCTTCTTCATGATATGATTGAGCCCACTGTTACAGTCACATGCATATATGTATTCCAATATAGTCTTTAACATTATAAACATTATTTGGCAAACTTACCTTTTTATATAAATGAGATCATACTTTGTATATTATTTTGTGACATTTTTCAATTTAGCTTATCTTGGTGATCATACAATTTTTGTTTCGATCTTACAAATCTATATATATTTTTAAAAATTTTATTTTATTCATTTTAATGGATATTTACAGAGATTTTGGATTTCCATTCATTTATTGTTGCATTTTTCTCCCTGCCCACCCTTCCCCTCCAGTTTGCCCTTATCTTTGAAAAGTAAAAGAAAAATTCCTTTACTGGTATTCAACCCCCCCAGCCCGTATGACTGTTATTAGTTTTTATGTTTATGAATCACTAGTAGTACTTCTTAACTATCTTTTTTATTACCCCAAAATGAATTGATTTTTTTAATTTAGTGCTAAGGAAAATGAGTAATATAGATCTCTCCACTGATGTACTTCTTAACTATTCTCACCAAGTTTCCATTCACTCTAATAAAGTTTTTTATACTTCCCAATCAGTATATTGTTTATACTTGCTATAAATTTAGATTTCAATGAAAATGGTATTTATGTACATACAAAAATTGTATTTATGTACATACATTTAGTCAAAGTATAAAAATAATAAAACCTAAGACTGACTTTTCAAAAAAAAAGATAACTAAGTTATAAAGTCTTACATCAATTAATATCCATGAAAATAGGGCATTATGTAACTTGGACATTGAACAAACAGTGTATAATATATATAAGCAGTCTCCAGAAAGCAAATGAGTTCTATTTCTAAATTTAACATTAAATCAAATTTGTACTTGAAACAATTAGGTATGGCTTGTATTTATCATCAGTTGGTCAGATGTCTGTCTTGCTTAATAATCATATCTTTCAAAGCAGAAAAAGCATTAAAGAAAAACATCCTTGAAGACAAATCTATTGCCACTGAGTCAATCTGACTCACATCAATTCTCTGGGTCAAAGCAGAACTAATTGCTCCATAGGGTTTCTAAGTCCATATATCTTTACATGAGCAGTCTCACTTTTTTCTACAGTGGGCGCAACCACTAACCTTTCAGTAACAATCCAATTCTTTTTTTTTTTTTAACTTTATTTTACTAATTTTAATGAACATTTACAGAGATTTTGGATTTCCACTCATTCATTGTTGTACTTTTCTCCCTGCCCAGCCCTCCCCGCCGACCCTTACCCCCCGTTTGGTCCTCTCTTTGAAAAAGTAAAAGAAAAATTCTTTCTTTAGTATACAACCCCCCCGCACCCCTCCCACCAGCCCAGGTACACTCCACTATGCACTCTTAATTCTGGACTCTTGTGGTAACTATAATACCCTATCATATATCGCTCTTAAATTATTCTCTCCCTCATCTGTTTCAATGCAGTATACATAATTTACAGTCTTACCCCAACCCTGATATCAGTCCCATTCTACAACAGTGGCACCATGCAGTATTTGTCCTTTT
>NW_006399760.1:17548283-17575855 GCF_000299155.1 Elephantulus edwardii | reverse complement strand
ATTGGATTATTTACCTTTATCTTGTTGTGGTGCTCAAGTATTTTATAAATTCTAGATATAAGTCCCTTATCTGACATGTCATTCCCAAATACTTTTTTCCAGTCTGTGGTTTCCCTTTTTACCCTGTTGGAGTTTTGGGATGTGCATAAGGATTTGATTCTTAGAAGGTCTCATTCCTACACCTGAGTTGACATTAAAAATGACGCATCAGAAAAAAAAAAAAAAAAGGTCTCATTCATTTAATTTTTCTTCTCCTAGTTGTAGATAACAGTCCAATTCTTAACCCACTGTGTCACCAAGGGCTGCTAAGAATCACTTCTAGACACACCAAAATATTTTAAACATAATACAGTAATGATATTTTGATGCACAACAGAACATATCATGTTTGTTATTACAAACAACTGTTTTGTACATGATACACAACAACAATTGTATATTAGGCCCATGGACATGTACATCATTGAATTGTAGAAATATTAAACACATTATATTCAGAAAATTTTTCTGACTCATCAACATAAGCTGTTGAAAAGTCTTTATTACCCTATTTTTCTCCTATAGAATATCTGCTGGGTTTGAAGACCCAATCTTTTAGTTAGCAGTCAAATATTTAGCCACTATACTACTATGACTCTTCCCAATAAAGATGAACTCTTGGTAACTCCATGGAGCAGTTCAACTTTGACTTATTAGGTTGTAATGAGTCTGAATTAATTTGATGGCAATGGGTTAAGATCTTCTTAAAAGATAAAATGGCAAAATACTCAGCTACAAACCAAAAGGTTAGTGAACGCACCCAAAGCTCTAAGAAAAGAAGTGATAATCTATTCTCACAAAGATTACAATCTAGGAAACTTTGTAGGGCAGTTCTACTCTGACAAACAGATCTATTATGACTTGGAATTTACTCAGAAAAACTCTCTCAAATGCTTGTAAAAACACCTATTGTTTTTCACAGGCAGTTCAATGTTACATTCTTTAGGATCTGAAAGGTAAACTATACTTTTCTATAAAATTTATCAGTTTTAAAGTGCATCAACAAATGAATGGAAATCCAAAGTCTCTGTAAATTTTCATTAAAATTAATAATAAATTTACAAAAATTATCAATTTCAAATAAATATGCTGCAAACTCAAAGACAAATGCTTTGAATTGACTGACTGTTCAGATGGAGAAAGACGGGCATTCTCTTCCTATGTGATCTATGGCCCCTGAAAACATACTGGGGAGTCAGCCAGGAGATGACTGAGACTTTGATGGTCCACTATAACACGAGTTAAGCCTCTATACCGTAAATAAGACATGAAGAGGGGGTGGTGGAGGAATCTAATTTCAAGTGAAACTGTTAATGGAAAAAGAAAATATTTCACATCTAGGAGAAAACTTTTAGATTTCTATGAAAACATTAAATGTTAACACATCCTAACTGAGAGGAGGGGGGAAATGTATTCACAAGGAGGAGGAAGATTTAGGGAACCTTATGAGGCCACCATAAAGGAATTCTGGTGGTATAACCAGTATGTGGTGGACTGTTAACTGAAAGGTTAGCAGTTCCAATCCAGCCAGCTAGGCTACACTCTTTTCTCAGAAAGATCTTCAGACTCAGAAACTCAATGATGGGTCACTATGAACAGGAATGGACAATTTATGCATTAACTTAGAACTGGAGTCAACTAAAAGCCAAGAGGCAAGATTTTTGTTTTTAATAGTGGTATAAAATAAAAGCCATAATTACTGCAGCATTCATAACTTTCAGATATAGATATACACAGTAAACTCAACAGTGTAGCTTTAAATGAAGTTTGAATGGTATAAACAGTTACATGTCTGGATCTGGCCTGCATTCTAACACCATCAGCAGAATAGAGATGGGAAGCATAAACAAATCTTTTAACTAGATTAGTGTCTAAAATGGCAGAGAAATTTTTTAGTACAAACTTCTTAGTGATAAATGTGAAAGAAAAATGGGAAAATGTTAAAAAACAGCTTCCCGATTTGTCATTACTAAAACATACATTTGACTTTAGTATTTTGTTGTTTAATATTCATTGGTGAAAAATTTTACTTCTAACTTTTCAAATAAACAAAAATCCTTTCCATTTAATATAACAGCTGGTTTTCAGATCAGCATATTCCAAATAAGAAAGCTTTCAAAAACCAATATTTTCTTTGGTGGACTACAGAATAAATTCTTCCTTCAACATAACTGTTCTTACCCTTTTAGATAATAATGATACTAAAAACTTATGTATTAATTCAATTGTTGGATTAAAAAAATAGAGCTTTTTTAGACTTAAGATGTTTAAAAATCATTAACTACTAATCTGAAATATACTGGTTAATTAAAAAATTAAGACATCTAGCTTCTAAAGATACTAAATTAAAAATTTTCCTTACAAAAGTACAATAATGGAAATTTATAAAATATCACTACACAGAATACTTTCTTCTCACTGATGGAAACTTGGTTGGTTGGCAAAAAAATTCAACAAAGCAAGAATATATAAAAATTTTCATCATTTACAAGTTGGTAACTAAATAACACATTTTACTCCTTTAAAATAATATGATATATTGACATAATTACAAGTTCTATAAGAAAAGGACAACTAAATTAAGGATTCAATCAGGATTTATAACACTCAAGTTTGAATGAAGTGATTATTTTTCACTTCGCATCTTTACTGATTTTCTTTTCGATTATGTTCAACTATATCAGAGGTACATCTTAAACCTGGCTTCCACTTTTTTCCTTTGACAAGTTATATAAAATTATTTCAACTTCTGAGATTTTACATCATCACATGGTAATACCTGAAGTTAGATGTTAGAGTCAAGAGACGAAACTCTCTGGATCACAGATTTATCTATCACACTGGTTAAGTGTTGCTTTGCCTTTTAAAGAAATCACATATGTAATAAATTTTTCTTTCCAAAGTGTAAGATGACACAATATTTCTTTGACATTTGAAGATGCTGCCAAAATTTTTGTCACACTCCTTTGACATAAAGCTTAGGATTATGGAGTCAATGTAACCATATAGGATAAAGGCATATTTACTCTAGATCAATTGTTATCTGATTAATAAAAAATAAATATTGGTTTACTTAAAATTATTCTTTTCTACTAACAGCCAAGAAAGCAGAAATTAACTCAGAGTAGTTGATGAAACAAAGAATTTTAATTCAATAGCTATTTTAAAGAACCAAACTCCAAACCGTTGCCATCTAGTTGAATGTGGCTCATAGCAATCCTCCACTGAGTTCCCAAAGCTGTAAATCTTTGCAATGTTGAATTCATCTTTGTCCCATGGAGTGGCTGATAGATTTGAAACACTTAAAGTTACTAAAGTGAGTACTTAATACACTAAGCCACCAGGAGTCTTTATTTGGAAAAAAAAGTCATGTGATAATTTAGGGGTCTGGCGAATCTGACATGTTCTCCTTTCTTACACTGAAAAATACTTCTCATCTAAAGTAGTAATAACAATATAAAATACAAACACATTGCTGTGGAGTTAGTTCTAACTCACAGCAACCTTCCAAGGCTGTAAATCAGAAAAGAAGGAAAGTGGACATCTCTTTTCCTAGAAATCATTAGTGAATTCAAGCCCCCAGGGATGCCTTTGGGTCAGCAGTGGATTTTTAAAATCTAAGATGGGAAAAGCACATAGACACACAAACAAGCACTAGACAATAGAAAATCCCGACACAAAGCAAATATACTTTAAATACTTATAGCAAATTTCCCTTGGTTCACAAATTAAGATATTTTCAAACTTCATGTAAGAAAATGCTAAATAAAAACTCATGACAATTAAAAGTTCAATGTATGGAAGACCTAATGACCCTTTTTGGCAAAGAAAGATTTACTTTGGATTATATTTCAAACTATACACTCATATGCATATATGTTCTCAATGAAGAATTAAAAGTTTAGAGTTTAAGTCAGTTGTGAGGGACCTCTCAAGAGTACTGAAGAGCAATGGCATCAGTCTGAAGATTAAGGTGTGCCTGATCCAGGCTATAGTCTTTACAATTACGAGCTATGCATCAGATAGTTGGACAGTGAATAGGGATGATAGAAAGAGAATTGCTGCCTTTGAGCTGTGGTGCTGGAGAAGAGTGTTGAAGATACCATGGACTGTTAGGAAAACAAATAGGTTTGTCCTAGAGAGGGTGAAGCCAGAATGCTCCTTGGAGTCAAGAATACTGAAGCTTCGTCTGACATGCTTTAGGCATGTGCAAGGAGGGACTGGTCCTTGGAGAGGGACATCATGTTTGGGAGAGGGGAGGAACAGCGCAGGAGAGGAAGCCCCTCGATGAGATGGATCGATTCTGTGAGTGGAGAGGTGGAATGAGTGTGTTTGAGATGGTGAGGTTGGCACAGGAAAAACTGCGTTTAGGGCTCTTGTACATTGGGTCGCTGTGAGTCGCAAGTGACTTGATGGTACATAACAACAACAACAACTTTTTCAGTAAGTGACGCATAGGAATCAGTAAGTGACAGAGACTGTAATTTTATTCATGTTTACTACTGCACTAGTGGAAGGAGAGTAAAAGAGAGGAAGACCTCAGATGAGGTGAACTGACAACAGTATTTGAGGCAATGGATGTTGGTGTGTCAAAATTAGTAAGAATGGCTCAGGAAAGGGCAGGGTTCAGAGCCGTTGTACACAGGGTCACTTTGGGTTGCATGTGACTCAACGACACTAAGAAGAACAGTGCACTGATGAGGGAGCTCTGATAGCTTAATGGTAAGGAATTATGCTGCCAATACAAAGATACATGGTTCAAATTCCCCAGCTGCTCCACACGAGAAAGGCAATCTCATCCTGTGTCATTTAATTACTCTGAAAATCCACTAGAAGGTGAGCTATGAGTTGGTTATAACTCGATGGTACAACAAGATGGTAATATAACTCGATGGTACAACAAGAGTGTAAGAAATGGTAATGCCTGTGGTTATGTTTTAATTAGAAATTGTTATGAATTTAATGTAATGGATTATCTTATTGGCATAAGATAGAAGGCTGCTCTGTTAGTACTGTTTCATCATTTAGAATATGAGGACAATAACAGTTCATAAGGTCACCGTGAAAGACTAACTGAGATTGGTTTATTTATAATGTTGTTGGTTAATATAATAAATGCTGACTATATATTAAGAAAGTCAAAGATAATTCAATCTTCTTCAATATACTTTTGAAATACATGTGAAAATCATGACAGGAAATAAAATCATATTACTTGTTTTGTGAAAAAATTCTATCTATTAAGAAGCTTCTAACTCATTTTAATTAAAACAAACAAAAAAACAAAATAAAGATTATAAATAACACCTGATTTAAAATTAGAACTAGTAAGTTTCTAATAAGGATATCAGAGGAAAATATACCGTAAATAATAAAAATTATGAACCTCTGCATAACCAGGAGATCTTCTAAAAATTAAGTCCCTGTGTGCATCTAAAACTTTTTCCAGGAAGACAAAAAGAAAACTTACTGACTGGGGAAAAAACATTTGGCAATGATATCTCAGACGAGGATCTCATAGTGAAAGTTCACAGAATACTACAGGCTCTCTACAAGAAGACCAATAACCACTAACAAAATGGGCAAAAGACATAGACTTTTCACAAAAGAAGAAATTCAGAGGGCCAACAGACACATGAAAAAATGTTCAAAATCACTGGCAATTAGAGAGATGCAAATCAAAACCACAATCTCATTCCAGTAGTAGTGGCAACGTTTAACAAGACCACAAGTAATACATATTAGAGAGGATGTAGAGAGATTGGCGCTCTCATACATTGTTGATGGGACTGTAAAACGGTACAATCATTCTGGAAGGCAATGCAGTATTTCCTCAAAAAGCTAAAAACAGCAATGTCCTATGACCCAGCTCGACTGCTGGGAAAATACTCCAAGGAAAACAGAACTGAGACACAAATGGAGATTTGTATACTTAGAGTCATAGCAGCTTTATTCACAACAGCAACAACATGAAAACCACCCAAATGTCCATTAACAAACAAATGGATTGAGAAACTGTAATACATTCACACTTTTGAATACTATCTATGCAGCACCAAGAAAGAACTGGAAGATATCCATATTTATTGCCCTTCCAAAAAAGGTGACCTGAGAGAGTGTGGAAATTATTGAACAATATCACTAATATCTCACACTAGCAAAATCCTGCTGAAGATCATCCAGAAATGACTGAACAGTGCTTTGTCAGATAATTACCAGAAATACAAGCTGGGTTTGGAAGAGGTCATGGCACTAGAGACTTTACTGCCAATGTCAGATGGATCTTGGCAAAAAGCAAAGAGTACCACAGGAATGTCCATCTGCATTTCATTGACTATGCAATAACATTTGACTGTGTGGATCCCATCAAATTGTGGCTAACCTTGAGGAAAATGGGAAACCTAGAACACTTGACTGTGCTTATGCAAAACCTATACTCAGAACAGAGCAGGGAAACACTGCATGGTTCAAAATCAGGAAAGGAGTGCATCAGGGATGCATCCTGTCCCTATACCTTTTCAATGTATATGCAGAACAGATCGTCGGGAAGCAGGTTTTATGAGGAGGAATGTGGCATCAGGTTTGGAGGAAGACTCATCAACAACTTACATTATGTAGATGACACAGCTCACTTGCTGAAACTGAAGACAGCATGAAGTGCTTGCTGCAGAAGGTCAAGAACTGTAGTCTTCAATATAGACTGAAGCTCAACATCAAGAAAACAAAGATTTTCTCCACTGGGCCAATTGGAAGCACCATGATAAATGGACAAGAGATTGAGCTTGTTAACAATTACCGCTTGTTTGCCTCCACAATCAACACTCTTAACACCAGCAGTAAGGAAATCAAAAGATAAATTGCATTGGGAAAATCTGCTATCATGGATCTCTCCTGAGTACTGAGAAGCAGCAATGTCAGTCTAGAGACTAATATGTGCCTAATCCAGGCCATGGACTTAACAATTATTTGCTATGCACCAGAGAGCTGGACAATGACCAAGGATGACAGAAGAAGAATCAATGCTTTCAAACTGTGGTGCCGGAGCAGTCTTCAACATACCATGGACTTCCCAGAAAACAAGTAGGTCTGTCTTGGAGAGGGTGAAACCAAGTTTCTCCTTGGAAGCTAAGATTCTGACGTTCTGTCTCACACACTTTGGGCACATGGCCAGAAGAAATGGGTCCTTGGAGAAGGACATCATGCTTGAAGGGTGGAGGGACAGACAGCTCAGGAAGAGAAGACTCGAGATGAGATGGACTGAGAAAGTGACTGGGGCAATGGGGTTGGTATATTGGAATTAACGAGACTGGCTCAGGACAGGGTTCAGAGTTGCTGTACATAGGAGTCACTATGGGTCAAAGGCAACTTAATGGCACATAACAACAACCACAACAACATATAACATGGGAGAGGCCAGAAGGCATTATGCTGAGTGAACTCAGTCTCTTAAGGACAAATACTGCTTAAGATAATTATTTTAAAAATAAAAGGATAACTAGTAAGAGGTGGATAAAAATCCAAAGGAGGAAAGGGAAGAAGACAGGGCACTAAGGGTGGAGAGCTGGGGAAGTCATGGGGTCACAGAATTTGGTGTGCAGGGGGAAGAGGTAATGGAATTAAGATAGATCTAAAGGGGATTTGAAAAGATAGGGTGATAGCAGATTATCAATCAATTGGTGATTAATTTTATAAAACAGTGTATGGAAATGATCATATACACAGTATAAACAAAGGAATGTGTGAAGTACAACACACTTGTATAAAACACAATGTGTATGAATTTTGCTTGCAAATAGTTAAAATTAAAAAAAAAATTCTAAAACTCCTAAATGATGTTGCTGCTATTAAGTGTTGTCAAGTACAACTCACAGCAACCCTATGAACAGCCAACCTAAAATCTATTATATCCTATGCCACCCTCATCAGCTCTGACACACTAGAATCCACTGCTGAAGTTACCATCTCATTCAATCTTGTTGAGGGTCTTCCTCTCTATTGCTAACCTTCCATCTTTCCAAGCATGATACCCTTTTCCAAGAAATAACCTCACCTAGCTACATGTCCAAAGTATGAGAGATAGAGCTTCACCATCTTTGCCTCCAAGGAGCAAGGACTCTGGCTACACTTTTTCTAAGACATATCTATTTGTTCCTTTAGCAGTTCATAGGATATTTAGTACTCTTCTGCAGTACTACAATTCAAAGGCATCGACAGGGTATATTTATTATGATAACTTCATCATCTGTCACTTTGTCATACCAGGGTGACTTGTATGTGACTAACACACTGGAAACTATACCACTAGTATTTCAAATATTGGTAAAGTCAGCAATAGGGAAGTGGGATCAAAGGAGACCTTAGAATATAAAAAAAGGTATGGAGATCTACTTCAAAAAAATTATTCAATGAAAACCCTACGGACCACAATATTGTCTGTGATAATGTCGGAAAAAGAGACTCAGTGGTTGCAACAATGGTCCCACACACGGCAGAGATTGTGGGTATGGTGCAGGAATGGGTAGTCTTTCATTGTGTTGTAGACAGAATTCCTGTGACTAAGAGCTGACTCCATGGCACCTAACAATAACAAAAACAGGAGGCATACAGAGTGCATAGTGGCTACAACATTAAATCCCCGTATGGCAAAAAATATGAAGAAGGCACAGCAATAAACAACATTTAGTTTTTTTGTGCATGGGTTCACCATGAGTTAGAGCTAACATAACGGCATTTAGTAATCATTATAATTAAATTATATTGCTAAAGTTGCTTAAAATACGGTAGAAAACTAAAAAGGAAAACGTACAAAACTTTCCAAAACTATGAAAAATAACCCTCTATATAAGATGCAAAATGTTTGTGGAGAATTGTTTGCATTTCAGAACAATTTACTAAAAGATCCTTTAATGAACATTACTGGTGATCTTCAAGTAAAAAAAGATTCTAATTAGCTCAGAAAACCCAGTAATGGTAGTCTCATAAGCAGTAAAAACTAGTAAACAACATACAACAATAAAAATCCCCAGAAAACAATATTAAGTGGAAAATTTTCTTTATGTTTGTTTTTACAAAATAATAGCAAAAATATTCCTATCATGTATTTTTCCACCTAACATTATTCATTTCATAAATAAAAGTTATTCATGTAGAAACATCAAAATAAAGATGACTGAATCTCTGGGATATGGGGGCATAGTCCAGGTACATGGTGTCTGGTGGTATAATCTGTAGTATATTACAGCTTTAACCCAAAGATTGGGTAATTCCAGAGGTCTGAATCCACTTGTGGCTCCAGCAGGAAAAAGATGTGCAGTCCCCTCTTATTAAGATTTACAGCCTTGCTCACTGGACCGAGGGTCACTATGAGCCAGAACTGACTCTACAGCTGTGAGGAGTTTGAGTTTGTTTACAGTCATGGATTACATTTAAGGTATTTGTTCACATTCAAGGGCAGTGGCTACTTTGTTTCTCAAATGTCTACCTAGCACAGTATCTCACAGACAATAGATGCTCAACTGACTGGTTTTGCACGCACATTAAAAACCCAGACAATCTTGTAAAGTTACATAAACTGGACACAGGTTTTTCTGGCTGACTTCATGGGATCCCACTGAATTAGGAGTAAATTCTTCATATCCATAGAAGACTGGAAAGTTGATAATTGTCTAGATAAGGACCAAAATAGCAAAATCAGGGAGATAAGCAACCTGTGTGACAGCTGTGTTATAGTACTGGTAAAAGAGGCCTAGTTACTCTGATGACCTGTTATTGCACCAGTCTCTCAATGAAACTAATGTATTTCAGTAATATTTGCTTGTTGTTGTTTGTTCTGTACCATTTGCTCAGAACCAGCCCATAGCTGACCCTCCAGTGGATTTTCAGAGCAGTTAGCTAACTACATTGGAGAAACTTGCCCATCCATCCTTCTTCTGGTGGCCTCGAACTGCAGGGCTTTGGTACTGCAGTGCAGCTTCTTGCCACTAGGCCACCAGAGCTCCCTAATAGTTGCTTAGATATACACACATATATAACTTTTTAAAATCATCTTTATTCAAAATCCATCACTTTTGTCTAACATATCCTGTACACAGAAGCAAATATATATCTTTACAGCTTGTTTTAAGTAATATATTTTTTAAAAATATTTAATCTGAAAGCAGCAGGAAAGAGATAAAAAGTCATAGAAGTGAAGAAATGGGATATGGAAGAAAAAGGAAAGACGGGAAGAATATCATATATATGTGAAGAAATAAAAACAAATATACTGAAACTAAAATGTCTTATGATAAATAGGAAACTGGTCTTAATGATGTGCTATCCACTCTGCTAAGAGTAAGAGATAAGAATCCTAACAAGGCAAAAATCTTTGTCCTTAAGTAGTGCAGAGGAAAAGCTTCAAAAGTAAGCATTTAAAATAAACAGGCATTCTAGTTCTCCTAATAACCATGAGTCCTTTAAGAGTAAGTATATTTGTTGATTACTTGCTAATACAGGAGATAAAGTATGGCTCTTCAAATAGGAACCAACTCATAGCTGATCCTCCAGTAATTTTGAAAGGCAGTTTATCCTACAGGAGGAGAATGTCCATCTTTCTCCCAAGGAATAGCTGGTGGATTCAAACCATGTGCCCTTAGGATTCAGTTCTGCTTCTTACCACTAGGCTGCTAGAGTAAATATTAGAAAAAAATTAAAATCATCCTCAAAAGATAATTTTTGTTGTTATTAGAGGAAGTACAACCAGAGCATTCCTTAAAGGTAAAGATGGTGAAACTTTGTATCACATACTCTGTCTCACATACTTTGGGCATGTTCTCAGGAAAGGTCAGTCATTGGAAAAGGACATCATGGTAAATCTAGTATTTCCTATAGATAATAAACAAACGATAAATGGACAAAATTACGGCTTTAAAGCTATTTATTTTCATGTGATTAGAGGAACAATCCACAGAACTGTGTAAAACAGTTTCATTTCTGACAAGTGAAAACATTGTTAGATGTCATCAAGTCAACTATGACTCATAAGGGCCCTATGAACAAGAGATCCAAACTTTGCTCCATCTTATGCCAAGCATCCTAATTTCTGCCATGCTCAACCAAGCCATTTGTTGTAGTCACCGTATCAATATATCTCACTGAGGGTTTTCCTCTTTTTTTATTTGTTCTACCTTCTCCAGCATGACTGTCATTTTCCAAGGATGGTCCCTATACTCAAAGTATAAATGTGAGTATGTGTAATGGAAATGAAGTCTTTTAAAAGGATGATGATGATGATCAAGGGACTTGAGTTCTAGTCCCTGCTCTGATCAATTAGGGGCTATGGATCTTGGGCAAGTCCTTCAAGCTTTCTGAACATAAGAAAACAAAACAAAGATTTAGATATCGTGACCTCCAAGATCCATCGTAGGGAGCTCTGGTGGCTTAATGGTAAGGAGTTCCACTGTCAACCCAAAGGCACTTGGTTTTAATCCACCAGCTGCTTTGAGAGAAAGATAGGCAATCTCGAAGCATAATGCTCTGACGCTCTGCTGGAGGGGTCAGCTATGAGTCAGCTCTGATTCAATGGCATATAAAAACAAGAAGATCCTACCTACTTGAAAAAGCACAATTCTAAAACATCAATAGTTCTTAATGCTTTGGATGAAAATAAGCCGTAATAAAATATAATAAAGCTTCTTAAATGTAAATCATTATTCAACTTAGACAAAATCTGAAATCATCAAACCATAAAAGGTTACCCTAGGGAGAAGTCTGGGAATAGGACAAAACATATTTTGCAAGGAAAACTATCATTCAAGACTGTAAATTTTTACTCCACCACATACTAAGTAAAGTTCTTTAACCACTCCAATTAGGGACAGTGTTTGTTTTACTCAAAAATTATTTCTTCACTAAGCTCAACTTTGTATCTTAAACAGTAAAGTTGCTGTGGTTTTAGGATGATGAAAATCACAAATGAACGTAAAACAGTAATATTAACGTAGTGGGAAAACCGTAAACTTGGTACAGGTTTCTGGCTTAAGCACACCAATTACACCTCAGAGAAATGTAAGAACTGTACCAATTTATAACAGAAAGGATAGAAATAAGACCAGATTGTTTACTGCTGTACATCATTCCACTCCTCCCAATGCCCTGTGTAAATGCCTACTTTTGCACACAGTTGGTAATTAAAATTTTACAGAACAAGTTTCTACATATGCAATGCTATTCTGCAACTAGAATGAGTATATTATGCCCTAGCATTTTCAACAATAAAAAAAAAATAAAGTACTATTGTGTATTTATAATATTTATGTCAAATATCTTCCTAGGTTTATTTTTCTCCAGTCTTTTCTAGTTGATCAAATTGCTGTTTTCATCTTGCCAGCCTGATCACAAAATTGCAGCCTTACAGAAGAATACTTTTAGCTGACATGAATTATGGGATCAGAGATACCAATGCAGCCACCAAAAAAAGGGTGTGAGAATGAGTGTATATGTGTGTGTAAAACGGAGTAAAGAGAAAAAAAAAAGAGCGTGAGTACATATATACGTATAAGGTCCATCTTCTAGGAAAGGACAAAGAAATTTTTGTATGAAACAAAATATTATCAACATAGCCCCATTAAAAGGCCTAAATCAGAAATAGGCTTTCTAGTATTTAAGAGACAAAATAAACTCTAAATATAAAAGCCTTTTATATTCACTAAAAATACACCATGTAAAAATGGAGAACAGTGATTTTTATGAAGATTGCTATCCTATAAACCAAAATCCTTTTCTTTTATCAATTAATATACTAACTACAATGGCATAATTTCTTTTACTCAAAAGCAACACTTTTAAAAATTTCTCCCTTTTTATATAAGATGCAATTTGGTCCTGTACACCTAGAGATAAAAACTCATCTCAATTTGCAACAGTAAATAAATAATTCAGTTAAAACTGAAAGTGGTAGATCAATCCAGCAAACTATTGATAGAAAGGTTTGGCCTTCCATGAAACCAGAACCACCTAAAGTTTTCAATGGAGATTATGTGTTCAGAGAAGTTACAAAGATTAGGAAAATAATCAGACTCATTATAAAATAACTAATATTCTGATCTTAAGGAAAACAAGTATCACGGACACAGACTGAAAGAGATAATGCCAATGGTATTTAAACTTTATGTATTTTGAGGTTTGAACTTGCAATACACATGAAAGAATACATTTAACACAAGATGCAATACCCAAGTCAAGACCAAACCAAAGGCCTCTCTCAACTAAAATTCTGAAATTTTCTATACAAGTGAGACAAAAACAAAAAATGAGAAATTAAGTCCCTGAAGCAAAAACCAGTGTTTGTTTCAACATTACAGTCAACATCTATATCTAAAAAGGGGAAAACACTCCTGACTACAAATGGATAAGCAGCTTCAATACAATCCAGATCCCGACATTTTCCTACTCAGAAACAAATGCAGTGGAGCATTTCTTGAGAAGGAGCAAAAGCTTCCCAAATGAATTTTTTTAAGTGACATCTAGAAAGTGTGTCTCTTTCTGTCTCTTTCCCAGGCGCCTCATTGGAGGAAGGAGGGGGTTGTTTTTGTATTCTCCCCCACTGGAGCAAGACACAATCAGATGCTAGCTGGAGAGGAGAAACCACTTTTGACAACAGCAAATAAAAATTTTAAAGTGCCCTTCCTCCCTTGACAGGATAGGCACCCCACCTCACACACCCCTCTCTACTCCAACCCCTCCTTCACCCCCCAGCACCACCCCCTCCTCACCCCCGAGCTCCACTGCGTATGTGATTTGGTGCTACTGTTGCCCCGGAGTGAAAGTCAGAGCCAGAGGAAGGCAATGAAGCCCCCACAGACACACTTACCTTTTCTGCCCCCCACTTTTGAGTCCCTTGCCGGAGCTGTGGAGGATGACACAAAGGGTAATAAAGGGGGGGAGTGGAGGAGGAGGAGGCGAAGGAGGAGGAGGAGAGCTGGGGAAGTGGCTGCTCCTGGGTGTAGTGAGATGTCTCCAGCCAGGGCCAAGCAGCAGCAGCAGCAGCAGTAGCAGTAGCAACAGCAGCAGCCAGCAGCAGCAGCAGCAGCAACAGCAACAGCAGCAGCAGAGAAGGGTCTGTGTTGCTAAGAGGCTTTTGGTCTCTTTCTCTCCTCCTCTCACGGCCAAAGAGGAGGAGGGTGGAGGGGGCTCGGGAGGGAGGCGAGTGGAGGGGTGAGGGGGTAGGAGTCGTGGATGGGGGGGTGGGTTTCGAAGAAGAAGAAACTCCTTCTCCTTCTTTCTCAGGCTCAATTCCCCTCTCAGGGCTCCAGGCTGGAGGGTGGGGGAAGGAACTCAGCCGCCTCCTCCCCACCCCCCTCAATTCAAGGTTGAAGTGGGGTAAAATTAGTGTCCTGTCCCTTTAAAAATAGAAATAAAAGGTCCCCCCCCTCTGCCACTGCCTCTCTCTTCATCATCAGCTGCTGCTGCTGCTGGGGTCTCTCTGCTTGGGGGGGAGGGGGGGGTTCGGGTAGAAGAGATGGGAGGCACTCACTGCGCATGCCCCTCTCTGACGGGAGGCTGGTTGGTTGAGGGCAGAAGGAGGGGGAGGGGAGGAAATGAGATGGTTTCCCAGAAAGCTTAGAGGCTGTCGTGACCCGGAAGCCATTGTAGCAAGGGGTAGGGGGCGGTGGCGGAGAGGAGGAGGAAATCGTTACTTCTTACCTCCCTTAGTCCCCTCCTCCCTGCTAAGGGAAAGTGGAGAAACGGAAGTGGGCGTGGAAAGGGGAAAAAACACGTCACGTGTTTGGGCGTGAAGAGGGTTAGGTAGGAGGGGCAGTGCGTGCGCGGGGTATGCTGGGAGTGGTTATGTGCAGTGGGCAAGCAGCAGGTGAAACCGAACGTCAGTAAGCGGTGAGGCAAACCTAAGAAGTCGCTCCCTCTGTCTCTGGATTTCCCTCTCTGCCCTGGTAAGCAGGGTTTTCTTCGAGAGGTGAATTCGCAAAGCTTGACCTCAGGGCCAGGGACGCCAGTGTTGAAAGGCGAATCACGGGGAGGATGGAAGAATGCAGAGTAGGAATGTGGGAATGGGGCTGCTTTATCTAGGCCGAGCAGGCCAGGAGTAGGCTGCCTGACTTTATTTCTTAGCCTCACAGTGAAACTGTCCACCATTCTCTTAGGAATGCAGAGCTTTACAACGGGTGACAACTGCATCCTATGATAATGGGGAAACCTGATGCTTTGATGTTAAGAATGGGGTCTGTGGGGTCTCAGCAAGTAACTGTTAAAGACTTCTTTAGCTCTGAGCAGGGTACCTGCCCAAGGACCGAGACAAATCTCCTTTGTGAATTTTGAACCGCTTCTGGCTCTTGATAGCGCGCTTATATTACATGTTGTGCCCAGCTGCCCTTTCTCAAATTTCTTGGGATTTTGGAGTGACTTGAGAGGATTCTGCAGGGAAGTTTAGTATGGAATTTGCCACCATTCCCTGTTGTTAGGAATGTGGGGTTTGTAGTTCTTAATCCTGAATTTTATGGCTATGTGAGATGTGACGTCATCAAAATGTTATTCAAAATCCATTGCCCTCCAGTCCAGTTCCGATTTACGGACCCAATAGGTCCACAGTGTGTAGAACTGGGGTTTCCAAAACTGAAAATCTTTATGGAAGAAGACTGCCTCTTCTTTCTATCCGGAAAGATGGTGTATCCGAATTGCCTTTTCAGTTAGCAGTCAAGGCTTATTTCATTCCTCCTTGTTGTTAGGTACCTTCAAGTGGAACAGGATTCACCTTCACCCTTTAAACATGTCTGAACCTTATCCTGTCCTGTGCCATCTTTATCATCCCCTAGTCACTTGAGCCCATTGCCTCAGTCACTGTAAATACTGTATCTTAGAAATGAATATTTTGGGTCAAAATTCTTTAAGCTTTTCGTTTCTCTTCAATTAAAAGCTGTTTTATTTTTGTTGGAAACATAATGAGTGTTTGTTGTCAACACAATTCATTTAAAATATTTCATACACAGTAAAAATAAATGTAGTGAAATAGCACTTTTTCATATTCTGCTCATACAATCTTAGCTAAAACTATTTCATCTTTTAAAAAATATTACCATCTAAGCTTCCTCATACTTACTGTGTTGATAAAATAATCTGTAGTGTGTCTTTTATGCCATAATACATTTCCTGTGTTTGACGTACGTATTTTGGCAGTGGATCCTGTTTATCACCGTCTTGTACTACTTTCCGTGTGCAGTCCTGTCAGGTGAAATCAAAACTAGAATCCTGTGCATTGAAACATTTTACCCTACTAAAACCAAATAACATTCTGTAGCAGAAAATGGTGAAGCAAAGTGCCTAAATTAAAGTTTCTTAAAATAGTTGTTTTGTGGCAAAAATACCAAATTTGCACAATACACAAAAGGAGAAGGAAATGAATAATTGTTTAAATTGAGCAATAACCACTAAAAAAATCATGAACTAGAATATTGTGAGCATGTGAAAAGTACTTCTCTATTCACTCATTTCTAAGCATTTGCTCTTCATCTTTCTCAGATTAAAACTACTCTGTTTATGGAACTACTTAGTGCTTTTCATTCTCCTATTTCTTTTAAACACTTGTTAGTACTCTTAAAATAGTTTTGTCTATTTGGGGTTTTGGTCTTTTTTCGCTTTGGGGTTTTTCGTTTTTAAATAAACATGTAAGTGAACACATTTCATACCTTTTGTTCTCAAATTTTAATAGGGTTTAATGCTGTTACTGTATTTAGCTCTTGTTCATATGTTTTCATCGACACATAATGGAGTTTATGCTATAGCAATCATTGTGTAGTAATTTTTATAAAATACATTAAGGGATTTTTATATGTTTAAGCATCACTTAATTTAACCAGTGATGAATGAGGGCCTCTGATGGTGTAGGCTAATTATACTACTCACCAAAAGGCCCAATGTCACCAGCAGTAGAAATACACCAGTGACTCTGTGGGGAAAAGGGGGGCAGTCTCCTCCCCACCAACATTTACAACCTTGGAGTCTGTCAATTTATAGCAGTGTGTGATTTTCTTAATTTAATGCTGGGTAGGCAATTCTGACCCTTAGTCAGCTGAGGGTGTCAAATGATATGCCCTTAACTGATAACTTAAGGTTGGTGGTTCAAACCACCTACTCATTGGCAATGTAATTTTATTAATCTTACCGCTGTGAAAACCCTGTGGAGCTGTTCTGCTCTATAACACGTGAGGTCACCATCAGCCAGAAGCAACTCAGTGGTGATGCATATTTGGATTATGTCCAGACAGTTAAGCAGTTATGAGCATTGCTGATACCCATTTTCTTACACACGTGTTTTCATGGACATAAATAGGCACTTTTTTGGTAGTGTTCTTATTTCAAGCTTTCCTAGGTTTTACCAAAGCATGTGGACTAATGTAAGTGTTCTTTATAAATTGGCACTCATGGTTACTACTTTTCCCTTCTACCAAGCTGATAGATTTATCTTATGTTTTCATTTTCACTGCTGTGTTTATGGATGAGGGGAAGCACCTGAATTTACCTTTTAAGATGTTCTTTCTTTGTCTTCCTCGTGGATTGTCTGCATTTTCTTTAAAAGTTTAACTGCAGCAAACATGTTCTGTACATGTCTACTTCCATGTAGTAAGTAGCTATTTGTACTTTAAGTAAGGCTACTGTGTCTGACACACAGAATTTTTTTTGCCTTACTGTTAAGGGACTCAGGTGGTTATGTGGTAAGGAATTGCACTTGTATTGCAAGGGTGTAGGATCCAGGTCCACTAGCTGCATTGCAGGACAAAGATGAGCAGTCTCCTCTGGTGCAATATATTGCCCCTGAAAACCTGCTGGACCGTCAGTTGTGGGTCAGTTCCAACTTGACAGCACCCAGGAACATCAAACAACAATATTTGAAGACTAGTACTCACTCCAGTTATAAAAATATTTTCAGTACATTTGCAATATCATGTGTATGTGATCTGCTTTGTTTGTTTTTAATGTTCCATGGTATATTCTTAATATAAATTTGAGTGGAGAGGGAAGATACAGAGAAAATGACATTTCATACAAGACTTTTTTTGGGATTGTGAAATAAGTGTTCCAGACAGTGAGAACAGTATAGGAGGGAATAGATGGGAAAGAAAGTGTGAATTTCAGGAACTGAAATGATATAACTGAAGGGTGTGATGAAGAAGGATGTTCTGTGGGCTGCTCGTGAGAGAACTTATAAGACAGGAGGTTGGACTTCAATTGAAGGTTTTACCCAGACAAGTAATGTGATGAAATTATTACTATTATTAACTTTTTATTGTGATATATGTGAAAATTTACAGAGCATTTTGGTTTTCCATGGAACAGTTCTTGCATAACTTATTTGTAACTTTGATTAAAATCTCCACATTTTAACAACGCTCTTAAAACTTTGGAACTCAGGTGATGTAGTTTTAGGGGAGTTTCACTGCTGTTTGTAACTTCTTAAAACAGTCTGAGGGTCAATTATAAGGCTGTTTGAACTTGACTCAATGAGAGAGACATTACCACTTTAGGAAGCTCTGATGGCATAGTCCATAAGACACTGCACTGCTAACCCAAAGGTGGTGCTTCTCTGGAGGTTCAAATCCAGCAGCAGCTCCTCAGGACAAAGGTGAGCAGTCTATTCTTGTATGATTTGCAGCTTCTAAAAACCCACTGGAGGGTCAGCATGAGTCAGGTTCCATTCTATGGCTAAGGGGTGTTTTTGCTGCATGATGTTAAGCAAAACTTCAAGTCCCTGGGAATTCTACTTTGTTTCCAATTCTCCTTCACCTGCCAAAAATTATCTTTAAGGCCTCAATATGACATTTACCTGAGTCCTCACCTTTTCTTTGTTGTAGGCCAGTTAAAGTCACCAGCTCAGCTTTGTTTTTTCATATTGGTTTTCAGCTCTTTGCAGTGGTGGGCAAATGCTCTCAAACGTAAGTGACGGAAACAGTGGTTTTTCTTTGTTTTACTTTGCCCTGCATTTTAATGTGTAAATAAATATATTTGATTCTTGTTGTCCTCACCCAGAAGGTTGATCTGTTCTTTTACAATAGTTAGAGCTTCTACAGTAAGTAACATATGAAGGCCTGTAATTTCGGAAGTGGATGGCCAATCCTTCTTCCTAGTCTCTGTCAATTTTTAAATATATATAATAGTATCTGATAGATAAGCATTCTACAGAAAAGAGTAGATGAAAGACATTTACCAGTTAGAAAGACCAATATTCAATGTTGCTGCCCACCTGGCTACATGTTTGGTTGTTTTCGGTTTGGGGGTTGTTTTTTATGTTTGTTTGTTTTTTTAAATCCACCCTTTCCCTACTCCACCACCAACCCTTCCTACTTTTGCTTACAACATTCAACACCCGACTCCCATTGACCAATCCCTGATGTGATGTCCTAAGTCTCAAGCAATCAGGATTTCTCTGATTCTGACCATATCATACTACTGTCAGTCTATTATGATGCGGTCAGCATGACTTCTATTTAAAGTTCTTAAGTACAACTGTCATGTACAGCTTCTTTTCCTGGAAGATCCTGAGAAAAAGGCCTCTTATACTTCCACTCCAGGATTGACTTCTTGTGGGTTAATACCACTTGTCTTCTGTTTGCAGCCTGGTGCTGATACAAGCGGATGGCTTCCCAGTAGAGAGAATGTGTCCTCCAGGACCAGTGTACAACTTTTACCTTTGAGTTGTGGTTCTGGAGAAGAGTGTTGAATATACCATCAACTGCTAGGAGAACAAACAGGTTTGTCCTGGAGAGGGTGAAGCCAGAATGTTCCCTATAGTCAAGGATTCTGAAGCTTTGTCTGGCATACTTTGGGCATGTTGCAAGGAGGGGCTGGTCCTTGGAGAGGGACATCATGTTTGGGAGAGTGGAGGTACGGCGCAGGAGAGGAAGACCCTCAATGAGATGGATCGATTCTGTGAGTGGAGTGGTGTGAATGAATGTGTTTGAGACAGTGAGGTTGGCACAGGATAGAATGGCGTTTAGGGCTCTTGTACATAGGGTCGCTATGAGTCGCAAACGACTTGATGGCACATAACAACAACAAACAACAACAGTAAGTAAAGGAGAATTTTGAGCTCTGGAGGCCTAGTGAGTAAAAGTTGCTTTGCCAATTCCAAGGTAGGTAAGTTACCAGTTGCTCCTTGGGAGAAAGATGGGTAATCTTCTCCTGTGAGATGTTACTCTGGTGAGTGTGACTGTGATGCAGGAAGCTATGTCAGCAGGGACATCCACCATAAACAGATGGAGGGTTTCTGGACCAGTACAAACCGGCACATTTTATTGCCAATCCACTTTTTAAACAATTGGCCAGGCAAAAGTTTATAAGTAAGAATTTATAAATGGCTGATGCAATGCCAGCAGATGAACTCCACAGGTTGGGAAAAAAATCAAATATGACTATGGAAGAGCTGCTTCCTCAAAGTAAACTTTACCTTAGTGAAGTAGACAGAGTAAAACTTTGATGACTTTCATTTGCTCATGGACTGTGACTCAAAATGAGAAGAAACAACTTTATAGACATATGTCCACTAATAATGGAAAATGGCATGTACAACAAATGTGAAACTAGAAAAAATTATAACCTGTCAGTAAATTTTTAAAAACTCAAACTCACCATTAAAGCAAAATCAATACATTTCTGACCTATCAGTGGGTTTTCAGAGGCTATAAATAGCATTGGAAAAGATTGTCTAGTTTTCTCCCACAAAACAGCTAGTGGATTCAAACCAACAGAGAGGCTAGCACCACAGCTCCCTATGGACTGTACCACCAGAATTGCCTCAAGTGAAATGGAACTCATAAAATTTTATATAATAGGCATTAATTAGTGAGGTAAAGTGGACTGGTTTAAACATTTATTATTCAGGTAATTGTGAGGACTACAAAACTAGGCATGACAAATTGTGACTGGCATCCCACTCATCATCAAAAAGAACTTCTCACGATTCATCCTTAACTGCAATTCTGCCAGTGAAAATACCACACACATAGAAAAAAGACCTATTAATCTGTTACTCAAGTAACATAGCAACCACTTATCAAAAAGATGATGAAATTGAGGGTTTTCAGTACCTTCTATAATCTAAAAGCACGAAAATGTGAAATCAAGACATGTTAGTAACAAATGGCAATTAGAATGCAGAAGTTAGAAGAAGAATTGGTGTGTGGAAAACATGGCTTTGGTGATAAAAATAACACCAGAGATGAGATAGCATGATAGAATTTTGCTTAACCATTGCCCTTATTAATTGCAAATATCTTTTTTAATAAATAAACTGCACTGTGAACCTTGTTAGATGGAACACACAGAGTCAGATCAACTACATGTGTAGAAAGAGAAAGTAAAAAAGTTCAGTATCAGATTAAGGCCAGGGACTGACTAGAACAGAACATCATCTGTTAACATGCAAGTTCACATTGAAACTAGAAAATTGGAAGAAGTCTGTGAAGAATCACAGTACAAACTTGAGTATATCCTGCCTCAATTTAGAGACTTAAAAGGAAACTTGATGCATTGAACACTACTAAGAATTGAAGACCAGAAGAGTTTTGGGATCATGTGAGAAAAAAGCAAAAGGTCCCTAAAAAGAAAGGAAGAAAAGAAAAGACCAGTACAGATATCAGGAAGACTTTGAAACTTGGTCTAGAACATAGAGACACGAAAGTGAAAAGAAAATGATTAAGAGATGAATAGGCAGTTCAGAGTGTGGCTTTGAAGAAGGTGAGGCTAAGTAATACACAAACCGGAATTAGAAAACCAAAAGGAAGAACACATTCAATTTTGAGACAAAACTGAAGGGAAAATTCAAGTTTATACTTGCAAGAGTAAAAGAATATATGGGCAAAATATCAAATGACTTGGGAAGTATTGGAAGAAAATGGGGGAAAATGCAGTCACCACCAAAAAGAACAACCATTTCAAAAGGTAGCCTATGATGAAGAACCAATGTTACCATAAAAGAAGTCTAACCTACATTAAAAGTATTGACAAAAAAAAAAACACAAGCTGAGAGTTGATGGAATACCAATTAAAATGTTTCAACACAGTTGCAGCACTTACTTACCTATGCCAAGATGTTGGAAAGACAGCTGTCTTTCTGGTCAACCAGAAGAAATCGTATTTTTGCCCTTTCCCAAAAAATGGTCATCCCATAGAGTTCAGAAGTTATCAAATTGTCATTAATTTCACATACAAGTAAAATTTTGCTGAACGTTGTTGAAAATAGAGCAGTATATCCACAGGGAACTGCTAGATACTCAAGCTAGACTCAGAAAAGGCCATGGAACAAGGGCGTCATTGCTGATAATCAGATACATGGTAGCTGAAAGTAGAGAATATCAAAAAAGATGTTTATCTGTATTTTATTGACTGCAAAGACATTCAGCTGTGTGGATTATAAATTACAGAGACAGCATGTGGAACCTAGACATAGACCAAGTCATTTTAACAGTGCAAGGGTATACCATGTGGTTTAAAATCCCAAAAGATACGGGTCAGGTTTGTGTCCTTTCACTAGATATGTAGTCTTGACGGTAAGGATTATGTTAAGAATAGGACATCACAATTGGAGAAAGACTAACTTTTACAGGCAGATCACATGCCCTTTGTGGAAAAGGAAACTTTAAATAAAATTACAGTCTTCATTATGAATTGCACATCATCATAAAACAGTGATCCTCATAGCTGGACAAATAAAGTGACATCATGATAAATGGGGATAATTTGAAGATGTCAGAATTTTCTTTTATTTGGATATACTATCCATGCCCATGAATGTAGCTTTCAAATCAAGCAGTATACTGTATTGAGCAAATTTGATGAAAAAGACTTCTTTAAATGCTAAAGATCAAGAATTATCAATTTGAAGGGAGGACAGATGTGTAGTTCTCAAACCATGGTATTTTCAATCATCTCTTATGAACATAAATATCAGACAGTGAATAAGGAAAACTGAAGGAAAATCAATCGATGCGTTTTAGTTGCAATCTTGAATGTATCATGAACTACCAGAATAATCATCAAATCTGTCTTGAAAGAAATACAGCCATAATGTTCCTGATAACTGAGGATGGTGAGATTTCATCTCACATGCTTTGGTCATGTTATCAAAGCTCTGAAAGAGACATTTAAGTCAGTAAAAAGGAAGAAGACCTTACATGAGATATCTTGATACAGTGGGGCTCAAGGCTTATAGCAGTTTTGAGACTAGTGCAGTATCAGCCATTGTTTCTTTCTGTTGTCCATAAGGACATTATCAATCAATGTTAAGCCAGTGCACCTGGTGACAACATTAATTACTTCTATAGGGCTTCCTATTAAACCAGATGATAGTACCTCTTTGTTACAGATTAGATTCTTCAGAATGTCAATCAGTTGCCTTGTTGGACCAAAATGGGCCTTTCTCCCTTCAGCTTGCTTAGTCACAAGAGTATGAGTTCTTCCAGTAAAGGTGAAAGTGGATAAACATGGCTTTTTGTAGCTGTGGTTGACCAGGAAGGGGCTAACAACTGAAGGTTGCCATAACCTCTCATCCTACCTCTCTAAAGAAAAACATACTGAAAAAGTTTTGAGTCTTAGTACTTCCTTAATTTTACTACTTTTTCATTTCTCTTCTCTTTTAATTATTAAATGACTACACAAATGCATTTGACTAAAATGCCTAAATTTTGGCTAGCCTTAAGTTTGGGAATCCTAGAACACCTGATTGTGCCCTTGCAAAACCTGTATATACTTGGATCAGGAGGCAATTGACAGAACAGAGCAAGTAAACACAGCATGGTTCAAAACCAGAAAAGGAGTGTGGCAGGGATGTGTCCTGTCTCCATACCCGTTGTATCTGTATGTTTAACAGATAATCCAGGAGGCTGACTTTATGAGGAGTAATGTGGCATCAGAATTGGAGGAAGACTCTTCAACAACTTGCATTATACAGGTGACACAACCTTGCTTGCTAAAACTTAAGAGGACCTAAAGCATCTGCTGCTGCAAATCAAGGACTGTAGTCTTCAATATAGTTTGAAGCTCAATATCAAGAAAACAAAGATTCTTAACTTGACCAGTTGGCAGCTCTATGATAAATAGAGAAGAAATTGAGATTGTTAACAATTTTGGTTTGTTGGTTCCACAGTCAACACTTTTGGAATCAGCAGCAAGGAAATCAAATGATGGAATAGGAAAGTCTGCTGTCAGGGACCTCTCCGAAGTGTTGCAGCGCAAAAATGTCAGTCTAGAGACTAAGGTGCCCCTGATCCAGGGCATGATTTTCACCATTACTTGCTATGCATCAGAGAGCTGGGCAGTGAATAAAGAGAACTGACTGTGGACTGCCAAGAGAACTTTGGGGATGTTGCCAGGAGGGACAAGTCCTTGAGAGAAGACATTATCCTTGGAAGGGTAGAGGGACAACGCAGGAAGGGAAAACCTAACCCTGGATAAGATGGATTGACACAGTGACAGAGGTAATGGGGACAGGCATCTCAGAGACAGATTGGTTGAGGATACAACAGGGTTCAGGGCTGTTGTATACAGGCAACTCATAACAATACCACCACCACTAAGGACAGTATAGTATACTAGCTTTTATCCACAAAGCCACCACCATCAAAAAAACAAGCTCTAACATTCTGCTTATTTCTAATAGCTTGGGTTTTGGTTATCATTCTTTGTTTATATTGTTTCTAAATATCATTTATTCAATCCCAGAGTATCTGCTGGATGCCAGCATGCTCTCTTCTTACATTCACATAGCTGTATCAATTTAATTGCCAATGAAAAATTTTTCCTGGATTGTTCTGATTTACACTAATTAAAGCTGACTGTGTGGTAACAGTTGAACTTTCTGCAGCCTTTATCCAGTGATGGGTACTAATTCTTGTATATCATGTAATTCTCTTGTGTACTTTGTTTTGGTGAATTGCGTTTGGTGGCATAGTCCATAGGAAGTTGTGCTGCTAACCCAAAGGCAACGCCTCTTGTGCAACTTAGAGCCTTCAAAACCCCATTGGAGGGTCAGCTATGTATGGGTTTCAACTCCACAGCAGTGAGATTGATAGTAGAGATTTCTGAGAGGAAAAAAAAAGGTTTTTTTAATAGATGTCACTATTTTTCCTGTACTAAGGAGCTCAGGTGGCTTAGTGACAAGAAGCTGCACTGCAATCCCAAAGACATGCAGTTTGAGGCTGCCAGTTTCTCCACAAGAATAGGATGGGCAATCTCCTCCTGTGTGATTACTTCCTCTGAAAACCTGCTGGAGGGTCAGCTCTGGGTCGATTCTGACCCTGCAGTACACGATAATAACTTTGCCCTGATTATTTGATGTGGTATAGAATTGTAAGTTGTAAATTGGTCTTCTTAGAATTATAAAATTTTTATTTTTATGCTTGTAGGATCTTATCTTTGTTCTGAAACTTTACATCAGTGTGATTCTATTATGAACTATATTACCCACTGTCATCAAGTCAGTTAAAACTTAAAGTGACTCTCCATTATATTTCTTAAACTGTAAATCTTTATAGGATGAGTCTATCCTTCTTCTGTGGAAAGTGATGGCTTCTAACTGCCAACCTTTCAGTTAGTAGCCTTGACAGATTATGTGCTACCAGCAGGGCTCCTTTTATGAACCTATAATTGTCCATTTTGCTATACATTTTGTGGATCATTTCAGTCTGGCTACTTCTGTCTCTCTCAGCTTTGGGGAAGTTGCTTTTTTGTTTTAATTTGTTTATTTAACTTTTGTTGGATGTTGCACTTCCTGAACCTTAATTCATTTTCCCCTCTTTTTTTTTCTCATCTTTGCTTTGTTTTCTAGGATATATAGTTCACTTATTAACTGTTCGGAAACTTTCATTTTACTATTACAGTGTTTTCCAAATTCCCTTATCATGGATGTAATATTCTCCCTTATCTGTATGGTTTCAATGATAATTTTGTTTTTCAACTTGATTTCCCCAGCTTGCTGTATTTTCTCGAGAGACTCTATTTCTCTTCATATTCTGATCTCTTTAACATTAGAGACTTATTTCAGTATCTTTTGTGTAACATTTAAATAATGGGCATTATAAAGCTATTTTGCAACTTTAAACAAAATTGGGGCTACTTAACTTTACAATAGTTCTCACTGTAGAAATATCTTACATACGGAGCCCTTTGATTGTGGGAGAAATGTTGTTATCAGTTTCTTTAGCTATCTGGAGGCTTCCTTTGATATACCTTAGTATTCCTGTTGTCTTCCTTTGAGATACCTTCTCTTCCTATCGTCTTGCCTCAGGGCAAGTGATTCTCAAATCTGTTTTGCCTTCCATTAAATGTTTGGTAATACATACCTTTTTTTTTTTTCTTTGTACTTTTTGCACAATGATGAGCTCAAGCAAGAATCAGAGTCCAAAGTATAAGGCACAAAACTATACATGCAGTTTCTAGAAGACAACATGGGAGGAAACCTAGGCAATTGTGTTTGGCAACAGATGCATGAACCATTAAAAAAAATAGACTTTAATAAAATTGAAAACTTCTCTTGTACAAAAGACAATTTTTTAAGATAATAAAGACAGAAAATATTTGCAAAACACATACTTCATAACTTGAATCTAAAATGTAAAAAGTTTTAAAACACAAGGAAACAAGTGATCTAACTGCAAAACGACAAAAAAAAATTGAACAGAAACTCATCAAAGAAGATGCACAAATGCTCAATAATATATGCCACTAAAGAAACACATATTAAAGCAATGATATCACTATACACCTATTAGGGAACTCTGGTGGCCTAATGGTAGGAATATGCACCGCAATCCCAAAGACAAAAGGTTCAAATCCACCAGCTACTCTGCAGAAGGATGGACAGTTTCCTCTCATTACTGTCACTGAAAACCCATTACAGGGTCAGCTTTGGGTCAGCTTCAACTCAGTGGTACACAACAACAACATACATCTATTAAGTCAAACTAAGCCTGCTGCTTAAGTTAATTCTAACTCGTTGCAACCCTGTAGGATGGAGTTGTGTTGTTATGTGCTGTCGAGTCGCTTGTGATTCATAGCAACCCTATGTACAGCAGCCCTAATCTCTACTCTGTGCTGTGCCAATTGCACTGTCTCCGATACACCCATCCCGATTACCCCAGTCACTGAATTAATCCACCTCATAGAGGGACTTCCCCTCCAGCACTGTCCCTCCACCCACCCTCCCAAGCATGATGTCCCTCTCCAAAGATCTGTTCCTTCTTACAACATGTCCAAAGTATGTTAGACAGAGCCTCAGATCCTTGCCTCCAGGGAGCCACCCCCTTTCCAGGATGAATCTGTTTTCCTAGCAGTCCATGATACCCTCAGTACTCTTCTCCAGCACCACAGCTCAAAGACATCAGTTCTCCTTCTATCCTCCTTAGTCATTGTCCAACTCTCTGATTCATAACAAGTGATAGCAAAGGCCATGGCCTGTATCAGATGCACCTTAGTCTCCAGAGAGACACCATTGCTCTTCAGTAATTTGTAGAGGTCCCTAACAGCAGACTTTCCCATCACAATACATCTTTTAA
>NW_006399760.1:17532197-17545768 GCF_000299155.1 Elephantulus edwardii | reverse complement strand
ACAATACCTTTCACAATAGCTAATCACAAGATTAAATACTTGGGAATAAATTTAACCAGAAGTACAAAGGACCTTTTCCAAGAAAATTACAAATAGGGTTTCTGAGACAGTAAATCTTTATGTAAGAAGACTGTCTTACCTGTTTTCCCAACAATGAGTCTGAACCATAGTAGGTCTTTTAACTAGCAGGCAAGCTCTTTAATCACTGTATCACCAGGACCCCTACCCATATGTTAATTGCTGCTGTCAATCTTGATTCCTGTCCACTATCAAGTTCCTGAGGCTGTAAATTTTTGAGAAGACAGCTTATCTTTATCCCCAGGAATGGCTGGAGGATTTAACTGCTGACCTTTTGATCAACAACCCAGCATGTTGTACACTATGTCACAAACCTATTAGAACAGCTAAAAAACCCCCCAAACACACCACCAAATGCTAATGAGAATGTGAAGTAGTAAGGGTTTTCACTTATTGCTAGTAGGAATGCAGAAATACGCAGCCACTTTGGATCACAGTCTGGCAATTACTTACAAAGTTAACGTAGACTTCTATTCAATTCAGCAATCTTAGATATTTAATCACATGTCCGTGTAAAAATGTGTCAAATTCATAATTGCAAAAATTTTGAGCCACCAAGTCGTCTTTGAGTAGGTTGATGATTAAACATTTATACAATGAATATTGTTTAACAGTAAAAAAAAAATGAGTTATCAACATTTAGAGTTTCTCTAATACATTTTTATATATAACAAATATACTTTATTTAGAATGCATGCTTTGGTTAAAGTGGGCTGAGGCTCACTTGATGTAGGAAAAGTGGGGTACTTATCCATTCTACATTGGCTAGTTGGAGATAATCAACAGCACTTTGAAGGACCTGCACCCGTTTTCTATGTTTTCAATACTCCCTGTTTTATCTCCTGTGGTGAGTCATAAGTTCATGTCTAGACATAAAGGTTAATTAGATTGTTTCCTATATCCTGGAACACATAGATGTACTAGGGAAGATGTACAGTCAGAGGTCAGCAAACTGGTATCACTTGGGAGTAAGATCTTCTAAAGACTGTTGTGCTGAAAGGAAGTGAAGCCAGAGAATGAAGAAGGTTCCGGTAGAATAGATTGAAAGCTGGTTAACAGGAACTGTCACATGGTTTGTTTTGTTTAATCGTCAGTTCTTCTACAAAGATGATGACTTGGAGTTTCACAGGCATGATGGTGGTAGGGACTCTGATCTCTGAGCTCCATCAGTCTTCAGAGATGACAAGACCAACCAGGTTGATACTTCCGATGGTGATGCCAAAAGGCTGAAGTCCTGGAGTTCAATTACTTCTGAACGACACTGAGGAGAGGTCTGTTGAAGAAGACCTCTCCCTGGTTGGGCCACCAGATGAAAAGTTCAAACTCACTGTGAAGTACACAAGCAACAACAGCTGAGTGTATAGCAAATAAGCTTTCCTTAAAAAGCGCACTTTGTTGAAAGTGGCTGAGGCTCAACTGGTATCAGTATCTCACAAATATTCTTTATTATCATAAGGTTGTAGAGTTACACAGAGAAAGATACTGATATATAGATGGTAGATAAAGGTATGTGTTTTTCTGAACAACTTAAAATATGTGTCCAGCTCCTAGTTAAATAAGATTTAGTATTCAATGCAAAATTTTAATACTGCCTATTTTAACAAATTTTGCTCCAGGATGTAAGTATGGTTGCCACTGCTCTGAAAGCCAAATGAAAGTAAAGATCTCTAAAGTTTCAGCATGTTGTTGTGTTGTTATGTGCCGCCGAGTCGCCTGCGACTCATAGCGACCCTATGTACAACAGCCCTAAACTCCGCTCTGTCCTGTGCCAATCGCACTGTCTCTGACACTCCCATCCCAATTATCCCAGTCACTGAATCAATCCACCTCATAGAGGGCCTTCCTCTCCTGCGCTGTCTCTCCACCCTCCCAAGCATGATGTCCCTCTCTAAGGACTGGTCTCTCCTCACAACATGTCCAAAGTATGTTAGACGGAGCCTCAGAATCCTTGCCTCCAAGGAGCCACCCGGTTTAACCCTTTCCAGGACAAATCTGTATGTTTCCCTAGCAGTCCATGGTATTCTCAATACTCTTCTCCAGCACCACAGCTCAAAGGCATCAATTCTCCTTCTATCCTCCTTGGTCATTGTCCAACTCTCTGATGCATAACAGGTGATTGCAAAGACCATGGCCTGTATCAGACGCACCTTAGTCTCCAAAGAGATACCATTGCTCTTCAGCACTTTGGAGAGGTCCCTAACAGCCGACTTTCCCATGGCAGTGCGCCTTTTAATTTCCTGGCTGCTGGTGCCAAGACTGTTGACTATGGAGCCAAGCAAACTAAAGCTGTGTACAATCTCAATCTCTTCACCATACATCCTGATGCTGCCAATTGCTCCAGTGGTGAGAATCTTTGTCTTCTTGACATTGAGCCTCAATCCATATTGTAGGCTGCAGTCCTTGACGCTCTGCAGCAGGCGCTTCAGGTCCTCCTCAGTTTCAGCAAGCAGGGTTGTGTCATCCGCATAACGCAGATTGTTGATAAATGGTCCACCAATCTTGACCCCACATTTCTCCTCATAGAGCCCAGCCTCCCGGATAATCTGTTCTGCATATAGGTTGAAAAGGTATGGAGATAGGATGCATCCCTGGCATATGCCTGTCCCAATTTTGAACCATGCAGTGTTCCCTTGCTCTGTTCTGACGACTGCCTCCTGGTCCAAGTATAAGTTTCGCATTAGAACGATCAAGTGTTCTGGGATTCCCGTTCTTCTCAGAGTCAGCCACAGTTTGTTATGATCTACACAGTCAAATGCCTTTGCATAGTCAATGAAACACAGATAGACATTCCTCTGGTATTCCCTGCTTTAAGTTTCAGCATACATTGTGAAATAGTTCTCACACATACACACTTGGATATTCTCACTCTAGGTGGAGACCATCTTCTATTTTACCCTCTTCTGGTGGAAGTAATAGTTTAAACCATGCTAATAACTTCAAGTTCCTTTGTATTTTTTTAAATAATAATAGTTTGAAGCTCAATTCTCACAGGCCAATTGACAGCAACCTTTAAGCAAAGACTGAGGCTTTTCTTACAGTAAACACATGCACGTTTCGCTCTTGCCATCTTTCTACCATTTATAAAAATACTCATTTTTATACAGATGACCTAAAAATGCCAACTTGTGTTGCTCTCTTGAAATAATGACTTCTAGGTTTATGTGTGTCCTACTCAATTTACTCTACAATGACTAAGTGCTGTAAATACTTACCCTGAAATCTTTTTTGAGTTAGAAGTTTTTACGCTTGAGTTGTTTATATCTACATGTAACTAGAACCAATCTGTTCCATTGTCTGTTTAACAATAATGTGTTACAGCATCACTGATAATAAGAAATTTAATAATTTTTAAATACATTTAAAATTTAAAAGCTATATTATAATTACCATTTATATGTTTAAATAAGTTAAATTATGAAATGTAATAATAATGTAAGATTTTATTTAAATGTGTAAGACAATTTTATTGTTACAAAAGTAACATTTACACAATATGAAAGTAATAAATGATGATTTCCCAGAATAATCCCTAGTAGAAATAATGATATTAAAATGTGGGACTGTGCTATAAAGGAAATTCAGTGACTGATTTTTTTCAGAAATTGGTCACTAGAGCTTTCCAAGCCAACTCTCTGCAATCTTTATTAAGTAAAACTCAAAATCCAAGCCACTGCAATAGAGCCGGTTCTGACTCATAGTGACCTGATTGCTGAGGCTCAGTAAGTTTTAACCGGAGTTGGTTGCCCATTGTCTTCCTTAGGAACAGCTGTTATGTTCAACTGCTGACTTTTCAGCTTGATGCACAGTATAATAAACACTTCCACCAGAGCTTGGGGTATTTTTAAGTATATTTTGTAGACATTCTCTGGCCTTGCCCCAAATAATTATAACCCATGAGGTTTGTAAATTTTTGCTACTTTTTGTAGTGGAACTTGCTCCATAGGAACCTGCTGGATAGTAATAGTACATCAAAGTATTGGTATGTCTGACAGTACCTTCCCCAGTGTCTTCATACATATCTTCCTTGATCAGGAGTGAATAGAATTTCTATGGTTGCTGTTTTTGATGCCATCTCATCATCTCAAACTCAGCAACCCTGTGAACAACAGATTGAAATCTTTTCTTATCCTGTGCCATCCACAAAATCTTTACGAGGCTCAAATCCATTGCTACACTCACTTTGTAAGTCTGTATTATTCACGGTTTTAACTAATTCATAAACCTTCTATTTTCCAAGCATGATGCCTTTTTCCCAGAATAGATGCCTCCTTAAAACATGCCCAAAGTATGTAATACAAAACTTCACTGTTTTTGGCACTAAGGAGCACCATGGTTACACTTCATACAAAATAAACTTGTTTATATTCTTTTAGCACCGTGATATATTCAATACTGTTCACCAGCACCACAATTCAGAGGCATAGTTCTTATTTCTTCACTGCCCAACATTTACATGAATATGAAGCAAGTGAAAATATCATGACTGAGTCAAACATACCTGACTCAGGCACTTTAAATAGGTTTTTGGCAGCAGCTTTTTCCATTGCAGTACATTATTTGATTTATTTTTTTTTATATAGATGCTTTCATGGATGTTGATTGTGAATGCAAGTAAAATTAATCATTGAGAGCTCCAGTCTTAATTTATCATGATTTTGCTTATTGGTTCAGTAAAGATTTTTTTTTTTGTCATGCAGACTATATGTACGCTATAGTCTTTTGTCTACTTCCTAAGTTCTGTAAGCCGCCTTCCCCTTCTTCATTTAGAGTATTGTCATATGCATTGCATAGCTTGTGGATGAGTCTTCTTCCAGTTTTAATGCCATGTTCATCAAATAGTTCAGCTTCTCAAGCTTATTAGCATATAGCTTGAATGAGTAACATAAAAAGATATTACCCTGATACACATCTTCCCTGATTTTCAGTCAGGTATTATCACTGTGTTCTGTTCAAATGACTGCTTCTTAGTCCATGTGCAGGTTGTGTAAAGGACAATGAAGTGTTCTGGAGTTCTCATTCTTTACAGTGTTACCTATAATTTATTGCTATCCACAAAGTGAATGCTTTTGTATATATAATATAAGTAAAAATATTTCTCATACTGTCTACATTAGACTGAAATGTAGCTGATGTTGGTAGTGATAGCCTCATTCCATGGTTTCTTGAATGCAGGCAGAGCATGTGGCAGTTCTGTGCTACTAAACTGCCCTGCTTGTTTTTTTCGTTCTTTTTTGATAATCTTTCACAAGATTTTATTTGCTCATGATATTATTTGAGAACTCCCACATTCAGTTTGATTTTTGAAATACTATTAATGATGATGATGATGATGAATGCGTTATCATTCCTCCTCAGTTGGTGCTGTCAAGTGTAACTCATAGCAACAGATAACGAACTATCTTGTACCTTCCTCACCATCTCTGATATACTTGAACCTGTTTTTACAGTCACTGTGATAATCTACGTCCCTGAGAATAATCTTCGCTTTCCGTGATCTTTTACCTTTCCTAAAATAATGTCATCTTCCAAGGACTAGCCCCTTCTAACAACATGCCAAAATTATTTGAGATGAAGCGTCACTATCCTTGCCCATGGAACACCCTGATTGCACTTTCTCCAAAACGTAAATGTTTATTCTCTTAGCAGTTCATGGGATATCCAGTTTTCTTTTTCCAACACCAAAACTCAAAGGCATCTTTTTTTTTCTCTGTCATCCTTATTGTGCAACTTTAAGATGCCTAACGAGTAATTGTAAAGAACACTACTTGAATTCAGTGCCCCTTAGTCTTTAACATTAACTGTTCCTTGAAACTTTAGAGAGGTCCTTGATAACAGGTTTTCCCAATGCCACACATTCTGATCTTTTGACTACTAGTACTAAGGATGTTGATCATGGATCCAAGTAAGATCAAATTGTTGACAACTTCAATCTTTTCTCCATTATTGTAATGTTGATTATAGACACAGTGGTGAGGATATTTGCTTTCTTTTTTTTATTTATTATTATTAAATTTTATTAGTTTCAATGAACACTCACAGGGATTCTGGGCTTTCACTCCTTCATTGCCACACCATTCTCTCCCCCCTCCTCCCCAGTTTGTTCTTCTTCCCCGCCATCCGAATGTCTGTTTTAATGTCCAGTTGCCACAGTGCTTGTCAAAGTCAGTTCTGATTAATCTCCTTTGTCGGTGTGTCCTTTGCCATTCCCTATCACTCCTCCCTGAGAGAGACTTCACCCTGAGTCATAAGGAAAAGGGGATGGCATATTCTCTTAGCTACTTCCTGCTGAAAAGGGACGCTGTGGGTTTCAGGGTGAAGATCTTCTCTCACTACTCTAAAGGGCCCCTTTGGCAGTAGGAAACACATAGACTATTATGGAGATTGATTTTGGAATTTAGATGCACTCTTATTGATTGTGCTTGGCCGTACATGTTCATATCCTTGAAGATGTATTATGAGGGTGTTGCAACCTAGAAGACACAAATTTGACTAACAAGTTATAAGTACATGAGTCAAAAATTATGGAAAAGTAAAAGAAAAGATTCTTTCATTGTTTTACAAACCCTCCCCCAGGTCGCCTCCACCATGTAGCCCTCGCTTTAGACTCCTGTGATGACAGAAATACCTAGTCATATATCTCTTTTAAACAGTTTTCTCCCTCCTCTGTTTCAGTGCAGTATACATTATTGAACCCATCTTACTCAGTCTCTCCCCAACCCCAAGGACAGTCCCATTCTACAACAGTGGCATCATGTAATATTTGTCCTTTCGTGACTGGGATATTTCACTCAGCATAATGTTCTCCAGAGTCAACCATTTTGATTAATATTGCATGAGTTCCTTGTTTTTTAATGAAGCATAGTATTCCATTGTGCGAATATACCACAGCTTCTCTAGCCATTCGTTTGTTGATGGGCACTTAGGTTGTTTCCAACTCCTTGCTATTGTGAACAAAGTTGCAGTAAACATGGGTGTGCATATATCTGCTTGGATGTCAGCTATGGTCTCTTCAGCGTATATTCCCAGTAGTGGAATTGCTGGGTCAAATGGTATCTCTATTTGCAACTTTTTGAGAAAGCGCCATACTGCTTTCCACAGGGGTTGCACCATTTTACACTCCCCCCAACTGTGATCCTTATTGTGCAACTTTAAGATGCCTAACAAGTAATTGTAAAGAACACTACTTGAATTCAGTGCCCCTTAGTCTTTAAACTAACATTAATTGTTCCTTGAAACTTTAGAGAGGTCCTTGATAACAGGTTTTCCCAATGCCGCACATTCTGATCTTTTGACTACTAGTACTAAGGATGCTGATCATGGATCCAAGTAAGATCAAATTGTTGACAACTTCAATCTTTTCTCCATTATTGTAATGTTGATTATAGACACAGTGGTGAGGATATTTGTTTTCTTAATATTGAGAGGTAATCCATATTGAAAACTGCAGTCCTTGGTCATCTTCAGCAGGTATTTCAAGTCCTCTTCACTCTCAGCATGCAAAATTGTGCTATCTGCATAACACAGATTGTTGATGTGTTTTTCTCCAATCCTAATGCCACATTCTCCTTTTCATAAAAATCTCCCATCTTGAAAGATTTACTCAGCATACAGATTGAACAAGTACTGAAAAAGGATACAGCCCCAATGCACACCTTTCTTGATTTTAAACCATACATTAGCGTGTTAGCTTCCTCGATTGGGACAGTAGCTTCTTGGTATAAGTTTCGCATGAGCACAATTAAATGACATAGGATTCCCATTCTTCAGTGTAAACCGTATTTGTTATGGTCAAATGCCTTTGTGTAGTCAGTAAAACCCAAGTTGTTGTTATATGCTGTCGAGTCGCTTGTGACTCATGGTGACCCCATGTACAAAAGCCCTAAACCCTCTTCTATCCTGTGCCAACCTTACTGTCTCTGACACACTCCCACCACCCCAATCTCAGAATTAATCCATCTCATCGAGGGTATGTATTCCTCTCCTGCACTGTCCCTCCACTCTCCCAAACATGATGTCCCTCTCCAAGGACCAGTTAGTTCCTTCTTGCAACATGCCCAAAGTATATCAGACGAAGCTTTAGAATCCGATTGACTCCTGGAAGCATTCCAACTTCATCCTCTCCAGGACAAACCTGTTTATTCTCCTAGAAGTCCTAGTAGTAGACCATAAGATTGTCCAGTTCAAAGTGGCGATATCTATTTTAGTTCACTAATGTCTAAGATACCTATTTTTATGTGGTACATTTTCTTTTTTAGACCTCCAGTTTTCTCAGTTTATGCTTCCTACATTGAGAAGAAAAGCAACCCCTGAACACTAAATTGTGGTCATGCGAAACCTGCACCTAGACCAAGAAGCTGTGGTACAAACAGAGCAAGGAAATACCGCATAGTTTATAACCAGGAAAGGTGTACATCAGGGCCTTTCTCCATACTTACTCATTCTGTATGCAGAACAAATCAGCTGAAAAACTGAACTCTGTGAAGAAGAATGTGACATCAGGATCACTGAAAGTGAAAAAAACTTGAAATGCTTGTGACAAAAGATCAAAAGACTATAGCCTTCAATGTGAGTTAAAGCTTAACATCAAGAAAACAAAAATCCTTCTTACCACCATGCCAGTAGACAACATCATGATACACGGAGAAGAAATAGAAATTGTCAGTGTCTTCATCTTGCTTGGATCCATAGTCAGCACCCTTGGCACCAGGAAATCAGGACATTATGATAGAGAGAGAAAAGATCAGACAACATGCAGCATTGAAGGTCTACTCTCAGGGACCTCAAAGTGCTGAAGACTAAAGTTGTGTCCGATCTAAACCGTAATCTTTACAGTTACTTGCTGTGCATATGAATTTCGGACAGTTAATGACAGAAGACGAATGGATGTTTTTGAGGTGTGGTATTGGAGAAGAGTACAGATTATTCCATGAACTGCCAAAAGGACTAACAAGTATATCTTACAAAGGTGCAGCTAGAGTGCTCCTTGGAGGTGAGGATCGTGAAACTTCATCTCACATATTTAGGACATGTTGTTAAGAGAGGCTAGTTCTTAGAAAAAGAAATCATACTTGGAAAGGTTGAGGATCAATGAAGGAAGGGAGACTCTTCAACAAGATTGACACAGTGACTATTAACAGTGGGCTCAAGTATATCAGATGATGAGGATGGCACAGGCTAGAACAGGGTTCACAATCATTTTTCATAAGTTGGTGAATCATAATTGATTTGATGGCACTTACAGCATGACGTGTTAATGGATATTTGCAACTCCTTGGCCTCATTTTTTAGTTTCTCTTCATCAATCATTGAAGACTCTTTACTCTTCATTGAAAATTTTACTCCATGCACATCATTAATGTGAACTCTACTTTGTATTGACAGCTCTTACCCAATTGTATTTTGAGTTCCTGCCGATCTGAAGGCCTCAGATTCTGATGTTGTTGTTGTTAAGTGCCGTCAAGTAGTAGGCGACTCATAGCAACCCTATGAACGAAAGTCCTTGACACTTGTGTGCCTTACTTTCATCCTTTCTCCAGGTTCGTAGAGTTTCCAGAGGCAAGCTATTTACAGAAGTGGCTGCCACTCCTGCTTCCGAGCTTGTTTCAACCAGGGAGTACCACCAAACACTGTTATTGCATTTGACACATCAGTGTCACAGCGTTCAACTTCACAGCGACCACAAATTACCTCTGTACAGCAAGTGAACACACCAGGGCTATACGACCTAGAAGACTGAACAAAAACAATGAATAACAGGCTTTAAGGCTGCAGATTAGAGTCTGATACTTTATCAAATAATATTTTAGTGGTTATCAGAAGCCCTTTAACCTGTTGTTATTAGAAATTCTAGGCATAGCATCCAGCATCACAGTAACGTACAGGCTACCACAATATGACAAAATAAAAAGAGACAGTTGGCATATAGGAACCACAAAAATTTCTGAAGGTTCTTTTGTTTGGGGGTTTTGGGTTTTGGTTGGCTGGTTGGTTGTGTTTTGGTTGGGGTTTTTTTCTTCCTTGATTCTTTAGTCAGATCTCTAAAAGTAGTATCAGCATTTACCAGTGGACATTGTATTTACAATTATATTGAGAATGGTTAACGTTTATTAACTATTATTTATACAATGTGCCAAATGTATATAATAAACTCATAAGTTCCACTTCTCTTTTCTGGACAGCAGAATTATTCAGATACCTGTTTCAATAGTTTCTCCAGTGTCTTTGAAAGTTTATCCAAACTTCCTGGAAGTTTGAATACTGTTTTGAGTACTTTATTTCATAATACTGGTTTATTCAGGTTTTTTACTCAACTTTCCTTAACTTTTGCCTGCTTCATCTGTTTTGTACCTTGGTCTTTATTCTTCATTATACTATATTTTGGCTTACTTCATTCTTTTTCTGCCTCTGTGCTTTGCATATTATAAATGACATATTTTCTAAATTGTGAAGTGTTTTAAAGAATATATTATTTTCTCCTTTCCATAAATTTCTGCTTAAATTTTACCTTGTTATGATTTCACTTCATTTGGATCCACTGTTACCCTCCCTCAAAACAATCGTCAAGAAATGACTATTGTATTAGACAAACTGCTGTGTAATAGACAAATTTACCACCATAAAACTTTCAAGTATTATGAAGCAGAGATCCTGTCTTGATTACCAAATTGCACCTCACCAAAGCCAGGGTATTTTTAATTGCCTCATATATATGGTGATACTCAACATTTAGAAGAATTGGTAGCTGTGCTGGTAGAACTTTGAAAAATGGCTTTTCTGTCCTTTGCATCTGCTTTGTTGGGATCATGATTTCTAGCTACCTCAGTTGCGGTCACATGGTCTTACAAATCATCAACAGCTGTGGGAGCAATTTAACAGTGCTTTCCACAGTGTGAAGGGGAGTGTGAAGAGGCTAGCAAGGTGTAGCCTGACCCAACCCTGGAGATGAAGCCAAAGTTAAAAATTTTGCTTCTAAACGACTGAATGAAGAGTTAACTCATGACTACTGTGAAACAAAGCTTGTGCTGGACATTTGAAACCAGAAGCTTATTTGCACTGCTGAACTGAACTATGTTTCTTTATTTGTTGTTTCTGATTACTATGGTTCATCCATTTTCCCTTAATTTCTCTGTGTGGAGGACTTCCCTTAAAAATTCATGTAGATTTGGTCTCGTTTTCACAAACTCTTTATGTTCCTTCTTTGCTACAAAGGATTTCTCCATATTTGAAGGAGAGCTTTGTTGAGTGCAGGATCCTTGGTTAGCAATTGTTTTCTTTCAACTTTTCTGTATATGCCATGCCATTGTCTTATTATTCTCATGGTTTCTGCTGAAACAACTAACTTTAGTCTAAATGCTTTTCCTTTGCAGGTAACTATTTTTCTCATGCTGCTTTTACTATTCTTTCTTTATCATTTTTTTTTTTTTTTTCATAATTTCAGTGATGTCTTTCTTTTGAGGTCTAGTCTGTTTGGTGTTCACCGAGCTTCTTGAATGTGGATTTCCTCATCCTTTATAATACCTGGCAAGTTTTCTTCTAGTACTGCTTTTACTATTCTTTCTTTATCAATTTTTTTTTTTTTTTCATAATTTCAGTGATGTCTTTCTTTTGAGGTCTAGTCTGTTTGGTGTTCACCGAGCTTCTTGAATGTGGATTTCCTCATCCTTTATAATACCTGGCAAGTTTTCTTCTAGTACCTCTTCCATAATTTTCTCAGTTACTTCCCTGTCCCTCTCGTATCCTGAAATTAAAATCATACATGTTTCTTTTGATGTCATTCCCCATGATTCTAATGTTTTCTTCATTTTCTTTATGTCTCATTTCTGATTTTTCTTAGTATGTTTCCATTGAGGTTCTTGTCTTCCAGCTCACTGATTCTCTGCTCCATCTCTTCTGTGCTACTTCTTTGACCTGCTAACGTGTTGGACACTTCTGCTACTTCAATCTTAATATTCTGTATTGCATTTTCATGCATTTCTGTTCTTCCCGGTGCTGTGTTGGCTCTACCCTCTCTAGCTTGTGATGATTATTTTTAAGTTCTTGTACCTCTTTATGTATAGATTTAGTTCTTTCTTCCATCTTTTGTAAAACAAAATATTTTATTAGGCGCTCTGGTAGCTTACTGATAAGAAGCTGTGCTACAATCATGAAGAACAGAGTTTGTATCTGTGAGAGAAAGACGGAAAGTCTTCTACTGTACTAATAACTGCCTTTGAAAACCCGCCAGAGGGTCAGCTATAGGTTGGTTCCAACTCAGCATTACACAACAACAATATTTTATTAATAAAGATAAAACATTAACACAATTCCCCTAAAGAAAAATATTTTTAGATCTTGTATGTCTAAACAGTCTCATAGTCTCATCTATCCTGAATATTTAGAGAGGACATTATATACTTAAGTAAAATATAATTGTAAAATATTGTTTGATCATAGCTCACCCTCCATTGGCTTTTCAGAAGCTATAAATCACACAAAGGAGATTGTTTATCTTTCTTTTTAGACCAGCTGATGGAATAAAACCCTAGCATCATTACTCTCTAGAATATATAGTGCAATCTCTTAAGAGCACTTTAGAACATTGCAAGAAAATTTGGCTATGTATGCTTTCTCTTCATATAGAACCCAGTGTTTATGAGTGTGCTATAATGTATGTCACTTTTAATTTTCTTGATTTTGTGTTTGGAGGCAGTCTTGAATTTATCCTTCATGGGCATGTACTTTTTAAACCAGATCTTAAATCATGATTCCCATACATGATATTTTTTCCTTTCTAAATTGTACTTCTGTTGATGCAGCTCTTGATAGCCATAATACTTTTGTATTGATCCAGGTATACATACACTTTTTTTCATTATTTTGTAATTTGTCTTCTTCTTCCACATCTTTCTGGCTACTAATTATGCTGAGAGGATACAGATTACATTGCCCAGGATAATATTTATGATGCCATCATAAGAAAAAACAATGCCAGTAGACTTATAAATGTATTTCACAATGTGAAAAGAATTTTCATGTTGATTGCAAAGGTATATTTTGTGCCACTTTAATTAGCGAAATGAATATATTTTTGTTTTTAAATATATTTTCAAGATGGCCTCCCAACACTACTGGTTGGTTTTGGAGGTTTTTTTAATTTCTTTTTCAAAAACATCTTAAACTTAGTATTTCTCACTTTTAAGGGATGTATCATGTTTAATTATCAAAAAATCATAGTAAGTTTTTCCTCTGAAGACTGTTGTTCCCCAGACATTTTCATATTATTGCATCTATGATTATTCCACTGAGAGATTTGTTGTTGTTGTTATGTGCCGTCGAGTCGTTTCCTACTCATAGCGACCTTATGCACAACAGCCCTAAACCCTGCTCTATCCTGTGCCAACCACACCGCCTCTGACACACCCATCCCGATTACCCCAGTCACCATATCAATCCATCTCATAGAGGGTCTTCCCCTCCTGTGCTGTCCCTCCACCCTCCCAAGCATGATGTCCCTC
>NW_006399760.1:17527670-17531702 GCF_000299155.1 Elephantulus edwardii | reverse complement strand
ACTTCAAATCCACTCATCACTCTGAGAGGAAGATGAGCAGTCTTCTCCCATCAAAAATTATAGCCTTAGAGGGGAGCTCTGGTGGCCTAGTGGCAAGAAGCTGCACTGCAATCCCAGAGAAACACGGTTCGAATCCACCAGATGCTCTGCCGGAGAAGGAGGTGCAATATCCTCCTGTACCAGTCAGATCTGATTTGACGGCACATGCACACAAAATAATAAAAAAAATTATAGCCTTGGTGACTACCAATGAGAAATTTCTCCTTAGCAGTATGTTGGGTTATGCTGTTAGTGAGGCAGGATTAGAAGGTATGGATATTATCAGGCAATATCATTGATAATCATGCAAGCAAGGTTCTGCTGAAGATCATCCAAAACCGACTGGAATAGCACATCAGCAGAGAACTGTCTCTAGTGCAGGCTGGATTTAGAAGAGGCTGTGGCACTAGGGACATTATAGTTAATATCAGATGGATCTTGGCTGAAAGCAGCGTCCCAGAGGTATGTCTTTCAGTGTTTCACTGACTATGCAAAGGCATTTGACTGCTGCATCACAACTAACTGTGGCTGACTTTGAGAAGAATGGGAATCCCAGAACACTTGATTGTGCTTATGTGAAACTTGTATTTGGACCACGAGGCAGTCGTCAAAACAGAGCAAGAAAAAACTGCATGTTTCAAAATTAGAAAGGGTATGCGTCAAGGAGGTGTCCAATCTCCATATCTTTTCAATCTATATGTGGAACAGATTATCCAGGAGTTGGGATCTATGAGGAGAACTGTGGTATCAGAATTGGAGGTAGACTCATCAACAATTTGTGTTATGGAGATGACACAACCCTGCTTCCTGAAACTGAGGAGGACCTGAAGCACTTGCTGCAGAAGGTCAAGGATTGAAGCCTTCAATATGGATTGAGGCTCAACATCAAGAAAACAGAGATTCTCACCACTGGGCCAATTGGCAGCATCATGATAGATGGTGAAGAGAATGAGATTGTTGACAGTTTCAGTTTGCTTGGCTCTACAGTCACCACTCTTGGTACCAGCAGCCAGGAAATTAAAAGACGAATTGCATTGGGAAAGTCTGCTGTCAGAGACCTCTCCAAGGTGCTAAGGAGCAAGTCTGGAGACTAAGGTGTGCCTGATCCAGGCCATGGTCTTTGCCATTACTTGGTATGCATCAGAGAGCTGAACATTGACTAGAGATGATAGTAGCGTTAATGCCTTTGCACTGTGATGCTGGAGCATAGTATTGAATATACCATGGATTGCTTGGAGAACAAACAAGTTTGTCCTAGAGAGGGTTGCTCCTTTGGAGGCAAGGATTCTGAAGCTCCGTCTGACATACTTTGGACACGTTGCAAGGCGAGATCAGTCCTGGGAGAGGGACTTCACGCTTGGGAGGGTGGAGGTACAGCGCAGGAGAAGAAGACCCTCAATGAGATGGATTGATTCCATCAGTGGAGTATTGGGAATAGGTGTGTCAGAGACAGTAAGGTTGGCAAGAGACAGAGCAGGGTTTAGGGCTGTTGTACATAGGGTCCGTATGAGTCACAAGCGACGTGATGGCACATAACAACATGCTGAAAATCTGAAATGTGATGTAAGGAGGAGGTGGCATGCAACACCCTTAGTTAAAAGGAGAGAAGTAAACAGAGAAGGATCTCAGTACCACTAAGAAAGAGAAGCCATGACTGGACTGTTCATATTTTGAAGACAGGTTCCTGTGTTGTGATATTCCTATAAACAGGAAACATAAGTCATCTTTTCCTAGAGCCAGATCTCTGAATTTATTCGACTAGCCTGCTAAATTGTTGGAGTTAATAAATCCTCCTGGTGGTATCTCTAATACCAGCACTAGATCATTAAGACAAAATTATTCTTTACTGTATATACTTACGTGTGTGTGTGTATCTGTTTCTATGCATAGTAATGATTGGGAAGACAGTAATGAACGCTCAGGAAGAAGCAGCTTGAGGGTATTCACAAACCTTTTTATTATAAATATTTTTATCAATTTTTAGTGTTTTCATATTATCTCAATATTGTTTTCTTAAATATCAGTGAAGAAAATATGTCTTCTTGTGACTTAAAGATTATTAAATTTTCACTTGGTATGGATGTGGTTTGAGTTAATTGTATCCCTGTGTCATCATTGGGAAGGAATAAAAGAAGCAAGAACATTATAGAATTGACAGAAATTACCTGTGAGGAAATTTATCTGTTGTTGCTAGGTGCCATGAAGTCAAGTATGACTCACAGCAATACTGCGAACAACGAATCTGAACCTTATCCCATCCATGGCAGCTTCCCATTTCCAGACACTAGAGCCCCTTGAAACAGTCACTCTGTTAATCCACCTGTTTGAGGCTCTTCCTCTCCTTCACTGACTCCCCACCCTTTCAAGCATTATGTCCCTTCCTAAGGAATAGCTCCTCCTAGCAACATGCCAAAGCATGTGAAATGAAGCCTCATCATTCTCGACGCCAAAGAGCGCTCTAGCTGCGCCCTCTCCAAGACATACTTCTTTATTCTTTGGCCATCGATAGGCTGTTTAGTGATCTTTATTCATTGTCCTGCTTTCAGATGCATAACAATGGATAGGAAAAGCCATGGCCTGAATCAGAAGCACCTTAGTCCTCAAACTGACATCATTACTGCTCAATTTCAAGAGGTCCCTAACATCAGACTTTTTCAAAGCAGTATGTCTCCTTATTTCCTGGCTGCTGGTAATGAGGATATTAATTGTAGGTTCAAGTAAAATGAAATTGTTAACAGGTTTAATCTCTTCTCCATCCATCCTGATGTTGCCAATCAGTCCAGTGGTAAGAGTCTTTGTTTTCTTGACATCGAGATGCAGTCCATACTCAAGGCTGCATTCCTTGATCCTTGATCTTCTGCAACTAGTTCTATATGTCCTCCTCACTTTCAGCAAGCAAGGTTGTTCCATCTGCATCCAATCCTGATAACACATTCCTCTTCATAGAATCCAGCATCTCAAATAATTTGCTCAGCATACATACTGAAGAGGAATGGAGAGAGAACACAACCTTGACGGATTCCCTTCTTAATTTTAAACCGTGCAATGTTCCCCTGCTGTGTTCACACAACAGCCTCCTGGTCCAGGTATAGGTTTCACATGAGCTCAATTAACTGCTCTGAGACTCCCATTCTTCTTAGTGTCAACCACAACTTGTTATAATCCACACAGTCATATTTTTTGCATAGTCAATAAAGCACAAATAAACATTCTTCTGCTATTTCTTTACTTTAAGCCAAGATCCATCTGATTGATTTCATCTGAAATGAGCCTCTTCTAAATCATACTTGAACTTCTGACAGTTCTCTTATCTGTGTATTGTTCTGGGAGGCTTTTTAATGATCTTCAGCAGTATTTTGATTGCATGATATTAATGATACCATTCGATAGTGTTCACATTCAGTTGGATCACCTTTCTTGGGAATGGGAACAAATATGGACCTCTTCCAATGAGTTGCCTAGACAGCTGTTTTCCAAATTTCGTGGAATAGACTGGTGAGCGCATCCACGGCTGCATCTGTTAATTGAAACAAATCATTTGGTATCACATTGATTCCTGGGGCCTTATTTTCTGTCAGTGCCTTCAATGCAGCTTTCACTTCCTCCTTCAGTATCATTGGTAATTCATATGATACTTCCTGAAATCTTTCAGTGTCAGTTCTTTTTGATCCAGTGATTCTGTGTATTCCCTCCATCTTCTGAAGTTTCCTGGGTCATTCAATGTATTACCCATAGCATCTTTCTTTTTTCCAATATTTTTTATTGATTTTCATGTACTAATACCTTTACAGTATGTTTCATTCATATACATTGTTTTATACAGTCTTTCATTTACATTGTTTCATATAGTCATCATATACATTCTGTTTTATATCATTTTTGTACTAGTTTATTGATAAAATTTGAATACATTGTTTTTCACACCAGATCCTAACCATTTCCTTCACCTCCCCCATTAAATTGTGGGACCTCATCTCTCTCTCTCTCTCTCTC
>NW_006399760.1:17454901-17527570 GCF_000299155.1 Elephantulus edwardii | reverse complement strand
ATCCTGACCCCTCTGTTTCTATCACTCTCTTCCTCCGGCCCGGATCCTCATACTCACACTACAATAATGGTTTTATACAGTATTTGTTCTTGTGGGACTGAGTTAGTTCACTCAGCATAATGCTTCTCAATCTCTCCCATTAGGTAATCATTGTTTCTTTGTGCTCATAGTATTCCATTATTATTAATTATTGTGTGAATATATAATAATTTTCCAGTCCATTCAGTTGTGGTTGGACAATTGGTCTGTTTCCATGTTCTTGCGATGATGAATAACACTGGTCTGAATATTGGCCTCAGTTCTCATTTTCTCAGGGTATATTGCAAGCAGTGGAATACCTGGGTCATATAGAATTTCTATGTCCAGCTATTTGAGGAAGCATCAAACTGCCTTCCAGAGTGGTTATACCGTTGTACAATCCCACCAACAATGTATCAGAGTTCCTATCTTGCCACATGCTCTCCAACTTGCTGTCTTATATGTCATTGTGGTTTTGATTTGCATCTCCAGTTGCCAGTGATTTTGAGCATTTCTTCATCTGTCTGTTGGCCGTTCAAATATCTTCCTCTGGGAAAATTCTTTCCATGTCTTTTGTCCCTATTGTAATTGGATTATCAGTCTTTTTTTGATGAAGCCCAGGAGTATTCTGTAAACTTTTATTATGAAACCGCCCATAGCATGTTTGTAAGTTGCAACTCAAGGCTTAAATTTGTTTTTCAGTTCTCTCTGCATATCTCATTAGAATACTTTTATTTGTCCTCTTGATCTAGCCTTTGAAATCCTCTATTCAGCTCTTTTACTTAGGCAGTTTTTACCTTTGTTTTTGCTTCTTGGTGCTCCAGTGCAGTTTTTCTAGTCTCTTCTGGCATCCATTAGGGTTTTTTTTCCTTTCTCTTCTGTTTTTGTAATGACTTTATGTTTTCTTTGTGTATGATATCCCAATGATTTTATTTGAAATTACTCTGCAGCTCCAAAGAGCTCTAGGTAACCTCAGAGGCTGTTCCCTTGTGCAGTGTACTAAAACTGCATAATTATGCAGACACTATTTTCCACCTGATGCCTTAACATGTCGATCAGTTTACTTCAAATTTATACTTATGTTGCCTCCTGTCTCCTCCCTAACCCTATTTAAGAAGTACTGGTGGCATAGTGTGTAGGAGCTTCTACAGTTCAAATTCACCCTTTGCTTTAATGAAGAAAAATTGGCGGTCTCTTCTCGTTAAGATTTATATTCTCAGAAACTCAATAAAAAGTGGTTGTTATGAGTCAGACTTGAGTCTGTCTGGTCTGGTCAAAGTACTTCATTGCAGATGATCAAAATAGAAAGTGAGGTATAATACAAACAAATCTTATTTTGGCTTATTGAAAACATCACAAATACATGTATTTTCACTCAGCTTCATTTTTTCAAAAGTGACAGAATATGAAAACCACCTATAACTTCACAATAACTTGTTCTATTATGATTGTCTAATTTAAAATATGAATCTAACTAAAGAGAGGTGACCTTCTTACCTTTTGCCCATTCTTACCAATGAAAAACTGTTAGACTGTTTTTACCTAAGATAGTGGTATTATTTTGTGTGCTTTCTCCAGTCATCATTTAGAAAGAAAATAGTGTTATATGTTTCATAATACAGAATTTTAAAGGTAATATCTCCATCTGCTGGAACATTAGATTTTTACCCAGAACTGGGACCAATAAATAGTAATGGCCATTTTCAAATGTGAATTAACCACATTGCTATTCAGGAAAAATTCCAATTCAATTACAACTTAAAAGCTATAATTCTTTTGATGTTGATATCCTTAAATAATTGTTAATGAGTCTACTCTAAGAATTTGACATTCATAAAAAGAAATAATTTAATTGCAAAACATACACAAAAGCTATATTCTACCATAGATTTATTTGCTTTACATCTGAAATCTTTCTTCTATCTACCTGCAGTAAATACTGTGAAAATATTAATAGGAAGGTTCTCTCTTCTTTTTCTCATTCCTTTATTCTCTGCTATCTTCTAATCCTTCCATCTTTATTCCCATTCCCACCTTTTTTCTTTTATGTGTTGTTACAAGAGGTAACACTTTCTCTTCATTGGTTTTTTTTTTTCCACCAAAAGACTACCTTCACTATTGTTATATTTTTATAAAATTGAGACTTACACATAATTCACACATCATTGTCATTGTTAATGTGTCATGGAGTTCCCTGCGATTTATAGCCACCTGTGAACAGCAAATCTGAACCCCAACACATCCTGTGCCATCCTCATCATCTCTGATATACTCAAGCCCATTGTTAGGACCATTGGGTTAATCCATCATGTTGAGAGTCTTCCTCTCTTTAGCTGACCTTCCACCTTACCAAGCATGATGGGCTCTAAGGTTTGGCACTCCTAGCAACATGCCCAAAGTATGAGAAATGGAATTTCATTATCCTTGCCTCCAAGGATCACTCTGATTTCAGTTTCTCCAAAACAGTTTCTGTCACATTGGCTCCAGCCTACAACTATTCTGTAAACAGAAGGAAGTCTTGCCTTGTGGTCCTAAGCCCTCTCTATGTTGTATGCTGTGTTTAAGCCCCTTGTTGGAGTTCTGTCCCTCCATCTCATTGAGGTCTTACTATTTTTCCTGACTCTACTTTTCCAAACACAGTCAGTCCTTCTCTGATTGACTCCTTCTGATTATATATCCACAGTTTATATGTTTTTTAAGGAACATCTTAACTTCTAAAACAGTTTTCTTTCATTCATTATTATTCTCCAAGACTATAATTATTTTTTTAGTCTCCTTTTCTATTGTCCAGATTTTACATGTATATGAAGAAATTGAAAATGCCATAGGTTTGGCCAGGCACATTTTAGGTTTTTAAACTAATGCCTAAAGAACAAAAAAACAGGGCATGGTGACACAGGGCCTTGATCTTCTTTCTGAGGGGGCTAAAGGATGTAAGAATAGCACCACCCCCCACCGCCAAAGAGCATAAAGCCCATAATCACTGTAACAGGTCTTTGTTGGCACACAGATCCACAGTTGTGTTCCTGAGAATGGGATTTATTACTGAAGTAAGTTGGGGAGGCAAAGAATATCACCCAGTACAAGTCCAAGTTATAGCCCAAATACTAAGGCACAACTCCTCATTTAGTCCAGGATTGGGTTCAGTTCCACAGTCAAGTCCAAACCTTCTGGCAAGGACAGCAAAACCTTTAACTGTGGCCAACACAAATGCAAGAAGCATGAGGTCACACCTTGCTACAGTTTCTTCACAGCAATGCCACAGTCTCTCCACCATCATCACCATTGTCTCACTTTCAACAGAGTCTTGCCTCAGTCTTCCTCAAGTCTTGGCCATCTCAAGTCTTGCTTCCACAAGTCTTGCTAGTCAGTGTGGGAAGCACTCTGACTTATCCTAGTCCCACAGCTGTTATTAATTTGCAAGACCATATGTCTGCAGTTAAAGTAGCTGGAGACCAGAGGGGCCTTAACATAATGACTTCAAAAAAGCCAACTTTTAGGCTAATAACACACAGCAGATTTGATCAGTGCAGTAAGTTCTTTGAGTTTGTTTGTTTGTTTGTTTTCAATGGGTGTTAATTGTGGACTCAAATGAAATTTTATATTCATATCATTGACAACTAAAATATTTTCTCCATATGTCATGATGCATGGTCCATTTGTGAAGATTTTGTTTTGGTATTGTTGTGGTGTGTAATGCATACTGAAATCTTTTGAGTTTCATCCTGAAGTGCTTCCACTCTTCATTTTCTGACTGCAGGGTTGTCATTGACATATTTCAAGCTGGTGAGTTTTCTCCAATCCTGATGCCACATTCTACGTATAATCCTGCTTCTCAAATTATTTCATCAGCATGCAGATTGGATATGGTAAAATTTACAGCTCTGTCACACACCTTTCCTGGTTTTAAACCAAGCAGTATCCTCTTGTGTTGTTCTAACTACTTAACTGGTCTATGTGCTGAACATACACAAGCACAATTAAGTGCTCATAATTCATTTGGAGTCATTCCACATCAGCCAGTGAAGGTTCTTAATTCATTTGGTAAAGGTCAACCCTACTTTGAGCAAGCATTTCTTCCCCAGTCATTTTAGATATCCACGCAATTGAGGCTGGACATGCTCACCAATCCTTGTCTCCATGGAACACGCTGGTTGTACTTTCTCCAAGTCATATTTGTTTATTCTTTTGGCAGTCCATGGGATGTTTAGTACTCTTCTCTAACACCAAGGCTCAAAAGTATCTGTCATCCTTAGTCCAACTTTCATATGCTAACAAGTAATTAAAAGACTATGTCCTGGAGGAAGACTCATCACTAACCTTTGTTATACAGATAACAACAACCTTCCTTGCTTAAAGTGAGAAGGATTTGCAGTTTGAGGGTTAAAAAGTATGCCTGATTAGGCTGTGGTTTATTCAGTCACTTGATGTGCATCTGAACGTTGGACATTGACTAAGGATGACAGAAGAAGAATTGGTGCCTTTGAGCTGTGATGTTGACTGCCAGAAGAACAAACAGATATGTCTTTGGAAACAAAGATGGTAAAACTTCATCTTACATATTTTGAGCATGTTTCTAGAAGAGTCTTATTTCTTGGAGAGAGACATGCTTGGAAAGGTGGAGGGACAGTGAAATAGAGGAAGACCCCAACCATGTGGATTGTCACAGTGACTGCAGCAGTGGGCTCAGGTGTGCCAGAGATTGTGAGGATGGCACAGGATAGGACAGAGTTCAGATATGTTGTTTATAGGGTCACTATGAATTGTACTCAGTGGCACTTAAAAACAACACGACTTAAGTAATATGCAGTTTAGTCTTTAAACTGACATCATTGCTCCTTAACAATCTTAGGTCCTTGACATTGGATTTACCAGATGCAGTACATCTATTGATTTCTTGACTGCTAGTATCAAGCATGTTGATTATGGATACAAGTGAGATTAAATCATTGACAGATTCATCCTTCTCTCTGTCTGTCATGAGTCTGTTGGCTCAGTGGTGAGGACTTTTGTGTTCTTTGGCAAAGATACCTCTGATGATATAGTCTACAGAGAGGTGTTCTTTTAACCCAAAGTTTGCAAATGTTTGACATTCAAATTATCAGTGTCTCAAAGAAAGAATGATGGACAGTCTCTTGTTATGTAATTTACAGCCTCCAAAAACCTGCTAAGGTTCAGCCATGAGTGGTTCTGACTTGATGGTAAGGAGTTGTTTAATTTATCTTATGGCAAAGACAAGTTTTTCTATTCTGTGATTCTCTGAAATAAATTTCTCCAGTCTGTTCTCAGTATAACTGTTAAGGGTCTCATGTGACCTTTAAGGGATTAGTATATAGAGAGATTGGACTTTAGAGTAAGGTTAAGTTGGCTCAGGTTTCTAAAATCCTGATGATATTTTCCAAGAACTCTCTGAAGGCATGATTTGTTACAGCAGTCTGATTTTTAAAAAATAAAAAAGAACATTCCAATTAAAAAGATTCAGGTTTGTTGCCCTGGGATTGATGTTTTAAGTACATTTATATTGCTCATGTTTTCACAAATTAGAACTATTTTGGGATTGATCCATTGCTATCTTAGTGGCTGATGCAATTTGTCCTCCAGTACTAGTATGCTGGTGCTTAACCAATTTTCGTTCATCCCATACTTGGGACTAAGATTATCATCTTGTAGTAACTCCCAAGCCAGAGTTCGTGTAACCCTGGTATGTTCACCTGCTGTACAGAGGTAACTCATGGTTGCTGTGAAGCCAAATACTGTTACCCATGGTGGACAGGGTTTGGTGAAACTTTCTGATTAAAACAAGCTTGGAAGCAGGAGTGGCATCCACTTCCACAATAGCTTGCCTCTAGAAACCCTATGAACCTGGAGAAAGGACGGAAGTTATACAGGTAGTGTCCAGGACTTTCATTCATAGGGTCGCTATGAGTTACCTGCAACTCATGGCACTTAACAACAACAAACTCCTTATTTGATTGATTTTATTAGAGCTTTTAAAGATTTGCAGTTGAGCTATATGATTGATCTAAGCTGGAGTAGATGCAGCTAGAGACAAGTGAATGGGTTAAGATTTTCTAAGCAGTGTTGGATGCTTTAGAGTCAACTACAACTCATAGCAGCGCTGTATACAAAATATCTGAACCTTGCCCTATCCTACACTTTAGATGTCTCTCATGTTCAAGTCTTTTGTGGTAGTCACGGTTCAGTCCATGTTACTCAGCGTCTTCCTTTCTTTCTCTAACCCTCTACCTTTCCTAGCTAGTCTAAGAAACAGTAATATAATAAATTATTACTTCTAAGGAAGAAGATTGTTAAGGGATGAGATCCATCATTATTTGACTATTTTAAATTTCCAGTTTGGGAGCATGGATCCCAACGCTCATTATTGTTTCACACCTTAAGTTGCATGGCTTTTTATACAGTAAAAATTGAAACAGATTTGTTTGCTGTTTGTCTGTCAAGACTTTGCTCAGATTCTCATCTGTTAGCGTTTCCATCAGAGAAGAAATTCTCAGTCTCAGGGTTTGCTTCTAGTTTTCTGTATAACATGAAATTAATCGGTGTGAACTTGAATATTTAGTTACGAAACTTGGTTCTTCCTTTCAAAATCTGTTGGCTAAAGAACAAACACTCGGTTAATAGTATGCATTCAAATAATAGTACCTAATGGGTTTTGTTTACATTCTTAAAAAGCAAGGTAGTAAAGGAGAGTACTAGAGGCAAGAAGGAAGAGTACAGAGTTCATCTGTAAAAATCATGTAAAGTGTTGTGGATGTCAAATACGCCTATACTTAGAGGGGGCTATTTAAAGTTTTACAATTAATAGAAATAGGAACATTTTCAATCTTAATAATTGTATTTACTTTGGCTCTGTAGTAATAGTAAACTCTTAATTATTAGCTTATTAAACCAATGATCTTTATTATAATAGTTATGCTATATGTTTTGGTTTATTCTCTCCTCAAGGCATCTGAATTTCATGAAATGAGCAGTCGCAAATCAAAGAGTAACAGCTTAATACATGCAGAATGCCTTTCACAGGTTAGTATTTGTTTTTGTATTCATCTCAAGGCCTTATACCATACAAATGATCAAGGAGGTACTCTGCTTTTCTTGAATTTGCTCTTTACCACTAATAAAAATTCACTGTTTTCATTAAAAAGAAAAATAATCTGAAAGCAAAATACTGTAAAGTCTGTCAAAATTAAATGTGTACCAACAGATAGTTTTGTTGATAGGCCTGTTTACTGGCCTTTTTGTATGGTTTATAATTTTAACATCACATAGATTTCATAATTGGAATCCTAACTTTGTATTCCTAATCATGACCTAATTTCAATGTAGTATTCCTTTAAAGTTTTATAGTTTGTTGAAGTTTAAATTACAATTTGTTGTATTTTCTCTTTTAATCCTTTATAAATGGAGATTCTCCCCCACTCCCTGTTAGTTCTTTGCTAGTACAGTAATACATTTGATTTTTCTATATTACTTTTACATCCTGCAATCTTGCTGAATTTACTTGTTCTAAAAATTTTTCAGTTGATTCCTAAAGTTCTCAGTATGATGTTGTTGTTGTTGTTGTTGTTGTGATGTGCCATCGAGTCTCTTGCAACTCATAGCAACCTTATGTACAATAGCCCTAAACCCTTTTCTATCCTGTGCCAGCTTTACTGTCTTGGACATACCTACCCTCATTAGTCCAGTCTCAGAATCAATCCATCTCATTGAGGGTCTTCCTCTCTTTCTTTACCTTCCACCCCTCCAAGTATGATGTCGCTCTCCAAAGACTGGTCCCTCATGGAAACATGCCTAGAGTATGTCAGACGAAGCTTGAGAATCCTTGCCTCCAAGGAGCAACCTGGTTTCACCCTCTCTAAGATGAACCTGTTTGTTCTCCTGGCAGTCCGTGGTATATTCAGTACTCTTCTTCATTGTCTCATGTCAAAGACATCAATTCTCCTTCTGTCATTCCTATTCTTTGTCCAGTTTTCTGACGCATAGGAAATAATTACAAAGACTGTGGCCTGGATTGGTTGCACCTTAGTGTCCAGACGGACATCATTGCTCATCAATGCTCTGGAGAGGTCTCTGACAGCAGACTTTCCCAATGCAGTTCATCTCTTAATTTGCTGGCTGCTGGTAAAAAGAGTGTTGATTGTGTCAGCAAACCAAAGCTGTTAACAATCTCAATCACTTCACCTTCTGTTTAGATGCTGCCAATCAGCCCATTGATGAGAATCTTTGTTTTCTTTATGTTGAGCCTCAATCCTTATTTAAGGTTGCAGTCCTGAACATTCTGCAGCAGACGCTTCAGGTTCTTGGTTTCAGCAAGCAGGCTTTTGTCATCTGCATAACACAGATTATTGATGAGTTTTTCTCTAATCTTGATGCCACCTTTCTCTTCAGAGCCCAGCCCAGCTACTATCTTTTCTCTCTATATAGGATAGTTTTATTTGCTCTTGACACATTAGCTAATAGAATTCTAAAACAGAGTTGAATAGAAATGGTGAAAATAGACATCTGTGTTGTTTTTGATATGTTAAGAGGAAAACATTCCATTTTCTACCGTTAATTATGATGATAGCTTACGGAAGATCCCTTCTAGTGCGAGTTTGTTTCAAGCTCAGTAAATGTATACCATGTTCCTAGTACTGACCATATACTTGTGTATCTCTGTCCTAAAGAAGCATGTAATTGAGTGGGCATGACATTCCTACTCTGGCATTTCTGTTCATTAGGCTTGATAGGAATTGGTTTTTTCCTTTACTCAAAAGTATTATGATTATCCTTTTTCTTTTTTAATGAAAATGGTTAACTATATATTTCAGCGTTTTTTAACTGAGATATATTATGTAATCGTTATAAATTACATACAATTTATGTCCAGCTTAACTCATTTTTATGTTTATTATTTGCTTTTCTTCCATCTTAGTCTACTTTGTGGTATGTTCCCTCGCCCCTCCCCCACCAACTGCTTGCTGTATCTTGTTTGCATTTGTTTTACATTTAATACATCGTTTTTCTTCCTTTATATCTTTTAATGAGTTTTTTCTTTTAGGTACAGTATTGAGGTGTTTTTCATATATGTTGATCTCATCCAGGTAGAGGAATAAATAAATAAAGAATATACATTTTGATTATGATTTCTTTTTCTTTAAGGATTGGTATGGTCCTTATTTTATAAGATAAAAAATTCAGACTTAGAAGTGTTAACCATTTCTAATTTACATAACTGGCTCCTTTGACACTGATTCCCCTATTCTTTCCTCTTCCACTATAATTATGTAATAAGGATTCTTTTTAATCAGTGTCAATTTATATAATACAACTTATTTGAGACTATATTGTCAATAGGTGCTCAGGTTTGCAAACTATGTTCATCAGTCTCTTTCTAATAAGTAATTTCTTTGCTTAAACTGGAATACATGTAAAGACAACTCAGATATCTGTTTTGGCTGTTTGAAGGCTTAGTCTCATGCTTTCAGTCTGGAAGAAGCAGATATTAGAAGCTTAAATTTCTCATTGGACCAAATCTGAATATTCCCTGAGATCCCTTCCCCCCTTCTTTATTAGTACTTGATGTAGAAAAGGAATGACTGTAAGTATTTTATCTTAGAAAAAAATGCACTAGATTTTTCAGTGTGATCTTTTTTGCAACTAGATCTTTTTGCCCTTTACTTTAAGGCCTTCTCTTTACAAGTCATTTTCATAATTCCAAGATTGCCTGTGTTACAGCCTAGAAGAATTTGGTTTTACTTTCTAATTAAGTGTGTTGATAAATGGTGAGTGACTAATTTTCCTCCATTTATTTCTTGAATATGTGCTTCCTTTGCAGTTTCCTTGCAGTGTCTTTCAGTCTTGAATTGTGCCACTTTAGTTGTATTGTGTTCTGCATCTGATAGGTTCTCAGTAACTACAGTGAGTCCTGTGAGAGCTGGAATTTCACATGACAACCTTGTTTTTCCTGTTCTCATACTCCTACTTTGGAAAGACACATTTCTCAGGGTTTTTGTACTGCTTATTTCAGTGGGGGGAAAAAGTTTGTGTTTTCCTTCTCTGACAGATTTCTGCCTTACACAGGTTCTGGCTTTCAGTGTTTTATTATATATGGTCTTTGAAACTTTTATTTCTAAGAATTCTGGCTTTATTAGAGTTACAAATCAATAGTACTTAAACTAAGTTGACTTACATTTGTTGCTTTCTCTGGTGGCTTAGTGGTTAGAAATTGCACTGCCAATTCAAAGGCAGATGGTTCTAATCCACTAGCTGCTTCATAGGAAAAAAGTAGTTTCCTTCTATGTCGTTTACTCCTTCTAAAAACCCACTGAAGGGTCAACAGTGAGTTGTTTCCACCTGGACAATACATAACAATCAACATTTGTGTAAGGGAACTCTGATGACCTAGTACGTAGCAAGGTAAACTTCTAACCCAAAGACTGCAGCAACCTCTGGTTGTTTGAATCCACCAGAGGCTTCTCAGGGAAACTATCCTCCCATTCTCAGGGACACTATCCTCCCATTGTGAGTACTCCACTGTGTTTCCCAACTGACTTAATAGTGTTAACAGGGTTTGGGTTTTTTACCAATTGTGTAGTGCTTTATTATATTTTTTAGATTCTTTTCTGTTTTGTAGCTGCCACAGTATACAAAATGAAGTATTCATTAATTCCCATGCATTGAAGTAGAACTTATATTGCTAATATACTTCCAGTAAGTAATTCCCCCTCTTAATATTAGGGGAAAAGAACCAATTAATTTTGTAATTCCTTGAAGTGATACCAGAACTATTGAGAGTAAGTATTTTCGTAGGGTTGTGTGAATCCATCGGTTCACTAATTCCAGCTGGTGAAAATTTCTCATTTTTTATAAACATATATAAAATATTTTCACTTCTACTTGTTCATGTTATTTTTCAACAGTTACAAAGGATTTTACGTGAAAGATTTTGTCATCAAAATTCCCATAGTAACCTTTTTGGAGTACAAGTACAATACAAGTAAGTTTAGCTGTTATTCTCTTGTCTTTATGAATCTCCTTACAGATGCTGCCCAGGTTTTACTATATTTGTTGTATAGAAATCAGGCTAACAAAGTATTTTATAAAAGCAGGAAATTTGTATTTTGTGTATGGAAATAACGGAATTTTTCTAAATTAAGAGCAGATGTGTTTCTATAATGAGATGGTCTTTTAACTTTCAGTCTTTTGTTGTTACTATGGAGAGAATTCTGAACTTTTTATCTCCTACCTGATTGTTAGGGAGCTCTAGTGACTTAGTAGTGTGGAGTTACACTGCTAACCCAAAAGCAGGCAATTTGAATGCATCAGCTGCTCTTTCAGAAGAAAGATTGGCCATCTCCTCCCATGCAGTGTACTGCCTAAGAAAAACCTGCTGAACGGTCAATTATGAGTCACTTCTGATTCCATGGTACAAAACAGCAGCAGTCAGCTGTAGAATAAAAAGGCATGGTGCTGCGTATAGGCAAGGGGGGTTCTGAAGGCCTCCTTTCGTTGTTATCCCTTGATGCCTACTATCATAAGGATTAAGATATTCCAGACTTCCTAGGCTTATCTGAAAGTTCCAGAGTAACAGCATTGACCTACCATTTTCTTTTTATGGGGCAACTTAGATCCCAATTCAAGTAGCCTAAGGGAGGAAAGAGAAAAAGAATCTCTTTTCTGTGTATATGAATTCTATTTGTAGCAGTCTGTTTCTACTTACTTACAAATTTTTGCCTATTTATATTGTTTCAGACATTTAATTGAGTTGCTAAAAAGAACTGCAATTCATGGAGAAAGTAACTCTGTTCTCATTATTGGACCTCGAGGATCAGGAAAGACCGTGGTAAGATTTGTTGATTTCTGTTATTTCTTTGTTCTGGCCAGCATATAAAGTAAGATGGCTTTTATTTTAGCACACAAAATACATTTTTATTTGTGAACCAACATTTTTCTTTTATTACAGAGACAAGAAAACACCTTTTTTTTTTTTTCCTATAATTATACTTTATTAATTTTCATAAACATTTACAGAGATTTTGGGCTTCCACTCATTCATTGTTGCACTATTCTCTCTACCCTCCTCCCAGTTTGTTCTTGTCCAAATGCCACAGTGCTTGTCAAAGCCAGTTCTGATTAATCTTCTTTGTCAGTGTATCCTTTGCCATTCCCTATCACTCCTCCCTGAGAGAGACTTCACCCTGAGTCATAAGGAAAAGGGGACAGCGTATTCTCTTAGCTACTTCCTGCTGAAAAGGGACGCTGTGGGTTTCAGGGTGAAGATCTTCTCTCACTACTCTAAAGGGCCCCTTTGGCAGTAGGAAACACATAGACTATTATGGAGATTGATTTTGGAATTCAGATGCACTCTTATTGATTGTGCTTGGCTGTACATGTACATATCCTTCAAGATGTATTATGGGGGTGTTGCAACCTAGAAGACACAAATTTGACTAACAAGTTATAAGTACATGAGTCCAAAAATTATGGAAAAGTAAAAGAAAAGATTCTTTCATTGTTTTACAAACCCTCCCCCAGGTCCCCTCCACCATGCAGCCCTCGCTCTAGTCTCCTGTGATGACAGAAATACCTAGTTATATCTCTCTTTTAGACGGTTTTCTCCCTCCTCTGTTTCAGTGCAGTATACATTATTGAACCCATCTTACTCAGTGTCTCCCTAACCCCAAGGACAGTCCCATTCTACAACAGTGGCATCATGTAATATTTGTCCTTTTGTGACTGGGATATTTCACTCAGCATAATGAAGAAAACACCTTTTAAAATATGGGTGGTATATTTCTATTGTCCATATATTTTTTCATTCCTTCAAGTCTTCACTTTCTGCAAGCAAATTTGATTCATCTTCATGACAGAGGTTGTTGATTAGTCTTGCTCAAGTTCTAATGTCACATTCTTATTCAGCAAGTCCAGTTTCTATTATTTTCTCTATGTACACGTTTTGCATGAGCACAGTGTAGTAGCGGTTCACTAGCAATGTGCTGTTCCAGAAAACTTTTTTAATATTAAAAATATCAAATCTTTTTTATTGCTTACTAAATAATATGTTACTATTCAGTAATTTCTGCATTGTGTTAGGTCACTATTTATTTGGAATTAATGTCTTTCAGTTGCTTATCCAAGTAGTTACACTTTAATTTTCATGACATAGCCTAGTGAGCACATCCAGGGCTGCATCTGTTTACTGAAACATGGCAGTTGATAGTATACTAATTTCTATGGCCTTATTTTTTTGCCAATTTATTTAACATACATTAGCCTTTTTCCTTCTGTATTTTTTTTTTATGATGTGCTATTTCCTATAATGATCTGCAGTAGACCAATTATTTTTGGTATAGTGATTGAGTATTCTTTTCATAATTTTTCTTGCATTATGCTTCCTGAATCATTCTATATTTTGTTCATAGAATCTTTCATTATTGCAGCTTGTGGCATGAGTTTTACCTTCAGTTCTACCAGGTTGGGAAATACTTTGTCCATCCCTTTTGTTTTAGTAACTCCAAGTCTTTGAGCATATCGTTCTGATATTATGCTTTGTCTTCTCTAAGCTGCCCTCTCAAATTTTCTGTTCTGCTCTTTTTATCATTTCTTCCCCTTTGTTTTGACTTTTCTACATTGAAGAGCTAGTTTCAGATTTTCTTTTTGACATCCATTTTGGTCTTTCTTTTTAATGATCTTTTGTTTTCTTCATGGATAATGTCATCGATCCCATCCCACAACTCATCTGTTTAATGTGAATAACTTTGTGGTTACCATGCAACAAAAATAAATAGTAAAAATGAAAGAAGAGATTGAAGGAGGTAAAGACATTTCTTGAGTCCTTACTCTACCACTTACTTGTCAGTTTGCTATACTGTGGTGAGTGTGTGTTGCTATGATACTAGAAGCTGTGCCACTAGTATTTCACATATAAACAGGGTCACCCTTGGTGGATGAGTTTCAGGAGAGCTTCCAGACCAAGGGAGATTAAGAAGCAGGGTCGGCCAACTCTTTTTGAAAGAACAAATCATTGAAAACTCTGAATAATATTGGTACACAGATTGCTACAAGTCCAGAAGATGACCTCCTCAGGTTGGAAGACACTCAGAATCCACCTGAGGAAGAGCTGTCTCTTCAAAGGACAGTCTACCCTAACAATTCAGATGAGGTCAAACCAAAGAAGATCTTTTCTTGCTGACACGGCAAGGCTCAAAACAAGGAAAACCAGTTGCAGACGTCCATTAAAACTAGAATGTGGAATGTGTGAAATAAAAATCTAGGACAATTGGAAGTTGTAAATAATGAAATGGAACACATAAAAATTAATATACTTGGCAATAGTGAGCTCAGAGGGACATATATGGACCATTTTTTAAACAGACAATCTCCTCTTGTGCTATTGACTCCATCTTCAAATCTATTGGACAGTTTGCTGTTAGTCCATTCTGACACATTGATAACAATGGTCTGTGAATTAGGAAGTGTTATGTTGGTGAGCCTTTTATCATAATTTTTACTGTTTTTCAGTGCATGGTGTTTTTAGTTTTGGTTGGTTGGTTGGTTGTGGAGTTTTTGTTTTATTGTGTTTTTTCCTTTTTATTTTTTCCACTAACCTCTGTTAGCCATATTCTTTGTGACTGTATAAAATATTTTTTTTAATAACTTGATAATTGTTTTTAAAGAGTTACTAGAAGTTCACATAGGTGATTGAGATAGTGTGGTATGAGTCCTGTGTGTGGCTTGACATTTAAGAAGAGTCAGGCATGGGATGTTCTGATTATACCTTTTATGTTTAAAAAAAATCTGAAAATGTACTTTTTATTTTTTTTTAAAAAATTTTTATTTTATTATTTGTGTGTACCGTCAAATCAGATCTGACTGGTACAGGAGGGGATTGTCCCTCCTTCCCTGGCAGAGTATCTGGTAGATTCGAACCGTGCGCCTCTGGGATTGCAGTGCAGCTTCTTGCCACTAGGCCACCAGAGCTCCCCTGTATGTGTTAATTTAAGACCAGTCTTTTTAAACTCTGATCATTCTAGTTATCATTTAAAAGAGAAAATTATCTTTTTCTTGACATCTTCTTAAATATTTTTAAACTTTTCTTTTTTTATGTAGTTAATGAATCATGCTTTAAAAGAACTCATGGAAATAGAAGAAATAAGGGAAAATGTTTTACAAGTTCACCTAAATGGTAAGTATGTAATTTAGCTATTGGAATAGAAACTTTCCTTCTTTGAAATGAGATTTTTTTGTATGTCTCAGAAACATCACAAATGGGTGAATTAATAAACAGAAAATTTGGTTCACAGTTTAAGGGGCAAAAATCCAAATTTCAGGGTACTCACTCTGGGAGAGTAGTATGGTCTCCCAGTAGTATGGTCTGTAGGGAATTTCTTAGCTAAACCAGAGATTGAGCCTCAGCTAGGGAAAAATGGGTAGTCACTTGCTGTGCAGTGCACAGTCTAGGAAGCCCACTGACGAGTCAGCTGTGAGTTGGTTTCTGACTTGAGTGCAGTGCGTGAAAAACCTTGTGGAATTTCCTTTCTGTCTACTCTGGAAAGTCTGTCTCTTTCCAACTTCTGTTTCTTGCTTCTGTGGCAGTCTTCTTATGGTATGACATTGCATTCCTCACTGCTTGCCACTCTGGACCAAATCTCATTTAACATATTAAGACACATTCTCCACTGATTGACTTGACTTGATGTAACGTGAACATATCATATCCATATGTATAGGGGATTATGATTTATAGCAAATGTATTTGGGGGACATAATTCAAACCATAACAAGTATTTTAAATCTGTATTAATAATTATATTTGGAAAAAAAATGAACTCATGCGTAACAGCTTTTATCATTCCATACACAGTAATTTTAGAAATTAAAATTACGTAAGAGTTCAGTAGTGCCTTAATCAAGTATTTTTTTTTAGTAGCTCTTGCCCCAGGTACTCTGATGTTGGACGCCATAGCATGTTGTGCTGCTAACCAACTGGCTCAGCATCTCCAGCAGTTCAAACCCATCAGCAGCTCTGCAGGAAAAAGATGAACAATCACGTTCCATTATGATTTTCAGCTCATAATGGAAACTCAGTGGAGGATCACTCCTAGTTAGTCAGAATCAGCTCTGAAAATGAGTTTGAAAACTCTTAAGTACCATTTTTTTTTTCAGTCTACCAGATATCTTAATTCTTAATTTTTATTTTATTTCTTTTTTTGTGTGTGTGCCTATCCTTCTCCAGCAGAGCATCTGGTGGATCCAAACCATGTACCTCTGGGATTGCAGTGCAACTTCTTGCCACAAGGCCATCAGGGGTCCCTTACTTCCTGATTTTTTAAAATCAAATAAAGTAACAGACTTTGACAATTTCATTTCTAGCAGAAAGGGTTAGAAAGTATACTGAACTGGGAAACAAATAATCTGCATTACATAAAAAATGTATTTCATTTTACTAACTACTTTCAAATGGTCTTTTATTTCAGGGCTCCTGCAGATTAATGATAAAATTGCCCTAAAGGAAATCACAAGGCAGTTAAATCTGGAAAATGTAGTTGGAGATAAAGTGTTTGTAAGTATCATTTTCGTTGTTGTTAGATGCTGTCAAGTCAACTCCAACCCACAGTAACCCTGTGTGCAACAGATTGAAATCCTCCCTGATCCTGCTCCTTCCTTACAATCTGCTGTGCTTAAGCCTGTTGTTGTAGTCATTCTCAGTCCATTTCAAATGTTGAAGATCATCTTCTCTTTTGCCAACTCTTTACTTTTCCAAGCATCATTTTTTTTTTCTTTTAAGTAATCTTCAAAATAAAATTTATATAGTGTAGATATTATTCTTTTTGGTTAGATTAGGGCTCATTCAGAGATCCCAAATTAATATAAGCCAGATTCTTGTCATAAAAATGTAGACTTGAGTCCATGGAAATAGTACTAAATTTAAAACCACAGTGGCTAGTTTGAGTTTGCTTCAGAATTACTTACATACTATCTGTTGTTGTTGTTGTTGTTGTTGTTATGTGCTGTTGAGTGCTGGCGACTCATAGCGACCCTGTGTAAACAGCCCTAAACCCTGTTCTATCCTTAGCCAACCTTAATCATCTCTGACATGCCTTCCCCCATAACTCCAGTCACTGGATCAATCCATTTAATCCAAGGTCTTCCTCTCTTAGGCTGGCCTTCAGCCCTCCCAAGCACGCTATCCCTCTCCAAAGATTGGTCCCTCCTTTTAACATGCCTGGAGTATGTCAGACAAAGCTTCAGAATCCATTCCTCCAAGGAGCAGCCTAGTTTCACTGTTTCTAGGATGAACCTGTTTGTTCTCCTAGCAGTCCATGATATATTCAGTAATCTTCTTCAGCACTACATCCCAAAGACATCAATTCTCCTATTTACTTACTATCTAGTGATCCTGAATTTGGGGTGTCTCCTCTGTTACGTCTGCGTTGTTTTCTCATACATACGCCATAGGTCATTCTACAAAAAAATAGATTTAATTAAATTGGCTGATGATAATAAACTATATAAATATCATTTATTTTCAGGAACTTAATCAGTTACCATTGTCATAACCATTTTAGAATCTTAGGGTAGTGAGAAATGAAACAGTAAAATTACTATGTCAGTATGAAACTTTTTATTTTATTAATTTTAATGAACATTTACAGAGATTTTGGATTTTCATTCATTCATTGTTGCACTTTTTTCTTTACCCCCCTCCCCCCAGTTCATTCCTCTCTTTGAAAAGCAAAAGGTAAATTTCTTCGTTGGTATAAAGTCCCCCCTGACCCCGACCCTGCCCCCCTGAAATGCACTCCACTATGCAACCTTAATTCTGGATTCCTGTGATAATCATAATATGCTATTATATATCACTTTTAAACTGCTCTCATCGCGGCTTTGTTCACAATAGCAAGAAGTTGGAAACAACCTAAGTGCCCATCAACAAAGGAATGGATAGAGAAGCTGTAGTATGTAACGTTTTTAAAATTGTAAAAGTCAGAACAGTTTTTAATGAAATATACAAGGAGCTAGAGTTAGAAAACCAAAAGGGAAGAACATACTTAGCATTTCTCAAGCTGAAAGAACTCAAGGACAAATTCACGCCTTGAGTTGCAGCACTGTAAAAGGAGCAGATACAATATGAGGGTAATCGAGTCTGACTTCTGTCCCTTCTATAAAGAAGAGTGATCCACATCAATAATATCTGTAGTACCAAAATACAGCTACAAGGTCAGACATGCCACTCCCCCTGCTCTTGCACCTTTTTCTACCAATCACTGGGTCTGATGTTCATTGCTAGATTCACAGACTATATTATTATGGAAATACATTGAATGGTGGACACGGCAAACAATATCACACAGTGCAAATACATGTTTAATCCGGCGCTCTCAAGCCAGATTAACAAAACACAATTCCTCAAGTAGTGAAAATTCAAGTTCAGTTCTACATTACAAATGCAAGATGCCTCTGGTTTCCTCAGTTATCCAGCCAACTTTATCTCAGAGCTGTTATAAAATAGTTTTTCCTTCAGGCATCCAGCAAGCAAAACCTTCAACTATAACCTTTATCTGAAGGGTTTCTCTGGTTACAGCTTACCATAGTATCTTCACACCAGTGCCACAGTCTCTTCACAATCTTTCCATCACTGTCACTGCTGTCTCTCACAGTAGGGAAAGCGCTCTCTTCTATTGGTCTCACAGCTGTTGATTTAAAAGGCCATGTGTCTGCTGTTAATGTAGTTGGAGGTCATTTCCCCTCAATGGGGGTTAAGAGAAGCCAATTGTTAAGGGTTATGAAACCCCAAATACTGAAGGATTCTTTGGGCAAAATCTTTAATGATGTAGAAAGATCAAAAGAGTATGGAGGGAATACACGCCATCACTATACCAGAATGAATTAGTTGACACAGAACTATTTCAGGATGTATTAGGAAGAACCAATAGTACTGATGGAGGAAGCGCAGTTTGCACCAAAAACATTGCCCTAGTTCTAAGGAATTGATGGAATGTCAATTGAGGTGCTTCAGAGAACATAAGCAACCCTGGGCATGCATGCTCATCGATTTCTGTCAACAGATATGGAAGAGAGCTACCTAGTCAACTGGCTGTGTAAGAGATCGATCTTTGTTCTAATTCCCATAAAAGATGACCCAGCAGACTAGGAATTACTGAACAGTATCATTAATATCAAATGCACATAAAATCTTACTTGAAAGCACACATTGACAGGGAACTTGCACAAGTTCAAGCTGGATTCAGATGAGCTCGGGCATAAGGGATATGATTGCTGGTATCAGATAACTCTTGACTGAAAGCAGAGAATCCCAGAAGTATGTTTGTGTTTTATTGATTGTGCAAAGGCGTTTTAGTGGTTCATAACAAATACTGAATAATTTTAAGAATGGGAAGCACTTATTGGTGCATGTGAAATCTTACCTAGCCAAGGAGCAGTTGTCTGAACAGATCAGAAGACCACTGCATGGTTTAAAATTAAGAAAGGTACCTCCTTCAGCACTTTCTATGGAAGTGGCAGTCATTGCCTGGCAGTATGGCTGCCCTTAGACCTCCTGGTGAAGCCAGAGTTTGTCAGAAAGGACCAACAAGTTCATCCAGCACCAGTCAGACTGCTATGTCAAAATTAAGTGTAATTGGCACAAGCCAGATGCATAACAACAGGGTTTGGAGAAGATTTGAGGGCCAGATCTTGATGCCTAACATTGGTAACAGGAGCAGCAAGATGACAAAGCACATGTTGCCCATTGTGTTCTGCATATTCCTAGTCCACAATGTCAAGGAGCTGGAAAAGATGCTGTTATGCAGCAAATCTTACTGTGTTGAGATTGCTCATGGATGTTACCTCCAAGAACCACAATTCCTTTGTGGAAAGAGCAGCCCAGTTGGCCTTTAGAAGTACCAATCCCCATGCCAGACTGCACAGTAAAGAAAATGAATTAAAGCTTATTTGCATGTTTTGTTTATGCCAAACCAAGAAAACAGAAAACAAAATTAGGAAAGTTTTACATTACGGGTGTATATTTTTCTACACCTATTCAATCTGTATGCTGCACAAATCATTCAAGAAGTTGCACTATATGAAGAAGATTATGGAATCAGGGAGAAGGCTCGTTAACAACCTGCATTATTCAGATAATAAGAATCCTGCTTGCAAAATGTGACGAAAACTTGAAGCCTTTGCTGGAAAAGATTAAAGGCTACTGCCTTCAATATGGATAACATGTCAACATCAAGACGACAAAAACCTCACCACTGGGCTGATAGGCAACATCTTGATAGCTGGAGAAAAGATTGAAGTGTCAGTGATTTCATTTGGCTTGGATTGACAGTCAACACCCTTGGTACCAGCAGTTAAGACATCAAAAGACATATCACACTAGGGAAATTTACTATCAAGGAGCTCTCTGAAATTCTAAAGAGCAAAGGTACCAGGTTAAATACTAAGATATGCTTGATCCAAACCAAGGTATTTCAGTTGCTTTCTATGCATCTGAAAGTCTAACAGTGAATAAAGAAGGCAGAAAAAGAATTGATGTCTTTGAATTTTGGTGTTGGAGAAGAGATTAGAATATAGCATGGACTGCCAAAAGAAAAAAATGAAATGTCTTTAAGGAAGTGCAGCCAGGATACTCCTTAGAGGCGAGAATGGGGAAACTGTCGTCCACAACATCTGGGGCAAATAGAGGTTTGACTAAAGAAAGGAAGACCTTCAATGCAGTGGATTGTTGGGGACACTACCACAAGGGGCTTGACATGACAGATTGAGAATTGGTGCAGGATAGGGCAGGATTCAGAAGTGTCATGCTTAGGGTTGGTATGAGTCACAGTCAGCTTCATGACATCTGACAACAGCAAATAGACAAGCAACTTTGATCAACAGTAATTTCTCAGCATATTGTCTTTTTGAGCAGTTGTTTGAATTACAGATGCCTCTCTCACAGTCTGCTTTTTAATTATTGACATCACAGCATACTCATTAGCAAAAAAATAAGTGGCAGCACTTAGAAACCTATTGTGCTCTTTTGTATCAATTCACTTGACTGGGAAAATAAGCAAAATTGTTCTGTTTTGCTTTTTCCTACTTAATAGATGCTGGCATTTTAAGTTAGCTGTTTCTTTAAAATACAAAATTGGAAGTGAAAATTTACTGGTTTAATAAAGTCTATTTTAAAAAGAAACCCTTTACTTGTAAGCTGAAACACTTGGATAATGTATCTGCTGCTTAATTAATAACAGGTCTTTAGAGAGGGACATCATGCTGGGTAGAGTAGAGGGACAGCGCAGGAGGGGAAGACCCTCTATGAGGTGGATTGATTCAGTGACTGGGGTAATCGGGATGGGTGTGTCAGAGGCAGTGAGATTGGCATGGGATAGAGCATGGTTTTGGGCTGTTGTACATAGGGTCGCTATGAGTCGCAAATGACTCGACGGCACATAACAACAACAATAATTAAGTTGTATCAAAATGTATTTTTACTGTGTCCCAATTAAATGCACACAAATTGTATGGGTCTGTGTCTGTAATATATATAAATAAAAATTATGTTAAAGTTTTTCAGAACCTTTTGCTGAATATAGTATTCAAATATTTGAAGCAAATTTCTGTTTTGTCTTTCAAATCTCATTTAAAGTAATGGTCTTTTCTGCAGCAGTTCAAATGAATTTGAGATCTGAAAGAGCCCAATGTGCTGTAATTTAAGATACAAAATTCATTCTAGCTTCTTTGACTATTTGCAATACATCATCTCACCAAATTTACATTTAAGTAAAGCTAATATTTTTATAGATTTTATCTAGAAAAAGCAAAATTTCCAACATTAATATTAACATTTTCAATAATAAGCCCTAGTGGCACAAATTGGTCACACACATGACTGCTGACTGTAAAGTTGGACGTTTGAATCCACCAGAAATAAATCTAAAAACAGGCCTGGTAGTTGACTTCTAAGATCATCTGCCATTGGAATTCCCAGGGAGCATAGTTCTCCTCTTGAACCATACAGAGTCACTAACTGTAGTTGATTAGTAGCACTTGGGTTTTCTGATTTTTTCTATTTTATTTTTAGACTATAAACTTGGAGATATTAAGCAGATACTCTTATTTACCAGGAAAAAGGCTTAGCATGGCCTCATTAAACTCACAGTATCTTTTTTTATTGTTATTCAGGGAAGCTTTGCTGAAAACCTTTCATTTCTTCTGGAAGCTTTAAAAAAAGGTAAATATTAACATCTAGAAGCGTTAAAAAATACTTTCTTAGCTTTTTTTCCTCAATGTAAAGTAACATGCTTTTACAAAACAATATATAAAATAGAGAACATAAACAGTAGTGATTACTGTTACTAATCTTTATACTCGTATACACTGATACAAAAATGGATACTTTGTATATTACTGTGTGATTTATTTTAAGCTACTATTCTCTTCTGAGCATCTTTACATAGTTGTAAATATTGGTGTGCATAATATATTTATAATTTTTAAATGTTAAAGTAGTATATAATTCAGTTACTCTGCTGGCCTAGTGTATAAGGATTTGTGCAGCTAACCCAGAGGCAGAAGGTGGGATCCTCCATTAGGTGCTCTGTGGGAGAAAATTGGGCAACCTTCTTCTGTTTGATTTACTGCCTCAGAAAACCTACTTGAGTGTCATCTGTCAGTTCATTCCAACTCTACAGTAATGCGGGTTTGGTTTTTCTTTTTTAATTTGAGTCATCAAGCACTTTGCTTACAAGTTTTTATAATTAGAAATATAAATGCTTAGAAATCGTTCAAATTTTAGGGGATAATTTTAATGAGTAGAATTTTTATTTAAAAGGTATCATATTCTGGTGGCTTAGTGGTAAGTAGTTTGCTGCCAACTCAGGGAGGTAGTTCATATCCATTAGCTGCTCCAGAAAAGAAAAATGAGCAGTCTCCTCCCCTGTAATTTTCAGTCTCTGAAAACCTGCTGGAGAGCCAGCTATGACTTTGTTCCAACTTAAGGGTGCGTAACAACTTCCTTAATATATTGAAAAACTACTATAGAAAATTGTATCCTTCATATTCTAGACATATTTGAGAGTACCTCTTTTCTAGAATTTAAAAACAATAGATAATTAATATTAATGTTTGCCTTGCCTGTTTAACAGAAAACTTTATAAGACCCTCAATGAGATGGATCAATTCTGTGAGTTGAGTGGTGGGAATGAGTGTGTTTGAGACGGCGAGGTTGGCACAGGATAGAATAGCGTTTAGGGCTCTTGTACATATGGTCGCTATGAGTCGCAAGTGACTCGATGTCACGTAAGAACAATTTTTATGTTGATGGTGTTTATTAGAACCAAGCCCTGGTAGCATAGTGTATGGACATTAAACTTGGTGCTGCTAACAAAAAGAGCTATACTTTAAACGCACCAACTACTCAAGGAGATGTGACTCTCTGCTTCTCTAAAGATGTACAGCCTTGCAAAGCAGATGAGATGCTTTTACTATGTCCTGTAGTGTAACTGGAATAGCAGTTGATTCAGTGGAGGTTTTGATCATTGTTTACAATAATTTCTTTGTTTATGAATGTTATTACTTTGTCTCGTTTTGGGAATATTTATCTCATCTGTTAAAATTTTCTTACTTTTTTTTTTTCTTTTAAAATTTGGTTTAGACGTTCCTTCTATACAGATGTTTTTAATTTTTCAAATATTCATGTTATTTTGAAAATTCTCCCTCTCCCAATTTATGAAACACTCACCCATGTTTTTATGTAATATATCTCTGTGTCTGTTTTTATACATATATGTGAGGAGTTTTGGTATGATAAGAAATTATAAATGTCTACCTTTAAGCTTCTTTTTCTCCTATCAGTTATAACGCTACATTTCATCAAATTCTGAATTTCTTTTTTATTTAATCCCTTTCTAGACTTTTGAATACTCTCTCAGGGTTTGTGCCACTACTAAGACATTTCCTTTACAGTGTACATAATGTTTTCAGGTGGAGTAAATCTCCCTTTATCATGTTTTCTGTTGCTATTTATGCAGAAATAACGCTTTTAAAAATACCCTTGCTGCTTCTGCTAGTTTCCATTGTTTCAATGGAAAGGAGAAATGAACGTTCTCAGAGTCTCATGGAAATTTCCTCCATTGTAATTGTTAGAAGTTGAGAAAAAGACGTTAAAGTTGATTTAGTTGAAGAGCAAGAGCATACCAATGTTTATAAAAGTATTTTTTCTAACAAATTTCTAGTAATTAAACAAGTCTCTTTTGAATAAACATAGTCATTTTCTTTATGTTAGTTCTCTTTAACTATGGAATAGTCTTGTAAATTTTCTAAATATAAACTAATTATGTTTATTTAATTTTTAAACTATGATCTCAATTAATTTACATGTACTTAATTTATTAAAACTTAGCAGCTAGGCCATAAACTTGTGAGCTATAACAGAGACTGTCTTAATCTTCCAGATATTTTTGTTGTTGAATAAAATGTACATGTTATCAATACGTGCCCTACCCAAAACCCGTTTTTAATATGTTTGTTATAATTGAGTTTTAAAATGTGAAATATAGTAAAGAGTTAACTGTGGTTTTCTCTTAGGTACCAGGAGCACCAGCTGCCCAGTGATCTTCATTTTAGATGAATTTGATCTTTTTGCCCATCATAAAAACCAAACACTGCTTTATAATCTTTTTGATATTTCTCAATCTGCACAGACTCCAGTAGCAGTTATTGGTCTTACGTGTAGATTGGTAAGTCTTCATATTTATTTCTTTTTAATTTTTTTAATTGATTATCATGGAGACTAAAAACTTAATTACTGACATAGTCTTTTACTTATGTATGCAATTCTGTGAAGTACTATTTTCCAATTTCACTAATCCCTAGAGAGTATTTTCCACTTTTCTGCTTATAGAGAAAAATACAAGCTCTTCTTTAGTAAAATTGCTGAAGGAAGTAAAATTATACTAATGTAAACGAGGCTATAAAATAATCTCGCCACAATTTTGTAAAAGGTGTTAATTTTTTACATTTAAAATTGTTCCCTCATTTTAAAAAACTTGGAATCAACTCAAAATACTATTCCAACTTTATAAATAGACATCTTCAGAAATAAAAGAGTTTATATCTATCAAGCTAGTGAAGATGATTCCTTAGATTCCTTGGGAGATTTGAGAATTCTTTTCACCTTAGTCTGAATGTCATATAACATGGTTTTGTGAAGGCTCTGTGCATGTTGAATCTGCAGTTACAGAGGCCTTTTTCACACCTCTTTCCATACTCATGTGTCTGCAATGGTTCCTTTTCATCCTTCATTTTCCCTTCATTTCTTTCAAGCTTAAGACAAGCACATTTACTTATTTCCTTAGTAAAGCATGTTCTCCTTTATAGAAAAATGAACTTGTACTAAACTATCTTTCAGTAGCCTCTTTATAAAAAAGGAAGAAATCCAAACTACCCTGAAGGCATTAGCAAACAATAAGGCCCATAGAATTGATAGAATACCAGTTGAGGTGTTTCAGGAAATAGATGTTACCTTGGGCATGCTTATTAGTCTCTGCCAAGAAATTTGGATGACAAGGACCTGGCCAACTGACTGGAAGAGATCCATGTTTGTACCCATTCTAAGAAGAAATGATCCAGCAGAGTGTTGAAGTTGTCTAACCCTATCATTAATATTATACAAAACTAAAATCTTGCCTAAGATTACTGAGGAATACGTAGAAAAGCACATTTAAGTACAAGAAATTCAAACTGGATTCCTAAGAGTTCTTGGAACAAGGCTATCATTACTGATGTCAGATGGATCTTACATGAAAGTAGAGAATACCAAAAAGACGTATTCTTGTATTTTACTGACTATGCAAAGGCATTTTATTATGTGGATCATAAGAAGTTATGGATACATTGAGAAGAATGTGAATTCCAGAACATTTATGTTCATACTAAACCTGTGCATATACACTAGGAAAAAATCACAGTTTAAAATCTGGCAAGGTGTGTACCAGGATTGTACCCTTCATACCTAGTCAGTCTGGATACTGCACAAATAATTCAAGAAATTGGTCTTTTTGAAGAAGAATGTGGCATCAAGATTGGAAGACGACTTCTCATGAACCTGTTATATATATATGACACAACTTTGCTTTGCAGAAAGTGAAAAAAAAAACACACGTAAAAGATTTACTAAAGAAGATTAAGACGATAGCCATCAATATGAATGTGATCTTGATATCAAGGAAACAAAAAATCCTTACAACTAGACCAGTAAGCAACATCATAATGTTGTTATTAACTACCAAGGATTCGTAGCACCACAATTCATAGCAACTCTGTGAACAACAGATCAGCACTTAGCCTGTTGTGAACCATCATCATGATATTTACAGTGCTCAGTCCGTTGTTGGAGCCACTCTGTCAGTCCTTATCTTGGAAGTTTTACTTCTCTCAATAACCTCTGTCTTTCCCAACATACGGTCTTTTTCCAAGAAACCATTCTAACATAAAGTTCTAGAGAGCAAGGATGTTAGTTGAAGGGCTAAGGTGTTCCAGTCCAAGTCATGGTTATTTTCATTTGCTTAACATGCATCTGAAAGTTGGGCAGTTAATAAGGAAAACTAAGGAATGGATGCTTTTGAATTGTGATGAGGATGGAGAGAATTGAATATACTCTGGACTGTCAGAAGAACAAATAAGTCTGTTTAGAGGACATGCAAACAGACTGCCCCTTTAAGGGAAAAGTGGTGAAACTTTTTCTCACATACTTTGAGCATATTGTCAGAGGGCCAATTCTTTGGAAAAGACACCATGCTGGGAAAGGTAGAGGGTCACCAAAAGAGAGCAAGACCCTCAAGATGAATTGACAACAGTGACTACAGCACTGGACTTAGATTGTGAGAAAGTGTGACCAGATTGTTCCTATACAGCAAAAATGAAGAAACTTTTTCTCACATACTTTTTTTTTTAATTTTATTATTATTTGTGTGTGTGTGTGTGTACCGTCAGATCAGATCTGACTGGTACAGGAGGAGATTGTCCCTCCTTTCCTGGCAGAGCATCTGGTGGATTCGAACCGTGCGCCTCTGGGGTTGCAGTGCAGCTTCTTGCCACTAGGCCACCAGAGCTCCCCTTTTTCTCACATACTTGAACCATGTTTCCAGTCACTAGTAAAGGATGGCATCCTTGGAAAAGTGGAGGGTCAGCACCAAAGAGGAAGCATTTCATCAAGACAGACCCTGTGACTACTGTAGTGTCTGTGTTTGCACATGGTGGAGGCTTTCCTTGACTTGCTTCCTAAACTTGTCTGCTTTAAAATAGATGTTGTCTTTTGGTCTTCCATGATTTTTTGGTAAAAGAACATAGTACCAAAAAAGTGTAAGTAAAGGGTTATCTTTACCTTCTGAACTAATCTGTTTAAAGGGAATGGTTACATTTTGAGAATTAAAAATTCACTTACTGCCATAATGTTGGTTATTCCTTCAGGTCAGGTGGGTCTGCGAGGCCTGTTTCTTTCAGAATTTGAAGTTCCATGCCACTTTTTTACCCCTTTTATCAGAATCCATGTATCATGTCCTCCATCAGAACATTCTGTAGTAATTTTGGCAAGGTATAGTTCTTGTCCCAACAGTTTTTAAATGCTTAATTATTTATTATGGAATAAGCATTACTAATTACAAGTGATCTTTAAAATATTTATATTAAGTGCTATCTAGCATATATCTTAAAAGGGTCTCTTTTTGTTTTGTTTAAGGATATTTTGGAACTCTTAGAGAAAAGAGTGAAGTCACGATTTTCACACCGACAGATACACTTAATAAATTCATTTGGTTTTCCACAGTATATTAAAATTTTTAAAGAACAATTATCCTTACCTGCAGAATTTCCAGACAAGCTTTTTGCTGAGAAATGGAATGAGAATATTCAGGTAACTTAGGACAAAGGCAGTAATGTTGAACAATGTAATTTATGTGTCTTACTATACATTTAAAGCAATTGAAATTTGCACGAAGCTTCTAATGGTACTCTGTTATAAAATCAAATAATGTAAATGCTGTGTCTAGGTGTATTAAATAACTAAAATGTTGTATCTTAAATTTCTCTCAGAACTTCGCAGGCTTTGGTACTTCTGTCATTGACATTTTATGGTTTCAATTAATGGTAATGTTTTTGTGTTATCTTTTGTTTTACTATGTTTTATCTAGTTTATATTTTTAATAATTTTGTTAATATATTTCCATAATAAACATTTGCTTTCTATATTTTATAAATCTGAGTCCACAAGAGTCCCTTATGGTCTTTATTTATTACATTAGCCCTCCACTTTTCCAAGCATGATTTTTTTTTCTAAGGACCAGACCCTTTTAACAACATATTCAAAGTATATGAGATGAAGCTTCCCTATCCTTGCCTCCACAGAGCACCCTAGTTGCATTTTATTCAAGATGTACTTGCTTGTTCTTTTGCTGGTCTATGGGATGTTCAGTAATCATCTCAAACACCACAACTCAAATGAATGTAATTTTATCTCCAGTTCAGCTAAACATCATAACTTGTTCAGATTATTGTTTCAACAGAAAGATCCAGTTGTCAGACAGGGAGTGAATAGGAATGAACGTGTATAAGCGTAGTTGTGTAATCCTGGGAAAAGTCTCATTTGGTAGAATCTTTTAAAGTGTATAGTTTCTCTGTAGTAAACATGATCTTGATAGAATGGAAAAAAAATTAGTCTGTATATTAAATGGAGAGCTCTAATGGCATATCTTTTTATAGGGAATTGCACAGCTAACCAAAGGTCAAGCTTCTCTGGCTGTTCATTCAATAGGTGATTATGGGTAATCCTTTCCTGTGCAGTTTATAGCTCAGAAGCCCTCTCAGGTTAACTGTCAGTTCCAACTTGACATCTATGAGGAATGGATAAAATACTAATGAGTAAGAGTGGTTGGCTCTCTGAATTTATTATAGTGGCAGAGTCTGTTCACCAGCTCTGGAAAACAGATTGTTTCATGTTAAAACAGTAATGAGAATTTTGCAATTTTTTTGTTCTTTTAGAGGATTCATGTTTTGATTATAAAAGTAGAATGCACCCATTAAACAGTAGTGGTTAAGATGTGCCATCAGGTCGGAATCAACTCATAGCTGGCCAACCTATGGGTTTTTCAGAGGCTGTATGTAAATCACACAGGAGATTGCCCATCTTTCTGCAGCTGTTGGATTTGGACAGACTGCCTTTGGGTTGGCAGCACAACTCCCTACCACTAGGCCACTAGAGTTCTTAAACATTAAAGAACCATTATTTTGCCAAATTTTATTCATCCTTTTAAAAAATAAATAATGTATTTCATTTGATAAGGCAGAATAATTATGTGGCCAAGCAAGGGAAATTGCCTTGGATTCATGCCTGCTCTACTTTTTTCTGCAGTAATTACTTGGGAAATAGCATTTTAGACTACATAGTAAGTTGATTTTATGTAGACTTCACACCTTATAATACTACTCAGTTTTAGTTCAGTTTAGTTTCTAATTCCTAGTTCTTCTATAAACGGCAAACTTTTAACTTCAGATACTATACTATGATATCTCCTTTCACCCACTTCCCAAATTAATCTTGCCTAGAACTCAGCTATTTTACTAGGTCACACACGTTTTCTTTGATCTCCAACTAACCGTAGAATTTCATTCCACAGAAGTGCTTTCTTCATGGTTACTGGACCCAGATCTCTAGAATAGGAATGTGTGTTCAATCTCTGTGCTCATTTCTCAAAGCTTTATACACATTCACCTTTAGCAGCTTCTGGACTCTTGTTCCAACTCTTGTCTGTTGTAAAGATTTAAAGCATGGTATTTAAAGGTATGGTATTTAAATGCCTCTCTCTCACTTATTATCTCCATCCTGGCACTGACTTATCATAAGGAGACTCAACATAAGATAACATCCCAGGTTGCACTGTGCCATTATATATCTTTCCTTTCTCCCCAGTCATGTTGAATTTTAGTAATTCCTTTAAAAATTTTTAAAAATTTAAAAATTTCCTTTAAAAAATAATCACTTGGGATGAGTGATGTTAGGTGGATCCAACACTGGTAGCCATATGTAGTTAGATAAATGATTTTTGGTTTCCTGTGCTCTTGTGCAGACCCATATTCCCAGATCGGTGGATAAGTGATAGAAATGAATGTGAGCACTGCCCTGTCATCATTTTACTGGTCCTTTAGGTCTCTTTGTGTCTTACGTTAAAAATTTTACTCAGTCCCCTGGTGTTTGGTTTTACACACCCTTTTGGTATACTAATAAATAGCTTTTTAAAAAAATTTGTCAGCACCATGGTCAGAGGCCATGGTTTGGGTGGGGTCCTCCCTCATACAAGTTGCTTTTACTTACAGTGCTGACTATGTAGTAAGTTGGTTTTACTGCAGACTTAAACTCTAAGCCTTGTGTATTTTATTTATACTTTTATTTTCTCATCAGTGGAAACTCATCCAAAAACTTATCTCATATTCTGGAGGGAGGAAATGGATCTTTAGGATAGGGTTGAACTTACTTCCTTCCAGAATTGACTATTTGTTTAGCCTTACCCAAATAAGCAATTGATTAGTCTTTTGGGCTCAGCTTAGCAATAGAGAGAAATCTCTGAATAAGACTCTCTGAAAAGGGAACCATCTCTAATTCTTCTCGAAAGAAACCCCAAGGAAGTTTATTTACTGTCTTCAAATCCTTGGTTAGTTAATAGAAAGCAAGAACTCATTAGAAAACTAATTTATAATTGCCACCTAGTAATCTTTGAAAATGAGTTTTAGGGTACCAAAATGATCCTGTAACATACTGTTTAGGATATGAAGAGAACTTCTGCTGTCTGACCAAATGAAACATAATAAGAACTTGCCTCTCAGCTACTACTTATGTGCTAATGTGTGAAAAGAAAATATTCCCTAAATAAAAGGGAAGAGTATCCCATTCCTGGGAGTTCTCCATGGTTCTGTAAAGAGTAGTACCAGCCAGTCAATCTGGTCTTATTTTCCTTATATTTGGCTGCAGCCAAATATAAGAGAGTTCACAAGGTAGAGTGATCTGAAAGTCAGTACTTTTTCACAGTTTAAGATCTCGTGTCCTCGTGACTATCATAGTTTATTATTAATAGGTATGAAATGACTAGTTATTAATAACAGCTTTATCCTATAATTATTTCTAGAGTTTGCATCAAGGCAGAATTAAAATATGTAAGAAGAAAGATTTTGCAGGTTTGTTTCCAGGAGCCAAGAATTCATTTTATCTGTGGCATTTAACCACTTGTTTCTTAAATTTAACACACTGAATTGAAAACGATAGAATAGCTAAATTTTTAAAAAATTTTTCTAAAAGGTTTCATTGAGTTAATTTGTATTCTTTTGTATTCATAGTGCTTAGTGTCATATTTGACTCAGTTTATGAAGAAAAAGTATATATGGTTCCAGTACACTCTTTAAAATAGAAAGGGAAGACAATAGCAGACAATAATAGACAGTAACAGAGTGGGAATGATAACTAGGATGATATACTTTGAAAACGTGAACGTTTATCCCAATCCTGGTTCTAGATCTTCCTACAGTGGAAAACATTAAGACAGTTTTTATCCATATGTTAACTTACTTCTCTTAGTAACACTCATTCTCTTTTGTGTGTTGTGCTTCATTTTGTTCATCCCACTAGCATGACTAGTTTTCCTTCTTAGTGTAGGAGTGTTTGAAATAATTTAATGGATAAAAAGAAAATAGCTGAACTGGAAATTTGATTTTTATTTTAGTTCTGTAAAAAAACCAACACCTTATTAATAATTAATTCCATATGGAACTCATGGGGCACAAGATTATATTTAGGTTTTAAACTGCCTTCTTCCTTATTTCTGTTTTGATTTATCCCCCCCTCTTTAGAGTCTCTCAGATGATAGCAGTATACGAGAAGTACTACAGAAGCATTTCAATATCAACAAAAGCCTGCGATCATTACACATGCTGTTGGTTTGTATTCATGTTATTTTTGTCATTCTCTTTCTCTTGGTGATTATACTAATTTATTATACTAATTTGTTATATTAATTGTATTTTGCTTTAAATTTTCATTTTTTCACCCTCATTGTTAGTATTAAGAAATGTGACTGATTTTTATGGGTTGAAATTGCATTCTGTGATTTTTTGCTAAATTTACTAGTGCCTAGAGCCTTTTTTAGTGTATTTCTGGGCATTTACTATGTATGTACTCCAGTCTGCACACAATGGCTGCTTGCTTGCTTTCTGATATGGATACCTTCTATATCTTTGGCTTACCTTATTGTAGTGGCTAGAATTTCCAACACAGTTTTGAAAAAAAACATAATGGACACACATTACCTTATTCTTTATCTTATAGCAAAATATTTAGTCTTTCACTGTTAAATATATTGGTTTTATTTTTTAAAATGTTGGCTAAGTTTTTTTAAATGTATACTCATAATCAAGTTGAGGTAGCCCTCCTAACTTGTGTTTAGCATGATTTGTTGTATACTTTTCATCAGATCTTAATCTGTATTTTTTATATAATTATTTTCCTTCTTAAAACTGTTTTTACAATGTACAAGACTGATTGTTTCATTCACCCAGCTTTGTATACCTGAGCTAAATCTCACTTGTTTCTTTGTCTTTGATCAAATAGTTAATATTTTAAACTTAATGAATAGCAGTCTTTAGAGGAACATAACTTTTGAAAATTCAAGAACTTCCTTTACTAATTAAGTATTTAATAATTGGCTAATACTGACCCATGTAAAATACCTTTAAATAAGAGACTGTTTTGGGTTCAGAAATTTCTTATTACTGACTATGGAATAGCACAGGAGCTAGGTAATGTAGTGACTTTATGCAGTTTTTGATCCTCACAGTATGCATTGCTGTCAAGTCAGAACCAACTCATAGCTGACTCTTGTTTGGTTTTCTGAGGATGTGATTTGCACAGGAGAGGAGAATGACCCACTTTCTCCCACAGAACTGCTGGTAGATTTGAACTGTCAAAGAGACGGCCTTTGGGTTTGCAGGACAATTCCCTATGGAGCATGCCACCCCGGCTGCCCATTAAGAGTAGTCCTGAGGTTTGTCCTTAGTGCTTTTGTCTTTGCCTTTGAAAAATGGAGGGTTTTGTTTTTTGTTTTTTTGTTTTTTTCAAAAACAAGTTTAAATAACTTGCTTAGGGTCGCACATCTAACGATCTCTGACTTCAAAGCTTGTGAATATTTGTTACATGGTTCTTCCATTTCGTTTTGCATTGTTTTTAATTCCCCACACTTGTGTTTTTATGGAGTAAATGTAATTTGTTTCCTTGCTGTAGACACTTCCTCTCATTAGCTCATCTCCCTCTAAGCAGTCACTTGCACATGCCATTTTTGCTATCAGCTGTCTTTATAATGAAGGAATTTGGGGATTAAACATTTTTAGAGTAGAGTTCTTAGTTACATAACAGGTTTTATTTATTAGCTTATGTTATGTAGAGGATTACTGTGTATATATTTAAGGAATATACATGGTGTAAGTAATTAGTGATTGGCTTCTGGCCAGAGGCTGGTGTTCAGAACCACCCAGCACCTCCTCAGAAGAAAGGTCTGAGAAAACCCTGTGGAGCAGTTCTGTTCTGTGACACATGGGGTCACACATTAGTCAGGATCAAACGTGTTAACAGCAGTTGAAAGCATTATGTCTCAGGGGTCATGATATATATATAGTTACTCTAAATAAAATGGAACACAAACAGGTCAGTGTTCTAGGTATGTGTCTACTGAAATGTGTTAGTATGTCCAGTTTGAATCACGCAGTCATTGTGTACTATGCCAAGAATAACAGACTAAAAGAGGAATGTCTTCACACTTACTGTCTAAAAGAATTCCAAAGTCTGTCCTGAAGTACAGCAATGTCAGTGTTGGGATAATACCCATATATACCCATGGGAAACCTCATAAAAGACAGGCATTCGAATGTGTACACAAATCTCTAAAGACAAATAGATCAAACAATTCTTCAATATGCAATAATAATAACTGGTCATGGGAAAGCAAGAGCTGGAAATGAAGACAGATTTGTGATTGTATGGTTGGGTGCTTACTTAATAAAATTGAGGCCTAAGATCACACAATAGGCATTTGTATGACTAACAGTTTATTCATGATTAATGCCTTTTTAAAAAAACAAATGGCAGGTTTACTCATGTACCTCACTGGATGGGACCCAACAGGGGAAAAAATTGATCTGTAGAAATACATCTATGGAAAAATGCAGTGGAGAAGCTTACTAGCATTCAGAATAAGGCCAGGAAGTTTGCTGTTGTCTTGCTAAAATGAAAGTTCAAACTGAAGTTTAGCAAAATGAAAACAAGTCCAAGAGATCCTAAAAAGGACTTTAAATATATTCCACTTGAATTTAGGAACTATCTCAAGAATAGATTGGTACATCAAACTAATCAACAAAGATCAGACAAATTATAGAGTGACATCAGAAACATTCATACATGAAAAAAAACAAATGGACACTAAAAAGGCAGATGGGAAAGAGCAAAGTAGATGTCAGAAGAGACACTGAGCAATTGAACAGAGAGAAGCTACAGCAAGTAGAAGAAATGCTGAAGTAAGCTGAATAGAAGAGTTTGGAAAGACAAAGGAAAATACAATAAAATGTGCAGAGACTTATGGCTGAGAAACCAAAAAGGAATAACATGAATTGAGTATATTTTAAGCCAAAAGAAAAAGTTTAAGCCTCAGCTTTTAAGAGTGAAATATTCTGGGGGCAAAATACTGACTGATGCAGGAAGCCTTTAAAGATGGAGTAAGTCATTATGTATGTATGTATGTATGTATGTATGTATGTATGTATGTATGTGTATGTGTGTGTGTGTGTGTAGGAAATGGCGTAATAAGACTTAAGGAACTGATGTATTCCAATTGAGATGTTTTAACAAACAGGTGCTGTACTGGACATACTGATTTCATCTTTGCCAGGAATCTTGAAAGAGAGGTACCTGGACAACTGGAAGAGAACTTGTGCTGATTCAAAATAAAAGCTGTCTAATAGTTTACAGAAATTCTAGAACAGTATCATTAATAATCACAAACAAAATCTTGCTGAAGTTAATTTAAAAATTGCTGATTGCATATTTTCCAGAAATTCAAGCTGGATTCAGAAGAGGACAGGGAACAGACAGTATTGCCAAAGTCAGATGGATTTTGGCTGAAATAAAAAAAGACTAGAAAGCTGCTTATCAGTTTTTTTACAAAAACAAGAGGTACATCTGACACATAGTGCATGAGTTGTGAAGTAAGAATTTCAAAGATTTCTAAAATTTCATCATCATTCTGTAGTGCCTTCAACTGCGTTCTGACTTCATGAATACCATGGACAAGCAGATGAAACACTGCTCAATCCCGCGTCATTCTTACAGTTTCTTCTGAAACCCATCCTTCTCACTGAGTGGCTTCCTCTTTCGATGACCTTTTACATTTCTTTTCTTTTTTTTTTTTTTTTTGACCTTTTACATTTCTAAGCTTGTCTCTTTCTCCAGGAAATGATTCCTCCTGTTAACATGCCCAGAGTGTCAACGATGAGGTTTCACCATCCACAGCTTTAAGGAACATCTGTCTCTACTTCTGAAAGACAAGATTTATTTGGTCTTCTGACGTACCATGGTAGAATCCAGATTCTTAGCCAAAAAAGACATCAGTTTTTCTTCTGTCTGTCTTAGTCACTGTCCAGCTTTCACATACATGAGGCAGATCAGAGTATCAGGGAAGGATTGAGTGCACTGCAGTCTTTAAAGAACATTCTTGTCTTTAATACTTTAAAGAGAGCTTGGCCTTTATATAAATACCTTTTACCTTTAAAATACATTTGCAGATGTCCCCACTGCAATACTTCATTTGATTCCTGTTTACATGACTATATCCTGATACTAATCTTCCTGATAATCAGTCTGTAATAATTTATCTCGGTTCTTTTGTAAAATCATCTTGTTTTATCTGTACTGGCTGGGAGGAATAATAGAACAGCAAAATCAACGGCTGTCATTCCAAACTCATGAAGAGGCCAACTCTGGTTGGACTTGAACAACCACCTTTGAGGTCAGTAGCCGAATGCGGACTTGCACCCAGTAGAGTAGTAGAAGTTAATAAGTACCAAAAAAGCATTTCAAACAATGCATAGATCTGCCTTTTTTCTGTCCAGAGATTTGATTAGTACTTTATTTCTCTTTAATATCTACTCCTTGCTGTACTCGTAGATATTTTGTTGTTTTGAGAATTTCTAAATAAAAAAACAAGGGCACTCTGGTGCCTGTTGTGTAAGGAACTGCAGTGCCAACACAGAGGCAGGTGGTTCAGGTCTACCAGCCGTTCCACTGGCGAAAGATGGGCAGTATATCCTTCTGTGCAGTTTACAGCCTCTGAAAACCCACTGGAGGGTCAACTATAAGACAGTTCCAACTCAACTGGACTTAAAACAACAAATTAGAACTGTCGTGTGCATTAAAAACTTTTAAATGGTTTTAAAAAAAAATTACAGGTATGTGACATGTGAACGAAAATAATACTAATAAAGTTGAGAATGCTTTTTCCCAAACAGTAGCAAGTAGCCTTTGAAGAGAACAGACTCTTCAAACTTAAGTTTTGTTCAGTTACATCTCCAAATAACCCACGTAAATACAGAATTGCTTTTCTGATCTCATTTCCTTAGATGCTTGCTTTAAATCGTGTAACAACAACACACCCATTTGTGACTGCAACGGATTTGATCGAGGCCAGTCAGCTGTGTAGCATGGACTCTAAAGCAAACATTGTTCATGGTGAGAAGCTGCTATTGCATTTGTGTGTAATTGTGGACTTTAGACACAGGAACTTGGTGGAATAATTCTTAAAATCCATTAAATCTGGGAATAATGCTTTATGTATAACTTACGTCTATAATTTCATGCAGCTCTTAGTCCTTCAAAGTATCCTTCCCCTTGAAAGGAAAAAATTATCTACCCCCTTGCACTTTTGGAAGTTCAGATCTGATAGTGATGGTTGATACCATTTATACTAAATGTTACTGAAAAGCATTGTTGTTCAACCAGGGCTCACTATCTATTTCAAAAATCTAATAATCCTTCTCTCTAGGGAGAAAAATATTCAGTTTATTAAATTTCCTAGGGCTTTGGGTATTCTCTTACTAAATCTTAAGCAATTAAAAATCATGTAATAATTGCTGTTATTGTAGGACATATGGTGAATGCATGGTAATTCTGTCTCTAATTCTTGTCACATTTTTCTACATTTAGGACTGTCCCTGTTTTGTATGTATGAACACTAAGCTCTGACAGTTTAGGTCACTTGCGTAACAGTAGTGACTGAAATAACATTTGAACCTGGGGCTTCATCACCACCTAACCCTGAAAAGCAGCATCCTTCACCATATTATAATGTTTATTTCAGTGTTCTGTGTCACTCAGTAAACTGCAGCACCTGATGTGGTTCCTTTTACTATAGGTTTGTCCGTTCTGGAAATTTGTCTTATAATAGCCATGAAACATTTAAATGATATCTATGAAGAGGAACCCTTTAATTTTCAAATGGTCTATAATGGTGAGATGAGACTTCCGTACATTTTCTGGTTTACCTCCATCCCCCACTTCTTATTTGAAGGTATTAATGTTGTCAATTGCTTTCTCCCTAGAATTTCAGAAGTTTGTTCAAAGGAAGGCTCATTCTATTTATAATTTTGAGAAACCTGTTGTCATGAAGGTATGATTGAGTTTTCTCCTCTTTTTTCTGCAGACAGGTATATTTTTACTCTCTATTTTATATGTAGATGTTTCTCTTTTGCTAATTTTAAAATTTTTTATCATAGAATTATTTTTCCCATAAAAATCTGTATGATCTAAAAATGTTTGATGAAATCAGCAATTCTTAACGTTGTGGTAGTATACTGCCCTCTGCTGTCTGTTCAAAGCACTTGCATCCTGAAAAGGCTCCCAAAAGCTGGCAAAAAATGTACTTTGTATATATGCAAGGAGTAACTTTTATCATCTCAGCAGCAAAGAGAGGCCAGCATGCACATAAGAGTCATGAAGAGAGTAAAGGACAAAATATCATTAGATTGTAGAACATTTTATTTGAGAGATTATGTTGATGAAGATGAGTCATTAATTTTTAAAACTCTAGGCTAAACAAAGAAAACTGGTAAATCTATAATACTTTTATTATATAATCAGTAACTGAAAATTGAGTATATTGCATTTTTCCTTGGTAGTATTAACCCTGATATTTGGTGCATATTTTATACTTATGTTATTGTAAGGTGCCATTGAATCAAGTACAGCCCATAGCGACTCTATGAACAGCAGGTCTGTTCCCTGCCCGACAGTGTCCTGAGCCATCCTCCTCATCTCTGATACACTTGAGTCCACTATTACAGTCACCATGTCCCTCCATCTTGTAGAGGGAGGGTCTTTCTCTCTTTTGCTGACTCTGCACCTTTCCATGCATAATGTCCTTTTCCAAAAAAGAGCATTTCCTGAGAAGCCATCCTTACCTCTAAGGAGCATCCTAGTTGCACTTTCACCAAGCGGCATTTATTTGTTGTTTTGACAGACACATTTTAAGAGTGGCATCCACTTCCTAAATAACATGCCTCTGGATACTCTATGAACTTTGATAAATGTTGATGGATGTAGAGGGGCTTCAAGCCTTTTGTTTATAGGGTCGCTATGAGTCATGCTCAACCTGAAGGCAATCAACAGTGACATTCATTGGCCATACCTTACTCCATTAAAACTTATAGATGAAAAATTTGATTTTACACTCATATGCTGCTCTCAGGGCACTCTGGTAGCCTAGTGATGAAGAGTTACACTACCAAGCAAAAGGGAACCCTGTGGAGGGTCAGCTAGGAGTTCCAGTTCAACAGTAAGTAATAACATACTGTTGTAAACCAAAAATTAATCAAGTACCGGATTTTAAGCTCTTAACTCATTGCTGTCTTGAACCAACTCTCATCTTATTTACCTGTGGGTTTTGCATAGATTTCCCGTCTTTCTTGTGTAGAGCCACTGGTGGATTTGAAACACCAGAGAGGAGCCGTCTTTGGGTTAGCAGCACAACTCCCTGTACACTACCTTACCAGAGCTCCCTTAACAGATTTTACGGTGAATAAAATTTAAAATGCAGCCCCATTGTCACATTAACCACTTTTCAAGTTGTGTTGCTGAAAGTCACTGTTGTTGAGTCACATCTGATTCTGATCTGGTTCCCAAGGCTGTGACATGAGAAGCTCTACTACCAGAGCCTGTGCTTGAAGACTGTGCTATCAGAGTGAGCGTGGTTAGTGGCTGCTTGTCAGACAGACAATGCTGAAGGGAGTTGGTGAGCGGTGCTTTTTTTAGGAACAGAGCAGTCCTTACAGCCCCTGATGGTCCAAAGTTTCATTTCTTGTAGGTAGACAAAAATCTAATATATCCTATTGCCATTTCTCAATGCAAACAGGAAATGGATACTAGATCTGTCTTCCTCTATCATAAATAACCAAGGCCAGTTTGTGGGATTTTTAAGAGTGGAAAGGCATTTAAATTCTTAAGAGTTTGAAGTTGGTAATTCCTACATTTTCATGAAGAAAGGATTTTGCAACTTAGAAACATTTTATCTACTCAGTATTATTTTTTAAATTCCATATGCCTTTAATTTTGATGTTGGAGAAAGAACTGAATATCCCGTGGAAAGCCAAAGGAACAGGTGTTCCATTTCTTGGGAGAGGTGCAACCATGGTGCTCCTTAGAGGCAAAGATAATGAAACTTCCTGTCACATACTTTGGGTATATTATCAGGATGGGCCCGTCCTTGGAAAAGGACATGATGCTGTATAGGTCCTGACATTAACTGCAACAGTGAGCTTGAATATATGAGATGGTGAGGACAGTGCAGGTTGTTCATAGGGTCGCTGTGAGCCATGGTCTACTGGCAGGCATCTCACAACAGCATCATTCAGCCCAATACCTTAAGTTTCCAGGGTTTTTTCAGTTTTCATAGATGAAATATATCCCAGTGGTAATTTTCACAATGAAGCAATAATAAGTCTTTGGGAATCTACTAATATTTTTAGTGTTTCAATATGTTCATGTAGATTTTACTATTTTTATGCCTATAACAATTAAGTTTAGGAGACACACCACATGAATATGAGTGATAAACAGGAACAGACAAGAATGAGCCCTATTAAAGAAGGATGAGGAGTTTCTGACAGTCACAGCCAAGTTTCTTAAAGACCTTTCTGTGCCCTCTCCTGAGGACCCATAAAACCCTGTGGAATCATTTGCTTTCATGGCCATCTGAGATAAAGGGTTATTTCTAAGGATTTTTCTGCCTCTTCTTTTGCTGAAGCTGTTAAACATTGCAATTTTAATAAACTTCAAGAAGATGGATTGAGACGGTGACTGTAACAGTGGGACTGACCATGTATAGCAGAGATTGTGGAGGTGACAAAGGATAGGTAGGGTAAGGCTATGATCAGTTGTCCATAGAATTGTTACGACTTCTCATTTACCTAATGATGCCTAACATTAAATAACTGATTACAGAGTTTTATTACTAAATTCTAAAATTTTTCCAGAGAACTCAAACTTCTTCATTACCTGAAATACTAGTAGTAAATAGGGTATGAAATGTGCTTGGAAACAAAAGCCGTATTGTGTTTAAAGTTCATTCTCATTACAGTCAACATCATAGGCACAAATATACTTGAAGTACTACATTTTTATGAAGGTGATGGAAGTTCTTTTGGAACTCTAGTGATTTTTAGTAAAAAAAAATTAATTTCCTAGCAATTTATTACCAGCTGACCCAAACCTTCTCTGGGTTTGTTACTTTTCCATTTATTTGCTTTACTGTTTCTTTGTCTTTCAGGCTTTTGAACACCTACAGCAGCTAGAATTAATAAAGCCCATGGAAAGACCATCAGTAAATGCACAGAGAGAATACCAGCTGATGAAACTGCTTTTGGATAATACTCAAATTATGAATGCTCTCCAGAAATACCCCAACTGTCTGACAGATGTTAGGCAGTGGGCAACCTCCTCCCTAAGCTGGTTATGAATATTAACCGAGGACTTAAGTATTGGAGTCCTATTCTTGCTTCTGAAGAACTACAAAGCTGTTATTGTCTTTGAAAAGATAATGTTACTACATTTTCTTGTATTTATAAAAAGTATGTATTTTTGTACTTGTGAGAGATTGCAGCACATATGAGAATCTTGACTGTGTCTTGTTTTTGGATATATGCACTGTTGCATGATTTATACTTCCAATATTGATTTAGAGTATGTTTATGTTCAAAAAATAAAATTAAGGATTGGACTTTTTATTAAATTCTGAATTATTTGTGTTATACTTGAGGAGAGTTCATGTCAGCCTCACAGCACAAATAGTAAAGAAACAGTGTGGTCACTCTTTTGGGCCAGACAGGAGGTATGGACACGTGGAAATTTTTATTCTAACCCAGCTCTTTTAATTCTCTGGTCTGGCCAGTGAGCCACCAAGAAGTTTAAGCATTTTCTTCAGGTTTCTGAGAATGTGGTACTCATAATATCTATATTTGAATCCCTCTGTGATTTTTTTTTAAATCAATATTCCTAAAACTATACTTCAGACCAAAAGAATCACTTACAGAAAATTCCTAGAAAACCAAAACTGACAATTATTTGGTTGTCTATTGCTAGCAATTCTGATTCATCATCCTTACTAGGTTGGAGAATAAATTAGAATTTTACTGGCTACAGTCTTTAAGAATTATTAAAGTTGGTATGTGGAATATATGAAGTATGAATGTAGGAAAAGTTGTGTAAAATTAAATACATGAACATGAACATAAACATTCTAGGCATTGATGAGATAACTGGCACTGCCACTTCGTATTAAACACAATACACTATGCAAGGAGTGAAAAAAACAGAAGAATGGTGTTGCGTTCATGGTTAAAAAGACAATTTCAAGTTCTATACTGAAGTACAATGTTGGGAGTGATAGATCCATATGCATAAAGGAAGACTTGTTAATAGAACTACTGCTCAAAAATAACCACCACCAGCAAAAGCTAAAGGTGAACTAATTAAAAGACTCTTACCAAATTTTACAGTACGAAACTGATTAAGCATGGAATCATGATGTGATTAACTGGTGACTGGAAAAGTTGGAAACCATGAAGAAGGAAGGGTAGAAAGTAGACAGAAATGAGGCCTGCCAGAAATAGAATTTGCTACAATTAGTCATTGCAAATACCTTTTTTAAAAACACAAATGATGACTTTACGCATGGCCCTCATGAGATGGACTGCATAGGAATCAGAATGACTATCTGTGGAACAAATCGTTGGAGAAACTCAAAATCAGGCCAGGTGCTGATGTGGAATAGACCATCAAGTACTTCATGTGCAAGTTCAAATTGAGGCCAGAGAAGATTTAAGACAAGTCCACAGAACCAAAATAATAAGCTTGAGTCTATTCCACCTAAGTTTAAAAAATACCTAAGAATAAGTTTTAAACACTGAACGCCAAAGATCGAAGACGAGATGAGCTGTGGGATAATCACAAGGGTATCATCTGAGAAGAGCAAAAAGTAATTACTAAGACAAAGGATAAAGCAAACACCAAAATGGAGACTGCAAACTGCATGCAAGCCAAAACAGAAAGAGATGTTGAAGTGAAAGTTAACACAAGATTTCAAAGGAGAGCTTGAGAAGATAAAGCAAAGTAGTATAACTGGGTGTGCTGGGAGCTGGAACTGAATAAAAAGGGGAAAACTCGCTGAGCATTTCTCAAGCCCAAAGAACTGAAAAATTCAAGCTTCAAGTTGCAATACAATACTATGGGCAAAAATCTTAATTGATTGCAAGAAGAATATGGAGAGAATACAGAGTCACTATACCAAAACAACTGGCCAACACTGAAGTATTTTCAGGAAGCACCTTATATATGATCAAGAACCAATGGTAATGAAAAAGTTCAAGCTAATAGAAGACATTGGCAAAATATAAAGCCCAAGGAATTGATGAGATGCCAATTAACATGTTTCACCTAACAGATGAGCCCAAGATGGTCTCACTTGTCTATGCCAAGAAATTTGGAGGACAGCTGTTTGGCCAGCTGACTGGAAGACATCCATATTTAGTATCCATTTCCATTCTCAAAGAAAGATGATCCTGCAGAAGGTGGAAATTATCAAACAATACTATCAACCTCACAAGTAAGCAAAATGTTGAAGATCACTCCCCAAACATCCAAAACAGCACATAGATAATGCCAGAAGTTTAAGTGGGACTTAAGTGGGCCATGGCACCAGGGATATTGATGTCACTTGGGTCCAGGTTGAAAGTAAATACCAGAAGACTGTCTACTTATGTGCTTCATTGACTATGCAAAGGCGTATATCCCTGTGGAACATAATAAATTATGGCTAACACTGAAAAGTATGAAAATCCTAGAACATCTAATTATGCTCATGCAAAACCTACACCTAAACCAAGAGGTGGTGGTATAAACAGCTAGGGAACACAAGATGGTGTAAATTTAAGAAAAGTCTGTGTATCCTCTATCCATATCTATTCAATTTGTATGCTGAACCAATCATTGGAGTAGCTGGACACTATGAAAAAGAATGTGGCCTCAGGATTGGTAGACTTCTAACAACCTGTGTTAATGCAGATCACACAACTTTGCTTTCTCAAAGTGAAAAGGACTTTGTTTGTTGCAGAACATCAAAGACTACAGCCTTTAATATAGATTGCACCTTAACAAAAATTTGCAACACTGTACTGATAGGCATCATCATGATAAATGGAGATTTGTCAACTTTCATCTTACCTGGATCCACAATCCACACACTTGGTTCCAGCAGTCAGGAGACGTATTGCACTGGGAAAGCCTACAGTCAAGAACCTCTTCTAATTATTGAGGAGCATCAGGTCACTAAAAAAAAGGATGTGATTCAGATCTTTTTCATCACTATGTATTGGAGCTGGACAGTGTATAAGGATGAGAGGAGATGAATTGATGCTTTTGATGTGGTGCTAGAAAGGAGGACTCTATGTATCTTGGAGAAAAATGCAGCTAGAGTGCTCCTTGGTTGGAAGGTTGGTCAAGCTTTGTCTTGCAATCTTTGGGAATGCTGCTAGGAAAGTCTGTTCCTTGGACACAGGCATCATACATAGAAAGGTGGAAGGACAGCTTAAACAGCTTTTCAACAAGATGTATTGACACAGTGCAGCAATGGGCTGCCAGGTTCCATTAGAAGGCAGTGGGCTCCTGAGTAGTTTTTAAACTAAGAAAGATTTATTTGCATAAACTACTTAAGGAGTTACAACTTAATGTTTTGCATATGTCCTCTTTCCTCCTCTTGTGGGGCGGGGGGAATTACACTTCTCAGTCTGAAGAGCACTCATTTACTCTTCACCAGTATCCCATTAATTTTTTGTCAGGGATTTCACCATTGACAATATTACTGTCCCTTTTAAAAATTCCTTTCATATTGCCTGCATTAAAGGGTTAACACTTATGGAACTACTTAAGTGTTTCATATTTCTATTAACTAAAGATGCTACTAAAAGGCCCCTACCTGACTCCATAAGAACTACTTACATAAGACACATCAACATCCAGATATAAAGACTTTAATAAAAAGGTGGGTTTTCATTTTCAGTAATTAAGTAAAAATGAAAAAGTTAACAAGCTAAGTTTAGGGAGGCAAAGACAGCAAGTAATGAATGTTAGAGATGGAAAGGATGTGGGACATAGGAACTCAGACAATACTGGTGTGTCTAAAATAGTAAAACCACTCTGAAAGGCAGTTTGGCATTTCCTCAACAAGATGAACATAGACATTCCACATGGCCCAGCTACCCCACTGCTTGGAATACCCACCCCCCCCAAAAAAAAAAAACTGAGGCACAAACGGGGACTTGTACATCAATGGTCACAGCAGCATTATTCACCCTAGCAAGAACATGGAAACAGCCCACATGTCCAACCACAAAGAAGAAATTATGGTACATTCACACAATGGAATACTATGCAGCACACAGGAGCAATGATTTTATAAATTACCATCTAACTTGGGAGGGACTGGAGAGCATAATTCTAAGTGAACTAACTCAGGTCCATAAGGACAAACACTGTATAAGACCAATATTGTAGAAAGTATATGAGGACCCAACAGGGGGAATGAGAGCAGAGGAGTGAGGACTGGGGGAGGTGATATCACATGTGTTAATCATAGAGTTGCACAATTTGATGGGTGCGGGAAGGAGTGGGTCAAGGAAATGTGAAAGATCCGGTATGTAAAACAATGTGTACGAATTTTGTAAGTAAACCAGTATAAAATGAAATTTTTATTAAAAAAAGTTTGCCAAAAATCACACGAAGAAAAGAGATACCTATATTTGGCAAGAGAGCATTTGGGAGGGTTGTTTTATATCTGCCTTGCTATATTCTTATGTGCAACATTATTTAAAATTGATTAAACCATCGCTAAAACCAAAACTGAAATGCCCTAGTGAAAACTTCCTAGAATGTAAACCTCCAAACACAGCTAAAAGATCATTTCTTCAGCACTAAGAGAAATCCATGTTTTCACCAACAAAACCAACCACCCAAGCAGGTGAAGAAAAGGACTTAATCACTTAAACATTTTTCCTCACATGCTATCTTCAGATGGCTCACCAAAACCAGAATCTTATTTTAAAGGAGAAAAAGGCTCCCAGATGTACATGCACATAAGTGTAAAAGGCTCAGCAATTTAATCCTGTTTGTTCCAAACTTAATTTTTTTAAAATTTATAACATCTATTCTATACTATTCCTGAAGAATCTGTGTTACAAAACACTTGAAGGAAAACAATTCCAACTTTTCTGTAGCAATTTCATTTGGATTCCACCATTGGTCACATTTAATTTCAGGCAGCATTTAGGTTATGTTAGTAAAGGAACCTGTGATGCTTTCTAGTCCAAAGTCCTTTCTGTGATCCCCATCCCCATTCTTGCATATAATCTGTAAATAATTTTATTCACAAATTATAAGCTTTGTTCATTAATGTGTTATCAAGTTGGAACCACTGGGCCACCAGAGCTCCCTACACTATTTATCACCACCATAAGTTCTAAGAAAACTGAGAAATGCTATGAATTTCAGGAGTTTTTTCATCCCTATTTTCCTCGAAAATCACTTGGTAGTCTTTACAACTTTTAAATATTTAAATGAAAATTAGCTTTCCTCTTTCTATGTGCAAATAAAAAGAAAACGCATTTTACCCTTTAGCTGTTAAGCATTTTGTACTTTTTATAGTTATTTCCTAAGTCACATTTTTCATTTCCAATATAAAAAAAAAAGGTAATTTTTTGCTTCCTACAACTGAGAGGAACTACATAAACTTCAATGGGAATACAACCCATCTAGTCTACAAAGAAGGGCAGTTCCATGACTAAACTTCCTTCTTTGCCCACCACCCCATTCTCTACATGTGCACCTCACTATGAATCACAACACTACTGTTACTGCTTAAAACCATAAGAGCTAAAGAAAAACTGCATATGCAAATCATACCATATTCATTTTTTTTATTATTTAACTCGGGGGTGGAATGGGGATAGCATACACTTTATTTGTACAATATTTAACAATCACTTATTCAAGGTGGGGTTTTATGAGTCTTTTTTAAGCTTTTCATTAAATACTTGCAGGAAAAAAATAGCAAGTACGATTTGACAGTAGTACAACAACCTGTGCCCAAAACACTGACAAGAAATACAGAGTAAAGCTAAAATAACTGCTTACCAATATCTTGAGAGGTAACAAATCGGATATGGGTTGAGACTGCATAAAAAACGTACTGCTGGTTGAGTATCTGAGGTAAATGATGTTCAATCAATATGCTACTTGTATCATTTTGCCCAAAATCAGTAAATTTATGCACATAATACCAAATGTTCCTAAAAAGTAATTTTTAAAAAAGGTAAAAAAGAGAAACTGGAAAATATCTGTGGCAAAGCTTCCCCCTCCCTCATAGTAGTAATCAGTTTAATCCGCTAAATTACCATCTACCCAGGGTTTTCCCCCAATCACTTGCATTTTACTTAAATGTAGATGGTACGAAAGGATGAGGAAAGGGCAGAGATTTTAAATTTTCCTAACATGATTCTATCTTTAAATTCCCAAGGTGTAGGGTTATTTTTTCCTGATTTCATTTTCAAAATGTCACCATGAAAAGACAGCCAGCTCATGGGGACCAACAATTTTGAGGCACAGTCTCTGTTCTGGAATTCATAAGGTACCTGTAATAAACATCCAAACAAGAATCACACATCACATGCTAAAAACATCCTAGCATCTAAAATACATACAAGAGCTGTGGCAGGGCATAGACTTCGAATAAAGCCCAACACTGGTTAATCCATCAGTCCTATGGCAGTTGATCATAAAGCAGTCCTCACCCGAAGATCTAAGCAAGGTAAAGAGTGTAAGTTAGAGCAGCAGTTGTGATGGGTATCAGAAAGGCAAAATACAAAGACTTATCGTGAGGAGCACCATACACATGAGGAGAAGTAACTGGGGTCTCCATTTACCCCAAAAAAAGAAGTCACGGTTTTTCTCGCTTTGTGAGCTTTTTGTTTTTTTCCATATCCCTAGGACAGACTGTTTAACTTGCCCACCCTGCACAGACTGTAAACCAAACACTAAATGCCCTGCAAAAGAAAGTTTTGACAAGTCTAGATATCAGGACAGGTAGTCACTGGAACATTCTTATTTTACTGCTTATAAAAAGGATTTTTCTATTAACATAGTTCTCAAAAGGATACAAGTTTTAAAACTGGTTCGCTAGAGTTAAGTACAATACCAATGATTTCTAAAAAAATTTTCTAACACGAAGAAAAAATATTTTATATTGTGAATAATTGGTTTTATAAAATTTACCTCTAAGAACTCACACAAGCCAAACATCGTAATATCCCTTGTTTTCATGTTGATTTTTTCTTTTAATTTTAAAAAAGGGTTAAATGCTTACAACAGATAGAAACTGGTCTTGAAGGGATGAACCATTTTCCTGTATACACATGTCTCAATATGTTCCCTTCTTGATTTGCTTAAAAATGGAAGGAAAACAAAATCAAGAAATTAAGAAGCCAAGTCCTTTTTGAAATGAAGAGGAAAACTCAACAGTGAAGTGGAATTTTAGGATACAATGAAACCTTGGATGCATATACGAGCAAGAGCACAGACAATTCTGTGATGGTGTGTGGCACACAGACAACAATGCTATTACCCTTCTTTCCCTCCCTGCTTAGAGTCTGTTAACCTATTGTCTTACTATAAATAACAGAATTTATAATTCCCAGAGATTAAGTGCACATCATATGTAAAATGTACTGTGTACTATACTTTGTGGTTAAATAACTATTTGAAGATAACATTCACAGTGAAATTCCTGATTTACAAATAAACAAACCATTGCCATCAAGTCAATCCTGATAGTGGCATGTAAAAAATTATTTCATAAAATTAATGTATGAATTTAGAAATGACCTGACAATAGTATACAGCATAATACTGGTATTTGTTGGGTCAGTTATCTTGAGATTCAGGAAATTAATGATTTCTATATAAATTTGAGGAAGAATCCAATTATATTCTAATGAGATACTGTTTTCAAAACCTCTTTGGCACCTACCTACTATCAATTCCATTTTCTTAGCAAGGATAAGGCATAAACTATCTTAAATTAATATCAGAGTTAGTTGTAAAAGCAATTTTAGGGAAGAGGCTAGGTTATGTTGTCTATATCAACAATGGTTACCTCTAAATGTCATTGCATAAATTTAACTGTTAATCCCTGATTTGTTTTAAAGCAGCAACATCTGAAATCTGTGCTTCAATTCAAAAATTCTATCCTAGGATAATTCTTTACATATCACAGATATCAAATATTACTCTGACAAGATGGCACCAAGCAGAAGTATAGTATAATGTTTTAAGTCTCAAAGCAGAGAGTGAGGAATTCTGGGTAATGACACTTCCTGAGGTGATCCTAAAACAGTGATAAAGAATGTCCCACACACTGTTTGGTGAAAAGAAACACATTACAATTTTACATATATAAATAGGTAAAATCTATTTTAAAAGAATAAAAATGAAGAGCTTTCCAGTGTCACAGCTCACTTTAAAAAAAAAAAATTAAATCATGCTTTAAATTTCCAAATATTCCCCAAACACAGCACACCTAAAAATATATATATACTTAGGTAAGTATGCAATATTTTGGGAACTGGATATAAGATGAAGCTTTAAAATGTGGGAGAAAGGGGGGAAAGGGAAAATGACACCATTTTTTTTCCATTTCAAAAAACAGCACTTTTTTTTCTTAAATTACAAGATAGCACAAAAAGCTAAAACACTGCTTTACGAACAGCCACTTAATGTTGGCACTAAGCGTAGCTTACCTTTTTTTTTCCTTAAATAACACAGTGAATTTGTAATACCTTGTTACAAAACATGGATCAATTTATTATTCAAATTTTAGTGTTTTCAATTTTATAATTTAGCAACCGTGGAACTGAGGTATACCTTGTTGAGGGAGGTTAAAGTAATGCTTGGAAGCCTCTTTACTGTACCCCACTGATGACTTTATGTACACAGAACAGCAGCACACTAAACATTCACAAGCTGTGTCGTATTGGCATTACAATAGTCATTTATAGAAACACAACAGCAAATGCAATAAAAACAAGTTACCCTTTTTAAAATCTGAAATGAAAAGTTTTGATTTTTTTAAAAAAAATAGCAGTTCATTTAAGGAATTAGTGTCTTCTGACAGACATTAAGAAATCTGATGTCCATTTTCACTCATTTGCCAGGTCCAAAGATCCTTATGATTTAGAGAGGGTCACATTCTTCACGTACACTTTCAAAAGTTTCTTTATAGTTTCCAACTTTTCCTTTTGTCTCATGTCCTTCACATCTGTGCTGCAAACAATGAAGTAGGTCTCCCAGAGCCACATTTTCAAATGAGGGTCTTCTGACATTTCCAAGAGACATCCTACTCATTTCACACAGAAAAGAAACTGTAAGCTGTTTCGTCAGCTTAGCAGCTCCAGTTCAGAGTCTTGTATCTCAGTGTGTGCGAATGATGCAACCATCATAGACTAGATTCTTTGGGAGGAAAGTCAACATTTGTCACCATTGTCACCACTGTTACAATGTCCTCTGTGGTGATGATGTTTGTTAGTCTTTGCATCTGAGTAATTCTTTCTCCTACACAGCCAGCTGATAACCTGGCTTCTGCATCGTGATCCCAACATTCTTCTATTGTTTCACAGAGCATTGCCATTCCCTAAAAGGAGAAGAGCAGTCACATTAGAGCAATTGTTCTACTTACATCATGAAAGAGAACTGCCAAGAAGAACTTGCTAATATAGAATCGCTAAAAATTTCAAATTCAATCATGCTCAGTATGATTTGTCAGCATTTACTTGTGTGTAAGATCATGAAAAGAAAAATTCAGAGGCGAGGCATGTTTTTCCTTGACTAGCACTAGAAACTATCAGAGAAGGAACATATATATATTTTTAATTCCAAAGCTCTGCTCTTCACAAGTCATTTCAAAGCTAACTTTTGAACTGAACTGAAAATTGAGCAATCAACCATTTACAACTTGCATTTATATAGAAAGGAAGTCAGTCATCCCTGAGGATTCTTGAACTCCAAGTTTCTCAAGTTATGCTGCTGCTGTTGTTTTGTGGCATCAAGTCAGAACCATGGCTGACTCAACAGTGGTTTTCATAGGCTGTAAATTATACAGGAAGAGCTTGCCCATCTTTCTGCCATGGATCAACTGGTAGATTCAAACCATGTGTCTTTGAGTTGACAATGCATCTATTTATCAGTAGGCCACCAGGGCTGTAGTTATACCTTGACCAAATAACAAATGCATTATCACTTTATTCTCTGCCTAGTCTCTAGCTCTAAAGTTTTCTTAAGAACTTGAAATTCTTCCAGTCTCAAACGCAAAGGCTCAACTTTCCTTTGGAGAGGAGAATACCAGGTTCTGGATGCAGAGCAGACTTTTAAAACGGCAGCATATCTGCAGGCACTTGGTCAGTATTCCTGCTGGGCAAAGCTCCAAAAAGGAGGCAGGTGAGGGTGCTTGGAAGCATGAACAGGAGGGGAGAGCCACTCAAGGCTACCTGACTCCACAGCCTCCCTTGTGAGTTTACAGACTGCCCCATTCTATTCTTTCTAGAATAGTACAAAGCATCCTGTATGAGGATCAGCTCCCCATAAAAGAAATATGCAGAGAGAAATTATTCCTGTTTTATTGGAAGGCTGTATTATTGGAATTTCAAATGCAAAGCTAACTGTGTAACTTACAGCATGTTTCTGCCAATAATCTCTTAAAACAGGCCTCTTTTTTTTATGCACAACAACTTCCTGCATGTCTTCAAGGGATGGATGCTGGCCAATTTCCTCCTCAAATGGCAACATATACTCATCTACAGGCCCTGAAATGTAAAAGGAGAAAAAAAATTAAATCTTCCTGATTTCCAAAGTGGTACGAATTTTCTAAAATATACACCACCACACTGTAACCCAAACTCTGATTGTGAGGAATGAAAGGTCTCTGATTTGGCATAAATCCATTGCCATCAGGTCAATTCCGACTCACAGCAACCCCAGAGGACAAAGCCGAACTGCCCTACAAGGTCTCTACAGCTAGGAAATCTCTCTACGGAAGCCAACTACCTCATCTCTCTCCCTTAAGAGAGGCTGGTGGGTTTGAACAATAAATCTATTGGTTAAGTAGCCAAATTCTTTAACCACTACACCAAAAGAGTGCCTCTGTGATTTGGCATGTTTCCCCATTAAAGACTATACGGGGCTTTCTTATCTATGTATCAGTAATGCCTCTATCCATCTGTGAGCAAGGCATAGGCACCAGAATTTGCAAATCAAGGAAGTAAGACTCCCTCTAGAGTACTCAAGAGGAGCTCTAGTGGAATTGTTGATAGCAAGCTGTAAATGCTTATCTTTGGCAGTTGGAATCCACCAGCAGCTCCGAGGGCTAGGATGGGCATCTACTGGTTGGATTTACCACATCAGAAATCCAACAGAGGGTCACAGTTAGGCAGAACAAATTAGATGGCACTAAGGTGGAATTTAAATTTTACCATCACATACTCATTCCTTCTCGAAATTTCTATCGAAACACTGATATCAATGTTTCCTCTCTGAAGAGCCTGAGTTCACCCTATATCAAGGATGACAGAGAATTGATGCCTTTGAGCTGTGGTGCTGGAGAACAGTACTGAACATACCACAGACTGCCAAAAGAATAACAGGTCTGTCCTGGAGAGGTTGAGATCATGTTGCTCATTAAAGGCAAGGACTTTAAGATACCACATCACACACTTCAGTTATGTGGCCAGGAGAGACCAGTCTTTGGAGAAGGACATCATGCTTGGAAGGGTCGAGGGACAGTGCAAGAGTGGAAGACCCCAGATGATATGAACTGACACGATAACTGGAGTAATGGGGTCAGGTGTGTTGGAGACAATGAGAATAGTGCAGGATAGAGGAGGTTTCAGAGCTACTATGCACAGAGTTGCTAGGAAGTGTAGTCGACTCAACGGCACATGACAACAACATACCAAACGCCAGACTCACTCCACAAGAAAAGTTAAACAGCTGAATTAAACCTCTCTGTCTTCACAAGAGTTACCAGAAGTATATACTGTTTTTTTCAATTATAGGCATATTCAAACATGCAACTAGTTTTCCCAGCAAGTCAGAATGTACGTTTACAAAGATTTACTCAACAATAACAGTAATTCTGGTTTTCTTAGGCCTACTCAGATAAATATGAAACTACATTTAGAAAGTTAATAACAGCTACATTTTATAAACATTTATCATTACCAGGCACATGATATGTATTATTTACTTTTACTGTCCCATATGTGATGTTGGTATTACTATTATTTAACAAATGAAAGATCAGGAGAGTTAAAGAATTTGCATAGGGTATATAAACTATTAAGTGGCAGAGCTATAAACTGAACCCATCTCTTTGAATGATTTAATAATTTATGCTTTTCCTCACTGGACTATCTTTTACTGACAGAAAGATATTATTAATGAGTAACCGTAATAACTAGATATATTCATACATAAAGCTGTCCAAGTCCTTTAAATGAACTAACTCCTGTGCAGAATACAAGCCATAAACAATAACTCATGGAAAGGCCACCTAACACAACCTCTCCAAATGTTAGAGTTCTTGAAGGTGAGGCTGTCTAGGCTCTATTTTGGCACATTCAAAGGGTGTGCTGACATTTTCAGGTTTAGAGTCACTCATCACTACTCAAAGTGCGGCTTACAGCCCAGCACCATTGGAATCAGCTGAGAACTTAATAAACAATTCAGAATCTAATCTGCATTTTAGTAAGATTCCAAAGTTTAGTGCACATACAAAAGTTTGAGTATCACCGGACTAAAGCATCAGCCAGCAATAAATTTAAAAACACCAACTTGAACATGTTTGACACTGTGCCCTCTGTCCCAGCTTCTGACTTAGAATATTCTGACTTCAAATACCTGACTCTGAAACTCAGTATCTCATGGTACATATGAAGTACTTTTCCCTTTCACATATAAAGTTCTTCTATCATCCCACTTCCCCACACCAAGGTAATTTCTCATTCCTCTTAAAATAACACTCCTCTCTTGTAAAATTTCTGTACATCTCTCAAGCCCTATCTTCACTCAGAAACACTTACTGAATACTTACTATGTACTGGACACTGAACTAAAACATCTACACTCCACTCAAGACATAATTGTCTGGGATATATTTAATTAACTAAATCTGTAAATTACAAACATTATGTTTACCAACTATGTCACCTAACCCAATGAAGAGTTTGCCTTGGAATGTTCATATGAATAAAGTTATGAAATACACTTTCCTATAACATCTGCCACCTGACCTAGTTCTGCTTCCATAAATGCACACATAAAAAAACATATTTCCTCTTCCACTTTGAGTTAAAATACATTGAACAGCTTACTTTTCTTCCTATAGGCTTCAAGCTAAAATTATCCCCAAATTGCTTCAACCTTTCTTAGGTTCTGGATCCACTCCCACACCAAACCCCCCATGCTAGAAGTAGGAAAAGCTGCCCATTCCTGAGCACTCTCTACTAAATTCCCTTTAAAGGTGGTATCCAGATTTAATTTCTTATTCCAGAGGTCTATCCTACATCAAGAAACTACTGTACTCATCACAAATATTAAGATAGGTTGTGTGAGTTACAGCTTTTTAAATGTTCAACACAATTTCTCAGTGGTCTTTAACAATCCACAGAAAGTTTTTAGGTAACTATAAAGGAAAAAGCCAGATCAAGTTTAATTTGTTTTGGAATGTAGCAGTTAGGAAGTATGCCTTACTTATTTTCATGTAAAAAAATAATCAATAAATAAATAATGTATTTGGAAAGAGTAGAGACCTAGGGAAGGAGGACTACCTAGTTAGCACACACTAGGGTTGTCATACTAGGAATATATTATGCAAATTTATCGCCTCAAACTCCTAAATAAGGAAGATTTTTACAGGACTTGAATGAAATCCTGAATAAAAAGAACAAAGAATAAGAACTCTTTTGAATCTGAGGTTAGGTAACGAGACTAATGTACACATTTATTTCTGCATTGAATTAGACTGTCAAGACTTCAAGGAGGCAGAATTTAATCTGTGATTTATCTAAATCAGTGCTTCCAGGTCTGTCACAAAGGAAAGACTAAATTCAGTCATTCATTAGCTGTATGTCAGTATTACCTCAGTGCTAACAGGACAGAAACTGAGTATCCTGGGTGGCAGCAAAATCCTCACTCACCATGATCTCCTCTCAGCCTATGAGCTGACTTATGAACCTGGAACCTCACAGGATCCATATAACCAAAGTAGCACCCCTTTTTCCATATGTGAATCAGAGCTTCAAATCTAGGTTTTACTATTTAACAATTTAAGGCTATTTCAGGCAAGCTACTCTGCTTATCTGACTAAAAATTTCCTTGTCTGTAAAACTGGGAAAATGACTACTTCCAAAGTAGATTCAGAAATAACTGAAAGGACTATAAAGTGACCAGTAAAATATATGGCAACAGTAAGACTGGCACCTCTCCTCTCCTGCTCTAGGCCCTCCTGTCTTCTGAATTCTCAAGTTACAAATCCTTTAATGCTACTGGAAAATCTTTTAAAGGGAAATTTATACTTTTAAGCTATTATGTTTGAGCATAATCACCCTTTTTCATACATGTGTAGCAGGCATGTATATCTTTTAAAAATGTTTCCCTTACCATCTGCAGCAGTACAGCGAGAAGCCAGTTCCCACAGGACTAATCCCATGGCATACATATCTATCCTCAAAAATGCATCCCTTTGGAAGTTTATGGCACCCTCTAATACCTCTGGAGCCATATATCTCCGGGTACCAACCTGAAAAAGATGTTAAAAGTAAATAGTACTCATTCATTAACTGTATGAGATAACATTTTATGATTTTTGTAAGAATCAAAGAAAATTAAATGTGTTCTAAATCTAAGAACGGCAACTAAATGGTGACTATCAAACTAGAGAGTGAAGCAATATTCAGTCTATTTCAAGTAATGCAACAGCCAAACCACTGGAAATAACCAAAGCATCACAAGTAGGGACTGTTAAAACAAAAAAGTACTACACAGCTTTTCAAACATTGATGGCAGATGTGCAAGTGCTGATAAAGAATGAAATTCACTAATACTGTTAGATGGAAAAACTAGAATTGTCAAAAAAAGTTCCTCTGGAGACACACACACACAAATAGAAATCTTAGAATTTCCTTTTTCTCATCCTGAAAGTAATTGTAAGAAACTGGGGAGAATGTTTATAGAAAAAATTAAGCTGCATATACTATTGTACTTATACTATTAAAAAAATATTGACTTTTTTGTTTTAAAATAAAAACTATAATTATGCTGAAAGTTAAAAAAATTAGCTAAGAGAGAAACTTTTTTTTAAGAGGTAGAATTTTCAGAGTTTATTGCACACTGGGCTACTCAGCAAGGGGAAGAGCACTGGGGTTTGGGCTTAGAGGGTTTATATGGGGTTTTAGCAAGTGTGTTTTCGAGGGAAATGAGTTGACGCTGCAGTAGCTCACTGGTGCATAAAGTTTACGATTTTGAAAAAGGTTCTAATACGGGAATTCCTGAGTTCTGGTTTGTGGGAATGTCCTGACACTGGATGTCTGAGTTCTGGTTTCACAGAAATGTCCTGACAGGATTTTCTGGTTCCGGAAAATGTCCTGACATAGGGTTTTCTGAGTTCTGGTTTTGGAAAATATCCCGACATAGGATTTTCTATTTGAGCTTCAACCTCCATTTTGATTTTTAGCTTAACATTCCCACCTTTGGGGTGACAGGGAGTGACGAGGTCTTCTGGTTGCTTCCTGCTGAATGGAAGCGTGAATGGGGTATAAGGGAGGTAGGTATGTTATGCTGTCTCATTTGGAGGGAGCAGTGTGTACTTTATCATGCACAATTCACTGATGGTTAGTTTGTAAATGCACAAAGCTGCTTCTTAAATTGCTCCGGTGTTGTTTGGAAGGACAGCAATGGCAAGGGTGTCTTCTTGACAGTTCATAGAGCGGTGGTCAGGAGACAGATTAATACAGGTCATGCTGTAAGAAGCTCTTGCTGTGTTGAGTGGGGTGTCTCGGCAGGCACAGGAAGGAGGCCAAAAGATAAACTTCTAAAAAATATATTAAGGGTGCTCTGGTGGGCTAGTGATAAGAAGCTGCACTGTAATACCAGAGGTACACAGTTCTAATCCACCAGACGCTCTTCTGGAGAAGGAGGGGCAATCTCCTCCTGTACCAGTCAGATCCGATTTGACGGTACACACACACAATAATAAAAAAATTTAAAAATTATTAAAAAAATACAAAATAAATATATTTACTGATAAATTCTTCAGTCTTAGAATCCTTTATTACTATCTGCTACTAAAGGTGATCTAAATTCTTCAGTCTTAGAATCCTTTATTACTATCTGCTACTAAAGGTGATCTAGTAGGAGTGAAAACACCTGCCCTGGCTTTCCATTTCAGAGAACAGAGAGCAAGGATAACATCATCTTCTGGTTTATCTAGCGTGCAGGCACTCAGTGCTGAGTTCACGCTGTGCAGACTCTGACTAGACTTACGCCATCTCATTCAGGGATTTACAAGTGCTCTCAACAATGAAGAGAATACAGACAGAAGTAGGAAGTTGATCACAAAATAATGAAACTATAAAAATTACCAAGGATAACAAATCATACTTATTGTTCAGAAAACTGTGCAGAACATCTACTCCACTGGAACAAGAGCAGTGATTATTTTTCCATTTCTCTTAGGGTGATAAGAGAATTAATCGACAAGTTAAAAGTACTGAGTTAATACTTAGATTAGACTTAAGAATTCACAAGCATGAAGTCTGTTAAAAATAGTTACATTGTCTTTGATTAACTTTAAAAAGTAAATTCTCCTATAATCTGATTTGGCTGCTTTATGAAGTGCTTGAACTAAACTACCAGAAGGTTCCTTCGATGCTGATTCAATCACCACAAAATAACTGTACATGGATTCAATCCTGAAAGACCATTGTAAAGAAAGTAGAAACATCCTTTCCTTTTTGTTTTTACATTTTCAAATTGTCTTCCTACCTGTCCATGGGTATCACCTGCAGACTTCCCAGCCTCAAACTTTAACGCCAGCCCGAAGTCAGCAATGCAAGCCGTCAGATTGTTTTTCAACAGCACATTTTTACTTTTGATGTCCCTTACAAATAGAAAGGCAACATATTCAAATGAAGTTCTAACATATTATGTTTTTAAAATGTTACTCAAAGTAGAAAAGAGGCAGAATATGTATGTATGCTTTGAAAGAATATTATCTGAATGTACAAAATCCAGAGTAAGGGAGAGAAAAATATTAATACAGTCTGAAGCACAAGAATGATCTCAGCAAAGATGATAACAAAAGGGCTCTACCCTCACACAGTTTTATAGAGCTGATATTTCAAAATGACTGTCTACCCTGAATACTTGCTATCTAGTCAGGATGTTGCTGTGACTCTACAGCAATTAACAACTACATTCTACCTATGTCCCTGCCACCTAAAAGTATTCTTAGAGAATTTCAGATCACAGAATCACTTAAACTCTATAGAAATCAAAATGAATTTTTTTTTAAAAATGGCTGAGTTAACACTTTCTGCCTATTGGTACCAGTCTATATTTCAAAACAATCCCTTATCATAATGGGCTAACATCTTTAGAAAAGTATGTCTAAGAATAGGTAAAAAATTGTGTGTGTGCGCACGCGTGCACGCGTGCACACACACACACACACACACACACAGAAATCCAAGAAAAAAAAAACAAAAACAAAACAAACCACCAAACCCAAAACAAAACCAAAAAACCAAAACCTGCCCAGCTAAATTCTGGTGTTCAAAAAAAGAGTAATAGTATTAAAGTGACCTGATAGCCTCAGCCATCTATTTACCTCAAATGGTTTACCTAAAGATTACTATGCCCTTGATCTGTTATTGTGTTGTCAGGTGCTGTGGAGTCAGAATCAACTCACAGCTGACTCTTCACCAGGTTTTCAGAGGCTGTAAATCGCACGTAAGGTGACTACTCATCTTTCTCCTGTGGAGCAGATGGTGGATTTGAACTGCATGCCTTTGGGTTGACAGCTCAACTCCTCATCACTAAGCCACCAAAGCTCCTTATACCCTAGATAGAAATATCTATACCATGGACAACATGTACGTTTATGTACACAGACCAAGAAGGGGATAAATGAGTTCTAGATTGTTGTTATTAGGTGCCACTGAGTCAGTTTCAACTCCTAATGACCCCACATAAAACAGAACGAAATACTGCCTCACACTCCACATCAAATCTACAGTCATTGCTATGTTTAAGCTCACTGTTATAGCCACTGAAGTAATTAATCTAGTTTAGGGTCTCCCTCTTTTTCAATGACCTTCTACTCTATCAAGCATTATGTCCTTCTCCAGGGACTGGTCCCTCCAAACAACCTGTCCAAAGTACATCATAATCCTGCCATTCTCATTTCCAAAGAACATTCTGGCTGTACTTCTTCTGAGATAGATTTGCTTGTTCATTGGCAGGTCATAATGATGTTGTTGCCCCTGAGTCGACTATGACTTGTAGTAACCCTATAAACAGATCTCAACTCTGCTTTATTCTGCGCTACCCTCATCTTCTCTAACATATAGATTTTGTTGCTGTGTACTGCAGAGTTGGAACCAACCCAGAGCTGACCCTCTGGTGGGTTTTCAGAGGCAGTTAATCAGATGGGAGGAGACTGCCCATCCTTCTCCCATGGAGCAGCTGGTAGCCACGAACTGCAGTGAAGCTTCAGCACATAATTTAGATGCATTCATTCTTCTTCAGTCTCCCTCCCCCGCTCCCTGCATCTTTAGACATAAGGAATTAATAGAGATAGGGTAGACTGAGGCAGGCCCAGTTTGTTTCCTGAGGGCAAGTCCAGTTACAGAAAAATAACAGGGAAATGAGGATGTGGGGACACAGCAGATTTGGTCTTGAACTTGGGAGATTGGGAAAATGATGCTCCTGAGTCTCAGGAATAGGGAGCAGCAGAAAGAAAGCCATGTGTGAGGGGGGCGCTGAGGGGGGAAGGGAAGCAGCTCCTCACCCCTCAGTGCTGAGGAAAAAGCACTTGGCTCAGTCTCCTGCCTGCATCCCATCCATGAAGCAGATGGGAGTGGGTCTTCAACCCCTTACCCCTTTAAGTGCCCTGAAGCCACTCCTGGTTGAGCTTCTGGAAAAGTCTTCTGCCAAACTCATAAGCGCTGATCATGATGGCACAGGAGGGGGTGGCGCCTTGAGGATCCTTGGGAGGAAACCTGCAAAGAGTCCTTTGGTCCCTGACTCGGCTCGGATCCGCAGCAGCAGCAGCCAGGTAGAGTCCACAAGTGGCGGCCTCATGCTCCCAGCCGGACCTGGCTCTGAGTCTTCACCACATTGAAAGGCAGAGTCAGGATGGCTGCCACTGTCCCTGAGATGCCACCAGCCATGAAGCTGATGCCCACAGATGTCTAGTCCTTTGGCCTGGACCCACTTAGCCGCTCTTCACCAACTTGTAGTTGAACCAATATAGAGTTGAAAAAGGCACATCCTGAAGGGCAGTGGGCCCCCAGCTTAAACAGAGAAAGTGCCAACCTCCCTGAGCCACTGTAGGCTGAACAGAGGCACCCAGATCCCAGTACAACACATGCTCAGCCTGCAGCTTCGTCTGCCCCAGCTCAAGGGGCTGATTACAGTCACTGTGCCCAATAGGGCCAGAGCGCCAGCCACCATGGGTGCACAGAGGTCAGAGGTCACGTTTCACACACACAAGAAGGTCTTGAGTTGGTCATAGGTGGAGAACTAAATGGCGGTGGCCGGCACAGTCATCACCAGGGTGGCTGGGAGGCCATTCCACAGGGTCCTGGTACCCTCATGCCTCACAATCTTTAAAAAGGCATCCATGGTGCCAGTGAAGCAGGCAGGATCCTGAAACCAGGTGACGAAGCAGGTAGGATCCTGAAACCAGGTGACACAGCAGGGCCCATTAGGGTACAGGTATACTAGCTCCAGGACTCCACTGCAGTACAAGAAGCACTTCCCAGCAGGTTGGAGTGGTGATGACAGTTTGGTGTAGAAGATGCTCCAGTCTAGAGGAAAGGTTTGGTTCACTGGTACCTGAGAGACACTGGGACTGCAGGTGCCCGTTCACCACATCTAGGGGTGTCATAAAGAGAGAGGTGACTATCGCCCCAGTGCCTGAAATCTGCTGGAGGAGGCTAATGCTCCGGAGTCTTGGTCAGCCATCTTGAAGATTCTATCTGATTCTAGGCTGGTGCTCGCATGACTCAGGGCCTGGGGCCCAGCGAGCCTATAGCGGCTCCACGGCCGCTGCACTGACCAGCGCATGTTCACCTCACATGGAGGACTCGGCCAGCAGCATTCTCCAGTCCTTCTTCATATGTCACCTACCATGCATATGTTGTGATGTTGCTATGTGCTGTCAAGTCAACCATGACTCAAAACAACCCTATGCACAACAGCACTGAATCCTGCTCTATCCTGACCCAATCTCACTGTATCTGACACACCTATCCTCATTGCCCTAGTTACAGTGTCAATCCATCTCATCAGAGGTCTTCCTCTCCTACATTGTTCATCGACCCTTACTAGCATGACATCCTTCTCTAAAGACTGGTTCCTCCTACCTACATGCCCAAAGTATGTGAGATGGAGTCTCAAAATCCTTGCCTCCAAGGAACAACTTGGTTTCACCTTCTCCAGGACTGAGGGGTTACTTTTTTGGCAGTCCATGGTATATTCAATAATCTTCTCCAGCACCACAACCCAAAGACATCAATTCTTCCTTCCTCTGTCTTTGTTATTCATCATCCAGCTCTCTGATTTGCAAGTAACTGCAAAGCTTATGGCCTGGATCATGGCACCTTAGTCTCTAGACTGATATCTTTCTCTTCAGCACTCTGGAGAGGTCCTGACAGCAGGTTTTCCCAATACAATGTCTTTCCATTTCCTGACTGCTGGTGCAAAGAGGGTTGATTGTGGAACTGAATAAACTGAAATTGTTAACAATCTCAATCTATTCATCCTCTATCATGATGCTGCCAATCGGCCCAGTAATGAGATTTTTCATCTTCTTGATGTTGAGTTCCAATCTATATCGCAAATCACTGTCATTGACTCTTTGCAATAAGTGCTTCAGATCCTCAGTTTTGTCAGCAAGGTTGTGTCATCTGCTTAACACAGGTTGTTGATGAGTCTTCCTCCAATCCTGATGCCACATTCTTCCTCATAAAGTAAACAGCCTCCTGAATGATCTGTTCTACATATGGATTAAAATAGTATGGGGATAGGTCACATCCCTGACACACTCCATTCCTAATTTTGAACCATGCAGTGTTTCCTTGCTCTGTCTGTCAACTGCCTCCTGGTCTATGTATTGGCTTCACATGAGTACAATGAAGTGTTCTGGGATTCCAATTTTCCTCAAGTTAGCCACAATTTGTTGTGATCCATGGAGTCAAATGCCTTTGCATAGTCAATGAAATACAGATAGACATTCCTCTGGTACTCTCTTCTTTCGGCCAACATCCATCTGACTTTGGCAATGATGTTCCTAGTGCCACAACCTCTTCTAAACTCAGCTTGTATATCTGGTAGTTCTCTGTTGATGTACTTTTTGGATAATCAGCAGGATTCTCTTTGTGTGTGATATTAGGAAAACCATTCTGTAATTTCCACATTCTGTTGGATCACCTTTTTCTGGAATGGAAATAAAAACTAATCTCTTTCAGTCAGTTAGCCAGTTGGTTGTCCACCCGAATTCTTAGCACAGCCTGGTGAGCACTTCCAGGGCATCATCTGTTTGTTGAAATATGTCAACTGGTATTCCATCAATTCCTGGGGCCTAGTTTTTTGCCAATTCCTTCACAGTAGTTCGAACTTTCTCCTTCATTACCACTATCTCCTGAGCATAAGTTGCTTCATAAATACTTCTATGCCAGCCAGTTCTATTTGGCACAGTGACTCTATACTCCTATCTCCTTTTGATGTTTTCTGGATCATTCAATATTCTGCCCATAGCATCCCTAAGTGTTTCAACTCAAGGCTTGAATTTATTCGTTAGTTTCTTTAAGAAGTGCCAAGCAAGTTAGACCTTTTTTATCTTCTGTCTCTAGCTCTTTACCTATGTGAGGTGACTGAAAATGGCAAGGCTTGGGTCAGGGGCACTGTTGTTGTGTTTTATTAATCTGGGACTGACCCATAGCTGACCCTCCAGTGGACATTCAGAGACAGTAAATCACATGGGAGGAGACTGTCTACCGTTCTCCTATGGAGCAACTGGTGGGTTCAAACAATATGACTTTGGATTACAGTGTAACAATGCAGTGCTTGCCGAATGCAATGTATTCTGTGATTAATATCATAGTTGCTGCTTTCCTAGACGTTGACTGTGGTTCTAAGTAATATGAAGTATTTGACTATTTCAGTATTTTCTATGTTCCATCACAATGTTCTCTCCAGGACCAGTTGTGAAAAATTTTGTTTTGTCTATGCTGAAGAGTAAGCTATATTGAAGGCTGTGTCTTTGATATTCACTAGTAAAGCACTTCCAGTCTTTTTGCCTTTTTATAAGAGAGACTGTTTCATCTGCATAACTCAAATTGTTGACATGTCTTCCTTTAATCCTAATGCTGACTTCTTCATATAGTTCAGTATTTTTGTTTGCTCAGCATACAGACTGAATACATACAGCGAAAGGATACAATCCTGACACACACATTTCTTAACTTTAAACTACTATATCCCTTTGTCCACTCTCAGCCACTGCTTCTCCAGCACCACAACTAAACTATATCAATTCTTCTGTCATCTTTTGTCACTGTCCAACTTTCAGATACATAGGAAGTCATTTAAAAAACATAAAATGGATTCAGGTTCACCTTAGTCTTTATAAACAGACACTGGTGGTCCTGAGCACCTTGGAGAGGTCGACAGCAGATTGTTTTTGCAATGCAACATTTCTTTTGATTTCTTAACTGCTGGTACTAAGGGTGTTAACTGCAGATCCAAACAAGATTAAATCATAAACAATTTCTGTGGTGGTAACTTTAAAGTTGGCTTTTCTAATCATTACATGAGCCTTTTCTGGTCTCCAGCTATATTAACTGCAGACACATGATCCTGCAAATCATCAACTGTTGTGGGACTAGAAGAGAGAGAATGCTTCCCACACTAAGCAGCAAGACTTAAGGGAGACTGGAGCAAGACCTTCGTCAAAGTGAGACCCTGGTGATGGCTATGGAGAGATTGTGGCATTGCTGTGGAGAGACCATGGTAGTGCTGTGGAGAAACCGTGGCAAGGTTAACCAGAGGAGCCCTGAGATAAAAGCCACAGTTAAAGGTTTTCCTGTTCCTGCCACATGATAGAAGGAAAAGCTAACTGAAACTAGAGCCTGGACTAATTTAGGAATTGTGCTTTGTGACTACTGGGACAAAACCTAGACTTGCATTAGGTGATATTCTTTGCCTCCCCTGCTTTCCAATTTACTTTCCAAATAAACCCGACTCTTGGTACCCCAACTGTGAGTAAAGTCTGTTGAGTCAACATCAAATATCAGACCTGAATGATGGAGAAGCAAGGGAGTGGCATGTCTGATGGAGAAGCTATCTATTTGCTGTTATGGATGTTATTAATAGGGAAAGTTCTTATTTATGAAGCATATGAGACTCAGCCACTGCCACATTGCATTGACTCCTTTTGCAACTTCAATTCATCATGGTGCTGCTAAAGTAAAACAACTATCTCTGATGGCAGGGTATTAAAAAGTAGGCCATTTTATTCCGGACATAAAAGTTTAAATATTAAACATATATTCATTATCTAAGAAAATATAAATTTAGCTCTACCTGTGAGAAATGGCAGGCTTGTGACCATCTTTTAGGCCAGGTATATCCTCATGTAAATATGCCAGTCCTCTAGCCATGGTTTCTGCAATATGACACAATTCATTCCAAGACACTACGTTAGCCTTAAGGAAGTCTGAGAGTGAACCCTAAAGGAGAGGAAGAGAAAAGAGAAAACATAACACTTGACAAGCGTCTTCTGTTTGTGGAGAATTTCCTTTTTCCTTTTAAAGTTACAGAAAGCAATATAACTTTTATTTCAGTAAATAAAAACATCCAAAACTCAATCCTTCTGAAGTTATTAAAGATCATCCTTCCAATTCTAATACATTTCTTCAGAAAAGAATATATTAATATTTAAGAGTTTGTACAAATGCAGGTGGTCATGTTCTCCCTATTCAGAATATAAAGAATAAAAGTAAATAAAAATACATGAAAATTTAAAGCTGTAAAAATGGTTAAAAAGCCAAATTATATACTGACTATAAAGGTGTTATGCCATAGGACTGAAACAAAACAAAATCAAGACCTACATAGAAGAACTAAAATTTTTTTCAAAGTTTTGCCTCTAGAGACTGCTGTCATCCTTTTGGCCAAGAATTATTAAAGTATCACAAGCAGAAAAATAAGACAGCACATACACCTAACAATGATGAAACTTAGAGAACACAATTTCTAACACCAATACAGTATTTTTACACTAACTCTGCAAGTAGAAAAAAAATGAGCGGTGAGAGTGTTCTTTACCTACTGGCACTGAGAGATCGACTATCACACAAGAAGGAGCCCTAGTGACATAGTGTGTAACCTTCTGGAAGCTACATGAAAGGTCAGAAGTTCAAACCCACCAAACACTCTTCAGGAGAAAGATGGATAAGATTCTGCTTTACAAGCTTTACAGTTATAGAGATAATGAGTCAAAATTGAATTGATGGTAGTAGCTTGAGGTGACTATGAACAAGAAATAAATTTTCTAACTCTGGCTTTGTCAATTCAACTGTCATTTGATCCAAAATGTGAAATAAAATTATTTCAAATAAGCAAAATGGATCTTAAACGATTACTGAAAATTTCCAAAAATTATCCAGTTATACTAAAGGATCTGTATCACTTAGAGAAGCAACTACAACAATAGGAAAAATTATGTTTGTGAGTAGACAGCAAGGAGGAAAAGTTACCATCGTGCTTTTTTTAGTAAATAAAAAAAATTTATTTTTAAATATTAAGGATGGTTTCTACTTCTAAATTAAATAATAATAATAAACAATTTTTTTTAAAAAAACCAATAGCAAGCGACCATATCCAGAAGAAAAAAGCATAAGGGATTTGTAGGCAATATTACACAAACAAGTCAGCCCTGATTTTACTAAATTAAAATACAAAGTAGTTTTACCTTTTCATGAAATGCTGTGATTAGCCAAAGATCCACATCAACACTGGTACCTCGTTTTTCTGCACCAATAAACTGTAATATATTCTCATGCTTCATTCCTGGCAAACTATAGACTTCATACTCATTTTGCCATGATTGTTTGTCCTAGAATTTAAAAAAATAAATAAACACAAAAGTACAGATAAATCATGTCTAAGAGATTACTCAAATATTAAGGGTTTTTTTTTAATAAAAATACTAAAGCTTTCATTTTCTTGTGTTTTAGCAAGAGAAATCTCTACAACAAGTAAAAGTGTCATACAAAATGCTTACCCTTGTTCCATTCTCTCAAAACGGACATTTCTTATGTTTCTAGTTTGTATACACAAAGATTTGCTAAAAACTGTGCTGTTTTATCTTACAATGACAAGAGATTCTGTTTACAATAGCTAATTTCACTGCAGTGTGATTAACTTCTTGTTACTATGCAAAATATTGTCCCTCAAAGATGAAATTCAGGTAAAATTTCTTAAACTATATAGAAAACTAATTTTTTTTCAAACATTCCTCATAAAAATTTTCTAATTCCCTGAAAAGTCACCAAGAGAGCAACGAGCAAATATATAATACAATCATGAAAACTGCATATTACAAATGATCCACATCTTATAATCTTCTACCATAAAAAAAGTTTCATTTCCCTATGAAAGCATAATAAAAATGAGAGGCACCACAGCATAATGATTAGAAACTCTCTGGAGATAAGCTATCTAAGTTTGAATCTCGCCTCTCCCACTAACCTTTGGCAAATTACAAAATCATTTTATTTCCTCATGAGTAATATGAGGATAGTTCTGTGTTCTGAATAGGGTTCTTCTATGCTGCTTTATACATGTATTTCATGTGCAAAACTCTGTACACATATATTAGTCTTCACAAATGTATACAGGACTAATGACCAGTCCTTGGAAAATAAGTTTATGTTTGGAAGGGTGGAGGGTAAGCACAGTAGAGGAAGACCCTGAATGAGATGGATACAGAGTTAGGTGTGTCAAAGATTGTGAGGTTGGCTCAGGATAGGGCAAGGTTCAAGGTCACTGTTCATGGGGTCCTTAGGGGTCATAGGCAACTCGATGGCACATAACAACAATGTATATAGAGAGCTCTGGTGAAATAGTGGTTAAGAAGTTGTACTGCAATCCCAAAGGCACACTATTCAAATGCATCAGCTGCTCCTTGAGAGAAGGATGGGCAATCTCTCCCATGTGATTCATTGCCTCTGAAAACCCACCAGATGGTCAGCCTTGTGGCTTTAAGCAAGTGTTACAAAGCTCCTAGTTCTGCCAATTATGGCTCTCCCCATCCTAGCCCCCCAACAAACCTGGGCAAAGACTCCTAGTTCTGATTATGTAGGGTAACAGTCCTAATATCAGCTCTGTCTTGTTTCAAGTGTCTGGTTCTCAGCCATGACCACTGTCCTGTAGGTCTTGTTCTGAGAGGCACAGAAATCTTTAGCCTAAAAGGCCCTACACAACACATTCTTTGCTTCTTCTTTTCTGGTGGTAGATTGCCAATTTGCCACTGAATCTGCTCAACTCAGTGGAGAGAGTAGCCAATCCATTTGTGGACACAATAACACATCCCAATCACAAATTCCTATCCATCCACATAGGTGTGTCATCTTTGACAAACCTGAGCCCATTACTGCAATCACTGTGTCAAATCCATCTCATTGGAGGTCTTCCTCTCTTTCACTGACCATCATTACAAGCATGACATTCCTTTCCAAAGGATAAGCCTCTTTAAGCAATATGCCCCAAGTATGAGAGGTCAGAGCTTCATCATCTTCGCCTGCAAGGAATACTCAGGCTGCATTTTTCCTAAGACATAGCTGTTTGTTCTTTTGGCAGTCCATGGGATATTATTAATTAGTCTTGTGATCTACCTGAAAATAGCTACTCTTAAAATAAAGCACATTACTCTTTCCACTCCTGTATTTGTTTTTTCTGGTATGTTAATGAGATACTCAAATTTATATACTTAGTAAATGGGTTACATTTTTATTAACACTTTCATCTTATAATTTTTCTACAGAATTATTAGTAAATTAGCCCCTATATGTTCATCTACTGTACATCTATCACAGCAAACAAACATGATTGTTCTAATTATTCCATTTCTCAGATGAGAAGGTAAATATAAAAGTATCAGCCCAGTATCACTAGAACCACCTTAAAACATGGTTTTCAAAATGTTTGAGTTACAACACATTTTCTAAATGAACACATACATATATACATATACAGCCACAGATTTTTCTTTTCGAAAAAACAAAAAAACAAACCTTCAATAAACATACCTGTATTGGAAATATTTTAACAGCCACATATTCATTGAGCAACTGGGCTTTCCAGACACAACCAAATCTTCCCCTTGCTTTCACTTCTAACAACTGCAGCGGCTTCAAACCTAGTAATGGAGAAGGTGGGGGTGGTCCTGGGTCCTATAGATAAATAACAACAGCACTGTAAATAAGCAGCACATGATACATATCAATTCTGGAGAAAAAAAACTCAGTACATGAATAATCAATCAACAAAAACCATAAACACAATACAGATGACATTAACTTCAATCTTGCCAGAATTAAGTTCTCAACCATTACTAATCATCCTTTGTGATTATAAAGCAGGCAACAATCACATTTAGCATTAATACCTATCATATCATTCTGTATATACAGGCAAACTCAAAACAAAACTAAAACTTACTGCTGTCAAGTCAGAACTGACTCACAGCTGACCCTCCATCGGGTTATAGAGGCTGTGAATTGCATGAGAGGTGCCTGCCCACATTTCTCCTACAGAGCTGATGGTGAATTCAAACTGGGTCAGCAGCGTAGTTTCCTACAGATGATGCCACCAGAATTCTCTTGTACAGTAGAACAAACAAATCCAGCTTCCGATTATCCAATCTCACGACTTTTCCCAACTAGATTCTCCGAATTTTATTATGCTAGTCACTATATTTCAGTGATTTCATGGAGTCAGCATTTCCTTACTGATGAAGTTTTGAAACACTATGTCTTAAGTAAACATCTCTTCAAAATCTCCAATTTTACACCTTTCTTCATTAATCTAAAAAAAAACCGTGGGCATTCTCAAACACAATGCAAATAGGGAAAGCAATTATGATGCATATAAACATAGACGTTACTACTACTATGACTCAATTATTCGTCCCATTCTAATTACCCAATATACTAACAATTCATGCTTGTATTTAGTATTACTTTTAAAAAAATGATTTGAGATTTAGAGAAGAGAAAAAAGTAATCAGGGTCTAACTAGCAGGGAGAATACAAATAATATTATAGGAAATATATAGTCATCATATTACAAGGTAATGTAAATGAAGTAGTCTATTACCAAATCAAGTAAATCCAGCCTATAAATAGGAGCACAGATTTCAAAAATAAAAAAAGGATTCTTTTCCTACCCTTTAATGAAAACATTTTATCAGTTCAGTTTCTGCAGCTAAAGCAATACACAGCATATAACACTTGGAATGCATCCAAAGAAAAGCAAGAGAAATGTTTTCAAGAGTTGCATAATGAGCTCTGAGAAGAACTAAACTTTGTGTCAAAAACAATAGCTACATCTAAGACATCTGTAAATGTTATGTTACCCTGTACTGATGCATTTGTTTCTTATTCTTTCCCTCCTTTTCTTTGCATCTCCTCTTCTAAAGCCTCAAGACCAGTTAGTGCTCCTTTTAGACAGCACTCAGCCCAGTTGTACCACTTAAGAAGTTTATAAAGCCTGCATCTGCATTAGAATGACCCTTAATGTTACAAGTATTGTGTGAGTACTTTCTTCTTCTAAACTAAAGCTGACAATCTTTATAAAATGGCTTGAGAATTCTTATTTTTTAATAAAAAAACCCTCATTTTCTTTCTCATATTCAACAAAACATGTACAGTTGGTAATGCTAAAACCTTTTCAGTTAAAAAATTTTACAGAAGGTGATGTATTTTAAGATTACAGTTCTCATTGGGGATTGGACGTTAGGGTAGGCAAGAAGTTCTGGAGAGATACTACCAATACTGAACTTTCCTCTCCCCCACTCCCTCCCCATGCCCTCTTCAACCAATACTTCAGCATGTAACAGGCAATTCTAATGAAAAGGAGTGTATCATACAAATGGAACATGCAGGATGGGGGGAGGCTGGGGGAGGGAGGCTAAGCACTGATGCTCTGGAGGGCAAGAAACCAATCATTTCTCAGGGCACAAGAATTGTGTAATTGCACAAAGCAGAAATTAAGCTTAATTTTTTAAAAAAGTCATTTCTGAAGACTTAAAGTTATTATATAAAGTCTATAGTTCTCTTCCTTCAAAGGTAAATTGGAAAGGGAGACTTTTCAAAACAGGCATGCCAAAACTATTTAGATAAGAGATGATGACATCTCTCTGGATAACGTTAAGCTTAGGTTCTGACAAATGCCAACCACATAAATATTATTTCGTCTATAATTATAACAGGTTCAGATTATTTCATTCACATCTCAACTTAAGATGAAATTTAAAATTCAATCTTAGTATAATATTAATTTAATTTTATGAAACATACAATAATTTTCAATGTCAACGTTTAGGGGAAAAAGTATATGTTTTCCAAATGTACATAAAAATTCAAAGTCCCATTAACTTCTAAGGCTTTGTATGCCACTATCATCTCAGAAGGAAATATTTTAGCTCCTTAACAATATTCAAGATTAGACTATAATAGATAGGACACATAGGGGTCAAAATTATATATAAATTAAGGAAAACATTGGATTCTTTTCAATAATAAAAAATTTAAAGGGCATTTTCACGTATAGTGTAAAAAAACTGACATTTTAAATGTAATTTTAAATTGTATTTTAGTTCAAAAAATACTTTTTATAACACAGATTCTAACTATAAATCTGTTAACACTAGCCAACATGACTTATTAGTTTGTTGTGTTTTTTTTAATTTGTTATATTACTCTTGTATTATAATCTTCAACTTTTCTCTATAGTATTGTTATGTGCCATTAAGTCAGAACCAACTCAAAGCTGACCATCCAGTGAGTTTTCAGAGGCTGTAAATTGTACAGAAGAGAACTGCTCATCTTTCTCATAGTGGATTAGACTCCTTATCATAGCCCACCCTATTATGTTAGCACTTACAAAAAGTGTAATTATTTTTTAAAAAGTGTAATTATTATCTATACTTTGGTTGTATTTATTTTACAATATAAGGATTTTATAAATGATTTTCAGTTTATTAGCATTATTATACTAATTTATTCACTAAAAAAAAAAAATCAGTATTTTATTCCAGAAATAAGTTTATACCTTGAAATATCCAAATGCCTTGGGAAACAAACTTAAATGTCACATGTGAGAATTACATTCTAATCCAATATATAAAAAGTGCCTATATCCTGCTACATAAAAGAAAATTTTAAAATAAAACTCTTTTTCTGGGCAACTAGAAGGACGGAAAATATTCTCCAAGCCTCAGTCTTCTTGTGATATTTACCCTATTTCATAACTAGAATAATTACTAATTAAAGCACAGCTCTGATACATCTTTGCTTTTTTGCCATCTGTATGTGAAAACTCTGGTACCAAAAGATATGCTGGGGAGAAATAGCAATAGCTGGGGAAAGTTTTCCTGCCTACTCCCCACAGCCCTACTCAGTATCATTATGAAATCAATATTGGAAAGCAGTTTTGTAGGTAGGGATCTACAAAGCAAACTGAAATCATTTTACTTATTCTGGTTCTTTTTCTAAGATTGAATTATAGAATAAATACAGACTTATTCCACTGGACAACAGGGAAAAAACTAGCAAAAGTTAAGTCTTCCAGCTAGTTCATTCATTAACGGTGCCAAAGCTGTCAGTATCTGAAAACACAGATGCACATTAAAATATAATTGTCTAGACGTGAAAGAAAGCTTCTGTTTAAAATGACCACATTTAATTCTAAAAATTTAAACTAGTAACAAAATATAAAAAGTAACCATGAAAGGTTTTTAAGACTGAACTCTAGTTTGTAGCTGTTAACTATACTTACTTTTTTTCCTTTCTCCTAACTAAGCAACTAAAAAGTCTTTTCTACATTCCATCTTAAATAACACAGGCTTAATTATAAGCAACGTGAAGGTATCTTTATGTTTACTCTTTTATTTTGTTTAAGCTTCCCACATGCAACCTATCTCAGATCTTTAATATGGATATTGTGCTACTATGTGTCTAATGGTATAATATATATATAATCTATAGCACATAAATCTTCTTTAAAATTTATTTATTATAAATCTTTGAGAATTAAAAAAGCTACTGTCAAATAAATCATGGTTTTTAACACTGAAAGTGGTAAGGAACTTCTAACATAAACTTAAAAAGCATAAACAATAAAACGACAACAAAAGTAAAAAAACAAAATGTATACTACCCACAAAATGTTCCACAACTATAAAACAAACATCAATGCATCTTACCTCTATCATTATATGAAAGGCGTGCTTGCGAAGAAAAAACACAGGCAAAAGAAATTACGATTCATATCCAGAATGAAATGAAAAATGACACATCAGTTACAAAAGTGAAGGGAAAACAATGGTTTCGTTTGTTAAAAGTTGTCAATGCTCTCTTGAGTTTTAAAAT
>NW_006399760.1:17431456-17454801 GCF_000299155.1 Elephantulus edwardii | reverse complement strand
TTTAAGTACACTTTCCTTATAAATTCAGGAAAAGTAATATTTATTTAAAACGTCCAGGACATTACCTACCAGTTGGGGACAGTAGGTAAATCTTTAATATAACTCACACTACCTGGGCTTTAAATCTGCAAATAAACTATACCAAGTCTTAATTATTATCTTTCTAAATGTTTCTAGAGCCTTCACTGTAACGTTAAGAAACCGACGAGTTGAATTGGCTTCTCGACACCAGAGGGCAGTATTATATTTAACAAGAACTGTTGCTAGCTGAATTCAAATTTACAGATAGCTAGCTAGCATAAGTTTCTACCTCTGGACTTCTTTTAACTGCTGTCTTAAAAATCTTTAGAATCTTCTACTTCCTGAACTGCTTCCCTCCCTTTTCATGGAAGACAGGAGAATCATAATGGTAAGACAGAAAAATGTTTCTGATGTTTACATGAGTATGTAAAATGAATGATGAACTGGATGAAAGAATAACACAGGGAATGAGAAAGATCTACAGAAAGAAGTAAAACACAATGACAGACCATGCCTATGTTTAATCTACCTCCTCAGCAACATCACAGATGAATACACTAAGCAGCAGTGACCTGGAGACTGAGAGCCAACACACACATCTCACAACTTGAGGAATACTCAGAGAGGGTGTTTTTTCCAGTCAATTCACAAGTTTTCTTTTTCCAGTCATTTAAAAAACAAATAAAAAAAAAACCAAAAAACAAAACCACCAACCAAAAACAAAAACAAAGTGCTGCTGCTGTGTGCTGTGGCTTTTTCCATCTCATAGCAAACTACAGAACAGAGTGAAATTGCCCGTAGGTTTTCTGATCTTTAACTGTTCCCTCTATTTATTTCTACAAAAAATAAAAAGTAGTAATCTCTGCCAGTTAATTTATCTGTACCAGTTGCTTAACTAGTTTTTTTTCCCTTCTTGATTTATGCCTGTGATAATGATTTGGTACAATTTACAATTAATCAAAAGCTTAGCTAATCCTACAATCAAAACATCAGTTCTCCAGAAAAATTTATTCTTTGAAAGAAATACGTATCAAATTAATAAGTAGACTAGAGCTTCCAGATGATCTTAAGAGGTTCAAAGACCTCTTAAGTCTTGTTTTCATAAGTTGCTCTGTCACAGTTAAAGTTGTCACTATGTTAAGCAGTTTGATTCTATTTTACCAAAGAGCTGATCTTCAGTCTAGAAATAAATCAGAAAAAAAGCTATCAACCCAGAAAAACCAAAGATTCCAAGAACAGTCTATAGACTATGTAACAAAGAATTAAAAAATACACACTCACTGAAATACATGACTACCTTTAAAAAAAAATCACCAAAATATTTTTTGGTCACAACATAGGGAAATGTACTTTGATATGTCCAGTGGCAAGGAGAACTGAGGCTTATTACTCAGAAGATAAATTAACTACAGCCAAAAATCAGAAAAGATGAGTAGTATTTCTTCATTCTTTTCTGAGTGTTTTGCCTGTGCCTTTGTGGCACAGAGTGTGGACTGCTAACCATATTGTTAGCTGTTTGAATCTACCAGTCACTCCACAGCAGAAAGATGGGAACTCTTCTCCCATAAAGACTGAAAGCTTCAGAAATCAGATGGAGGGTTCCCCTGAGTCAAATCAGCACAACAGCAATCTCCTTTTGGTTTGGTTTGTGCCCAGGCTGTCATGTGGCTTACAATGATACGGAGGAGAAAGACATTGATCAAATGCCCACATTAATGAGTGTGTAAACATAATCAAAGAACAATAAAATAGAATTCAGTACAATGAATACTATGGGGGGGGGGAGTCTGTTTTAAAAACATACTTGTTCAGATTAAAAATAACAAGATTTCCCTAAGGCAGGCACCTTTACAAATAAAAAGAGGCAGAAAGAATAAAAAAGATACCGAGAGGTCTCCCATATTTACAGCTTGTGCAATCAGATAAACAAGGGTGCAACTTACTGAGAGCCAGGTATAGGGAAGAGGAGCACAACCCCTGAATAGAACGACCTTAGTGATTGTCAACAGATCTAGAATTTAAAAGAAAATATTTCTAGAAAGAAGGGTTTTGAAAATGGATATAGACATAATAGTCACAGTACAGACTCCTATCAACATAATGAAGGTGGTGCTGGAGCAGGCAATGCTTAGATCTTTTTTTCAGACATAAATTCAACTGCCATAAGTAGGAACCAAGGGAATTGCAACTAATACACATCTGCATAGACATACACAAAATACGTGCTCCAATTCTTTTTATTTGAACTATACCAAAATTTCCTTTATAAAAATTTTTATACCTCACTCAACATTCTGCTAATCCACTGGCATCTGTCTAATTCACCAGTGGTTCCTTAGGAGACAGATGGACAATCTCCTCCGGTTCTATTTACAGTCTCCAAAAATTACCTGGAAGGTCAGCACACATGAAGCAGTTCCAACTTTACAACAATGAAATGGAGTACTTTACTGAGTACTCAAAATATGTTAAAACTAGAGGAAAATTTATCTAAGTCATCTCAAAATTCATTCATCTCTATAGAATCAAAACCAACTCATAGCTGACCCTCCACTGGTTTTCTCTGAGACCACAAATTCCTCAAAAGGAGAGTATCCATCAATGGATTTGAACTGTCAGAGAGGATGGACTTTAATTAGCAATCCAACTCCCTATGGACTAAGTTGTCAAAGTGCCCTGTTAATCATCTTTTTATATTCAAAGAAATTTTATAATTCTTAATTTGAAAAGAAGGTTATTGCCAAGCAGAACAGAAATATACTCTATGAAGACCTAGCATGTGTATCAGAACAAATGTTTTTGAGATAAAGTAAAACATTATATATTAATAGATTCAATAGTATCGATTGATAATATCAAATGCACAGCCATAAATCTGTACAACTAGATTTTCCAAAAACTTCTGGGCTGTTCAACTTCTACTTCCTACAGTTTCTCTCACCTCATGCTAATTCCTCCTAAAAGCAATGCAAAGACAGACCAGGTGAACAAAACTAAGATTCTTGATGCCTCCCAGAAGTGCTTAAAACCTCAGGATAATCAACACCAGGGCTAAAAGACTAAAAGAAATGAAGCCTGACCATACACTCTCTGGTTGTAGGCAGGTTTATGACTAACTACACAAGAAGTTTTCTTTTAAGAACTGCACTATACAACTAAAAAAAAGAAAACCCAAAACTATGCCTTACATGACTAAACTGCAGTGTGCTCAATAGTGATGTTTATCCATGAGGTTACGCATGTTGGTGTTAGGTGCCAGTCTGTCTGTTTCAACCCACAGCAACCTAATGTGGCAGAGAAGACGTACACCCACCCAGCAAGGTTCTCTTCATAAGAGATACCTAGCCCTTCCTCTCACACAGGTACTTAGTAAGTTCTGTCAAACTTTCAGTTAGCAGCTGTTGTTGTTGTTGTAATGTGCCGTCAAGTCCTTTGCAACTCATAGCGACCCTATGTACAACAGCCCTAAACCCTGCTCTATCCTGTGCCAATCGCATTGCCTCTGACACACCCATCCCGATTACCCCAGTCACTGAATCAATCCTCCCCATAGAGGGTCTTCCCCTCCTGCACTGTCCCTCCACCCTCCCAAGCATGATGTCCCTCTCCAAGGACCTGTCTCTCCTTACAACATGTCCAAAGTATGTCAGACAAAGCCCCAGAATCCTTGCCTCCAAGGAGCAGCCTGGTTTAACCCTCTCTGGGATGAATCTGTTTTTTTTCTTGGCAGTCCATGGTACATTCAATACTCTTCTCCAGCACCACAGCTCAAAGGCGTCAATTCTCCTTCTATCCTCCCTAGTCATTGTCCAACTCTCTGATGCATAACAAGTGATTGCAAAAACCATGGCCTGGATCAGGCGCACCTTAGTCTCCAGAGACACACCATTGCTCTTGAGTACTTTAGAGAGGTCCCTAACCACAGACTTTCCCATCGCAGTATGTTTTTTTATTTCCTGGCTACTGGTGCCAAGAGTGTTGACCGTGGAGCCGAGCAAACTGAAGCTCTGAACAATCTCAATCTCTTCACCATCCATCCTGATGCTGCCAATTTGGTCCAGTGGTGAGAATCTTTGTCTTCTTGACACTGAGCCTCAGTCCATATTGATGGCTGCAGTCCTTGACCCTCTGCAGTAAATGCATGAGGTCCTCCTCAGTTTCAGCGAGCAAGGTTGTGTCATCTGCCTAACACAGATTGTTGATAGATCGTCCACCAATCCTAACGCCACGCCTCTCCTCATAGAGCCCCGCCTCTCGGACAATCTGCTCTGCATACAGGTTGAAAAGGTATGGAGACAGGCCACATCCCTGATGTACACCCTTCCCAATCTCAATCTCTTCGCCATCCATCCTGATGCTACCAACTGGCCCAGTGGTGAGAATCTTTGTCTTCTTGACACTGGGCCTCAGTCCTTACATAGTTAGCAGCTAAGTGCTTAAGTATTCATTATTAATTAGCCAATTACACTTTCTATACATATATACTATACATATTCACTTAAAAAATGTACTTTATATGCTTGATCTTTCTTTTATACTTTAATATTTTTATAAATCCCAACTATTTACTTCTTTTTATAAAACCATGTAATTAAATTGAATGTCAATGGACAATATAAATGCTCACACTTTGTCCTTTCCTCCTTAATAAGCTGTATACAATCATTCCTATACACTGTCTCACAGACATTGTTTTCCACAATCATTCATATATACATTGTATTTTATAAGTTAAATTACCATGCCTATTATCACCTTGTCTTTCCAAGTCCTCATTTAAAGTTTCCTATTTCTTCCTACACACCCCCACCTAGTAACTGTCTGCTATCCTAGTGATTTTCTTCCCTTCCCCTTTTTCTGACCCCCTTCTCCCCACTAGTAACTTAATAGAGTGATTTTTAAGAATTTCATTTTACCTATTTGTAAATTTTAAGATATGAAAGATTAAGTGAGTGAATACATGTAAAATGCTCTATATAATGTTTGATAAAGTATTCAAAAGGTGATAAAGTGTAAAGGTTTACAAATCATATAACTACCCATAGACACTTTCATAATATTAATATATTTAATTAGCTTCCTGTCTAAACAGCCCTTTATTGCGTATTGTCTTTCCCCTTTCACCTAGTTTCTCAATTTATTAATTCTTACTACCCTCTCAATTTCCCTCCTCAATCTTTGTCATACCTCCAAGAGTGAATTGTGTGGTAAATGGGTTCCTTGTTGTTATGTGCCATCAAGTTGCCTGTGACTCATAGCAACCCTATCTATGTACAGCAGCTCTAAACTCTACCTTGTCCTGAGCCAGTCTCACTAATTCCGACATACCATCCCCACAACCCCTGTTACTGTATCGATCCATCTCATCTGGGATCTTCCTCTTCTGTTCTGCCCTTCACCATTCCAAGCCAATGTCCTTCTTCAAGCACCAGTTTCTCCTAGCACAAAGTATGTGAGCCGGGGCTTCAAAAGTCCAGTCTCCAAGGAGAAACTTGGTTTTACTCTCTCCAAGACAGACTTACTTGCTTTTTTGGTAGTCCATGGTATGTTCAAAACTCTTCTCCAGCACCACAATTCAAAGGCATTTATTCTTCTTCTGTCATCCTTAGTCATCCAGCTCTTGAATGCATAACAAGTAATTGCAAAGACCATCACTTAATTAAGCACACCTTAGTCTCTAGACTGACATCATTGCTTTTCAGTACTCTGGAGAGGTCCTTACAGTAGATTTTCCCAATGCAATTCTTCTTTTGGTTTCCTCGTTGCTGGTACTAAGAGTATTGGTTGTGGAGCCGAGCAAACTGTAACTGTTAACAACCTCAATCTCTTCTCCATCCATCATGGAGCTGCCAACTGGCCCAGTGAAGAGGAATCTTTGTCTTCTTGATGTTGAGCTTCAATCCATACTGAAGACTACAGTCCTTGACCTTCTGCAGCAAATGCTTCATGTACACTTCAGTTTCAGCAAGCAAGGTTGTATCATCTGTGTAATGTAGGCTGCTGATGAGTCTTCCTCCAATCCTGATGCCACATTCTTCCTCCAATACTCCAATTCCTCCTCCTGATCCATTTCCAAATGATCTGTTCTGCTTATAGACTGAAAAGGTATGGAGACAGGATGCATCCCTGGACCAACTCCCTCTTATGTTAATAGGGATATATCATAATTATCTTATTTTACTAACTTGCGTCACTAAGCACAATTTGTTCTAGATTGATGCATGCTGTGCAGTATTTTAAGAAATCTTAATTAATTTTTTAAGTGATGCAAAATCCTCCTGAGTTTCTTTAGCCATTTGCCCATTGGCAAGACACTTGAGTTGCTTCCAACTTTATGCTATCGTGTATTGCAACAAGCAGGGGTGTTAGCTTGTGTCACAGCTCTTATTTCTTTATGCTATATATCTCCTACTGAATTGCTGGATCAAACGGTGTATCTATTCCCAACTGTTTCCTATAGTACCATTATTTTACATCACCATGAAGATATCTGTATTACACTAAAAAAATTTAAATATATTTAATCTACCCTGTAGCAAAATGATTTAAACAAAAACTTTTTTTAGTGCAATTTTTACTTAGCAATAACCATTACTACTTAGAACACTTAACATTAGTCAAGAACATAACTTTTTCACAACAAAAGTCAGATGTGGCTCTTTTCCCAAACACTACAAAACTGGAATCGGCTTTATCTCCTCCTTTTAGTTCTACTTTTGTCTAAAGAATGTTGAAACAACTCCTCTCTTATTTTTCTTATACTTCTTCCCCAGTTATAAAGTTTAAAAAAAAAATCTTCTTTTAGTTTTCACCTATATGGGAACTGTGGCTCTCTCTGGTGGCAGTGTGCTGCATATTCAGCTACTGACCAAAAGGATGCAATTCAAATCCACCAGCCACACTACAGGGGAAAGATGAGTCATCTCCTCCTGTAAAGAAGTAAAGCATTAGAAATCAATGGAGGGCTGCCATGCATCAAGACAACTTGACAGCGGTGTACTGTGGGGAGAGAATGTACTAACTGTAGGATCCAGAAAGGCAAGCAAGGTAGGACTTTCTCCACACCACTTACTATGATACATTACAAGCATTCAAGAATTAGTTCACTGGTTAAGAAAACAAAACAAAACAAAATAAATACAGACTACCACCCTGCTACCCTTACCACTTTCAAACTAATTTGATATAAGCAGCTTGCATTAACCAATTAACTCTTTCTTCTACTTCTATTATTTTCAATTAATAGAAAAAATTAATTAACAGCAATAAAGTAGCTAGGAAGGTCTAGGTTGAGGTCCCAGAAACACAGAGGAAAGCAAACGCCTTTCTTTATATTAACCATCTTCTTGCCACACAAGAGAAACTATACGTGCTCTATTCTACACGCCCCAGTCCCATTAGTAAACTAGCAGATGAGGCCTTATACAACAAAAGTAAAACTGGTCTCAGTATTTTAGAATTAAAAATTGAAGTTATGTTTCAAAGTCAGGTGGCGGTTGTTGTTGTTATGTGCCATCGAGTCGCTTGCGACTCATAGCGACCCTATGTACAACAGCCCTAAACCCTGCTCTATCCTGTGCCAATCTCACTGCCTCTAACACACCCATCCCGATTACCCCAGTCACTGAATCAATCCACTCCATAGAGGGTCTTCCCCTTCTGCGCCGTCCCTCCACCCTCCCAAGTATGATATCCCTCTCCAAGGACCTCTCCCCCTCCTTACGACATGTCCAAAGTATGTCAGACAAAGCCTCAGAATCCTTGCCTCCAAAGAGCAGCCTAGTTTAACCCTCTCCAAGATGAATCTGTTTGTTTTCTTGGCAGTCCAGGGTACATTCAATACTCTTCTCCAGAACCACAGCTCAAAGGCATCAATTCTCTTCATTTTCTGATTAATTTTTTACCAGTTTAAATACAGATCTTACAAGGAGGAAATTTAAGTCCACATATGGTTGTAAACATGATGTAAACAGTTTTACTGAAACTACATTAACTCAAACCACAAAAACACTCCTTAAAAATAAAGTAAATGCATCAATTCCCTCAAATTAATGACTCACTGACACTAGAAAAACCAGTTTGTATTCAGTTTACTCACTGTAAAATACAAAGCATCTTCCTACATGTACAGTTTCAATAGGACCAAAGGAAGAGGAGGGTCCTGGGTATGATTATACATGTGACTACAAAAAGAAGTTAATGGAATATTGAGACTTATTTCACTGCCAAAAGAGAACAGTCTCAAGACTTATCTTAGGGCAAAGCCCTAAAGCACCTAAATGGTTATAAAAGGAATCCCTGAGCACACTGAAGTATCATTTTAATAAAAGAAACATGTTCAATCCAGTAAACAGAAAACATTATTACATGTAAGACACTATATGAAACTGAGTAATGATTACAATACATTCCATGTCTTCAAGGAGTTTACAATCTAGTGACGAAAGGAACATACATACACATATATAAGGAGCTCTGCTGGCTCTGTGGTAAGGCACAAAAGCAGGTGGTTCGAATCCACAGGATCAAAATAATTAATTTCCTCCTGTGGGATTTACTGCCTCTGAAAATCTACTGGTCAGAAATGGTACACAATAACAACATTTATCTAAACATGAGACAATAAATCTTTCTCAACTAAGATTACTAATCTGAATCACACAAGATGGAAACTGATTTACACACAATTTCTCAATTGTTTTAAAAATGGAACATAGTACCATTAGAGGTACATCTGGTAGGTGGCTGAGTAATGGGGCAAATGGTAGAATACGGTAGACGATGCATGTCATGTTCCACTTGTATTTTTGGTGGTGGATAATTGGAAGAAAATAATATTTGTAAGTATATAAACAACAAAATCAGATATGTAAAAAGTTATTCTAGAAATAAAAAAGAAGAAAAATTCCCAGCAACACATTACAAAAATTCAAATTCAAATGCATTAACTATAATACAATCAATAAGGAAGAAAAGTTGAACGAGTAGGACTGGAGAGATGTTGTTGTTGTTATGTGTTGTCGAGTCACCTGCGACTCATAGCAACCCTATGTACAACAGCCCTAAGCTCCGCTCTGTCCTGTGCCAATCACACTGTCTCTGACACTCCCATCCCATTTATCCCAGTCACTGAATCAATCCACCTCATAGAGGGCCTTCCCCTCCTTCGCTGTCTCTCCACCCTCCCAAGCATGATGTCCCTCTCTAAGGACCGGTTTCTCCTCACAACATGTCCAAAGTATGTTAGGCAGAGCCTCAGAATCCTTGCCTCCAAGGAGCCACCCGGTTTAACCCTTTCCAGGACAAATCTGTTTGTTTTCCTAGCAGTCCATGGTATTCTCAATACTCTTCTTCAGCACCACAGCTCAAAGGCATCAATTCTCCTTCTATCCTCCTTGGTCATTGTCCAACTCTCTGATGCATAACAAGTGACTGCAAAGACCATGGCCTGTATCAAACGCATCTTAGTCTCCAGAGAGACACCATTGCTCTTCAGTACTTTGGAGAGGTCCCTAACAGCAGACTTTCCTGATGCTGCCAATTGGTCCAGTGGTGAGAATCTTTGTCTTCTTGACATTGAGCCTCAATCCATATTGTAGGCTACAGTCCTTGACGCTCTGCAGAAGGCGCTTCAGGTCCTCTTCAGTTTCAGCAAGCAGGGTTCTGTCATCCGCATTAACGCAGACTGTTGATAAATCGTCCACCAATCTTGACCCCACATTTCTCCTCATAGAGCCCAGCCTCCCAAATAATCTGTTCTGCATATAGGTTGAAAAGGTATGGAGATAGGATGCATCCCTGGCGTACGCCTTTACCAATTTTTAACCATGCAGTGTTCCCTTGTTCTGTTCTGATGACTGCCTCCAGGTCCAAGTATAAGTTTCGCATTAGAACGATCAAGTATTCTGGGATTCCCAGATACCACTGCCAAAAACCAGAAGCCACTTCTCCAAGATGATTAAGATATCAATGATACCACCAAGGTTCAAGACACAGTAGTAACAGCGGGTGAAGGAAGTAAAAACTCCAATGAAAAGAAAAACAAAAAAAACCACAACTCTGTTTTTCTGGGAGTTTAACTATGCTAGATGTAGTTTAGACTCAATATTTTCTATTGGTTATAAAAAAATCATAATTAAAAGTCGAAATTTTAAAATATTTTATATCACTTCTTCAAAATAAAATATTAATGAAACTACAAATTCAAAAACGTGGTATCTCAGAAGTAAATAATTTATTCAACTACCAAGACCAGCTTACTGAGAAGCTAATCTACACACACACACACACACACACATATAGAGAGATAAACATTTTGTTGTTGTTGTCGTTGTTATTATCATGTACCATTGAGTTGGGGCTGACTCATAACGGACCCTCCAGCGGGTTTTCAGAGGCAGTAAATCTCATGGGAAGAGACTGCCATCATTTTCCCACAGAGCAGCTGGTGTATTTAAGTCATGTGCCTTTAGGTTTGGCTGTGTAACTCCTTCCACTAAGCCACCAGAACCCCCTAGAGATAAATATAGATGTATCTATACATAGGAAAAGAGACAGACAGCTATGGATACTCCCTTAGACCTCCAGAGGCTCACCATCCACCCTTTAAGAAAGAGCAGAGGTGCTACAAAGTACTTCCTAGGCTGTAATTGTTACAGAATACACACACACCCCACACACACACACACAGAGAATTCATATACATATACAGATATAAAATGTACATGTATATTTTACATACAATAATTTATAAATTTATGCATATATAAATATTAGTTGGACCACTGCCATTACAATGATTCTGACTTATAGGGAATGCACAGGAAAGAGCTTAACTGCCCTACAAAATCTCCAAGATTATAAATTTAATTTTTTTTTCTTAGATGATAAATTTTTATAAGAGCACATAGCCGCATTTTGTTTCAAGTAGTGGTTGGTGGGTTTGAACTTCCAACTATAGAGTTAGCGGTACAAGGCTTAACCCACTGAATTATAGGGCTCTTTGTAAATATTTGAGAAATACCTGATGTCATTTTCAATTATTTTTAAGTAAGATATAAACAAACATTTTTGAGAACAAAAAGTACATTATAGAATCCTATTGAGCAACAATTGAACACAGATACATATTCAACAAAAGTTAAGACTTAAAACATGGCACCATACTATCAGTTTCAAAGACCGTGAAAGTAATTTTCTACACCTAGTTTATAAAAAAAAAAATTATAATATCTGGGATGTCTTTTTATGTAAATTTCATAATAAAGTTTAGTAATCTCAGGTCACTCCAGCATAACGCCTTTAAATTAACATCATCACTAATACATATAATTCATGTGCATTCAACACAGAGCAATTTAATTACTACATAAATGTGTATAATAACATGAACCACAGCTACAAATATCTAAAACCCACAGAAATGAAACTCATTGAAGATATCTGATTCTTACTCATGAATAATGTTAAATTTTTCTTTTTTGAAAGTCAAAATTCTTGAATTAATTAACATTTCTAAGTAAAGTTACCTTATGTAGTCTGCCCAGAAATTTAAAAACCCACACCATAACCATTTGTATCAATACTGTTTATAAATTCATAGTGTCTATAAAATTAAGGTGTTCTACCAAAAGTTCTAAATTTTAATTAGCTTGTTTTGAATTTTGGTCTTCAAATTTCTTCCCTTATCACAAATCTAGGGTCAATTCCAAACACTACCACAGAACTGTAGAGTAATGCTTCTAAATTCAGACACTAAAACAAAGTATGGTTACCACGGATTTGTTAATGATCATTTGGACGAAACATTATCTATAGCTATAGCTTTATCTATTTATATGGTACTAAAATTGTTATTTTAAAACTTTCACAAATTATTTTTAGTAAACCCATAAATCAGTTACTGGTGTAACTGATTTTAAGTTCTAATAGTTAAGCTTTACAAGATAACATATTTACTTAATTTACTGAACAAGGCATTTTATCTTTGGTTTCTATCTTCATACACATATCTTACAAAGATTATAGGGACCAATGATCTAATGCTTACAGATTGCTGCAAGTACTAAGAAAGAAATGTGTTATGTAAATAAAGCTTAGCAGGAAGGAGCTGCTTTAGTCATTAAACTACAGGGCTTTCCCATTTTCTTTTATCAAGTTTTAACAATTAATGTGCAAGTATTAGAAAACTAAAGTAAAATCAAGGGATATAGAAGTCCACAGTAATCTGAATGCAAGAGTTAAAAGAAACATACTAAAAACCAGGGTTTACAGAAGCCTAAAGCAAATATATACAAACATGACCAGCTTTCCTGGACTTGTATATTATTAAGCACTACTGAAAGTCCTTATAAAACACTGGACCAGATGTAATGTCTACACAGCAGAGACCAGAAAAATTTAATTAATTTAATCTGATACCTACATCTGCATTTTCAGAAACAGGTTGGGAGAAGAATTAAGAATATCCATAATGTATGTACACACTACACACCAGATACAGTACAAGCAAGCTGCATGTAAAAGTGTCTCTGTGTGTGAACACACACACACACACTCTGGAAGTAGTCTTCAAAAAGACAAAAAAGTTAGGAATGGTGAGAAAGAATAAAAGGAAAAGAAAAAACTATGAGGTAATTTCTTCTCTACTATTAATTACTTATTAAGAAACAAACCATAATGTACACTTTAAAGCATTAAAATAAAAGCAAAACTCTCCAAAGAAGAGAAATGCGAATACTTTTCATTCTACATCACTCTTAAGTAACAACAAAAAAACAAAAAACAAAAACTCCACCAAGTTAAGAGTACACAAAACTTATTTTGTGGAATTAGATTCCATAACAACATTCAAAATCTAACTCCAAAGGAAAATTATTTCCAATAATTATTGCTACTATGTCACTAAAAATAGCAAAGTATGACAAGGAGAATGAAAATATTTCCACTTCTAATAAAACCCTAGAATAATTTTTTTTCTTCAAACATACATTTTTTTCAAACAGCACAAAGTATGAGACAGTAACTTACTTGTGTTGGAACAAGCACTGGAGGATACGCCATCTTGTGATGCTTATACACCCAAAATGCACAAATAACAATCCCTGCAATTAACATAAGTGGCACCAAAGAATACAGCAAGATGTTGTAATAGGGTGGCTTGGGTGTAACCGGATTTGAAGTAGCTGTGAAAGAGAGGAAAAGGGTCCAACTTACTATATATAAATAATTGTTTATTATTATGTGAATTTCAGGAAAAGAGAAAAGGTAAGAATAAATTATTCGACTCAATATGAGCATACTTTAATAGTTGAAAAGAACTGTGTCTTTTCTTGTGAACTTACGCTGTGTGACTTCCATCTCTGGAAAATAAGAAAACCTTTCATTACACATATTGCCCTCACAGCAACAAAAATACACTTCCGGGCTGTCTTTCTTTTCTATACAATCAGTCCTATAAACAAAGGAGAAAATAAATTAAAATTAACATTATTATACTGGATCCACAACAGGTATTTTCTCAAAGTTCTTCTCAGAGAAAAGTCATTTATATGCCATGACAGGATTTTATTACGATCAATACTTAAAAGCCAAAAATGTTCTTATTAATAAATTTATCAGAAAAAATGTTTAGTTTGAAAATGAAATCAATCAAATTTGAAATAAATAAAAAAAATGTTCCTATTAATAAATTTTATCAGGAAAACACACCAACTGCTAATTTTAAAACAAGCACATTTGCTTTCTCAGACCACTGCTATGGTTTTTAATGACCCATTTGTGGCAACTATCGTTTTTATCTGTTAATCATTAAAAAGCTTGAAAAGTAGCTTTTTCAAAATTAAGGAATATAAAGCCAAAAATGAAGAAAATTTAGTCTGTGTATGCTATTGCTCCTTAGTAATATAATTTCTCAGTTTCATTAATATAAAAACCATAAACAGAACTAGAATATAAAAAACATACTACTGCATATCATATACAAGCAAAACACAGATTAAAATGAGACATCCAAATTGGGCTCGGGAATGAATGGTGTCATTTTTGGGGAGCACAATGAACAGAGCAGAGATAAACAATAAATAAAGAATAAAGATGTAACAAGTAGCAGGAACTAGTAACTCAAAAACTAAGAGTCAGACAGGTTCATTTAAAGCATGGGGAAATGTGGAGTATACAAAGTTGTTGAAACGACATGGTGGATTCAGTATTTAGAAATAAACAGCCATAATTATGAAAGAAAAATGCCAACATACTTTTAAATACAGCTAATAAGCATTAGGCAAATTTAAAGACATATCTTAAAAAATAAAGTGTGAATTGCTGTGATGGTTGTTAGGCTATGAAGGTTATATTTAAATTCTAAAATGAAAAGCCTAAAAAATTTCAAAGGGAAGACAGTTTTACCAAATCAAACTTTGAAATAAAACTAAATTAATATCTAGTTTTTAGAAAGTCTAATGGCTTACTGGTAAGGATTTGAGTTATGAACTCCAAGGTATACAATGTGAATCCACTAGCTACTCTATGGAAAAGGTGGGCCATCTCCTTCTGTGTCATTTACCTATGAAAATCCACTGGGAGTCAGCTATGAGATGACCCCAACTCAACCAGACTCAACATCTATTTTTGAGAACATTGCTACTGTTAGAATTAGTTACCAGAATATACCTAGCAATTCAAAGTCATTTTAAAAATTACTTTTTCCCAATTTCACATATACTAAAAAATAAAAGCCGTATAGTTTATATATTAAAAACTAAAACCTCCTATCATTTAGATTTTTTTTACTTTTCTTATCCTTATTGTTTTTGAATCAAATTCACAGCACAAAAAAAACCAAAAATTTACAAATCTTAATGCACTCCCAAGAGTAAACGTGTACTTAGTAATGTACTTTATTTCAAATACAAATTCAAGAAAAATGGAAAAATCTAAGCAGTTTAACACTGCCTGGATTTCCACTAATTAGAATGCTGATTTTAAGTAAGAAGCAGTTAACTTTCTGCCACAGAAGAATAGCAATCTCTGATTTTAACTAATTAAAAGATGGTCTGGAATACAAAGTATCCCAAAACTTTGTTCCCTACCCTAATATTATCCTGCATCAAAACCTACCTGTTGCTGTAAGGTTCAGTTGGCCTCATCCCTACAGGACAAAGCAGAACTAACTCACAGAGTTTGCAAACGTAACTATCAACTCTTCAGTTTACTAGCCAACTGCTTTAATCACTGCACTCTTCTCCCTGCTTACCTTTCATATTAGGACTTATCATTTGTTGATCACTTCTGTAAACAGAAATGCAACTACAATGTATAATTTTAAAGATCATTTCCTGGATTACTAACTTAGAAGCATATATAAAATACGAAGCATGTACGTCAGTGATTATATCTTAATTTCCCATGAAAAGTGGAATAAATTCCATTTTCGCCAGCTAACTCAATGCATTTTGTTATTAGTCACACAAGACCAATCAGTCATAGTAGTCAAATGAGGTTCCTGAAAAACAACCCAGAAATTGTCTAACGTTCAGTACTTTTTGGCTCTCCTTTATCTCTGAAGTCATCAACAATCATCACCACAAAAAATTCTATGTGGAAAATGCACACCAGCAACCAGTTCATCTATGGAACAGCTAATAGAAAGATCATAGGCAATAAAATAACTACTGTATCTCATTTCCAGTACAGAATAAAACTATTTAAACAAGGGCTTTTCAATAAAATGTAGCTTTCTATGTGGGCTGTGTTGTTCTGATGTAATGTCTCTAGGGTAAAGAACAAAGGCTTACTTTTTGCAAGAAAAAAGGGAGGGAGAAGGGGCTAGAGAATGCAGGGAAGATCATTTTCTCTGAGATATATAAAGAAGAAAATTAAAAGGAAATTATATACTACAAGTTAAGTTTTACTCTTTGAGGACAGATCTTATGGCAGATAAACAATCTTTCAAAACAAAGTTTTAAATAATTTTTCCTTTATATTGGCAAAAATAATAAAATTATCATCTTTAAAAAAGCAGTAAAGAAAAAAGTTAACTTATCTCAAGTTCTCACTAGATTATTCAAAGTAAACAAAAGCTTATAATGTAAACATTCCATGTTCATTTTATTTTAGTGAAGGTTTACAAATCATGTTGGCTTTCCATATAATTGTTAGACATTTTATTTATAACATTACTTGTCATCACTGATTAATGTACTTAATCAGTTACAATGTCTAATCAACGTCTTATTTTGTACTGCCCAGTCACCCAATTTTTGCATTTACTTGATTCCACTTTCCCTCTTTCCTCATGCCTACTATCCCCAAGACTGAGTTTATCTGTGTCCAACTTTTCTTTAGCTTTATATAATAACGGTCTTGAATCACAATTCTCTTTTGGTGCCTAGCTTATGTCACTCATCAGAAAGTTTTCTAGATTCATCGATGTTTTGCAGCATTTCACAAATTCTGGATCATTTTTTACTAACACACAATACTCCACTGTGAAAAGGTACCACAGTTTCTTTAGCCATTCATCTATTCATCTATTGAGGTTTGTTTCCAACTCTCTGCTATTATAAATAATGCTGTAATATGCATGAGTTGTGTATGTCAGACTGAGTTCCAATCTCTCAACATCCTCACCAACATTTATCTTGTTAATTTTGCTATTGTTCCCAAGCTAATACCTCATTGTTGTTTTGATTAGTCTTCCCAATGTCAGTCTAGAGACTAAGGTGGGCCTGATCTAGGCCCACACTTACTTGCTATGCTTCAAGACAGCTGGACAATGACTAAGGATGATAGAAGAAATGATGCCTTTGAGCTGTGGTGCTAGACAAGAGTAATGACTACACCACGGACTGCTAAGAGAACAAATAAGGGTGAAACCAGGCTGCTCCTTGAAGGCAAGATTTCTGCAGTTTTGCCTGACATACTTTGGGCATGTTGTAAGGAGGGATCAGCCCTTGGAGAGGGGCATCATACTTGGAAGGGTGGAGGGACAGCACAGGAGGGAAAGACACAGGATAAAATGAATTAACTCAGTGACTGAGATAAAGGGGATAGGTGTGTCAGAGAGGATGAAATTGGCTCAAGACAGAGCAGGGTTCAGAGCTGCTGTACACAGGGTCACTATGAGTCAGAGCTGATTTATAGCACATAACAACACCTAATGACCCTAGACATTTCTTCCTGTGTTTGCTGGATTTCTGAATGTCTTCTCTCCAGTACATAACTGACTTGTCTTTCTCTTGTTGAGCTGTTGGAATATCTATAAATTTTAGAAATTAATTGATGTTTCCAAATACACGTTCCCAGTATATAGGTTCTCTACTCCTCTGGAGAAATTATCTGACAGACAATGTGAATTTTTGTTCTTAATTTTTTTTACTTTTATTATTTTTGTGTATGTGTACTGTCAAATCAGATCTGACTGGTAGAGGAGATTGTCCCTCTTTCTCCAGCAAAGCATCTGGTGGATTTGAACCGCTCAGCTCTAGGATTGCAGGGCAGCTTCTTGCCACAAGGCCACCAGAACTCACCGTGAATTTAATTTTTAAGATTTCTCAATAACCTAATATATACCCTGTTGACTGTGCATTTTCAGTTATATTCGATAGGACTTGGAGCCAAAGATTAGGGCTCCTATGTCTGTGCTTAATTTTCTTTGACAATCTTTACAGTTTTGAGTTTCATTCTCTGATCTATCCTGAGTTATATTTGTATATGGTGAGACATATGAAGCTTGTTTTCATTTTCTGCATGAGGCTTTGAACACTAATGAACGAAGGCCAGATGAGTTGTGGGAGGATATCAAGGGTATCATCCAGTAAGAGTGCAAACGGTCATTGCAAAGACAGAAGAGGAAGAAAAGATCAAAATGGATGAAGAAGAGACTCTGAAGATTGCACTGGAGCGCAGAGAAGCCAAAGCACAGGGAAGAATTCAAGATACTAAAGAGTTGAACAGAAGATTTCAAGAGGCAGCACAGGATGACAAAGCAAAATATTACAATGAAATGTGCAAGGAGTTGGAGTCGGAAAATCAAAAGGGCTGAACTCGCTCAGCATATCTTAAGCTCAAGGAACTGAAGAACAAATTCAAACCTCGAGTTGCTATAATCAAGGATGCTTTTGGCAGAATGTTAAATGATCCCGGAAGTATTAAAAGAAGATGGAAGGAATATACTGATACTGAGTCACTGTATCGAAAGGAATTGGAAGACACAGAAGAATTTCATGAAACAACATATGAGCAAGAGAATATGGTGATGAAAGAAGAAGTTCAGGCTGCTTTGAAGGACATGGCAAAAAATAAGGATCCAGGAATAGATGGTATACCAATTGACATATTTCAGTTAACAGATGCTGCCCTGGACGTGCTCACCAAGTTGTGCCAAGAAATCTGGAGAACGACCACTTGGCCAACTGACTGGAAGAGATCGATATTTGTTCCTATCCCAAAGAAAGGTGACACAACCGAATGTGGAAACTACAGAACAATTTCACTGATTTCACATGCAAGCAAGATTTTACTGAAGATTATACAAAAACGACTGGAACAGCACATCAACAGAGAACTACCAGAAGTCCAGGCTGGTTTCAGAAGGGGTCGTGGTACTAGAGATATTGTAGCTGATGTTAGATGGATCTTGGCTGAAAGCAGGGAATACCAGAGGAATGTCTATCTGTGTTTCATTTGACTATCTAAAGGCATTTGACTGTGTAGATCATAACAAACTGTGGCTGATTCTGAGAAGAATGGGAATCCCAGAACACTTGATCGTTCTAATGCGAAACTTATACTTGGACCTGGCGGCAGTCATAAGAACAGAGCAAGAGAACACTGCATGGCTCAAAATTGGGAAGGGCGTACGCCAGGGATGCATTCTATCTCCATACCTTTTCAACCTATATGCAGAACAGATTATCAGGGAGGCTGGGCTCTATGAGGAGAAATGTGGGGTCAAGATTGATGGACGATTTATCAATAATCTGCGTGATGCGGATGACACAACCCTGCTTGCTGAAACTGAGGAGGACCTGAAGCGCCTGCTGCAGAGTGTCAAGGACTGCAGCCTACAATATGGATTGAGGCTCAATGTCAAGAAGACAAAGATTCTCACCACTGGACCAATTGGCAGCATTAGGATGGATGGTGAAGAGATTGAGATCGTACACAGCTTTAGTTTGCTTGGCTCCATAGTCAACAGTATTGGCACCAGCAGTCAGGAAATTAAAAGGCACATTGCCATGGGTAAGTCTGCTGTTAGGGACCTCTCCAAAGTGCTGAAGAGCAATGGTATCTCTTTGGAGACTAAGGTGCATCTGATACAGGCCATGGTCTTCGCAATCACCTGTTATGCATCAGAGAGTTGGACAATGACCAAGGAGGATAGAAGGAGAATTGATGCCTTTGAGCTGTGGTGCTGGAGAAGAGTATTGAGAATACCATGGACTGCTAGGAAAACAAACAGATTTGTCCTGGAAAGGGTTAAACCGGGTGGCTCCTTGGAGGCAAGGATTCTGAGGCTCTGTCTAACATACTTTGAACATGTTGTGAGGAGAAACCGGTCCTTAGAGAGGGACATCATGCTTGGGAGGGTGGAGGGAAAGCGCAGGAGAAGAAGGCCTTCTATGAGGTGGACTGATTCAGTGACTGGGATAATTGGGATGGGAGTGTCAGAGACAGTGCGATTGGCACAGGACAGAGCGGAGTTTAGGGCTGTTGTACATAGGGTCGCTATGAGTCGCAGGCGACTCGACGGCACATAACAACAACAACAGACACCCAGTTTTGTCAGAACCAAAGAGGCTGTCTTTCCAGACTTAGTGGATTTTATCTATTTGTCAAAGATTCGCCGTCAATAGTGGGATGGGTTTATTTCTGGGTTCTCAATTCTATATAACCTCTCATTGGACGATTATACCAAGTTATTGTGATTTCTGTGGCTATGTAGGCTTAGAGATTGGGAAGTAGAGGAAGGCCTCCCACTTGTCTTTCTTGTTCAGTATTGCTCTGATTATCTGGGTTGTCATTCCTTTCCATATCAAGTTGGTGATTAAGTTTTCCATTTCACTAAAGAAGGAAGATATGATCTGGATTAGGATTACACTGTAAAATGTAGATCACTTCTGGCTGTTGTGTGTGCCATCAAATCAGAACCAACCCATAGCTGAAACTGTAGCAAGTTTTCAGAGGCAGTAAATCACACAGGAGGGGACTTTCTATGTCTCTCTCACTGAGCAGCTCATAGATTTGAACCATGTACCTTTGCACCTACAGCACTGCTTCTTCCTATTAAGCTACCCAATTCCATAATGTTAAATCTTCCAATTCATGAGCATAGTATATTTTTCCATTTATGTAGGTTTCTTATGGTTGTGTTTTGTAGTTTTCTTTGTATAAGTGTGTGTCTCTGGCTAGATTTTTTTTCTAAATCTTTAATCTCTTGGTTGGCTATTGCAAATCGAATTTTTTTTTCCATTTCCTTTTCAGAGTTTTCTTCATTACTGTTGAACAGTCCAACCAGTTTTTGTATGTTGATTTTATACCCTGGCACTTTGCTAAATCAGTCAACTAGATCTACTCGTTTTCTACAGAGTCTTTGATAATTTTCTAGCTACAGTATCACAACATTTGCAAAAAGAGATACTTTCATTCTCTCTCAACAACCTGAATTCCTGTTGAGGATTTCCAATACAATGTTGAATAGAAGTACAATAAAGAGCAACCCTGTCTGTTTTTCATTCACAAAGGGGGAATGCCATCTGTCTAGACCCCCACTTTGCCCAGAATTTTCTGTTTATTTTTCATTAAAATATCTTTTCTGTTATTAGAGCATGTTATAATGTTTCTCATAATCCCAATTCAAAAAAGAAAAAAAAAATCTCATTTAAGTGAAAATCCACGCTTTAACCATTCCCTTTTTAAGGAGGAGGAAAGAAGGAAATTACTGAACATTATTAAAAAATAAATAAAATGCTTCCTTACCTGTCATAACAGTTGATATCATCCAGCCAACAACCTTGTTTCACTATTTCAATGGAACCAGAAATATTCTTCCACGTTGCAAAACAATGTCGCCGTTTATCTTTGTCACCGTAACAGGGCTCAACGCCAGTTCGATTGGTTCGATCTCTTTCCCAATTAGCATTATAGAAAATACACTCCTGAGTTTCTGATCTGCCAAGTATAGCACCTAATAAGATAATAAAAACAACAATGTAATTGTACTAGCTCTGAAAACAGTAAATCAACTCCCGATACACAAATATTTACTGTTTATAAAATGAAATGTATTTCTTTGTCTCTCAGTACTATTTGGTTTAGGTTTCCAAGTATACTATTATTATAGAAACTGATCACCTATATCATAACATTTTTCTGGGAAAAGCAAGTTTTATTTAAGAGTATCCTTGATGAAATAGTAGACTGCTGTCTCAAGAAAAAGCCCTTGTCTCAATGATTCCACTGCAAACCAAACAAACAATTACTATACATACTTGAGCTTCTCGTAGCCATGGTTCAAAAGTTAATGTTTCTTACTTCAAGGAAAACAATGCACAATATATATTGTGAGTGATAAAAGTTGAGCTTTCAAGCAAAAAAAGAAAAAGAATCTTGGGAAAACTTCTAATTTATCACTGCCAATATAACATTTTCCCAAAGAGGTCACAGGTGATATTAATAAATATGTTTTAAATACTGTACAATTAAATGTGACACTATTTAAGGGTCTACAGAATTCAGAGAATTAATATTGAAGTATGAGTAATGTTACAACAGTATTTATGAGTTTAAATACATATCTCCAGTGTGCAAGATAGATTAGACCAATGTAATTTATTATAACATAGGACCAAAAGTTCATTTATAGTTACAGATTACACAATGTGGCTAGCTTTTAAGAAACTGTCTCTTCCATGGAAAAGTAAAAAGCTAGAATAGTTTCCTTACTATCTTGAGGAAGAAGAAGGTAACTAAGGAAGATTCATACCCAACTGTAAGACTTTAAAAAAAGTTTTATCAATCAAGACAGTGTGATCATAATGAAAAAATACACAATAAAAAACAAAATTAAAAGTTCTGAAATAGACAAAGGCATGGTTAAATAGTGTACAACCTGAGTGTCACCAAAATCCAACAAAGAAAACGCAGTCTTCTTAACAATTAATGCTGGAAACAATTAGGCATACACATAGAGGGGAAGAAGGAATTTTTCATGCCACAACTCAAATATATCATAACCTAAAACTAAAAACTTTCGTGACCAAGAATTACAAAAATACTTTTAGAGAGAACATGAAACACATGATCTATAAAAGAATGAATAAATGGGGCCTCATCAAAATTAAAAACAATTCTTCAAAAGCCGCTGGGAAAAAATACTTGCAAAACACACGCACATATATGAAATCTCATTACTCAATAATGAAATAAAATGTCCAATTTGGTTTTTTTTAAAAAAAAAAAAAGAGGTGAATGACTCAAACAACTGCTTCACCAAAGAAGAAATATAATGGGGAAATTCCATGTGAAATAATGCTTTGTATTACTGGGGAAATGCAAATTAAAACCATAGCAAAATGCTACTCAAACCACTCACAATGGCTTAAAAAAAATCAAATGCTAGTTGTTATGTGGATTAACAGAATTTTCACAAGTTGGTTATGGGAGGGCAAAAAGATCCAATCACATTTTAAAAGGCTGGCAGGATTTTATATTTAAACACATACTATTCATTAACTGCATGCCTAGGTATTTACCTATGCAAAATGATAGTGCATGTCAACATAAAAAAAACACACAAGCATTTACAGCAGCTTTGCTTATAAATATCAAAAACCAGATATGACTAAATAGTACAGAAACAATTAGCGAGCACTTCTAGTGGCCTAGAGAGGGAACTCTGGCGGCCTAGTGGCAAGAAACAATGCTGCAATCCAGAAGACATAAAGTTCTAGTCCATCAGCTGCTCCACGGAAGAAGGATGGACAATCTCTTCCAATGCAATGAATTACCTATAAAAATCCACCAGTGGGTCAACTATAGGTTGGTTCCAATTTGATGGTACAAAACAACAGTGACCTAGTGATAAGCTACACTACGCAGTTCCAAAGTCACGTAGACCATGATTCAAATCCACCAGCTTATGTGCTGGAGAAGGATGGGCAATCTTCTCCAGTGTGATTAACTCTCTCTGAAAACCCAATGGAGTGTCAGCTATGAATTGGTTCCCACTCGACAGCACACAAGAAGTAAAACAAATAAAGGCATTTGACTGTGTGGATCATAACAAACTATGTCTGACTCTGAGAAGAATGGGAATCCCAGAA